>NC_089630.1:601483-1202967 GCF_039881205.1 Euwallacea similis
TCACGTTTGCTCAGCAGTACCCCACATGTTCGGTTCGATGGAAGGACCCAAGGCACCTTGAGGGTAGAGGAACGGAATGCGTGGTGCTGTTGGAGGAACCAAACTTAATACAAACGAAGCATAATTAACAATAGACACCATATCGAGATGTTTGGTGAGTCACTATCACTATCTGAATCAGACAACATTTTTAATACCTCTGTGTTCGTAAGAAACTAGACAAATGAACTACGATATGGTAAATGACGATGCAAACTTCTTCGCTATGTTCCATCAGCGGCGATGTTCACTTCTTGGCGAGGTGAACGTCGGAGTGCTGTGCTTCACTATGTTTTTACCCTAAAATCGATAGATTCGGGAACATGTTTGCAAGGTCTTACCTTTATAATACATTTCCCTATGCATTGATGGACAGTTGTTTATCTGAAAAAAAAAATGGCATGAATAAGTTGGTATAAAGGTTTTGACCTTCAGCGGTAAAATTTCTTGGATTTCCAGCTCAACAAAATTAATTATTATTTTTCTTGTGTCGACAAGTAAGGGCAGATCAGCCTTGGAACGCTCATTTTGAGCTGATAAGTGAAAGCAGCTTAGAACGCGAAATTTGAGTTGGCTAGCGAGGATTATCAGATCGAAGGTGTATCTCTTGGGCTGAGAAGCGAGGGTAGCTCAATTTAGAACCATTCCGATTCCACGGGTTCGTGATGTTTTACCAGATTTCTTTTCCACTCGCGCCGTGTCGCTTAACTAAAGCATTGAATAAGAGCGGCGCGGGAGCAAGATGAGGGGGTAAGCTTCGCCAATCTACCCCTAAAGTTCCAGAAATAAATATTCAAACTCAGTGACAGCTATAATCCAGGGATGGATTATTCCAAATAGGACCTTCTCTAATTTACCTGATAAATCAGCCACTCTCCGTTTCTTACAACTAACCACATTTTCTCTCGAATTTAGCCATAAACGAAGCTAATACTTGCCATATCCAACCGGAATTAGCGAAAATAAAGGTATATTAGCCAGCTCACCTAGGAGGGCGTGAGAATCTTAATTAAGGGTTCTGGATTTAGGGGTAAATTCCCACGAAAATTACCAGGCAGCGGTGGATGATAATGTTTTAACTTAGCTCGCTAAATATTTCA
The DNA here is from genome assembly GCF_039881205.1 of Euwallacea similis. Classification (NCBI taxonomy): domain Eukaryota; kingdom Metazoa; phylum Arthropoda; class Insecta; order Coleoptera; family Curculionidae; genus Euwallacea; species Euwallacea similis. The sequence continues at coordinate 602,623 of NC_089630.1, forward strand.
AGAGGGTCATTTAATATTGCGCTTGTGGCAAAAACACGAGGATTACTCTCTGCTTAAGTTCCAGTTTATCTCTCAGCATAATTAAAACAGTTTTGTAGTGCTAATTTGGACCTAACGGATGGAATTAGATTCCACGTAGCTATTTGGTAACAATTGAGTCCTCGCGTTCCATTAGAGCCAAACATATTTTATTGAGCCCCCAAGTTGCGGTAATGTGGTATAATTAGGCGAGAATGGCCACATTATGCGCAAATTTGCAAAAGTTGGGCCTCGCGATTTTACGTGGTCGTTAGCTTCGGTTCGCCTCACATTTAATCCGAGATTTTACGCGGAAATATCTTCCGAAATGAACTTTGAAAATTTCAATCAGGGCCCCGGGTAAGGAGGACTTAATTTGCTTTGATGAGCTTTTGAGGTAGCTTTTTACCTGGTTCGGGTTTTATTAAAGGAACGAAAATCTTATTGGATTCCCAACCTTGCTCTAGCAACTTGATCGAGCCCTGTAAGTTTCGAAAAGCGAAGGAGGAAGTAATATTTTATAAGAAAGGCCAGCTGATTTATCAGCTAAATTAGAAAAGACGCGCGGCAAGTGCTTTCTAAAATAAGCCAGACTGGATTATGTTGCGCCGACATCCTTTAAGATTCTCCTCCCTGACTTTTTCGGTGATAAATTGCTAATCTAATATGCCCTTTTTCACGACGTTATGAACTAAATTTTCTTTCTTCCGTAAATTCTCGTTTACCAGGTCTTTGAAGTCTCATCCTCACTTTGCGACCTTCGCCCGTTTAAGTGGAAAATTCGGCAAAATTACATTTTGGATACAAGGTAATGCTAGGGATTTTGCGATTAGACTAATGGCTTTCCGGGGCTGAAATACCAGTCAGAACATTTTTTCAACCTACAAAATCCTGTTCGAGCAGAAACGCTCAGAAATACACTGCGCGATATAAAAAAGAGAATTTCCCCTAAAAATTATTCGATTTGAACAATTTTTCCTATGCGCGTTTCTTATACTAGCACAAGTACATCGTTAAAAAATTAAACAAATCTGATGGTTAAAACCTGAAAAAAACTTGATATTATGTCTGCCATCTGCATTGTCTTATGCACTCCTAGAGACGTCAAGGCACCGATCCAGTGGGATTATCGATATCCTCTTGAGGGATCTCATTTCAGGCTATCTCTACGGCATGACAGAGTGTCGCTGGGGTTTGTAAGAGATGGGGTAAATTGTGTAACCTTCTACCCACAATATCCCAGACATGTTCGATTGGTAATAGGTCTGGAGATCGGGGCGGCCAAGGTAAAAAAATGATTTCGTTTTGTTGGAAGAAATCCATAGTGAACCACATGTGGTTGTGGATTATCTTGTTGAAACATTTCTTGGATGTAGCGTTCAGCGGTCATATCGCCTCTAATGAAAATTAAAGGGACTTGCTACCATGAGCTATAGCACCACACAGCATTATGTCTACAGTCGGGCGCAGTTCGCCGTCTTCTCACTCTTCTCCGACCGTCATGCATATCTGGATTTTTGGCTGAAGACTACAGTATCCCATTCCAGATCCCGTTGCACTCACCCTCTGTGCCATTGCAATCAATTTTGTCGATGAAGAATGGTAAGAGGAGGCGCAGGATGGGGTCAGTAAGAAGCTAAGCCAAAACTCCTTATCCGGCGGTAAATGATTCGTGTCCCAATAGGTCTAAAGGAATCGGTTGCACCTGTAAAGTTTTTCATGGACGTATTCGTGAATTATCCCGAACCGCTTCGCATAAATTCTAGAACCGACTCGAAGTTCGTGTTTGGGCTTTCAAATTGCACTGTTTTAACGAAAAATACTAAAAAGGTAATAAAAATAAAATAATGATAGGAAGCAAAAATAATCAAAAGGTAAAATATTAAGAAGACTCCCATAAGAAAGTGGCCGACATTAAGAACTGTGAAGATGTATATATCTTCGTGAGTTAACTGCGACGCCAGAACTTCCGTCTCTGAAGCCCGAATTATTGTCCAAATTTCCTTCTCTGTCTACAATAAAATAAGCATTTGCAAAATTGATGCAAAATTAGAATATACCACAAATTTCCACGAGCAGCAGAGAGATTACCAGGGAAACGAGGTTTATTTAGGGATTATCCTGGGATATAATTGCAGCCATTTGAATAAACAAAATATGTGTTAATGGGGATCGTGACCTGAATTACCTACCCATCGAAGGAGGGAAAGGGGCAATTTAAAACCAATTTAGTAAACCAGGATTTTGGTCATAGGTACTGAGATGGTCTAGATTACATTTTGGGTACACAGCGATCGATAAGCGACCGATTAGTGAAAGGTCTCTTTCGTTTTTATGTAAAGCGATCCGGAAAATAAAATTTCCCCAACAGGTACACAACTTAAGGAAACTTCGTTAAACGTAAAACTTATTAATTTCGGGAGCTCCTCTCATTCAAAGCTGTTTTGAATTTCCAGCGAGAATTTAGATTGGAGGCAGAAGAATTATGAATTTTGAATAAAACTTCTGAAAGACAATGGCGTTTTAAATTATTTCTGAAGAGGAGTTTGTCTTGGAAATCCTCGTGAGATCGGAGTGCCGGAGAGTGCGCTTTATTTTTAGAGATTATTTTCACCGATTTTAACAAAAATACGGCACTCCTTTGTTGCGTTACCAAACAAACAAAAATTAAGCCAAATCGAAATTTAATTAAAAAGATACAAATCTCCGAAAACGGAATTAATTCGGGTTTTACGGCCACGAATGAATGTAAAATTTGCATTGTCTGGTTTTCAATTTCCTGGATGGAAACGAGCGGACAGGTTTTGTGACATGTTTGTCCTGCATCGCTGCTGGAAACGTACATACGTAGTCTCCATTTCCGGCTCCACTGCCCGAATCCAACTTATTACGTTATATTGGCATTTCAGACATGCCTGCCTAAACGGATGATGCATTAAAATGAAAGAGAACACTTTTAAATATTTGCGGGTGTCATTCACAGCGTCCACTTACCACTGGACATCACGCGATGTTCACGAGATGACCTTCGGAGATCCGCGCGGGGACTTTAAGCAAAATTAAAAAATATGTATTCAGCGTTATCGATGGAAAAATTCCCGGCGACAAAAGGAGAAGTTCTATTTCCGATCATTTTTTAAAGAACAGTGAATGTATTAAAAGTTCGAATGAATAAGTCGTCGCATTGGAAACTTTTTCAATTAATAACAGTTTCCCCGAAGTTACGCGACAACTTAAATGGATGCGAATTGATTGATATTATTTCTCGGAAAAATAATGTATCCAATTTTTATTTTTCTCCATTTATTTTTTGTCGGCAAAGTTCATGATTAGCTTACGAACGACGGTTAATTTGTTACATTTTTCTAATTTTCAGAAACTCGCTGACCCGCAGAACTTGGAGCGCTGAGGCGGGGCAGAGCGACGCAGGTTCAACAGTAATGGATGGTAAGTAAGTCAATGAGTAGTCAAATAAGTAGTTAAGTAAGTAGTTAAATAAGTAGTTAAAAAAACTCCCCTTCCCCCACTTCCTCTTCCCACCACCCCGCGACTCGGTCCCAGCGAGGGGGGTTCCGAGGGGTAGCTTTGCCGCGCCGACTTTGGGTACCACTCCTAAGTTGCTTTTTCGATCTTGGAACAAGAAGCTTAGGAACAACTCAGCAAGTAATTTATTTCACGATTAAATTACACATCTCAATCGGGTCTACAAAAACTAAGAACTCGGTTAAGGTGTTGAAATCAAGCCATGCCGGGTATATTGCCAAAAAAGCGACGTACTAAGGTGGAATATATGGAGCCATTACGCGGTCACGTGACATTTCGAAAATGCGACGAAAATTTCAAAAAAATTGAAGCTACGGCTCATACCTCAGAAATGAAGCTAAGCAGCCACATGAAAGTTTGTTAACTCCAGGCCTGGAAAAAATGATAAAATTTCACTTTAAGTTTTTTCATAATATTTTTTGAGAAATTTTGCCGTTTCGTCAGTATCTCGTAACCAAAATTCTGACCGATTTCCAATCCTATTTTTCCATAAAATTCGACAACTACGCGATAGCAGTGGTACACCACGGCAATCGACCCACCCTGTATAGACCCGCCTGCGTGGAACACCCCGTATATATCTCCACTATAAGCAGCCATTATCACCATGAAATTGAATTTTCACCATGTTATACAGGAAAATTTAATAAGCTCAAACCAAGGAAATATTTTAGGAAGTTTGCCAAGTAAGGGTCAAGTTTTATTGTTTCAGGAAGTGCCTTATGGGGCTCATACGCCGGAAAATAATTATTTTTCGCTTAATATAGAACATCGATGGGTCAAATAGATAGAGAGAAATTACCTAATCTTGTAATCTATGACTCACCTCTGCGTTTTTGAAATTTATATTCGTTCTTATGGTCCGCTGATGTAAGGGTTGAATAGGACGTGCATTATTCCCCAGCGGGGCCTTTGGGGCTTCCTCTGAGCCCTGCATTAGCTTACGTAGTTGATAGAGCTGCAAAATGCGAAAACAATCATAGAGTTGCGAAATATTTAAAAAACCATAGAGGTGCAAAATGCATAAAAAGTTAATAGAGCTGCGAAACACGTTAGAGGTCGAGTTCCTCAATACTTTTGCGCTTGTGCGTAAATCTGAATTAGGGAAAATTTATGAACCTAAATATACCCATATTGGGTCTTATTATTTGCAGCTAAATCTTATTCCGAAGCGGAAGCAAAAGGACCTGCTTTTTAGCTAATTGCCACCATAGATTACAGACATAGCTGACTCGTACCTCGTTCTTGGTAATATAAATGGGCTTATTAAGGATGATCCACACCGTGGTCTCCCAGCAACCCGGATGCGTCGTCGATCCCTCGTACGTCATGAAGAGTTCTGTATCAGGCAGGAGGGACCGCAACGAGATGTGCCTTACTGGGGTCGAGGCACCTGAAAGTCGAGGAAAGATATTAGTCTAGACCCCATAAAAAAATCGTCGGTTAATTATCGCGGAGACAAATAAGAGATTTTATTAAAGGGGGCCCAGAATTAGTCTCCAGCAAACGTTAAAAAGTCGCGAAGATCGAGAGCAAATTTAATAAAATCTCTCTAAAAGCCCTCATTTGCATAATGTTTGTGCTTTGATACTGCGCCGAGTTTACATGGAATGTTTTTCTTCGAAACTTTTTTAATCTCAGTTTTTCCAACTATAGTTTCTTTTAAGCTCTTTTAACCTCGTAAGTTTTGATCAATCCCAAAAGCTCATCTAAGCGGTCTTCGCACGCACGTCTTAATGGTCACTGTCGTTTCGGAAACGTAACGGAAAAATGTTTATACATTATGAATAAATTTCACAGTGAATAAGTTGCATTAAGAACGGTATAGGACGTTATCTCGGATCGTACTCCGCAGGCAAATGAAAAGTTGGCATAACAAAATGGCCTATTTATATGCTAAACGTTTGTTAGACTGAGCTATTAGGGGAAGAATTGTCAGGCCAATTTTCCGTTATGTTCCTTTGTTTGACTAATGGTTACAAGGGACTGTTTCTGGAATTCCGTACACAATGCCTTAATAAACATTTTTTCAGCCCCCGAAACAGAAACCATTAAATTTCCTAGTCCAGGGCCCGAGTTGAAGAATCTCGATTCCATTAGGCGAATACATACAATAGTAGCTGCATTTCCAACTAGCGAAGGCAACGTCTTCGCGAAATGTCGCCGGCATCGTGATAGACGCCAAATAGCGGATATGATAAATGAACCGGGGATCACCCCTCGAGTCTCGTTAATTGTTTCTGGATGTCGCTTGTTGTGATATCCCACATAACTAATGGGCTTTTAATATGAGGCCCTTCAGCTCTTTATATTGAGCCTTATAAGTTCACTTTTTGCACCAGCAGACGCCGGCTAAAATCGGCGAACGTGTTGGATTTGCAGAAAATTATTCGAGCAGCGCCATCTGCCGTGCGCAGGGCCGATCTGAACGGTCGGAATAAGAGACGAAGTCGTACGTCGTGGTATTGTCGTGTTGTTGCGAATTTCAAAACTATCTTTCGTATAATTCCAATTGAAATCATATTATTTCATAAATTGTTGCATGCGATAATTCACTCTTAGCATAAATACATTGTTTCCCGATTAATTCATAATTAAAAGCGATATTAGTAGGACAAAATATACATAAATATAATTTCATTACTGTCGAGGGTATAAATCAACATAGATACGGACCACATTTCTGTACAGGATGTGTCTGCTCACGGGAGAAATGGGTTTTAAACCAATGTGGCTGATAAAATATAGTATTTCGACTGCTCTATTTAATTAGCATGGATTGTTTTCTTTTATTCTTTCTCAAACTCGGAATTTTAGAAATTGAAAAGGATCTATTATGTATAGGATGTTTGAATGTTTGCGATTTGTTTTTTGAGGGATGGTTAACCACCTCAAAAGAAGCCGAGCGGACCAAAAACATTCTAATAAAAGTTGTACATCATTTTTTAAAGAATTTTCAGTAAACGGTGATTATTAAAGTTACAGCAGCTCTCGGGAGTTGGCACGTTGTTTCTAAAAATAAAGTCTCTAAATAATTTACAAGATCGCCTATCTCGTTGGTCTGTATCATGTTCTTCCTAAGGCCCTATGAATAAAAATTGAGCGGCGCCAGATCGGGTGACCGCGGAGGCCATGGAAAAGAACCGACTACACGACTAATCCATTGATTTCCTTGTATTTATTATTAATAATAATTACATGTTTTTACGAGCACACACAAAAATAACGGATATACGGGACACGGGATTATTTATAAACGTTTGATTGACATATGATTAGTTCACGTTTCCTCTCAAGGTAAATTAGTGTCACCTTCAGAACCCTACTAATTCGTAAGCCTGGAAATAATTTTTTACCGGTGAAATTTAGGTATTTCTGAGCTTTACGTGGCGATTCGTTCGTCTAAAACATTTAGCTTCCATTCCTCCCTTTCCAAGTGGAGGCAGAAGTAAATATACGAGCATTTCTATGCATAATACCGTTCGTGCGACATAATAACCGAAGCAGGCTAATAATGTACGTGCAAGTATCATTCCGTTTCAAAAGGCAACGTGCGTGATTCCCCGGCATCAAGGCCTCCATCTTGCGATGGAATGGTGTCGTTGTTTTTCATTACATTGTCGCCCGTTCTACATTTTAATGGTTATTTTTGTTGTTTCATCGATCGGTTTTCAGTAGAGAGATTTTCATTTATGCCTCTTTACTTTCCACTCTTTCATAGGAAAAAAAACCATTGTGTAAAATAAACACCACTAACGTTTGCGTTATCGTTAACTGGGTCCATCCAAAAAGGCACTCGTGCGAATGATGAAAAACAGCATCCGGCGAGTTGGAGTCATCGTGTTGTTTATTTGGGGCCTAAGAGCGTCGCTATCTGCGCTGCGATGTTGTGATTTACTGCCAGATAGAGACGTGGCGTCGGCGGCGTCGGATAACGGCAGCAGCCTCGATTTATGGACTCGCGACGCTTAAATATGAACCGCGTTTTAATTATTTAATCCACCGAGTTTTAGATGTTGCTCCACATTCCGGCCGACTCCTAATAGAGAGGCACCTCAATTCGGGGCTGCTTGGGGTTAGTTGGCGATTGAAAAGGTCACACCCGAAACGAGTTCTCTTGATATTTTTGGTCAATTAGTCCCGGCTTTATTTCCATAATCCGGAATCACCTTCGAATAGGCGCTGATTTAACGAAAATTAGTTTGGTTCGCTTCCAATTTTCCCGAAACGTATAATTCCATTGATTTACCGAGTTGGCCAACTTCGGCATTTGCATTTGTATAGATAGCGGGCGGGTTAACAATGCCGCAAGTTAAATGAATTGTCATCGTGTTATATATTATTAATTACGGTCGGTTATCGGATCGTGCGAAAAGGGAGAACGGTCGGGGTAAACGACTATCGAGGTCGGTTTTACTTGTTAGATGATTGTTAACAATGGCGGAATATAAGCCGGCGTTAAATCGGGATTTCGGTTTGCACAGCTTCGACGCCGATGGTAAATAATACGCCGATTTTGGGGATGTGCCGTTTTACGTATCGTTTGTTTTCGAAAACAATTTTCCATTAGGCTAGATGTAACGGTTTCCAAATTGGTTTAGCTGTTTATTTCGTTATAACTTGCCCGTCGAGGATTTTCTTTCGAGAGAATTACCGCGTCGTTTATCATTTTACGCACAAACGGATCGAAGCTGTTTGTTTAACTCTTAGTTTCCATGGGGGGAACGATGGCTTTACGGCCAGCGGCGTTTGTTTTATTTTTACGGCCCGCCGCTAACGGCAACAGATCGTTAAGTTCCGCTAGCGCCCGTTGCTCTCGGTAGCGGCCGCAAAGGTACGGCGGGCTCTCGGCAACGGGCCGTCACTCGCCTCGCGAAAGGCTCGATAATGTTTCAAGTCCGTATAAAACTCGCCTCCCTCGTTGCTTTATACGGGGTTCTCCGTATTAGACTATGCACTTTAAAAGTCGACCAAAAACTTCCCAATCAAAGCAAAAAAGGGGTCCGGAACGCTTTAGCACCTTTTGTATTTTTACGAAAAGAAAAAAAACAACCACATTTTTGGCATCCCTGGGACATTATCTAACAAAATAGATATGGATCTTTTTCATTTTTTTCGTTTTTTTTTCAATTTTTAACTGTCTTACGGGATCGAGGAGTGACAAGGGGTGCTGGGTGGGGTATAGTCCGAAATTAGGAATATGCACCTATTTATATTTGGCAAATTAGAGGATCCTCTTCCCGACCTTTGACACAGATCAAGGAATAATATCTGCTTTATGAGCTTAATATCGCTACCGCTCTAAAACTAATAACCTTATCTTACCTTGCCTTACCACCCCGATCTCTCCCTGCCGCTTACCTTGATTTACCCTAGCTTATTTTTTAAAAATATCTAGTGTTTTAAAAAATTTTGCCATTTGCAAATAAAATACCTTTTTACCCCTATAATTTTTAATCTAAAAAAATAAGTAAATCTTAGAAATAAATGAAATTAGAAAGTACTAACCTGAACTGACCTTAAGTTACATAACTAGACTTACTTAAGTGATTTATGAAATATAAAAACTCCGTATCTTTTTTTTTGTTTTTTTTTCTGTTTACTAAGTTTGTTTATTTAATACAACTAGGTACCAATAGATAACAGTATAGTTTTTAAACTTTGAAATATGTTAATAATGAATTAACAAGAAAACAAAAAGTCCATCCTTATTTTGTTAGATAATGCTTTTACAAGAGTAAACATGTAATTTTTTCATAAATGTAAGAGGTAACGTCACCAAAACACATTTTATTTACCCCACCCAGCACCCCTTGTCACTCTCAGATCCCGTAAGACAGTTAAAAATTGAAAAAAAAAATGATAAAGATCCATATCTATTTCGTTAGATAATGTCCCAGGGATGCCAAAAATGTGGTTGTTTTTTTCTTTTCGTAAAAATGCGAAAGGTATTAAAGCGTAACATCACCCAACAAAAAATCTTTTATTGACCTGACATACAGGGATTTGTTATTAATTTAGCTGACTACTCAATTTTGAAAAATCATATTTTCTGAATGCCCTCCATCAACCTCGATACAATTTTGAATTGAAGTTCAGAATTTCGTATCGTTCACTGAAGCAAATCTCAATCTATCCTTGCAGTTCCATCTCGCGTCCGCTCTTTTAGCTCCGGAAATATTGCTGCACCGCACCAAACAACGACTCTTGGATTGTGGAGATTTTTCGGTAAACAGTTCGCAAGAATTTTCACACCAATGACGAATAAGCAGGGATGAAAAAAAAACAAAAAAATCGTTTTTGAAAGTCGTCCAGCAATCATTATGGAGGTGAAAGGGCGGGTTGGAAACGGAGCTGCAAGGATAGATTAAGATTTGCTTCACTGGGCGATGCGAAATTCTGAACTTAACATTCAAAATTACGTTAAAGTTAATAGACGGCATTTAGAAGACATGATCTTTAAAAATTGAAGTCATATAAATTAATAATATGTCCCGTGGAATTAGCTATATCGGGTGATTCAAGAAGGCGGCTCGCCCTTATAACTTTTCTGTTTTTAAATTTAGAAAACTTAACTTTGGAAACTATATGAGAATAGAGCCGATTGATTGACGTTAATGACGTTTATCTAGCACTTCCGGTTTAACCGGAAATGACCTCAACTTTCGATTTTTGAATGTAATGCCCTATAAATTTATCTTATAAATGGGAAAAATTGTTTTTCGTTATTTAAATGGCTTATACAAGAAAAAGTACTCAATAAAATGACAAATTAGTATTTTTCCCCATAATTCTGACCTAAAATTGTGCCTAATATGTATATCTCAGTGACGTAGTTCGACGTGAAAAAAACACAAATTAACTTTTTTTTAATGGCATATTTTTAGACTAAAAATGGCCTCTAGATTCCAAAAAAATTATACATGTGAGATTCATAAGTCAGATAGCTTTAACCCTTTTGTGTATAGTATGTAGAAAGTTCTCTATTTTTACGACAAAGTCGAGGCACGATCAAAAAATCTCTGAGTTGTACATAGTGATAGTGTTAATATTGTTAACTAAGTTGGTCCTGTTAGAACTAAGATGAAAGAGCTGTGAAGGGGTTGATGTGCCCTTATAGGACGCCTATGTATGTCGCAACCTAGTTAGAAGTGTTCTCGTTAATTAAGAGGGTTTTGCAATCGTTATCTTCATGTGATTTTGATAATTTGACGTCTAACCACCCTTTGTCGGTACTTGTGGGAAAGGATAGCCGCCTTTTGTCGGCGTTGATGAGAAGTGCGGCCGCGCTTTGTCGGCATCTATGAGAAAGTACCGACAAAGTGTCATCAGTACCACGGTAACGTCGCAGGTAGTGTCATAAATCAATAATTGCTCTCTACTCAGGGTACGACACTGTTTTATTACCCTTAGATTTTTTCTAAATCTAAGGGTAGAGCACCCCGAATCTAAAGGGTCCTCTTTCTTTCGAGTGGCTCATCTGAACCTATTATCCGCGAGCAGAAATCTAAATAGTGTATCCGTTAATATTAATAAATTATATAAAACCCTAGACAACGTTAGAAAAACCTACATACATTTAAAAATCGATAGTTGAGGTCAAACCGGAAGTGCTAGATAAACGTCATTAATGTCAATCAATCGGCTCTATTCCCACATAGCTTCCCTCCGAATTTCAACTTTCTAAGTTTAAAGAGAAAAAAGTTTTAAGGACGCCTTCTTGGATCACCCAGTACATTATTATAGTCCAATAAAAAGCTTTTATACTTTGATTAGAAAGTTTTTATTCGCCTTTCGAAGTGCTTAGTCCAATATGGGGAACCCTGTAGAATGAGTCATTCCTTCCCTAACGCCACCCCGAGTATGGCTGCATTAAGGTGGCAGTGGAAAAAACTCGTCTCGTACCTCACCTTTCTCCATTCATTCCGTTTTTATTTAAAAATCGATCCCTCTTCAAGGCATGGAACGGGTCATTCTGTTCCTCGTGGTAACTGCAAGCCTGACCTGCTCGAGGCTCATGTCCCTCCCCGTTCCATAGAGGGAACGTTCGGCTTCTGTTTCAAACTACCGTCTCTCTCGGCCTCAGGGAGATTCGTTCCGTTCCGAATTCGAGCTCAAGCCCCTCTTCGCCGTCGAGATGGAATTTTCTCATACGTATTTCAATCACGAGTCATCCTCACTGCACCTAGAGGAGGATCGTTTTAAATTTGAGTGGAATTCTCGTCTGTCGGCCTCTGATTCATAAGAATGTTGCGCCATTCCTGGGACGTATGTTTTGGAACAGGCCAGAAAACGGCAAGAGCAATTCAAGAGGCAACGCCAGTAATTAATAGGAAATTATAGGCGTGATACGATCCCATCGGTCACGCCACGTTTACATACGACCACATTTGTTATAGCATTCGCAAGAAATCTCGAGTATATTATTTATTACACGGCATTTAGTTGAAGCATCGCGTGCGAGTATGGCGGCACTTTTACCCTAATGAAAGGGGCTGCTTGTTTTCGTACGACCAGCCCTGTTTCCCTGCTTAAATCAAATCGGGCGAGATTTATATTTGAGGTGTCGAGGTTCGTTATTTAGAGGAGGTCGGAGTGGTTTATGAGACGATTCGAATGCCGAGACCAAATCCCTTTTTTTTTCGGAGGGGAGTCCGCTCTAAACATTTGACAAAAGCTCTGCATTAGCGTTTTGCGGTGGTACACTTCCATCGGAGCACTAACGCTTTGTCAAAGGAATAAATAGCATCACGTCATCCTTTACAAATGATGGTGTTCGTTCGGGATCCGACCTTCTTAAAAATGATGGCCATTATCTGGCAGATGGATCGCGAGCAATCTGACTAATGCAAAACTCGGAGTTTCCCATATACTGCCGAGCCAGTGAATATATTTTAAAAATATGTTTATAAGATCGTGATTTATTTTCTCGCCATGTTTCCGCCGCTCGGGAACGCTCCACGTATTCGGTTTTTCAAATGGATGATCGCGATTTTGTGTCTTTTAAATAAATTGAAAATTATTATGATTATTTTCGGTCGTTCGGGCGCGGCGGGCGCTCCAGCACGGCCGAGCACGCGACACGTTCCAGTTTGATCAATTTCATTAAAAATCTCTGACGGATTTCCGCATTTTACGTCCGAAGCAAAACGTCAAATAAAGAAACATATCCGACGTCTCGCTATTTACTGAACAATATTTCTGGTCAGACTAAGGGCTCTTAAGCCGATTGTAGGGAGAAAATCCGCTTACATTCTTTACGACGATTTTATGTTTTTCATCGTTTCTTCGCATCCCACTCCAAATTGCATAAACAGATTTAATCTCGGAAATCTCAATGTGGCATTTTCCTGTTCAGTGAGTTTAGAGAAAATGTTTCATTGTCACAACAGCGAGAGATCGTTCCGCACCTGAGCAGAACTCGCGTCCCTCGTTGCTGTATAAAATTAGCCGCGTTTTTATTTTTAACTCGTGTCACTCATCCTGGACGGCGGAAAGACTCTTTACAAGTCTTTTTGCGGTTTGAGTGGGGCCAGGCTCGTATCTCTCCTTGTTCCAATGAGGGAGTCATCCTGTTTCTGTCTAAAACTCGCGTCCCTCATAGCTCCACAAAGGTGTTCATTCATGTTCTAATTAAAAACTGTTCGTTCTCATTTTATTGTAGGAGCACTTGAATGGATATTTAAATTCCGAGTCATGCCGAGGGGTTACTACGGCTGTTCAGATCTCGCCCCCTCGTGGGATTAGGTGTAACTCGTGTCCCTCGTGGGTTTAGATGTAACTCGTGTCCCTCGCGGGATTAAGTGTAACTCGCGTCCCTCGTGGGATTAGGTATAACTCGTGTCCCTCGTGGGATTAGGTATAACTCGTGTCCCTCGTATTTAGGTGTACATAATATTTTTTATGACGATTTTATGTTTTTCACCGTTTTTCCACATTCCGCCTTAAGGTACATAAACAGATTTAATCTCGGAGACCTGAATATGGTGTTTTCCTTTTCGATGGGTTTCAAGAAAATGTTTCTTTAGCACCAAGCAGAAGCGATATTATCGACCTTGTCTGCATAATCAACGTGAAAACAGCCACTAAAGAGGATTGATGCTTTTGCGCTTCCACGCTCTTAATATGAGATATTATCAAACAAACGGTTAATAGGCTGAAACAATCGAATCCAAAGTGGGGGTTCATGTAAGCGTGGCATTTCTGTTAGTTTAACAGATTCCGCAATAAATCTCCACAGTCGAGCATAGATCGGATCACACTAGGAATTGGATGGAATAGATTTCCACTTCAGGTTGGTTTGGATGCATGAGCCGAAACAAAACCATTGGAAACACGAGACTGCTAACCACGTCAGGAAAGCTGCATGAAAGTGCAATAATAGGCAAAAACGTTAAATTTGCCGGCATATTTAAAACCATTCATCAATGATTTATACAAGAGAAACGGAGGAAGGGCACGAATTTTCAACGGCGAGAAAATAATAATCGAAACCTTAAAGAGTACTTTCCCCTTTTTGAAGTTTCCCTCGAAATTTCCAAAGGGGGGAAGGTACCTTCCATAGGCCATTAACTTTAGTTGTTGGCCGAAAGGGGAAAAGAACAATTGGCGGAAGGAAAAATGACGTTATAAGAGACGCGAGGCAAACCGCATAATGGAGTTAATCAGACAGAAAACCACAGCAATCAACATATGAATGTGGGAGAGCCCCATGGAAAATGAACATTTTAATTCTAAAACTGGTTGAAAGCCTCGTAGAAAATAGAATAGGCAAATCCGCAAAATCAATGAAGAGAGCTGGAGAAAACCCCGAATCTCTCCATCGCAGCTTCATACTGTTCCTGAGATATTTGGCTGATTTTGTAAAATTGCCGGGGGACCTGGGCAATTGCCAGAAAAGCACGATTCAAACTTAAGCTCTTGATGCGCTCTGCAAGTACGCGCAAGCGGGGCTGGAACACCTCTTTCAGGTTCTGGGATGCGGCATCTCTTCGCCGCACGTATTCGCAATCTTCAAAGTGCTCCGAGTCGCGTCTTCAGTGCCTCTGGACTGCAAATAGCGTGCCTTGCCGAATGATTCGTCTCAAATCGGCCATGAATGAAAAATGCCCTTTTCCCTAACAAAAACGGTCCCGGCCCTTAATTGAAGTGGTCACTTAGCTTCGAGTTAATTACAGCTTACGTTAACCAACAAAAGGTATAGTACGTAAGCTTACGCTAAATATTATGATGCATTGCCGTGCTGAATATGCTTTGACATCGATATTCCCCGGAGTGTTTGGTTCAATTTGTAATGTCATGCCGAGGCCCTTTGTATGCATAGGTGGACTGAATTGGCTCAGGTCAATAGTCTCTCCGCGATAGATGTATTTTGATTAATTAATACGATCACATCGGGCGTCCTCAGGGCCTCAAGAGGTGGGTCAAATTTTGTGGAAAAACTACCCCATTGTTGGGTCTATTAACACGAGCCTTCGCAAGCAGCTGGCTAAATTGAAACCGCGGCAACTTGACAATACAACCGTCTAATCTCCAAGGATTAACACCTGCTCACGTAGTGTGTATTTGGTTGATTAAACATAACGGTGCATTGCGGGCTCATGTGAGTTCTCGTAGTTGCTCTCTTGAGCACACTAAATGATATAATGCATTACACTAACAGCGGGACAATAAACTTTGCTTGTGTTGCTGAAACTCTCCACCGCCTGAAGAGTATTATTTGCTGTCTAGGCTCAACGAATTAAAATTTCAAGTACTTAATCGCAGGGAGAGAAATAATTGCGGGCGAGAAAAGGGGCTTTGTGCGCGTAGATAAAGGCTGAGGTCGTGCAGGGGCGGGGGGGCCTGTTGCTGTTTAATTTCTGGAAAATTCCTGCAGGATTTTACGGTCCCGAGTGGGATAAGGGAAAAAAAGGAACTGAAGTCGATATTAGTTCGATTCAAAAAAATAATATTCATGAGTTCGATTGCATGTGGGACTCGTAGCAGCTACACGGTTAAAATAATAAACGTTTTTAATCGTCAGTGACACCTCCCCTGGGCATGGAAGGCTCTCACCGAGAAAAAGAACTGATGGTCGCAGAGCAATGCTTAATAACGCGTGTGTTTTACGCATAGATGCTCTTGAGCGTTCAAAGGAGGGCCGTGACGCGGGTCATCCTCACTCTATCCCTAGAGGCAGCCCAGGTCTTGTTAAGAATTCCACTAATCGATCTCCTCTTGGAGAAGTGCTGTCAGCGTTCTTCTTCGGGTCACGAAGGGGTCCACAGTACATAACGGACACTTTTGGTTATAGAGATTTATGAAAAATTCAAAAACATGGCTCTTTTTTATTAAATTTAGAAACTGCCTAGATGAGGAAAAATTGAATTTTCCCAAAAAATTTCCCCAAATATTTTCCACGAAATAAAGTGTTTTATGAGACCGTGGAGTGAAAAGGGGTGCTAGGTGGGGTAAGGTAAGGTAGGTGGGGCAACCAAAACGTGGTTTTGGAAAATTGGAAAGATACAGAGAAGATTAGCATGGCCCCTGCATAAAGATAACACGTAAAATCGCGAAGGTTAAGTTAGGTGGTAATACTGTCTGTGGTAATCTGCATTCATCCCACCTTATCCCGTTGTATTATCTTGTGCAAGGTCGCCTGGCGCGAAAGACAAGTGGAGCCCATTAGGACTACAAGATTAAACCCCTCTTAACCATCGAAACCACATCATTCTTCTTCAAAATTTTCTGTGAGCAGTTACAAGCTTGATTATCATAAATTAGTTCTTTAGTGCAAAACTAGTTTTTTTAATGTAATACGAACGTCGGATTATAGAAGTTTGCAGATCTATTAACCCGCAAAACTTCGTTAATGCAAAGCAGGAATTTGTTGACAGGTTCCATTTTGGTCAGGAGCAAAATAATGCCCATTTCGAGCGTTTTATTTAATTAATTTCCTATCAACAAACTTGTTTTTTTATTGTATGCACTCTGAAACCGGATTTTGATTGCATTTTTACATGCATTTTTTTATAGCGCTTTTTTTCAAAAATGTATCGATCGATTTTAAATCGCGTTACATCATGAAATGTAGTTATGAAATACCTCTAATTTGAGTCCGTGTTTCATTTTTAAAAAATCGGTCATTTTGCCTTATCGTAAGCAACATTCCCAAGATAAACAAACGTCCAAATATATTATTTTTATCCTATTTAATGCCGGTTTTGAATTTTTTAAAAGTAACTTATTGAAAAGTTATCAGGGGGGGGGGGGGACAATTTAGAGCCGCGCGGCATCCAGCTCAGCGATCACGGCAACTTCAAAAGCTACACACATAGATCGGGAAGACGGGCCCGGATTGCGGAAACTGTGGGGTCGCCGATAACACAGAGCGCTGTGTTTTCCCATGCCCGCTTCTCCAAAGTCAAAGGGACATCCTAATCGAATGTGCAGACAACCTGGCTTCAACATCCCTCATCAACAGGATGTTGGAATGCAAAACGAAGTGGGGCCGCTGTGGCAATGCCATTTCTGCGATGGTCAAAGAAAATGAACGTATGGGGCGTGCTACACAAGAGAGACAACAATCTCGAACCTATACAGAGAGAGGAATGTGTCGCACCACGGGGATGACACAAAAAAGATGACCACAATAAGTAAACTAGACCAGAACATCGCTAAATTTCTAAGCCTCTTCGATACTAACGCTTTATTCCCCGGGGACAGTTCCAGATCGGTGAAAGCTGCTGGAACAGAAACCTGAGGTTTATAGTGGGTAGGCGCCCCAGGGGGATCCCACACTATCCGGTCGCGAGAACGTCAGATGGGTGTGCCTTTAGGAGATTTTCCTCGAGAGAAAAAAAACGAACTTGTTTTACAACGTCGTCAGAAAAAATCGTTGTCTACGCCGCTGGACTGAATGTGAGCCACTGTACGTTGTTTGGTAAATATGGCTCGATCATCATGTGCAGCTTGGGCCAAGGACCTTCGATATGACGCGCAAATGATTCATATTTGTTTACATTGAGGCCACGCACAAAACTGCAGTTTGTTTGCGAAACGTTACGATTTAACGCGATCAACATTTTTAGGGTGGTACCCACGGTACCACGAGGTGTGCGTCACACTTCCTTGAAGCTGCGCAAACCATCCACTGTCGCCTTCGCCAAAATATTCCCACGCGAAGAGGCCGCACGCAAAACTGAACTTATCTGCGAAATAAGACGATTTAGGTACAGCAACACGATGCATCGTTTCAAAGGAAATTTACGGCCTTTCGGCGCATTTGCTAACACACTGGGCGTTCCATAAAAAGCCCACTTTAAGCAGGTTTACTGTCTAATCATAAAATCATTAATTTCGAGCCTCCCCATACAGGGCAAACGAGGCAAAATAGCATTAAAGAAGGAATTTGATGCGCCTAAAATAACCAATAGGGCCTAGCGAAATGTGAACAAAAACAATCAGAGTGAGATTAACGGAATATCATCAACGTTGTTAGTCTAATGGAGTTTCCATTAAACTACAGTTATGCTCGACGGTTGACGGGAAACATTCCGTCACATATTGAATTGCGCTGATGTATCCACGTGCGGAGCAGGCAAGCGGATCACAATACAAAATTTCATAGTTACTAAATTACTCCTAACAGCGCCGCTAATCTGATTATGCAAGATTATTTAGAAAAAAAGCTCGCTGCGTAAGCAGATAAAGACGAAAAAGCCCACAAAGCAGCCGAAAGAGGAACGAGAGCAAAGCGGCTTTGCCCAAAACAATCGGCTTATGACTATGACACCTTCGGCATCCACCAGTAAGGAATTTATGGTGTATTAGATGCAACAAGAAAGAGCAATGTCGATTTTTGTAATTATCGCGCCTGTTCAGGTTGAGTCACCATAAACCTTAACAGTTTTCATAGAAAGGCAATTTATGACACGACAAGGGTTTTTCGGCCAGAACTCGTCTAGACGATTAATTTGAGTCATAAAAAAATTTCTTGCGCTGTTTATCGGTCCAATGGATTCATATGGGTCCTGTATTGACCGCTGATACCTCAGTTGTAGTCCTGGGAAAGGCGCTTTTTGTGGAAGTAATTAGGAAGACAGCAAGGGAGGACGAACTAATCAAAATTAATAAATAACAGAGAATTTGAGTGGAAGTTCACCCCATCAGAGATCGCAATGATGAGCCTCGGATTTGGATCATCCTGTACAGTATCATTCGGTGGACAATGGTATGTTGCCGTCAAAACCCGATCTAACTAGGAAAAACTGGTATTAACCATCAGCCTCGGACAATTCTAGAATTTCCTAAGAAGGATAGTTGAAACCAGTTTTAACTTAAGAAGCGTTAGTTACTACTAGTTTTTACGGAACATGCTTTGTTAAAACTCGTTTCCACTAAAAAAAATGTTACTGTCAAAACCCGATTCAGTAAACACCCGATCTAACTAGGAAAAACTAGTATTATCTATCAGTCTTAGAGAATTCTAGATTCTTCGAGCCAAAACTACAGTATCCTTAGAAGGTTAGTTCAGGTTAGTGCCGGAATTTCCCTAGCTAAAAACGTCCCTAACCGGAAGATAATGGACGCAAGAATTGAGTCATTGTCAAGCATATTACCAAGAATGGCGGTCTACAGAGGCGTGCCATAAAGGCACATTAAATAATATGTTTAATAGTTACACAAAAATTCATGAGACACTTTTGTGCATGTTCCGAAAATTCCAAATAATCTACCAGTTAAAATTAGTTTTAACTAGATAAAACCGTTATAAAGTGAATATTCACTTTTAACTAAGGTTTTCAGTTAAATCTAGTTTTGACTAGGAAATTCTAGAATTGTCCGAGGCTGATGGTTAATACCAGTTTTTCCTAGTTAGATCGGGTTTTGACTGAAATCGGGCTTTGACGGTAACATATACATATACGTGTATGCATTCTTGATCAAAGGCTTAATCGTGTTAATATTAATATTACTTAATATGCAGGAAAATGCCGCTTCGAGATTAATAAAAACCCCGTATGGTTCCGGGTGTACGGGGAGAAATTAATTTTTTTTTAATTAACTTAAAATTAATGAAATTAAATACTGAGGGTATTAATTTGTTTTTCTCCTCTCGGGCATTAAAGTTTCCTAGAAGGGACGAAAACACTTACCTTTATACATCACCCTTTTAAATACGCTCGTGATCAGTCTCAGCTCCCCGTCTGGCGTGTCCCCAATCTGGAATCGTGACAAGAATACATTCGTTACTTTATTTCCTGGCGAGTGAAAAATTCATGGCAAATGTTTCGCATTCTCAAATTCTATAATTTAATGATAATGTAAATATATCGATCAGCGAAGTTAATACCAGAGCAAACAATACAGGTGTAGGAGAACAAAGCAACCCCTTCCAAAGCCGTTTTAGATTTACTACTCTACCGAGTAGTAGTTTAATCCGCCCAAATTCTCTTGCTCTCTGGCGTTAAACACTGTTTTCGCCTCGTTCTAATTGCTAATCCTGTTTTAATTTTAATCGTCTAACTTAGGGCGGATTTGTCTCTACCTAGAATCTCGACGGGTTATGGATTACAATGCGCATTATACGTGAGAGCGGGTAATAATTGAATATTTTCAGTACAGGAAGTCTACATTTTTACTACCCCAATGCACGAATTTGGCCTATCCAAACATCCCCCCATGATGTCGTTTAGCCGCGCTGTGAATACATTATCATCTGTATTCAGGTAACAGCTGATAATATCTAGTTTTATGTTTATGAGAGGGTATAATGCAGTGCAAAATGGGCAAAGTGGATGGGAAGTTTTAATGTCGTATAGTTTGCATTACGGACATTACTTTCGGTGGATGGAAGCTAATTAATTTCGATCACATCATGTCCGTAGTGAGATTTCTTGAGAGATCATGATTGCTCGGGGCTCGAAACGAGTGTTATTAAGTAAAAACTGAGTAGAGACTTAGCGAAATTGAAATTAACCCCGAGTGGTAAAATCTGGAATTCGGAACATTCGCCTTTTTCAATGCTTTAGACCAAAAACAGAATTCCTGTAGTCTGCATTCTGTGAAGAAAACCGCTTTAGAATTCTGGAAGGGAAATCCGTTAATCAAAAAGAACTTTGTGGAAATTCAGCAAAAAGTCGAATGGCGCATTCGCTTCAATTTTTGAGCCAATCGGACGTCGGGAAGATTCAGCTTCTCGGAGAGGCCCGACTGTAGCTTTTAGAGGCTGAATGGTACCTTCAAATATTCCAAAAATGGGCAAGAACCTTAAGATTTAACCTTTTTGCACATAACACTTTATTATGCTGAGCGGAACACATAGCTGCGCAGCACACGGACGATTGGAGATGTGCTGTAATCTTTGTATCAAATTACTGAGAAAAGAGCCTTGAAGAAATTTCGGTCTATCGAAACCCTTTTATCGAAATTGCGAGGAAAGTCCTTAAAACGTCCCTGATTTGCTTTCCCCTGATGGGGATTCCTGGAAACCTCATTCGCAGGTCTTGGAAATGCAGTGGAAACACCTACTTGAATTCGATAATTATGGGTTCTATAGTTCTTGCAGCTTGCCTTGGCAACCCTCTGGGAAATTCGGATAGTTCAGAAATCGCTCGAAAATATTTCCTTTCATAATGACCAATTCAGCCATTCCAAGCACACGTATGAATCATTGATTGTACGTTTTTGAAATAAATCTTCCCATCGGAAAATATCGCTCCATATTTGTCCACATTAACCGGGTTTCACGGCATCGTAGGTCCGAACCAGTGGCCATCGTCCACTGGCAACATATATCCAGAGCATATATCCAGGGATTTGTCGGATCGAAGTGCATCTGGTATGCATTTTTAGCCTCCCATGAAAATCCTTTTTGCGCTTTCCTGGCAAATTACGACCCGCCGTATATTTTATGCACGTGTGCTGCTTAATTTTCGTCCCGGAATAAGTTTTAAATCTCGGGAGATGGATTTACAACTGCAGCGATTATGAATAAAAAACGGACTTAATTTCTTAATTAACTTGGGCTCGATGGGCCCGGCCAAGGCCAATTTGCTAATTACACTTTTACAACGTTGTTGTGGCGAAACTTAATTACGAGAAAATATCTCCGGAAAATCAGTTTTTATTAGGCGGACTTGAAGCGAAATTAATTTTCGTTGGGCACACACACTCGCAAACAAGATAGAAGTGTTGCCCATCCCCATGCCGTGACTAAGCCAAACTAAAACTTGTATCTGATTTTCCTGCATGTGGCCTATTTCAGGATTTTAATTAGACGGAGGTCAGGGACGGACTTCGATTGACTTCAAATTTTCCGGAAATATGATCAGTAAGGTTGAAGCAGATTTGCCCCTTACTCTCAGATAAAATTAACTGTATACAACATTCTCTCTTTGCTAAGGGCGCGGACGACAACCCTTATTGATGTTTCGATAAAAGATGTTACCGTTGCAATACTATTTAAAAAGTAAGCATTAAATAAAAGTAAGCACGTGTATTTTCCTTAACAGAAACCGATGGGTAGCTTCTTGTCCAGGTTGAGACCATATTTTCAATTTTTCAAATACGGCCCTGTTGGAGCTGGGCCAGACCTTTCACTTTTTAAGTACGGACCTGATATTTTTGTTCGCATTTCGGAAGGTTTTTAGTCCCTTATTCAACGATGTACCGCGATCGCATGTTTCAACGTTTCGTTTGAAGGAAGGCTCATCAGGCGTTTTTATGCCATAACAACACAGTCACCAAAACGTCAAGAAAGATTTTCATCCGAGCCCTTAACGAAGAATGCATAGAATTCTCGATCAATTTTAACTCAGAATAGTGTGCAGTTTCAACTCTACCACTAACCAGAACTGTCATTACCAAACAGAATAAAAGAAAAAAATAAAATTTTTCAATATAACCTATTTGCATGAATATTTGCAATTTGTTTTTGTTTCAATTCTGCTCTCCGGAATTGGCATTCCTGTTAAAATGTTACAGATTCATGCGGGTTGGGAGTTTTCTAATTCGAAATTGAATTCGCAGATAATCCAGATCCCGTTCAAACATTTAGCGGGAGGTTCGGCCGGGAGAGCGGCAAATAATTCCACGGAAAATATCGAATACGGTAAACGCAAATATTGAACGAAACCAAACATAAACGAACCAGAGCTCGATCGCACGTAGAAACCGAAACAAAATTGCCGCCCGCTAAATTTATCGCTTGGAAATTAAATACCTGAGGTTTTGCCGCTTTTTAAAATGGACTTTGCGGCTGAAATTCTTGAAATTTTCCGGCGATAACGGGGATTTGTGTGGACCTATCAGTGTTTTTGTGGACCTGGCCTGTGGAGTGGGCATTTTGCCACTAGATTTTGTCTAAATTTCCAAGTTTGTACTCATAATTATAGAACTGGCTGTTTAATTACATGAAATTGGGGTGTTTTTCAAAGTGTCAACACCGACCTCCTTTCCTCCTTAACCCCGACCCGTTTCGGTTAATCAAATTTAAATCACTTGGTATTCAATTCTTTCTTGATTGTAGTTTTTGTAAGAAAACTCTCGACCTTAATCGCTTTATGTATTAAGGCTTTCGTGTCGCCTTGAACCATTTTAAATTTTGCGTCGCATAACAAATAATTACCTTATTATGTGTGCCATAACGAATATGTCTTAAAGTCCTAGCTGGTTACATTAGATCACCAGGAAGCTTGAAAGAGACGTGTACCATCTTCCTAACTCTGCATGATTGACTTTACATAGGCGAGAAAAAGCACGTAAAGGATGTTGGGTTAGGGGCTGCGGCAAATACCTACAGCGCCGCCCTCTACATTCCGATTACTAAAGCTCGACAAGTCGTGCAAAGCACCATGTAAATAAGTTAATAAATGCACTGTAGCGGACACGTCGCACAGCCCAAAGCCAAAGAAATTTGAGAACTTCTCTACTACCTCGTTCTAAATATTCCGGTTTCAGATTATTTAAATTTTACTCCGTTCATACTGAGATCTAGTTTAACCAAAATTCCTAGAATCTCTCGGATTTGTCTGTTTAATTCATAGTGTACTTTGTCTTAAAACAGTAACTCGTCCAGTTACGAAATTCCAAGTCCTTTGACCATCATCGCTCTCAATACCGTTGCAATTCTAAATTTGTCGGCTAATTATAGTTATTACTGCTAAGCTGATAATGAGCAAAGACATTGGGTTTGTTTCGAATTAATTCTCATTGTGCTCTTACTATTTGTTGGAGAAAAGTGTCATTTTCAATTGAAACTCAGCACTCTAAAGATTTTGAATAATTTCCCTAAACAAAATGATTAAGTGGATCTAGGTCGGGTGGTTCAGAAGGCCGAGTTAAGTGTTGGAGCAACAGAAAAATACTGCGGAAGCATTTTTTTAAGCATACCTTTTTTGCATAAAATGAATAGTAAAATCTAAAAATGGAGTTGAAATTTAAAAAAATGGCCGGCAGTTAACACAAAATGGGAAAAACATTACCATGAGCCTCGTAGCGTCGCCCCTGATTTGAATCTTTTTATACCGGTAACGCTCAAAATATCCGTCCATTGAGGATAGTTGATGTGTCAAATTTGGAAGAATTAACTAGCCGTCACTGAAACAAAAAGCAAAAATTCCTCTTTGGCCGCTATGTTTAAATAGCTCTGGCGCGCTTTATTGAGGCGTTTACGAATGTACATTCAGTTGATATTTTTATCTTTTTTCTTAATGTATCATCATAAAAATCTCTATTTCTTCACGGCTTAAAAATAATTTCTACTATTTACCGGTTCTGTTTGAACTTGCTTTTTCCATAATACTGGATCGGTTTCGCCCGGTCCTGGTTCACAGCATTTTCTCCCGATTTGAAGCAGAATTTGATATACATGAATTTAAATAAACCTAAATAGATAATCTAAAGGGTTCATTTCGGGCGATGTGAGAGGCTTCTAGGCGAACGCATATTAATATAACCTCATCGCTCTAAATGTCTTTGAATTCTGCTTAAATGAACTCAACTATCGTGTTGATTCGTCCTAATTCCTTTTCTATTATTCACAATATTTCCTGTCCTCAACGGCTTAAGAAAGCAAACCTTCTATGGCAAATCTACGTTTTTCAAATGCACTTTACGTACCGCTTTGCCTCGACATAAATAATTTATAAACTCCCGCTGCGGAGGGTCATTGCATACGGTTAAAAGTAAAACGGCTGTTACGATTATAAATGCAAACCTAAATTTCTTTCTTTTGTGGCTCGGGACACGACATATGGTCGGCTGTAAAACTGCCGGAAAATATTTCCCCATTTCAAAATTTAGAGCTATATACAGGGTGGTCCAGATGCGCATTAAACATTTAAATTGTTATGCGAAAACATTTTAAAGTCACATCAAACACTTTGATTTCGCTATAAAAAAATCACCCTGTTTATTGTCAATCGTGGATTCTCTATTGAGAAGCTTTGGAAATGCCATTTGAGGTTAGTTCGGGGTACACGTTACGGACATGCAGATGAGGCGCAGGCGCCTGACGCAAACTCATGGGCCACGCTTAGTGCTTTAGAAAAAGAAACCTACAGATTCGAGTTCTTTGCAGCAACGGTGCATGCTGGATTGTAACGCGATTCACGACGATGTTCATTACAATGAAAAACGCTCGTGTTAAACTTCTCGGATCACTTGAGCGGCAAAGTTTCAGGTTTATTTCACCAAACGGTGAAGTTACAGCGACGAACCCTCGGGCCGTGCTAACTAACACGCGCAAGCGAGAAACAATACTGATCCTATCTTCTTTGTGTCCCTTTAAAATCTGGAGTACTTCAAAAAAGCAACCCTCTGCGATCCCAGAGTTTTTTTTTTTTTAATCGATAATCCACAATGAGTACTGAGCATTATCTGCCGAGCGATGGTACTGCGCCAAGGCGGACGACCAACAGTCCGACCGGGGCTACGGCCGTGCCAGTTCGAAGGGGGGAGCTCCGCTCTCCAAACTCCGAAGGGGGGCCCCGGGCGTCCAGGTTTGACCGGGAGAGCTCGGGTCTTCAGAAAATATAAAAAATACGCGTGTTTTAATTTTTTTAGTGGAATCTGCGGTTAAAATATTTGTACAGTATGTTCCTTCGCCTGAGGCACCCTGTACACGGCCTGGCAAGCGAGCTCTCGGCGAGATTTGAATGTGACGCCTATGGCGGACCATCGGTTACACTGACCAGTCCTGTCCCATAAAGTCAAACGAGCGAGAGTTTCCAAATAAACGTTCAAACTGTCTCCACAGTTTCCCAATAAAAAGCGAAAATGAACACTTCGTGTCGCGTCACGCGTGCATTTTCGCAAAATTATCAGCCCATTGCTGTTCGTTTATTGAGTCCCAGGACTCGTATTATCGTTTAACGATATTTCGTTTCGTCCTCTATTTGCCCGTTGCGAGTTAATAATTATCCAGGCCATTTTCAATAATTAAACCGGTGTAATAAAACGTTGTGTCTGCGAAATTGGTTTTCCCAACCCGAAGTCATCTAACTCACTTATTTAAGCACCTGAGTACAACCGATTCGGGCCGAATTTTAAAAGCTAACTTCTCGTTAAGTAAAGTTTATAAATCCATTAGAGAGAAGTTCAAGAAGCTGCGAACACCTCCTCAAGGGAGAAGTAAAACTCCTGGGGATAACCCCGGCATGAGCCCTGTTATCCCTTTAAGAATTTCGTCCGCAGGGCCCGGTTTAAGAAACCACCAGGTATTTCCGTGAGTGGGACACAAATTTTGATCCTTAAAATTAGCAATTCTTGTAAACAAGGCCCGAATTAATGCGAAAGACATTTCGGACCCGGTGGCAGGTGGGAGGGTATAAAAATGGCTGTCTCGCAGGGCCTGGAATGACCCTCTGCTAGGCCAGAAGCAGCTGCTTTAAATCGTAGCACGTGTTTATGATAAAATGGAGTTGAATTGGGTTCAGAGCGGAGCTTAAATCTTTGAAGACATTAGGAATATTCTTTGTAATGGTGTTGGGAGTAAAACGCTCCTCCGGCCCTAGGCGAGGCCAATCCTTTCTGGGAGTTCTGTGACGATGAATAACTGACAAGTTAATTAACAGCGGTGCGCGAAAGCCATTATCCAACTCCCTTTTTTAATAATACCATATCAAAACCTCATTAATAATTAATACATCAAACTTCTGTGTGAAGTGCTAAACGAGCACAAAGGAAATTAAACGAGCTTATGAAGGAAGACAGGTAATTATAAATTTTCTTAGAGGCATTAGCTAACTTATAACTCGAGCCAAAAGGCAAATCTTGCACTTTGTTACTTTACATACTAGATTTGGAGATTATCGTGTACTTTCTTAATTAAACTCGCATTAGACTTAGGAGACAAGAAATCGTCTTACCTGTACCATTAGCGAGATGGCTACGATGCCTTGCGACTTGTGCTGCGCCTCTGACATGTTGTGATACAGTTCCTTGTTGAATCCGTAGAACTGGATCTGGAACGAGAAAATTTAAAGAATCTACGTGGTTTGCATGTGAATGCGGTCTAATCTCAGCACTTTCCTGGTAAAAAACACACACAATGATACACTATATCAACAATATGCCCCGGCTAGAGCCGGCTTCTCTCCGGAAGCAGCGAGTGTTCTATTTTCATAATAAAAGACATTATACTTGCAGAAGCCGCCATAAAAGTGCTTTAAGTATATGGATCATCAAGATTACTTTCCGCAAGTATAAAGAGTTTGACCTCGTACGTCTCTTTCTTAGAAAAGATCATGTAGCTGGTAGCTGGCAAGAGATATAAATATCAACCGAGCACTGCTTTTATGCGGGGTTGCCTGCGAGAATAAGATATCTGATCACGCGATTCGCGATTTTGAATGAAAAAAATTCCCGAATGAGAACATCCCTGGATAAGGTCATAGATAGGAATTCGGCGGCGAAGGTCTGGATATAGACGTAGAAACCTCCCAGGCATTTGCAGCTTATACGCCCGTCATCAATATCTCGACATTGGCTAGCCTAAACATTGCCTAAATTGCCCCGTTTCGACAAACTGTGTTAATGGGCTAAATGGGGCTGCTATCAGCTTTAGTTTCTCTCTCGGCGCAATTTAATAAGGCCTCCTTTGGAAGCATCCCTGGCTGCACAGGATGCAAACTCGCGAGATATGACGGGAAACGGCACCTCGAAAATTTCGGCTTTTCCTGAAGTTTTCTAAATGGAGCCGTCGATACCTCAGAAACTCGTGCGGCGAGATCTAGTTAATGCTGCTCACTTAGCCACCCAAGGGGAAGTAAGCACGTATCCGTAGTTTATTGCTATGTGCTCGTAGCTTATTTAGCCACGTGCGCGTAGTTTGTTTTTCACATGCCCCGCATTACTTTTCAACTCCCGTAGCGGGTTTCTACGCGTCCGTAGTTTGTTTATCACGTTCCCGTGGCTTGTTTTTCACCCGCATTATTTTTTCTTTTTAATTTGAACTTTCGGGACAATTAAAGACTTTCGAATACGTTTCGAGATATCGCTCGCCCTGAGCACCACTGGACCAAAATCGTCAATCACCACCACTGGCGCAACTCCCGTTTGATTTTTCCCATCGAGTGTGCGGACAGCGGCTTTAAATCAGCACCACTAATTGCTTCAGCATTGCTTCTGGAACTTCATAATCCAGATCGGCGCACTGTCGCTTTCAGTTTCTGAGACATGCGACTCGCAATTCCTCAAGGCTCCTTGAAAATCGCGTAAAATTGAGGTTCCTAAACTGGAATTTAGAGGTTCAAGAGTCGGTCGATCAGACCAAAAAGCGGCACCTGGAAATTTTGGAATTTCCCTTAAAATTCGCAATGTGGAATCCTCCGTGATGCCGCGTGGCCCTGGCGCCGTTTTCTGTGATTTTCAAGGTCCTCCGGACCGCACGTCTTTGACCCGAGATGAGGTTCCTTTGAGGGCCGATCCGGGCGCATCAAGTGCCCCTACCTATCATTTACTTAACGTATATAATTAGATTAATTGAAATTAGAAAGCACTTCACCGGCTCGATGAGGATTATTCGTCGAATTTGATCTTTCTTGGCTTCCTCAGCGCAATATAAGCCATTATCATCCTGTATGAGACTCTTAAGAGAATCTTAAATATCTGGATTACTTCGCAGATTACCTCGCAGCTCCAGCAAAGCTAATCTCGTGCGTCTTAGTAGCACAAAAGGGTTAAACTGCAGGAACTGGGGATAAAGAAGGGGAGTTATATGAAGAGTTATAATCTTCAGTCAGATGTATTTTTTGCGCCCAAGCAATGGGTTTAAGTTTCCAGATTTGCATGAACACGACTTTCAAATAAATTCAGATAAAAGCCGCCACCCGCCCCATTTAAACTTATATACTCTCATCGCAGACGGCAATGTTATCTACCACTTTTATTGTATTTTATACCCGAAAGTCTGCCCTTTCTAACACAAATTCGCCGTATTGAATTTCCCTCGAATTCAGCCTGATGGACTGGGATATGTATCTATTCCGTTATTACTTTATTTCCATCGATTTGGCTTTTCTTTTGTGGCGAGAGACGACTTGAATATATTTCCTCTCGGGGCCCCAATGCGTTTCCCCGGTGGAGTTCCTGATAAGTACATAAATGTAGTACAGTGGCATCTTTTCAATTCTTCTCGATGTACACTCAGCTTGATTAAGTGCTGAATTCTGAATGGCCCACCAGCTACGTCACGACGAAACTAATCAATTTTGACCCGATTTTCTCGACTCGTATAAATTCAAAACATTTGAACTGTAAAATTGAATTTACATTGGAAACAGTTTACCAATACTCCGGTCGAAATCAATTTATATCCTCCGCTCAAAAAGTAAATGACTTATTAAACAAACTTAATAAAGAGCTGAAGTTTGCTTCATTGCACCCCCAACTTCGAAGCCATTAATAAACTGAGATTGCAACTTATTGGGATTCAAACTTAACCACAGGCGAAAATTAACGAAAATTAATGAAACGCTAAATTAAATCAACCTGGGAAAGTTTCGACAGTATCAAATCGATGAATAAATAAGTCACTTTTAAGGCAAGCAGGGCCGGATTCGCCGCGAGACCTCGGCGCTCGCGAAAATAAAGACTTCCAAAAAAAAGAGCCGGCCCAGTTATATGTGCGTTATAAACCGGAGAAAAAAAGGCATAAACCATCTTGTTACGAGCGAATAAAAGTTTTGCCGAGCACTTTAGATCATCAAATCGGGACCCGATCTCGGCTGAAAAATGAGTAACTGCCCGAATGTGTATTGATTCTCCATTTCATGATTTATTTAGAAATGTCGGGTGCGTGATATCATGAATCTTTTAGGTATGTTTTGATATATCCTGGAAAACCAGTTAGATGCGAAACTTTATTCCATAACCAAAGAAGTACATATATTTCGTTTCCACCAGGAAACCTCTCTAATGCTCCTTTAATCGACAATGTCTTATCGAAAGCCAAACCCGAGCATGTAAAGTTTGCAAACTCACTTTTAAAGGTCGTATATCGAAACTCAACTTTTCGACCAGGATAAAACTGGGAACAGAGTCGAGCTTGGTTTAACAATTTTTATGTTTATGTTTGGACTTTTTGGTCTGAAGCTTTTGGGCTTAAAAACTGTTCAAAGTTCGAATTGTTCCAGAAAAGTGAATCTCGAAGGCCGTGAGTTAGGCTGAGTAGCTCATACTCTCGCCACGTGGTAAAACCACTTTATGAACTTTGAGGTGAGGTAGACGGAACAAAACGTCTTTGAAGGTTTAATCTTTTTTTTTTCTGGTAGTAGGAAGTTGAAATTCGCATCTTTACACGTTAGTTCAGATTGGCTGAGAATTATTTTTCACCATTTTTAAGCCAAAATTCAGCTCCACACTGGCGTATCAGGAAATCATTTATCGGTGGATACAGGTATAAATTTATACCCAACTTCTAGTAGCACCCCTAGTATTCCTCTCTATTTATGGGAAACTACGAAAGCCTTTATTTATAAAAATGAAGTTTTTCGTGTTTCCCCATAAATAATAATCTGATGGAGCAAGATCTGGTGAAAGTGCCGGCCAATGTGTTTCTCCATTGTTTGAAATTGCTAAATGGGGAGAAAATGAAGATTTAACTCCAAGAGTGCCATGATATTCCTACAAAATGCGCGCCTTCATTCTGTATCTCCAGGATGTAAGAATTAAGAGATATGTATTTTAAACGAACGATATTTATGTTTTTTCAAGCCTCTCCGCACTGTTTAATGAAACTTGTTAAGTTTTTCTGTTACAATCTTTGTGGAAGTAGAAGAATGATCAAAAATCTAATATGGTGGTCTTTTTTTTTGGAGAAATCTTACACAACTTTCACATTGACCCACATCCCAATACAAAAAAAAAGACAAACCCGAAAAGGGCCTGACAATACCTCATCAAGCTCTTTGTCTACTCCGGCAACCTTATTAATTCAGTTCCTTATGCCCTGAAAGAATGGTTTGTTCCGTTTTAACGAGTCAGTGGCAACATCATTTACACCGAAAACAAGGATACGTTGGTGCAAAGAAAACGCTTCGTTTTAAGGAAATATAAGACATTTTTAGAAGAGGAACTCGTTAAAGTTGAGCTCGCTTGTTATAATGGGCCTTACAGAAAATACGTTTCGTCGCGATTGATTTGCGAGTATCATTTAAATGATGCCATTATATTCGAAAATACGAGAATCTCTTGGAAATTTGCAATTTGTCTCGGGTTACGTTGAACTTCTTTGGAAGGTTTGCTAATACGCAAACGCAATTAATCGGTCTCGAATGTAATATTCGATACTTCAGTCGATATCTGTGCGTTATGAGAACCTCGAAACCTTACGAACTCAATTAAGGGCTTTCCGCAACTCAACAGCAAATTAGTGATTTGGTTTGCATTGTCGATTAATACAATTATTAAATTTCAATTAAAACTTCCTGGCATAAAGCCCTTTGTCGTCTACATTGAGATTCAGAGTGTACATAATTGGATTGAAACTTTGACGTTACGTCGACAAAACAGGAACAATCTTTGATTTTTGAGCTTATACAGAGTGTCCATTTCTAGAGTTTAACCATGCGGATCTCGGTAACTGTCAAAGATGCGGGAATATACGTTGATCGGAATGAAATGAGACACAGGTTGGCCGGCACATTCACCAGATCTATCCCTATTATACTATTATCACATATCGACATTAATCAGCTGCGAAGGAAAATCATTGCAACTTTAAGAATAAATAAGAAGAAAAAGGGACAAATCAGAAGAAGAGATGTTTTAAGGTGAATGCAAAATATAAAGAGACGCATAAAGCTCTGCTTGGAAGCGGACGGTAAACCCTCCCAGCACCTCTTGTAATTTTCTATATTTATTTCTCACTCGTTTCAAAAAGAGGATTTTTAATATTCGCACCAGAATTATCGTAATGAGAAAAAAGGTGGAATTAAAAAATTTCTAAGTCCAAAATGGCCCTCATAAGAAAAAATAAAGTTGATGATAATAGTAAAAAATTGAAACGTCGGATTTCAAATATGACATCACCAAGTTGTAAGAGAAAAATATGGCAATGATAAAGTGCCAATAATTTTTAATTGCTCCAATTTACCCGACCTCGTATGTTTTATGGTTCCTAAGATTTCTAAGGTTGAGCCCCAGAAACAGATACCTTGTATACAAATGAAAGAATTCATGGAATGTTTCACCTCGTGAAAAATGCTAAAAAGGATGAAGATTTATTCGCAATAAATACATTCGTGCGTCGCGTGATGGGTCTTTTAGTAAGCTCCACTATTCTCATAACGACAACCACTACATCAAACTGAGTGACGTGCGGGATGTCTTTATTTTGTATTCAGCGCGAATCCGCAAATAAAATAAAACTTTCCTTACGAGAGAGGGCAAGAAGGAGATTTCCAAGAAACGAGACCCTTACTTTATGTAATGGATTGTTTATTTATTTACCTTCTCTGGAGAAAATCGAACGTTCCGTAAATTAGCAAAGCAAACTTACCTCTGCGGGAAACGCGTAACCCTGGATTTGGTGCTCGGAACCCTGTTGATTATCCGCCCCATAGTGGATATAAATCTCTTCGAATTGATAACGGTACGCCAGCGGCCCTCCGGATATGTTTACGTGCTGTTTAGTGTCTTTTTCTACTCGAAACACTAGGGATTGGCCGGTATTGTGTAGAGTCCCGCTAACCTGAAATCAATTAGCTTTTGTTGACCTGGAAATGCTCAGAAATTAAATCGACAAAAAGTTGCAACGAATTCCTTCCATAAGCGACCGGACTAAATGTAGAAAGTGTTTTTTTGCCTACAATCTACCGGACTAAGACATGCAACGCGAAGCAGCGTGCGCGATTGGCGTATTTAAGGTTGCCTACTCTCCTCAGTTCTCGATCAAGCGATTTGAATTAAGCCTTTTAAGTACCCATGAGGATTTGATGATATTCATAATTCTTCTCGTAACAATCAGTCTCATAAGCTCTGCGAACAAATGGTTTTGGTTTAATAAAAATGCACACCCCCTTTTAAGATTCCATTAAATTCAGAATTTATGACCCAGCAAATGCTTGTCAAAATGTTTTATATGATCATTATGGCTCCTAATGAGCTCCTAGTGACAAAGCATGTCCACTCAAGGGCGCGTTTGTGTTTATTTTTTCATTCATTAAAATAAATGTTTCCTTTAATCTTGAAGGTATTTACGGGTCTATTAACATCACAATTATTAATGCATCGAGGTGAAAGCTTCCGTTTTAATCAGTTTCGAATTTCCCCATAATTCCCTTGATAATTGCGGGTCTTGTTGTAGTTTCGGGGTGAGCATTCAGAGAATCCACTTCCGACTAAATATTGCTTTTAAGCTGGTGATTTGTACGCGTTAAGTCTGGACGAACTACTATAATTTTCCGATTATCGGAAAGATCTGATAATTGAACTCTCTCTCACTAAATTATGATGGAGTTCGATTAATGCATGAAGAGGTCCCCGGTTATACACTTCGGATTGTGTTTTGCAAATCCGCGGTATTAATGTATGAGTTTCTATATCAGTACCTTTGTTTCGTAGCAAGCGAAAAAGCTCTGTTGCATAAAGCAAATTATGGTCCCTGGAATGGAGCTTAAGCGGCTATTTGTCACAGGAATATATGTGCCTGAGCCTGATATTGTTTTCTTTGAGCACGTCCGTATTTACGATCGAGAGACTGAATTATAAAAGATTAATATGCCGTTGGGGGTTCTGTCAGTGAAAAGAAAAATGTTTCCACGAGGGTCAGTTTTTACATTTATTTCCCGGCTAAAGATTGGTTCTACTGGTTGAAATAGACCCCTGAAACTCCAACCCGACAGATGGCGCTGGTGAAATAATTTCCTACAGGCTGAACCAATCGACAGTTGACGTTGCCAATATCTGTGTTTAATCGCCTCTAGATTAACCGAACCGAGCAGATCTAGTAGAATCCAATTGGTCTTTCGGGTGCTCGGGTCAATCAAATGCCGAACTTGAATCACATATGGTCATCATGGTTCTTAATTTTCTCAGATCTTTCCTGCGACTATTTACTTTCAGCTTCGTTGTTTTTAGCTACAAACCGACCCCGCGCACTAAGTCCTGCTGCTTTCACTCGAAGGTTTGGTCCAGATGGAGCAAAAATGACACGGTAGATGGCGCTGGTGGGATATTTTCCTACAGGCCTAACACATTTGCCGTTGATATTGTTGATTTCTGCTTGCACTTAATTTACTCGAGACGGAGCGAACTGACGAGATCTGGTAGGATTGAAATCTGTCTTTGGGGCGCTCGAGTTAATTAAACACAGAGCTGGAATGACGCATAAAATCGTGCCTCTTTTAAGACCGTGACCCCCCATTAAAGACTCTTTTAAATTCAGATTACACCGAATTATTTTAAATTCAGGCTACACACTTCGGCTCTATGATTTTCTACCTCAGTACCTTTATTCTATAATAAATGAAAAAAAAATCGGTTGCATGAATCAAATAATAATCTCTATTTAAGCGGCTATTTGTCAAAAGAGTGTATGTGCCTGAGCCTGATATTGTTTTCTTTAAGCACGTCCGTATTTACGATCGAGGGACTGAATTATAAAAGATTAATATGCCGTTGGGAGTTCTGCCAGTGAAAAGAAAAATGTTCCTCGAGAGTCAGTTTTTACATTTATTTCCCGGCTAAATATCGGTTCTCCTGGTTAAAATAGAATTCCGAAACTCCAACCCTGCAGTTCTCAAATGGCCTTTAAATTTTTAATAACTCGTCGTGGACAAACGACCCAAGTAACGTTCCTTTTACCAGAAACAAGTTGAAAAATGTCGACGGTCATCTATCACCAGCAATGGTCCGGAATCAGGACGATGTGAAAGGGCCCTTTCGCGGGCCTCCGCTAACGATCAAAGCCATTACACTGACAGGATTTCCACTTTTTGCCCATGGCCCAATCCGCCCTTTATTCAAGTGCAATATAAATATTTTAGTTCCCGATGTCTGCGTATTGATTAATAGGCATCTTCGATAGCTGGTACATCGTTTGGCCATTAGCGATCATTGGAAATGGTGATTCGCGACCGGTCCGAATGATGTAGCGAAAATATTGATGAAGAAATCGACGTTTCAGGGAGATTTGCGTCGATTAAATACTCCGCAATGCAACATAGATTTAGGGCCGAAAACCACATTGAGGCCGCAGCATTTTCATCAGTCGTAAAATTGCACGTTCGTTTATGCTGCGAATTCGATTGCGGAAAATTGGGGGATTGCACCCCTCTCCTGAACCGAGCTGAAAGCAATCTCCATTGAGGACGGTCCGAAAATTAAAAACAAATTCAAAAAAAACGTGCTCAAACTTACTTTGTGCTTGTCTATGTGCACGTGTCTCAGGTACGGGTCGAAGAGCAATTTGTCGGGTTCTACGTTGACAGGACTTTGCCTCCTACCCCGGGAACACATGTTCCATTGCGGATTCATAAGGCCCCAGTATGCAGGACCTGAAACGTGTAACAACGGTTTTGATGAAAAAAAAACTCTAGGCATTAAATAATTATATCTCTAATAACAAACAAGAGAACTAATCCTCTGTACGTGACTAAAAAAATCCGAATGTTTGCTCTGGCGATATAATAGGTGTGTGAACCTCGCATTTCGCTCCATGTTTCATAAATCCCAGAGGTTTAGGTGCGTGGACACAGCTCCCCGATAAAGATAACGCTGGAACGTTGTTTGCTTTCGCATTTCGAAAATACTTTCGCAGAACTTACTATTTGTATTATATTGCCTTAATCCATCATTAAAATACTACCGACTGCCCGGAATTTAAAGTTATTAAATATTTTAGGGTC
The DNA here is from genome assembly GCF_039881205.1 of Euwallacea similis. Lineage (NCBI taxonomy): Eukaryota > Metazoa > Arthropoda > Insecta > Coleoptera > Curculionidae > Euwallacea > Euwallacea similis. Next base: position 638,520 of record NC_089630.1, read on the forward strand.
ACTCTCCGGACATAAATATTCTTATTATTAACTTAGTCGATGATTTATTGTCCCTGGAATATTAAAATTCCCTCCTTGGAAAACTCATTATCGATCTGCAAGGGGATGTTTAATATCGCATTTTCTGTTTTAAGAATTTAAATGCGAAATTTTCAGCATCTCAACAGTTTATTATAGAAGACAACTTATTAGCGTTGATTTGGAACTTATGACTCAGAATTCTTGACATAACTGTGAACGGATATCGCTCTCCTGATAAATTGGCGAATACTAAACTAGCACTTATTAAAATCCCCCTTATTGAAATTGCATCCAAACTAATTTCCAATATAAAACAACGGGGCAAAATGAGTTAATTGGCCAAAGAAAGAGCTTTTAAGCCCTGCTTTATTCTGTATATTTGTTCGAAACAGAGTTGTATGGAGCTTCGTAACGGCACATTCAGACAGAGAACGTATATAAAATGATGGACGTCCAGAATACACCCTGGAGAACTATTAATCTTAATTTTCGAAGCGGCACTGAATGATTTATTCTATTTTAATGAATTTGAATAAACGAACTTTTAGGTCCAACTTCCATCCGCTCAGGTAAATCAGATTGAAGGCATAAACACGGCAAAATAATTTATAACCTGTGAAAGTTTGTAAGAGAAGGCGAAATGAAATGGAAATAGAGTTCCTTAAAGCGGGGAGTAATGGGGGACTGCTGCCCCATCGTGGATGAAGTTCGGATCGTTTACGAGGTGAAATTTTTAATGAACTTTCCCGAATAGAAAGGGAGTTTATATTTAATGGAGTTTCCCCTGCCGATGATGAATGAATCCTGAATTTACTCATATTAGATGACTTAAAGACTCAAAAAATGACAAGAAAATTTCCTAGTTTCTCGCTCGAAATGGAAGTCGAATAAAGACAAACTCGCATTTTACTGCCTTGTCAGTATTTTCAGTCTCGGCCAATTTTTCTTCCGTATCTACCTTAAAAGCTATAAAATGTAGTTGCCCTTATTTCGAGAGGGTGCTCCCTGCAGTATGCGATTTAACAGAAAATTGATTTTCCACATGTTTAATACGTACATAGATCTCGGGTTTTTTAACTGTGCAAATAAAAAATTGAGAATTCCCGGCCTCAATCGTTCTGCATAATGAAGCCGACGTAAGCAGTTTTCAATTTGATATTTGATTTGATTATGAGCTGCCTTTGAGTGATTTGTCACATCTTGCGGCAAAGTCAAAATTTAGCGAAATCCATAAATAAACAAATTCCCACAGAAAAGTCGAACCCGAAGTAACCTGAACTAACTGAAAAACTCTCCTGGATACGATCCCGTTTGAAAGTGATACCAGAGAAATTTTGAAATGCTGATGAGAAGGGAAAAATTTCCCATATGATGCGTATTTAATGCGGACTCTACAGTGGCAGAATTACTTCGATATTGTTTTTGCATAATGGCTTTAACTAAAAATTTAGATTTTTTGCACGTATTTCTTTCGCCGTTTGTTCGACACAACTGAGGAGCGCCAAAGCTACAGCTCAGCATTTCAGCAATAACTTAATTAAATGGGTTTCACAACATCGCGAGGTGTAGGCAAATCCACTTTTACATTATGCAATTACTGGACCTTGAAAACAACCTAAAAAATGCCTTTGCCAGGTTGGAAGGGCGCGCGGTTTGTAAGCCGTTCGCCCTAAGATCTATTTTACGATTTTATTTAGTATTTTTCGTTATGGAATTTTAAACCTCCAGAGAAACACGAAAATGGGAACGAAACTGGACTCAATTCTCAATTCAGTGAAATCAAATCGACACGTGGTTTTACAATAATTCGTCACTCGAGAGCGACGCTTTTTGTCAAGAAGGCTTTGGAAACAAAACAATAACGCCTCAGTTGTCAGTATTAATGGCGTCTCCGCGTCTCCTCCCGCTTCGTTCGCGAAATATATCAAATTTCGAGTGAAAATATGGACAAAATTTGGAAAAGTTCGTGCGGACTTCAAGGTAATTTCATAGGAACGTAATGAGTGCTCGCACGAGCTTGTGCCCGATTGGCAACAAGTGAAAATTGCACCTTTAAAATTCCATTTGGTTCCAGAGTACTGGGAATGTCGCCTCGTTTGCGTTCGGGTCTGCGAAGCCGCACGGCCGCCGAGCAGCAGACCTGGACGGAGCTCAAATTCAATTGAAATAAAAGTTTTGGCGATCGAAAAGAAAAAAAGTCATAGGGAGAATTTGAAAACTTCCATCCTCAAGCAGTCATTCATAACGTCGCTGACTAAACCCTTTCTGATTATTTAATGTTTAATTTAATTGTGGGCTGTTCCGAATGATTTTTCAGCGCTCCCTTTAGACCCTCTTTGTTGATAACTTCATAAGGAAAGCATTTTTCTCTTGAAAACTGTTTACCTCCGCTTATTTATTTAGATTTGTAGACGTAAAGTCAATCCATCAGTCAATACGCTTTGTTGCCCAAACATTATAATGTTGACAGAGCGAAGCAGCAGCAAAAATATCGAGTATAAAATAAAAAATAACCGAGCTGGCGCATCGCACTTTTCCTTGCCGATGATGAATGAATTCTCAATGTACTCCCACTCTGCGACTCAAGTTTAAAAAGTTCGAAATAAAGTCTGTTAGTTCCTTTTTTACGAGGAAACGAAGTTTCCTTCAAGGAAAGTAGGTACATCAACTTCAAGAGGCACATTCCATTGACCATGGCAAAGCTTCGATCACTGAATCCCTAATTTATCAGGAGTCACAGTGCCCCAATAAACCACCCTCAAAAGAGCCAAAGAAAAGTGCACAAGCTCTTACAGGATGGAAACGTCTTAATTTCCCTTTCTATATTCATAAGCACATAAAGAAACATAAAGGATTCAGATGCTTTTCAGCATGGAGATCACGTATTTTGCTAGTTTACGGCATAAAAACCGTTTTTGGTTTTTGTTGTGTTTGCCTAAGAGCTTTCAGTACAGTTGCCCGCTTTTAAATTGAAAGCAGTTTATAGGAGATTTTTCGTCTAGAGGCGGCGGAGGCACTGCTAGAATTAAATTGGGTTTTGTATGCGCTGTCTGCCAACTTTCAGAATGTAAATTTATGGGTATTCAATTTGGAATTAGATAGGAAATATGTGTGTGTCTCTTAATGGCTTCCACGTTTTCATCTGAGAATTCTATGCCTTCACATAAAATAATCCGCTAAAATGTTAAACCGGGAAGTAATTTCTGCAACAAGCCACCTATTTGGTACTAAAACATGTTACGTAAACCTCTAAAGAATAGTTCTTTAGCCGCAACACAATTTGGTAGTATAAAGCTGTCACCGTAGGTTGAGAGGAATCTCGTCTGGCATCCTAAACATGGAATCTTCCATTACTTTGTTCACGGTTAAAGCTTCAGGGGGACTTTGTCCTTTCCTTTTATACCTCCAATATTTGATCTTCTTGTTAGCTGCAGGTAATATTGTTGTCAGTATTTTAGTTTAGTCTCAGATTTCTTTGTTTCATCATATTCAACTTTAATGAAACATTCAATAAGCGCAGGGACAAAGAATGCACTTCCTAGGGGAGAAAGTCTTTCCGTTCATTAAAATGAAATAAATCATTCCGTACGGTTTATAAATTGAGATAAATAGTCCTTCGCATTTTCAAATCCTTTGCGGCTTCCATTCGATCACTTTAGATGCATCCGGGGAAAGTAGCTCTCCTTCTTGGCACATCGGCGTTGGAAATACAATATTAATAAAATCGGGGATCAAACAGAGCTGAAATTGGAAATTCAGTTGCCCACGTTTCACCGAAATTTCTCTTGTCTTCCGCGCCTTTCAATCACGAGCTACACCCTTCGTGAAAATAGCTCTATTTACTTAACGGAATAACTTCATTGTCACCTAGAGAGAGAGACAAAGAGACCCTTTTGTTTTTACCCAAATTCTGAAAGGTAAATTGCATCGGACAGGCGGATAAGCAGAAAATATGTACTTTTCAGGCAGATCTGAGGGATGAAGTGGAGGGCTAATAAACGTCCGTATCAGGTGGATTGTTGTACCCTGCTATTAACTTCCGAACTTTGCATTGATGACTGACGATTGTCAATTGTGAACCGCGATCCGGTCCGATGAATTAACACGATCCGCACTGTATGTTATTTGGGTTTAGCTACGCTTGTATGTGTCAACAGCACGGTGTTAATGAAAACAATTTATCATCAGGAATTTAGGTTCATTTTCCTGCAAACCCTCTCTGAAATGCTTTTAATTTAAAAATTTATTTTGTCCTTTTTGTGGGCCGACAAATGAACCGTTACGTGCAGTTTCGTTAATCCCTATTTCTATTTAAGGCAATTTTTTTACTTCGGTTCCTTTTCGCTTTACCCTGTATACGCGCCCTGTATATATATGCCGCTTTTTTATTTTGTTTATATTTACCGTTTGCCTTCTCATGTAAACATTGAAATCATCGCACGGTGTGAATAGTACACCCATCTATGCTGGTTTGAGGAAGATAACAGAGCTTGATAAATGTAAGAAATAAGAAAAGAAGGCGCACAAAGATTTATGTTTTCTCGTTTGGCAGTCACCCCTAATTTTCACTTTATTTTCACTGCGGAGAAAATTCCTAAAGTTGCACCGCATTGCTTCCCATTGAAGCATTTTCATGTACTGCAAAAGCAGCAATTTGCTTTTTAAAAATACCATCGATCCATGTGAATGTACTAAAAGCCTTAAGCAGACAAAATGAGGGGTGTGCTTGAAGCTGCACGTGCATTTTACTATCTAATGCAATTTATTTTTAGAAGGGTTGTGTAAGCGACAACAGCCGCCATTGCTCTTTGAGAAAGAAAGAATAATTTAAAACATTTTGCATAAACTCCTTTAAAGACCTTTATAATTTCCGCCCCATAAAACCGTAAAAATTTCGCTCGGCGAAAAATGACCCTTTGCGGGTAGTAGTGGACGTGCCCACCCCTGCAGCCTGACTGGTTGCTGACAAGTGTTTATTTGCTGAATCGCACACAGTCATAATTTAAATCTGTTCATGACACCGTGTTTAAACGCGCTTAATGCCTCGTCCGGCTGAATTTTAATTTGCAGTTGATAAAGTTTTCGCTGACGTGGTGAATATGATCTGGATGTGCGAGATAATCGGTTAAGTGTGGGTCGCTAGGACAAAGGGTTATTAAAGGAAAAAATGAACGAAGGTCAGAAATTCAAAACTCTTTTTTGTATTGGACGATGAGTTCCACTGGCTGCCGAGTGACACGCCTCCTTTATTAGTCCGGGTACATTTTCACGCAGTAGGGATTTAGATCGGGCAATTATATTCGAAAAGTTTGGAAAACTCACTACGCTGCATTGCACGCGGATTTGGATAAAATTTTATCAGATATTTATTACCAGCAACTAATATTAAGGAATATATCAACTCTAAACTCTTCGATTTTTATAGCCATCCTTGCTTTAGCTTTCGTCGTTTTACGCAGATATATCAAGGTCTGAAAGGATATCGGATGTATTTCACTTTTTGCCTCCGTTCCAGTCGAAAAGCAGAGTACACATTGGCCCCTGTCATGTATATCAAAACTCGGAAATTGATTTTCTTCATGTATATAAAGAATTTCTCGGTGTGAATAAGGAACCTTTCTTTATTGCCGTTTTTTTTAGGCGGCAAGTACATTTGGAAGAAAGTGTGACGCACTTGGCGAAGCCAGAGGACAAAATTTAATTAACAATGAAAAGAACTAAAAAAGGGACTGAATAGGAACGTATCAATTCTAAGACGTGCGACAGGCAAAATACCTTTGATAGAATTGATTCAGTGGTCTTTCAAAATGGACATTCGCCGTGAATATTTTCTATCTCAACAAAGCTAAAAGTGTTAAATCAGCGGGATCTCGAAATGTATATTTATAACATTCCGGCAATTTCCATGCAGTGCCTCGGTTGTCTTTTCAATTTCCTACCGGTAAAGCTGGAAATTGTTGTCGGCATTACCCATCTGAAGTCTAAACCCTATTCGTCGAGTCGAAAGTGTCTTCTATAATTTTAAAAGCTGAAAAGCTGATGCGAGACGTACGGAAATCAAATAAAGACAAACTCGCATTTTACTGCCTTCTCAATATTTTCAGTCTCAACCAATTTTTCTTCCGTATCTCCCTTAAAAGCTATAAAATTTACTTGCCCTTATTTCGAGAAGGGTGCCTTCAGGAGGATGCGCGCTAATAGAAAATTGAATTTTCAAAGCGTCTAATATGTAGATGTCTGATTTTTGGACGTACTGTATAAAATTTGATTTTTTTAAAATAATTTGAGACTTCCCAAACCCCAGTGTAAGTTTATTGCGCAATAATTTAAGATTTAATTTCACTTAAGCTCTTTTGAACGGTTTTACCTGTGATGTTATTCAGTACGTTGTGAATTCAAATTTCCAGTGGAAACGTTGGCCGCCGATAATGTTTTTTCTTATATTCACCGAGTCGGCCGATTTCTGGCCGATGCAACAAAAACATCGGGCAGCACTTGATCAAAGGAACTCTTGAAATAGCTTATGAGGTGGGCGGGATGCGCTATTTTTAAATCAGCTGACTGTTTAAAGGAAATTATACTATCATGCGACAGTATTTCCACTGTTTGTATTTAGTTTGCCATGTGGCTCAAAAGAAAATTATTTAAAAAAAAAACATGAAAAACACGATTTTGCGTTAGAGCCTACTTAATTTTGAGAATTTTTATGAAAAAGTCCCCTGGGAAAGGGGAAACTTGTAAGAAGCTCTAGTGAAATGTTTGGCGAAGCTTTATTTAGGATTTATTCCGGTGTGAAGGTGCTTTTTCGTGCAAAAATTGGGTTTTCGATCAGCTCATTATGTGTATGCAAATATTCCTCTTGAAGTCGAATTTAGCACATTTTCGTACCTCTTTAAGGGTTTTGATCGTTGTAAGGACGGAACCGGGGGGCAAACCGCTGTTGGAAATGTTATACACAAAGTACGAAAATAACATAAACATCCATAAAGATGTGAAAAACTACTCAACTCGGTTTATTTATTTAGATTCTCGGACTTAAAAATAAATCGAGCTAGCACCTTCGGCAGAGCGCTTCCTCGACTCGTCGGCCCTTGTAAATATCTTATGGGCAATTCTCGTTTGCAAAGCCTTCCTCCGGATTCAATCTTAACTGTTGCCGTGGCACACGTGCAAAATGCCCCCATTCCGGGGGCTTAGCATAAGCTTCCAGACAGCGATTTCGCCCCGTTTTCGTCTCGGGGTACAAATCTTGAACACATATTCCCCACGCTTTCATACGCCGGAGAGCCGTAATATTTGACTAGTACGATGTGTTTGGCAAGGTGAACGCAAACAAGGCGTAGCCGACTTATTTCTGTGTCTTGTATTGCTGGAAATCGACCGGTTTTTGAACTTTCGGCTTCAGAACTTGTAGAGATATTCCTCGAGGAAATTCCCAGAGGCGGTTTTACATGGTGGAAAATTCGAAAACTCCTCCCTCGATCGTTCTATGCAAGGTGTCGGTTTTTGGAGCCCAGCCATGAAGATCTCGATAACCATCAGAGTAACCATGACCCGATTCAGATACATCATTGTAATAAGAAACAAGAGCTGTGTTCGAAAGTGTGCAAGTCCCAGATGGTGCCTATAAGAAAAAACGAAGTTGGTGATGGTTTGTGGAAAATCGAAACGTTGGGCTTCAAATATGTCATCACCGCGTTATAGAAAAGTAGCAGTTGCGATGATGAAGTACCATTAATTTTGAGTTGGCCCAATTTGCCCAATCGCGTATCTTTCATGGTTCGCAATATTCTCGTGGTTGAGCTCGAGAAACAGACATCCTGTATAATGAACCGGACTAGCAGGTTAAATTACAAAGAACTGCAGTACGCAATTTTGTTTGTTGCACGCAAATCCTCCGCAAAAGTTGTTTTCGTCACATATGAAGGATTAACTCATAATTCAAATTGCAGTATCAAATATTTCCAGAGGGGATTAACATCAATTAAAAACTCGATTTCATGAGAGCCGTAATCCGATTTCCATATTGCGACAAGACCGATTTCAATTACCATTATCGCTCGTCTATTTCTAATCTACGCGATTACGGTTAACCGCCCAAATTGTTACGTGGGCCGATTCAAGGACGAAGAGGGAAACAAAAATTCATTACACAAAAAGTAAGGAAAATTTAATAAACAGAGGCAGTATTGGGGCCATTATCGAGAGGTCGGCATTGGAAAAGAAGGCCGAGAAAAACAATGAGTCTTTTACGGAATGATTAATGATGCGTCGTTGAAAGCATGTCTTTAGGAAAATGTATCGCCTCGAATAATTTAGAAGAGTGACAAGCCCATCCATTTAATTAAATTAATGCCAGTAATTGATTTTTAATAAACTGAAAGCCCACAGAATTGAGCCTAGGCTCTTGGCCTCAATCCACATTCTGTGTAAGCGGTATTAAGATGTTGAGTCTGTGGGTGAAACGTGACGAGCGTGTATTCTTCTCTTTCGAGAGAACCCTCCTAGATAAACCTGATTCCTGAACAATTCGGCTTTGAACACCAAAGAAAAACAATTAAGCGCCCTAAACTACACTCGATGAAGAAAAAGGCACATTTCCCAAAATGGCACATTGCCGACGTAGCTCAAAGTCGGTTCGTCAACGTCTTCCCTGAGTCCTAACAGACTTTTTTGTCTTTTATCAAGTTGTCGTCGTTTCCACTTCATTTTTCACAACGACCGTCATTTGTCAGCAGCCTGGGAATACACCGTAATGAACTAGAAAACAACAGAAGGGCGTGCTCAGGGATGGAGCACGGATTTCCGTACGTTCCTTTGCAAACAATTGAATTGCCGCACTTAAAAAATCAAGCCGCCTCTGTGTGGGATCCATTAAGCTTTATACGACTTTCGAGTGCAATTGTTTTTTTCTCGGGTTGACATGTTGACATTTCGTGGCCGTATTACGGACATATTAACATTCTGCGATGGGCGTCCTAAAACGGTAACGTCCCGTTGATTCAAACCGTTAGTGCTGTCAGATCCTGGAAAATAAACTTTAACGGTGAATTTAATGGAGTTTTGCCGAAATGATAGCACATTCATTTCAAAATCGCCCGCACTAATGTTGCAGCTGCTAAGTGAAGTATCTAAAACGACCGGACTAATGCTGCGCGCATTCGGTGCTGCAGTCATGCGTGGTCGTGTTCCTGACCGTTGAAACGCTATAAAATACCTTGTGTTGGTATTTGGAAGTCAGTGAATCTGCTGGCTCCTTTCAGGGAGTACTGAAGGGTCTGGCACAACCATCTCGGTTCAGCTTATCTTACGTGGTGGTTAACAATTTTAAGTTAGAAAATTTGTGTTCCGAGTCCAAAAACTGATAAATCGCATTGTTGTTGGTCAGTAAAGTCATCGCTTCTCCTAGAAACCAAAGTCTCATTAGGAGCAAATTTGTTCCAACATTAATCCTTTTCACGACCCAATATAATTTTATGATCAATTTTACTAGAGTATATTCGTATGTGTGTGTGTGGGTGTGAGAGAGCTCATGTTCTCTTAGTCCTCTTTTTACCTGTGTTTTGATGCTCCTTATAAAAAATTTATACAAACAGGAAAAGATTTAAATCCCTTGATGCCTTTATCTCGGATGCATTTTCTTTCGTGTGCTTTTACCTTATTTTAAGCTGCAAATTGCGTTTAGCAGGTAAATAATGTATTAGCTCCATCCTTGCCTCGGCTCCGGTGAGAAAGTGAGATGTTTCCAGGCTTCTTTGAACATTTTACCTCGACTATTAAAAGTCTGCATCGACATTTGGTCCTTCATTGTAATTCATGACGGCTCCTGCGCTTACCCTTGTTTCCTCCTTCTTTCGGTTCTTCGTAAGGTTACCGCTCAATATTCTCGAACGAAGGCAACTAATTCAACTTTGAGACTATTGTTTTACGCTTTTGGTCCGTTTCATCGGACTACTTCAATCCACGAGAGGAATTTCTAAGGGAGTCTGTTTGCTAACTCGCCGAACTTTTGCTAATTCTCTGTCGTATTTAACTTTCCAAAAACTCGAGGGACAGCACTATTAGTAGAACGTCCAATTAGGTTTTCACCTTTTTTTGGCAGGTCTTCGCGGCAAAATCTTGCCTCTATTACTCATCCTATAATGTAATTTTCCTTGACTGGCACTTGATCATATTGCAATAATATAAGTCTGAAGGTTTAATAAAGGCACGTTCCTGCGTGATTAATATTGGGAAATGGGTTTATTATTTAAGCAATAATGAGTAATTCAAACATCTAAGAGGGGTAAGGCAGAATTTTAGATAATGTAATATCTCGCATCTTGTTCAATATTAAATAGCCTATTTATACCTCTAGTGTGTCAAATTAGCGCGAGGGGGGTAACACTCGTGAAGCAAATTTGCCCTGATTGTTTGACTATTTGCAAAAAAAAAACTTGAGGAAAGAAAGCTCCTTCGTAGTTCAGATGTTTGCAACCATAAAAGGATTGAATAGAGCTACCTTTTTGCTTTCGATTGACCCCACAATACGGCCGAAACCGGCAGCAACAATCCGAAAGGAATAGCTAAACAGCGAAACAGTTCCTGGCCAGACGTTGCGTTGTTTTGTTCCTCTCGGTGGCTGCTTATATTAACTTGAACCGCTCGCCCGGAGGGCAGGGCGGCTTATGCAATAACCATACAAATACAGAAACTAAATTATACTGCAATCAGCTAATTTACATGACAGAAGGCCGCAGATGGCGCCGCCGTTCTTGTTTCCCGCCGGTCCGGAATAATGCATGAGAAGGTGACGGGCGGCCACTGCCGGCCCAACGCCGGCGACCGGACCGGCCGACGATGTTTATGCATATTAAATGAGCTTATGTTGAGACCCCGCTTCTGTCGCTGACAGATCCGGAGGAAGTATTCAATATGCTACGGCGGGACGTTTTTGAGCTGTAATATGTCTTCTTTGCCCCGCCTGACGGTCAGCGGTCACGAGAAACGCGGACTTAAGGTCCGGTACCCGACCGAAACAATAGGCGCCTAATCCAAGCTTGTCCGATTATTGAAAGCTCTAATCCCAATAATCCGACGATAAATCGTATCGGGACAATGCTAAATCTAATGCGATGTAATTCGGGCCTTAGTTATGGCTCTAACCTCAATGCTCTGCGTGGAAAATGATGAACGATGAGATTAATTTGAGATTTTCCCGTGGCGCTCTGCGGAATTTTCTAGAATGTGATTCACACGTTTTCCCTGACGTTTCAGAGTGTACATTAAACAATCTATGAAGATCTGGAAACCGCACGGGACCAAGGTTTGAAGTCCGGAAAAGTCGGATCGCTGGCGGCAGCCCTGTAGGTTTAAGTTGGATGTTTGCCTTACGCACGCCAATTCAAAGCTAACCCGGGCCAATTTGAAGGTGAAGCATTGTCGATATAGCTTACCAGATATTCCATCGTAGGTCCACCATTCCTGCCAATTATCGCAGCCAACTGGAAAAGGAAACAAGTGTAAAATTTTTATTCTAAAATCTATATTACATTATTGAATTTATTTATTGTCTATAGAGGCATGCCCCATTTCCGTTGTCAGACGTATTACGACCCCCATAAAATACATCTTCCTCTGATTTCAGAAGGGTGTAAAGTCTGCAAAACATCGGTTTATTGGAATATTGTCGTTCCAGCCGACAACTCGAGGACATTTTGAGCAGTTTAATAAAACGCCTGCAGATCTGCTTAGTCGACGAAGATGCCGAGAAAGGGCTGCAAAAGGTCGACTATTGCCGGAAATATCGCTAGTTAATAGGAGATGGGATTTTTGTTACGACCCCGTTATTGTCGTCGATAGCACAAAGCATCTATATTTTTATTGCTGTTGATTTCTTCAAGGGATCAGCAACACTTTAATACTAGTCGAACACGTTTTCATTCTTGTAGCCCTGTTAAGGAGAGCCTGAGCTCTAAATTAAAAGGATTACCTGGAAAATTCCTCGGCTCGTAAACTGATTTTATTTCTCTATTTTCTGGCTGGAGGATTAACCCGCCTTTAAATAAAAGAAAAAATCCCTTAATTTTGATTACTTCAGCGTTAACTGAATCTGGCCCTTTGTTCGCGCGGCAATCAGCAATATTGGCCCTTTGCTAGCTGTAAGATGCAACGAGCATTTATTCTCTAGAGGAGAGAGTCCGGCTTTCAGGGATTTATTTAACGTTGCATATGTGTAAAAAACGAGCAAACATAGGGGTGCCCGGTTGTTCGTAAGGGCTTTTTGTTCTTTGTGGATCTAAGCCGGTTTCTTTGTTCCGTGGCCTTTCGCCCTTCCATCGGGCCGAGCAAATACTAACATTGCAAAGGTAGAACCTTTATGACGCACGTAGAATTCAGACCTTTATCCGAGTCTTCCCGCAGCAATTGGTTTTCTCGTCACGGGACTAGGTGCTTATTGGCTTTGATTTCCTCAAAGTAAATCTCCCGAAAATCTCCTATCCATTACTTAAAAAGCGGATTAAAGCCCGGGGAGTGCCCGGAGATTATTTAAAAGCTCCGCGAATCATTTATTTTGCAAATTGCCTTTCTGGAAATGTTTACTTTCATTAGCTGGAAAACAGGAAGTTCCAGTGTCGTGCGACACGTCATGTTGGTCTATCAGTCCATGACCACGTGAAATCATTGAATTCGAGATTAAGAAATGCCCCGTTTATAATAAAGTAATGAGCTGCACACCGTAAAGGCGCGTCCAGGATATGCAACAGAACACGTTTTACAGCAAAATTATTCAACTTGTTAGAGAAAATGGTAACTGTTTCATGTAACAAAGTCGTATAACATTTTTCAAGTTACATGACATGTTTTCTGTTATCTAACAAAGGTCGGTAACATCAAAGAGAGTTGTAAAATCGCTTTGAATAACCCGAGCTGGCTGGTCCATTAACTTTTGCCCCTTTTACCCCGCCCTTACTCTGTAAAATCTATTAATGTCGTATATTTTCAATTTTGATATCTTAATTTATTTACCTCTTTTGAGGACATTTAATATTTAGACGTGAGATTGTCCAAATACACGTGGCAAGTCTGACGTCATTAGTTGAACGGTCGCCCGACACGTCGGGATCCGACTTGCCCGCTCTCCACTAATTAAGGGCCTGATTACGTAAAATGAATTATTTCGAGTTGATGCAAAGACGTATCCATAAAATGTGGAATCCGGCCAAAAATGTCTCATACCTGCCTACCATCAGAGCTATTCCGAGTCTCTGGAACTTTAAATACAATTTCCATAAAAGACAACTTTTATTACGTTAGTATACGGGTAAGTGGGGTCCCAGAGAGATACAGAATTCTAGCGCCAGTTCGATACCGAACGTTTCAACTTTTATTTAAGTGTATAACTTTTCAATTTCCTCTTTCAGTCTTTCCCTCGTGCCATGTAAGTCCCCATATAAATTTCAGGCAAGTTTTGACCGGAATTCTAATACCGGAAAGCTATTACCATGTAAACAATTATTTTGCTTTGGATCTGAGCGAGGTGCATAAATAGGGTGTTTTTGAGAACGATGCCATAAAGATGTAACGACTGCAGGAAGAGCAACCGGAGCCAGCCAGTCCGGAGCCCGGATCCCCGATAGTTTTTAGCAGTCTGGGCGCCAGTTTGGCTGTTTGACAAAGGGAGCCATCGACCCCCCCTGAATGTTGTTGAGGCTGCGGTTGTGCTTTGTTCAATAACGAACAACTTAGAGACGAAGACAAAGAGTGGCTGAAATCGCAAAGAGACTCTCTTTTTCCCTTGAAGAAGTTTAAAGTTGGATCCTCAACATGTCGAAGCAGATTAGTTCCAGATCGGCGAGCGTGTGCCGGACTCAGTCAAGCATCATGCTAATACCGAGAGTATGCAATTCAAATTAGGAAGGCGAGTTAACGACGCTTTGATTAGCACGTCTTGCATGCTGTGGTGCACCACCCTTAATAGGATACTGATGAACTTCAGCCACGTCGGGTTTGACTGATGCTTAGGAAGTCGTTTTGCAAAGATGATTTAAAAGCACTGTTCCAGCGCCCTCGAGGGTCAGTTGCCAATCATTAATCTGGCGTCGCGTTTTCATTAAACAGACGACTTTGCAGATCTACTTATTCCTGCAAAAATATAAACGTCCCCCCATCAATCAAGGAATATCCGAGGCACTCCCGACGAGTCGGAGCCACTTTGCTGTAGCATTAGGTGGCAAATATCCAAAAGATTAATTTTACCAGAATAAATGTCAGAAAGTATATTAATGATTTTCTTCAATTATCAATTTTCCAACTTTGACTTACTGTCTGCGTCGCCATTAGGGAGATAGAAGTGCTTCCTGCGCTAATGGCGTTTGTTTGCAAGATTGATGATCAGATTACACGCGAATCCGTCCCAAAACGGAGACCGTCTCTGATTGTTTGCGGAAACGCGGCAACAACGCGAAGGGCCCCAGTGTAAGGGATAAGGGATGGTCCGGTTGCATGGAAAACAATATCCGACCCTTAATCACTCGGAATAATTATTTCTTTTCCCTCAAAGCGAAGTCGCCGGAGAGCAGCCTTTGGTATTGCATTTTGGAAATTTTCAGCAACCTCCTGGGAAGACGATTTGCAGGTGTCGACAAGAGGGCAAATTGGGGCACCTGGGGATGAAGAATTTTCCATCGAATGCCCCAGATAAGGTCGCGGATCAGAGATTTGTCTAACTCGAGGAAAATAATAAGGAAAACACCGAATGATTGGTAAATTCTGACAAGTTTTCAAAATAAAAACTCAAAAGTTGCACAATGGAGGGCATTGATTATCCATAAAGATTTGCCGCATCCTGCCAGGGAAATTACTGATAAAAGAGAGTCTCAGAGCCAGAATTTCGGAAATAAATTTGAAAGTTTGTCTATTAAGCTGGGATTGAAATACTGATTCGTCCATAAATGGTCTATAAACCTAATTTGAAACTTATGACTGCCTCATACGAACTTAGAACGTTCCAAGGCCGTTCTCGATGAACCAAATCCAGGATAATGTGGATGAGGAGGAGTTAAGTCCGAGGATCAATTGTGCTTAAACTGCGAAGTTGTGCCTTGCCAGACTTCCCACCCAGAAAGTGCCGTCACCTGAAGTGTCGTCGCACCCTTACTCTTGCGTGGGGCGTTGTGCCCACTCTCATCTTGTCGGGACCCCATTGGAATTATGGCTTTTAATCCCGGGTCTCCATTAATTTTGTGTGCCATTAAAATTTCCCGATGATGAAGGATAACCGCAATTTTTGGTAATAGAAAACGTCATCAAACTTCCTGGTTGAAAATCAATACACGAGCGAGCAAATCAAACCGGAAATACATTTTTATTCGCCGGAGATTTGCCCAGTTTTAAAACCTGTCGACGTCTATGAAATTGTTTTAGCGGCGCTGTCAATGTAACCTGAATATTTGATTTCAATTTTAAATTCAAATTCTGGTTCATGACGCCTTTGGAGGCCCGCAAATTTCGACGGCAAATGGCCACATAGAGGCATAATAATTGTTCGGCAGAATTCAATGCCGGGGATTCGTTTCAGGCCTGAAGGAAACCCCAATAAGTAAAACAGTGAAGAAAATAAATATTTAAGTTTCTTTCTCATTAAAGAGGAAGCGAGGAAATAAAAGAATATAACCCTGCCGGAACAAAGAATCCCTGGGTCAGCGCAGAAGGCAGTCAGGCCAAATGAAAGAAATTCAATTCGAGTGACTGCGATAACAGAATATCCAGCGCCCGAGGAGGATCTTTCCAAATCAAATATCGGGGTAGTTTTCGAATATTTACTTTATTTCCATGGGAAAAATATCTGCGATTTGCACCTAAGATTGCGTTATTGAATCATGGGGACACGTTGCGCGCATTGGAGGGGCGGAAAAAATCTTTTGCATTAACCCTCCTGCAGCTTCATCCGTAATAATTCGCGAACGTACGCGTTCGTTAATGATGCATTTTAATTAACGTGTAACCAAGGCGCGTTGTAATCACGGAACATAATTATTAGAGGTAGCATTTCACATGGAAATCGCCTGAAAAAACATGAAATTATTAGAAAATTAGTTTTGCTTTGGTCGGGCAAGTCGCGCAACGCTAAAAATTAACTTTAACGTCGTTGGGGCCGCTCTAATTACCTCCCCGAAAACAAAAGAAAAACGCAATTTCCAAAAAGAGAGATAATTTCAGAGATGGAGGTGGGCGAAACGGGGGAACGGAGCAAAGAAGCCCCCGAAATTTACGGCTATTTATTGGCCGACGAAAACAGAACGATAATAATCGGTGTCCGGACGCGGCGGATTTTTACCGGAGAACAGATTATGGCACTTAAAGCGTCAAATGGAGCTAATTTCACGGCGAGCGACTTAAAATCATAAAGCAAAAGCCGGTTGTGTACAACTGTCCGGCCGGCCGGCGTTCCACTCGAGGTTGTTATTCATTAATCCGACCGCCGGCATTGTCCCACCTGTCCGCAACACGCGGGCGCAATTTATAACTGCCCACTTGATGGATGAATTTATTCGCCCTCTTCAGCGGAATTGACGCCACCAACGGCCAACAAAGATTTACTATTCTGTTTATGTGTTTTATTTTAATTTCGGCAGTACCTATAGTCCCGGTTCGGACCGCTGCCAAGACGGGGTGGACCAGATTCCGCTGACGGGGGTCTAATTAATTATCAGATTAGACCTGCGTCTTTGTGTCTCGACTGTTTTGGTGTCGAAAAGAGGCGAAAACTTAACTCGAAATCCCTGGGTGTACGTGGGAACACGACTTGTGCGCCCTGGGAAGGGAGCGAGTTTGGGAAAACTGTTGTTCGGCCTTATACAAAATGCCGCTCACCAACGTAACCTCGAGATCTGGGTCAACAATTAATTAAACACTTCAATGTTGCGGTCATAACTTGCGGAGATGGTTAACCACCGCGGTGCACATTCGAAGGCGCCTTGTTTGTATAACGTTAATCTTTTCGCTTCCTACAATTTAGTTCATTTCGCGAGCATGCGTAGATCAGCTGGGAGACACGTGGGAGGACGGCTCATTCGTTCCCACGGTAAATTCTTGCAAAAATTATTTGGAACTTGATTTTTTCTTGCAATTCAGCTTGCGACAGTCCAACGATTTCAGATTGAAAAACTCGTTTTTTTTCTCCAATTCCCAACTTTTAATTTCCACCTTGGCATCTTTCAGGCCGGGATCTACGAAGCCAAGGCCAGAACTACAGGATCCTTTCAAATGGCCCTTATTCTAAGTAAATTTAATTAAGGTCGCTTTAAATTGCTTCATAGGCGCATACTTTTAAAAGGAAATAAATGGCTTCGGGTTAATGGGAGTGATAATATTTATATGTTCAATTTAAAAGGAGTCGGAGGAGAGATTTGCCTTCTCTCGGAGTTTTGTTAAGCTTTTTTCTTTTATTTGCCACCTCTGAAAATGCATGGTTCGGCTTCAAAAATTTTTCCTGGCAACAAACAGCTGCATTTGGGGTTTAAGTGAATTCTCGCCTCGACAAAAACTCACTGTCTTGATAGGGAAGGGTTCCTGTATCGATTCCCGGTCCTGTATCGATTCGAGGTTGGCCATCATTCCGAAACCCAATAAACCTGGACCAGGTCCAATGGAATCCAAGCAAATAATTGCTGCCATTCTTAGAGAAAACAATAAGAGAGTGTTCGTAATCTGCACCCTTGTTTCCTCAACTACTTGCGGTCCGGCAGATCATTTTCAGCCCTCTGTTATCGCGGCTCTCTTATCTTCCCTCCTGTGCTCTGGCCCTTCATTTACCGAAGGGCTCCGCTGCCAAATTTCTGTGGACTGGCTAATTACGTATTTACCAGGGGAAACATCTCACTCCCCAACTATTGTGTTAGCATAGAAAAACTATGTGAACTAATTTATGTGCATAAATAAGGAAACAGGACCTCGTAAAGTATGTGAAGAGTTTGAATATTTTAAGGACCTAATATGATCTTAATGGGGTGGAAACACGGAAAATTCTTGTTTTGGTCGCCGTTTCGGGCGGAATTTAATAGCTGCCCCCGGTGTAATGCCACTGGAACTAATGACTAGAACAAATCACCACCGTTTTCTTATCTCTGGAAATTTGCAGGCACATTTACACATCAATAGTTCCGCCGAGTAAAGTTTAATAAATACCATTTTGGGGCTATTATCTAGGGGTGAATAATAAAACCTCTAAATCGTGTGGGTTTAACAATTGGGTCAGAACAAACAAAATGGGATTTTAATTAAATATTTTTCATCAGTCAAATGTTCTTTTCCTTAATCCGCACTCTAATGGAAAATTAATTATGGCTATTGGCACTCAACAAACAAAGATAAAAACTTGACCGATAAGGCCGAACTAACGATGGTTGGTTTGTATTAAATTTTAGCCGATCACGACGAAAGATCGTGAAAATTTTAACAGGATAATGACCATTTTTTTTTAGGTTTAAATTAGGGGGAATTACTATTTATATTTAGAGTCAGGACAAATAGTTCTTCAAATGTATACTGCGTGACATAGAAAAGAGAACACCCCGCAAAACCGCAGGTGACCGGCTACCTTGACCACTCCATACCATTATCATCACACGTACAGGGTGTCCCGGTTTGTTTCGGACAAATTGATATGAAAGGTAGACCTCATCATTTTAAGCAAAAAAGTTCGTACGAATATGAGTCCGATCTCGATCGGTAACGGAGTTACAGGGTGTTAAAATTTAAGAAAAAAATAGGTTTTTATTTTATTGTGTTTGGCCTACTACACATAGACCCTTCAAAGTTTATATGCATATTAGGTAATAGGTGCTGCTTAAAACGAGAGTAAATTTCCTCTAATTATTGTACAGGGTATTGCATTTTCCGAGGTCTTGATTCATAAAATCCTTTAAAAAGAATTTGCTCGTACCCTGCTGATTAATTTTTATATTTTTTTAACTTCTCCCATCTATTTCCTAAATTTTGTCTCTCTTACTTTTTGGTCGAATTCTGTTCCGTTTCCTCGTAAAATTAGTTAATTTATAAATTCAGTCAAATCTACAGACATCAAGAGGCTCATACTATTTTGACATTTCACATTAGTTTAACTATCAAAATACCATTTTTCTTCCACATTACCTTTGAAAACATTTGATTTCATTTAAATTCGTTCTTTAAAATTTACATTCCGTGTATTATTATTTTTTTAATGAAAAAGCAATTACAAACATGTAGAAAAAATAACAAATAATAATATGATAACCTCGGAAAATGCAATACCCTGTATAAGTGGAAAAAATTTACTTTCGTTTTAAACAGCATCTATTATCTAATATGCACATAAATTTTGAAGGGTCTATCCGTAGTAGGTCAAGCAAAATAAAATAAAAACTTATTTTTTCTTAAATTTTAACACCCTGTAACTCCGCTACCGATCGAGATCGGACTCATGTTCATATGAACTTTTTTGCTTAAAATGTTGAAGTCTATCTCCCATATTAATTTGACCGAAACAAACCGGGACACCCTGTATATGTGTGTGCAAAATGGCGAATGCGAGAATATAATTGAAAAACTCATCGTTTGTAGTACTCATATGAACAAACGTGCAAATCCAACCGTTTTTATAGGGCGTTCTTTTTTCTATACCAAACAGTATATTTCGGTTTTTTGTACATATCTATACACTCTATATCTCGCATCTCGTGCAAGGGAAAACACCCGAATTTAACATAACATTTCCTGGCCAAAGTCCCTTATTCAAATTAGTCATATCGCGCGTCAGTTCACATCTGAAAATGTCAAAATTTAACAAATTGCTGTTTGCCTTGTGCGTGTAAAGTGGGTCGAAAACTGAAAAGGGTCGGAGAGATTTGCATGAAGTTCTCCCGACTGCGCCAATAGAGTTTATGATAAGTATTGTCGGCGGCAAGGGGTCTTAATATTGCGTTTGTCATTAGTAATATTCATATCATAGTGGGAACGAACAAAAACAATATTTGCTGAAATATGTATAAGCTCTTCGGAACAGGTTATTAAAAAAGAATTAAGGGCGATAATTGAAAGAAAATTATTACTACGAGGGTATTTGTCATGATAATATCTGGCATTGTCCTGAACAACATTGCTTAGATATTAACACAGTGATAGAGTTAATTAACTGTCTACTAAAACAATATTATGGCCAGATATTAGCGAACTCCTCTCCCTCATCTGTCCATATAATAAAGCAACAAAATAATCTAATCAGGTTTCCGAATCCCGATAACGAATTCCATTTCGACCACTAAATCAGACTTAGAGCGAATGGGAAACAAAGAAGGACTGATATCGCGAGCAATTGTAAATGCTGTTAGGAAATTTATTTGCTTACTTTGTGAAGTTGATAATAAAGTGGGCACCAGGGCTACAATTTCAGCAATGTTTCAGCCATTATCTAGTTCTTTAGCGTATATATGCTTAATTTAACAACGGCTCTATTTTATCTGATTACGGTCGTGTGGCGAATTTTAAACGAGGCCCCCAAGAAATAAACAGTTTCTCTCCACTTTTAAGTGCGCGCTTAAGCAATTGCCCGGATTTCTGTTGAATGTTAAGTCGTTTCGAATCCGCGAGCTGAAAGTATCGGATATCTCTTCTTGAAAATGCAACGTTAAAGGTAAACCGAATCGTAAACGTGAATTTCTTAACTGAAAATAGCACGACCTCAATTTCCACAATCCTATCGCCTATATAAGTTATAGAGAGGTAAATTGATTTGTTCTGGGGCTCCTCTGGCTGCGGTCACTCAAACGGAATTAGATCTAATCCAATTAAAAGTTTGGAAGGGCAACCGAACGGTCGAAACCGGTCAGTCGAGGATTCCACTACATGAAAAAGGATCTGCAGTGCATTCAAGTTTGATGACCAGGGTTTGTCTATTTTTCCTTCCAGACTTGCTCCATCGTAATCAACTTAATGTTGCATATACAGGGTGCCCGATTCCGGACCGCGACTGTCGGAATCCCGATCTGCCGTAGAAGATGGGAGGACGGTTAAATTTCAGCGAAGTTACGCGATTTAGAGTTCAAGACTAGGCCTTTCAAAATTTGAAAAATCCGATTATTTTCGGGGCTATTTGGAAAGAATTGAAATTTTGGAAGAATCTTTTTATTCTTTTAAGAGTGCTTTTGAAATAATCAAATGAGGAAATATTAAGGGATGCTCGCAGCACTCACCCTCCACTTCCAAGCACAGCTCTATGCGTTCTGCATTGATCTTAAAACTTAAAAAAAATAAGAGCTTTCATTCGGTCATTTCAGTTACGTTTCAGTTTCAGCCCCCTAAAAAATAATCTAATGAGGAGAGATCTGGTGAACGTGCCGGCCAACGTATGTCTTCGTTACTCGAAATGACTCTGCGAAAAATTAAAAAAAGTAATAAAAAGAATTTCATAGCGTTTCATGTATTTTAGACATTCACCTTTCATACTTTTTAGTTAACTGCCATGCAACATTAAAAAATTAATATTACATTTTCGAGCTTCCGCAACCTAAAAAAAGAAATACGTCATAGAAGAGGACTGTTTAATTACAACAAGGGCAATCTGCATGTAATCTTTCCCATTATCTTCCACTCCAAAAAGTAGTAATTTAAACGGTTTAAAACCTCGTTTCGTGTTCAGGGAAAGTTAATGTGTATATTATCAGTTTTAATGTGATCACCGACACGATTCTCTTCAGCGGCCAACGTGGCGGAAGGCGGATATCTCAAAGTGTATGTTTAATTGCTGTTTCAGTTGGCTCCGGCATTGTTGTTCGAACCGGGGGGGCCGGTCTGATCTAACAATGTTGATAAGTCGTGTGAATAATGGTTTACAAGAAACTTTGGTCAATTTGCGCGTAAACATGAGCGAACACAGCCAGATAGCGACACAATGTCGTGACAGATTCATTCGTCTCTGGACTGACTGTTAATTTTCTTGTCGACGAGGTACGGAAACTTACTTTTGAAATATGGAGGCCCGGATTGCATCTTTGATTAGGGCAGAGTTGAAATGAAGAGCACTCCTGAGACTAAGCAGATATTTTGATCGCTGGGGTATTGTAAATGCTTCTGACTGGGAAACATCTGCTTCCAAATCGCCAACGCCAGATAAAATTGTCAAAAGATCTGTGACGTGCAACAACTGATCTTTCCAACGGATCTGGCGCGGACTAGAGCGAAAACCGGTCGAGAGAGAACCAGCGGTCAAAGTGAATTTGTGAATAGTCTCAGATGATCGGCCTAATATGAAAAGTTGAAGACTCATTCGATCACCATTTAACTGTTGAAACTACGAATCTAAATCGTTCCCATCGATGAGTGTTTTGGAATGGCTGAAAATGCGCGTGCATTTTATGGATTTTTATAGAGATTCTATGCGAAGAAATAGACGCTCAGAGTGAGCTTATACAAGATGTCCCGGAATTAAGTAGCAATAATTTAAGGACTAATTCTATGATCAAAAATATTAAGAAAAGTTCCTGTAAACATAGGGCGGCAAATGAACACTAAGGGCGGCGCAGCCCTTTCAAGGGCCGCCCTTAAAGATGGTTTTTCCCCTTTTGGATTGGCTTAGAGTATTTTTGGCTTTAACTTTTCTGCTTGCAATTGTTTTTGCGATTTGACTTCAGCAGTTGAAAATATGGACTTTTTTTGCATGAAAAAGGTACTTTTAATTGGTGTCGATAAAATATACCATTTTCGAATAAAATGGACATTACTTCCTACAGTATATGCCGTAATCCCTGTTGTTTACGTACATTTTCAAAAGCAAAATCACGCATTTCGAAAAAAAGGACGTTATTGTCGTTACACAAAAACACTACATAGCATACGTTGGCGTCAAAAGGAAGCACAAATCAAGGAAAAAAAGTACATAATTTTACTTCTGAAAATGTACGTAAACGGGGATTACGGCATGTACTGTAGTAAATAATGCTCATTTTATTCGAAAATGGTACGTTTTATCGACGCCAATTAAGAGTACCTTTTTCATGCAAAAAAGTCCATATTTTCAACTGCTGTAGTCAAATTACAAAAACAATTGCAAGCAAAAAAGTTGGGGCCAAAAATACCCTAAGCCTATCCTGTATAATAGACTTATGAAACTTTGTTTTATATTTCGTTTAGATTTTTGGATTCGACGTAAAATTTTTGGTAAAAGTACAAAAAAACGTTACTGTATCTCAAACCGTTTCGATAATGTTGGGGAAAAACCGTCTTCAGGACCTTGAAGGAGCTGTGCCGCCCTATGTTTACTTATGGAACTTTTCTTAATATTTTTGCTCGTAGAATTGGTCCTTAAATTATTGGTGTTTAATTCGGAACACCCTGTAGATGTTTTCTGAGGATCAAAGTTTAAGTATCACTTCTACATATCCAGATGACGTACTTAGGGTTCGCATGTTAACCATCTATGAATATCCTTCAACTGCTGAAAATGCTGCCTCAACTTCCATGACTGTCTGATTAAATTTTCACGTTAACTGTTTATTATTATAGTACACTTGGTAGGTTATCGGATAATTAGCCCGGCTCCACCAATTTATAAATTCTGGCGCATTTCATGCATTAAATTTTGAAACTATGCTCAGGCATTCCACAATAGCAGTCAACTATCTTAATTGAGGCGCAAAGTTTGGATTAACTCCATACGTAATGCTTGTTTGTCCAAAGTTAAATGTTGCCTCTGTCGTACGAGCGGTTATAGAGAACTGTCCTAAATATGTGGACGGTTTATTAATTTTGGGGACTGATATAGGGCTAAGACGTTAATATTATAGCAGTACCGACCCCTGGAATTTTGCAAGTGATGAGGGATGGAAAATCGATAAAGTTTTATATCTTTCTTACAGCCGAGACGTTTAATTCGCGCAGGCTATCAACTTAATTTGACAGATTTACTCTTATATATCTGGATCGTCTTTCTTCTAAGGGGAAATAAAAATAAGTCATAAAAGGCGCCACGTCATAAAAGCTCCAATTATACCCGGAGACAATCTTCCCCCATTTTTATTTTTGTGCACGCCATAAAAATATCTTTATAGGTTGATTTACAAACTTTCATCATCGTGTATCATCAAGAAAGGAGACTCCCCCTTGTGTGAAATAATCCCCCAGAATTCGCTTGATTGAATGAATATTTATGTTTTTCCCGAGTCAGCTGCTCACAGAGCTTCATTACCTACATCATTGTTACATGTTCAACATACGCCTTGCCAAACAAAATTCAACTCTAAATAAACTCGCTTTATGTGAGTAGCGAGTTCAAACTTTCGTTTTGCAATTAAGTTAGTTGTCTCCCAGAATGGAATACACAAATACTGCTTCGAAATTAACCCGGTGATGAACATTATGTATGTATGAGTTGTGCCTCTGTTCTCTGATAGATAAGTTGTGGCTTCGCTGTCGGGGATATAACTGGAATGGCCACAAACGTTCATTGATCAATGGTTAGAAACTAGTCAATTATTTACCGAAGCTTGATAACTGAAGAAACTCAGTGTAGCTCAGTATTTTTGCGACGATCTGGCACCGTGGCATGCTGACTAACTGTCACCGATACGCCGTCATCGCAACATCCAAGTTCCATGACAGCTGAACAAAAGGCTGTTGCAGTGTTGCCATTTCTGGATTCTGAAGGTGTTTCCATGGCTTATTTATGCTTTGAATTTTATTTGTCGGATGTGCATGGCGGAATAAATCATAGAAACGTTAAAGCCGCAACACAAGTTAAACTCAACTAAGGGGAAATGAGTTGATGCAAACTTTTGGCCGCAATTAAGACAGTTGAATGCCTTTGTGGAATCTATGGCTTTGTTCGGATATATTTGCAGTATGAGGTGTGCTTTCAGTCATATTTCATTTGTCTAGAAAATTCTGTAAAATCCTAAAATTTTTTGAATAAAACTTGCGAAATCTAAGCGAAGAAATTCGTTTCCAACTGCTACTATAGTGCAATAATAATTGGAAATGGGTCAATATTTAAAATGATAATATCAGGTTTATATCCCAGCACGAAACAAGTTTAGATTAAAGCTCTCGCTCGAACGAAAGGCTTTTTGCACTCGCAGCAGGATCAAGATTTATCAAATTACAATTTAATTTCCAGCTGAAATAATGAACGGTTCGGTTTTTGAGTCGGGAACAAAATAAATGGCGTCTTTTGGACCTTAGAAGTGATGCTTTTTTTACTTAAAAGATCAATTAGGATGAATTAATCATGGTGACTGGTTTCTTTCGGATTATGCAAAAATTCTAATTATCGGTTTGGGCTATTTTTTTCTGTCGCCAAAATTTACTGTCTTCACACTTTGATAAATTTTATATTAAATTGCAAAACAAAAATGACGTATTAGCTCGTAACCTATTTAAACACCGAAAAACGGCCGAAGTCATGGTTGTCCCAATAGTCCCAACAGTCCAATAGGATTTATATGATCGGTTTAAGCGAAATGTGCATTGTAGCAGCATCGATTTCCATTTCCAATAAATATAAAGCTAATGGAGAGCCGGAAATTGGTTTTTGTTACAACGGGTTTTCAATATTTTAATTCAATTCGAAAACACTGTAATACCGCTTTTTATTAAATCATTTTCGGCTATTTTTGATAGCACTATCGGGTCAGCTATACATATTATAATGCATGTCTCGACGGGAATTATTCACATGTTTAAATTATTTAATAGCGCCAATGGACATATATTTTATTTTAATTAAAACGACAGGTTTAAATAAAGGAATTTAATTCTCTAAAATTGTCAGGGATGAGTAGAATTAATAAAAAACAAACGCGAAAATCGGAATTTATTTACGAGTGAAACTTTAAACGATAAACCTTTAAGTTCAAAATTCAGCGCGATACGTAAAAAGCCTCTCTCCAGCAGCTCTTCATCCCTTATTTCTTGTAACCCCCATCCACCAAGTTGATATTTGGGATTTATAGTCTCATAAGAAAGGGATTTTATAACTATTTTTGCACCGGGTGTGAAGGACGTTTAATTTCGGTAAGGCACCTCTAAAGTTCAGTTAATATGACACTTTTAACGTTTTATACGAACAGAAGGAGTTTTCTTCCTGTGGTGTTAAATAATAATTTATTAAATCCGGTAGTTTTACAACATCTGGGCTTTGTTTCTGTGTTTGCGAATGAGTTTTCAAATAAATGGATAAACAGACCGAATATAATAACTAAAGAGCATTTCACAGACTTTGCAGTTACAAAATAACGTTGCAGTTCAAAGAGGTTTTTGTAATATTAAATTTAGGTTTCACTCAGGTATTTAGTTTACATTATTTTCCAAATTGATTCCGTTCTTTGTTGCACAATGTTCTCCTCCATTTCTAGGTTTTAAAATATTGCTCCGATGGCGCATAAACAATATTTTAAAAAGTATTATTTGCCTGAAAGCAAGAGATACGCAATAATATTTTGTCCACGTTAGTGCTCCATATTCGAGAAAGAGAATATATTTTTCCATTAAAATATTGGCGCAAAAATATTTCGCAGAACAATGGAAGTACGTAGGTTATGAGTTTTTTGCTTTTAAAGGCTCTTGTGCATACATGAAAGAGAAATAGGCACAGTGTTACTTTTTTAATATTTTATCAGCAGCTGATGGATTTAATTACGCTAATGGGCACTTTTGTTTTGTGGCACAATTTTCATAATTTTTTGGCACATGTTAAAAACGTTTAAATGAAAGCCTTAATCGGGAGCTTAAGCATGGATGTTTTATAGAGCGATGCAGGGGAGGAGTATTCTAATTCTACTATTCGCCAAGTACCTGCGAATGGGTACGTAAATGAGGACTAAGAAGCTTATACTTTGCTCATTTGCTGGCCTGGAGCACCATAATTTCGCAAAAATATTTCTGACATTTTGTTGCATTTTATTTAAACAATTCAACAAATTATTCAGTAACATCATCCCTCTGCCTCTGTTTTAATTTTTTCATTATCGATCATCGCTTTCGCTCTTTCCTATATTCCATCTGGAAAACTATCACTCCCCTCGGGGATCACCTGTCTTAAAACTTACCGTAAAAGAACAACCCCACAAAAATCACCGCCCCCGAAGCAGCCCTCATCTAATCTGGAATCCAAAACCTCCAAATTCACCAGGAGCACCCAAACATTTAACAATGTTTCGATCTATTTTTGTCACGTGTAGGTCACATCGAAATCCCGACAAACAAACCGGGGCTGCTGGCCAGACCACGTCGCAAACTGACGTCTGAAAGTGGCGTCGTCTGCAGCGTCGGGACGCCGTTGCCGGCTCGACACCCATTGGTCGGACGAGCCTACGCCGGCCAATTGAATCGGTGCAAATCGCGCAACTTTTTGGAAGTTGGTTCTTCGGTTTTGGATTTGTTTTTGTCTTGTTGAGGTGTCTTTTTAGGCGTGGGAAAGTCGCATTTAATATTGGTTTCCGCAGGAAAACCTGTTTGAGAGTTTGCCTATAGAGATTTCATCAAACTGCGGTTTGACGAAGTTCAAAGGCAGAAAACCGAATTCGTGAGATTGTGGCAAATTATAATCTTTCGATAACGATCGCTTCTTCTCCCCAAGTTTTTCCTATTCGCTTCTGTATTTTGCATAATTTTCAATCTCTGTTGGAATGTGTATTTCGCAGTGTCAAACGAGGATTAACAACGTAGAATCAGAGCACATTAGTCTAATAACGACTAAGGAAACAGCTAAATATTGGAATGTTTTATTATTCATTTAGTACAAAATGCTAGGAAAGAAGTGTGCTTGTAACACCCTGTAGTTCTGGAGATCTTTATTTACTTAAGTTTCAAGGTCCTATTGGTTCAGTAGAAAACGTTCAATTTATTTAAAGCCACTATCGGAGGAAATTTCCAGGGTTTCGGAAAATTTCTTTAGCAGAAGTTGCTTGAATCTATAGACAGAGGAAGGAGGAAAGTTTTCGAACAAGCCCCCGTGCAGTAGTAGGTCAGATGTTTTGATTTCAACGTTGAAAGTGATGAAAAAACTTAATGTAGAGGGAAAGAACGTTATCCTTCTTAGAATGCTTGCAAATTTCCAACGAATGGTGAAAGACTTCGGAAAATCCCTTAAGCAGAAATTGTATAGCTCTATAGATAGATCGATGTATGGAATTGACTGATCATCCCACAAATAAGAATTCGAGGCTAAAAGGGAGGGGACAATGGAAAAGAAATTTCATAATGCCCATATCCAAAAATATCCGGTGTGTTGTATAGCTTTTCTTCAAGAGCTTCAAAATTTTTCCTCTCAGCTCGGATGTAAAGCAACTTTGCCAACAACACTTCTAATGAACGAAATATCCACATATTCAGTATTCATATTTCGGTGTGGATTTCACCCAGAGAACACTTTACGCTTCGTAGTGAAAATTTTCACATTTCCACAAATTAACGTAATCGTAAAATTAGATATTTTAATTGTTTTTTAATTATAAGAAATAAATCTCTTTCAGTCCAAAATTCGGCCATTTGTTCAGACTCAAGCACGTTCGAATCCGCAACATTAACTAACACTTACTTATTTGTGATAAACTGCTCGTAAAAGGAAAAGCTTGGGAAATTTATGTGCCAGAATTCCTGGAAAACGCTGCTGTTTACTGCGATTTTCTCTCCCGATCTTAAGCTCCAAGAGCAAATCGAAAGGTTATTATTGTCAGTATTTAATAAGTTTAAAACTGCTTTTCATTAATGGGGGTTTTGAATTCTTTAGGCGTATTGTGAAACGTCTTTTGGGATTCGGGGTCTATCAGCAGGGACAGTTTTTTGAGCAGCAAACTTAGTGGTCGTTTCAAAGCCGGATGAAACGGACAAGCAAGAAAAGATAATTTAATTGGTGCATTCTAAAGAAAAGCCAGCCGAGCATAAATAAAATAAAGGCTTGCTCTCGATTTGTATTCCAGTCGCGAATGCCTGGATACATCAATATTCCGAAGGGAAGTCTGCGGTAATGGAATGTGGCCACGGGCGGCCCTGTCTTTTCCTTCAATGATGACCTAAAGACATGCCGTGAAGTGAAGACACATACGAATTGTTCAGCAACGAGAATAAATTAAGTCAATTCGACGAAGGATCTCGGCTAAACGTATGCGAAAAGGTTAAAATGTGCCCCGCCCGCTCAATCCGTTAATAAAGCTCCGACAGCGAATCCATCATAATTTTCTATGGCTTTTAGCGGGCAGCGCTTTCGGCATTAGAATGCCCCAAAACAAAGAACGCCTAATTGACATAACATTAATTAACACCATCATTTCCACGGTAATTAATCCAGGCTGCGCCCATATGGCCGTGTCGACGTCAGAGGCAGGTATCCGGAGGGAGCGATTTGAATTTTTTTGAAAAATGTTGGATTTTTGCAAGTAATTCCAATTTAACAATCTGAAGACCGAAGGATTTGGTTCATGCCAACTTGCTCAGAGAATTTTCCATTAGAAACTTGTGATGAAATTACGTAAAAAGGACTGAATGTTGAAAGATTTTCCACATAGTTTAAAATATTTGTGAAGAAATTTGAGACTTGAAAATTTATTTAGCTGCTCTAAAACGTGTTTGCTTTCAGTAAATCGATTTTAAAAAATAAAAAGGGCTTCGGCACCATTTTTTTTCCACAGCCTATTGAGGAGGTTTCAAAGTTTGCGCGCTGATCATACTGGCACTCTGTATATTTACAAGCGTTATTATCAGAGAATTAGTGGAGCTTTGCCTGAAAGTTTCTTCCACTTATTAGGAGGTACTACACCAAAGCTTTTACGTATTGTTGGGGCTCAAGTATTAGCATAAGGCCTGAGTAAGATTCTACAATCAACAGACACTTAGACGCTTAAGTGGGGACTATTCCCGAGAAATAAAATTTCCGTATTTTAAAATGAAAATCAATAAACGGAACTTGTCCTCCAGAAAACAATTTACCATTTTATGAAAGCCTTAAAGTTATATGCCCGTTGGTTTATCTCCATTGCAGATGTCACATCGTAAATTCAATATTCATCCTGTGAATGGCGGGTTGTTAACCACGAAGATTTAATATCCCCGAAAAACCTCATTAATGCGCATAAAAACTTGAACAAAATGCGCTTTCAAACCTGCCTGTTGAATTAGATTTAATCGAAGCAAACGGATATTTTTGGTTATTCACTCATTAATTAATAAACCCGTAGAAGTTCCGCGTTCTTTAATGAATATGCTTTTTAATTAATATCGAGGTAAGCACTTGCTCTCGTTAGCAAGGCGAAAAGGGCTTAAAAGGAAAACAGTGGGACTGTTTGAGGCTGTAATTGGGGATCACAAACAAGTGTTTTGTAACTTGTTTTCGATTTTGCTCCAACTTTATTTGCTTTTGCAGCCTCCTCAAACTTGAAACTGGCATGACTTTATAATGCCTGCGTATTGTCTGAAGTTGTTAGTTACCGCCACAAAAATGGGGGGACTTCTTGGGAATTGGGGGGGGGGGGGGGGGGAAAGCGGAAGAGGGGAGGGATTTCGAGGTGTTATAAGAGTTCTCCGAGACAAGCAAATCAAAACGGGAAATCCACCCATCCAGCGGTAATCCACCAACCTGACACTTCGCTGACCTATTTCGGAGTTTCCCGAAAATTTATGTCTACGTGTAGATATAAATCTCGTTGTTTTATCTCCGCCTGAGGTTTCAATTACACGGGAATCTTTTAATTGAAACCTGAGCCCTAAAAGTGAATGGGGGAATGGCAGCCTTGCAACAGCCGGCATTTCTTGCCATTAAATTGTGATCCGAACCTCCGGCTCTTCCCTTATTTATTCCTTCAATTCTTCTAATTGGGCCGGTCATTTCCAGCGGGATTTACGTCCCTCGGCCTAGTCCTCTGTTAATTGCTTTGGGCGATAATGCCAAATGAGCATTAATTCATCGTCAATAGTGCAAAGAATGGGAGCAGCCAATAAAACAATCAGAAGAGTGACTTAGAGTGTAAAGCTCGCACTCCAATCCCCAGCTGGTATGGCAATAAGCTGTTTCACCATTTCGAGCTGAATTTATTTCCGTTTCGAATTACGACGTGTCCATATAAATCTTGATGTTTTATCTGCGCTTCCAGGTTTCAATTAAGTAAAAATCGTTTAATTGAAGCCCGTCCACTTGAAACATGTACTTGATTGTTGAAATCTTCAACCGCCTCAAAGAAGTCTTTCAAGGGTGGAATTTCAGTAGAAGCGATCCGATGGACCGTCAATACCCGCGATTTGGCTGATTCCAAAAGAGTAGGCAAAATTCGAAGTCACCATTGTACACTTCCGACCGCTGGTGCAAAAGCGGAATTTTCCGATTTTCATTTTACCTCAATACTTCAGAACCTCCTCATCGCAGAAGGATGAAAATTGGTCACTGTAAAACACGCATTTTCCATATCATTCAAAACACAAAGGGTCCGACGTTTTTTTGAATTTTTAAAATCTCTCCGAAGTTCATTTTCATGTTGAATTTTTCCATTTCGTAGGAATTGCTTGTTTTCGACCTTCCAGCAATTGATCACCTGGGTCTAACAGTTTTTAATCCTGATGGTTTAAAAAAGAAAGGGTCTGGGGCATTTGCTATGAGGGAAATCTAAAAAAATAACTCTAAACTAGACGTATGGACCGCTTTAGATGTTCTGATATATTGGAAAGACTGTTCCAAACTATCAGAATGATGAGGGATGGGAGTTAATGATTTGTTTTCCCACCTAATTCGGGTGTTTCTTGAGAACTGAAATACCTCATTGTAAATAGGTTTTCCTAATACTTCCTGTCATTGGGAGCTCAATTAATTATTTAAGGCCGGCTGAAGATCAATGCAGAAGACTGACGCAAACTGAACAGAACTTTCGGACAGATGAGGGGTGAGAGTTCTTTAAACGAATTGTTAATTATGCAGGGTGTTAATATGATCGTGTTACAAACTTTAAGGGCAGACTGCTCTCAGCAAACAGAGGAAAAATCTAAATACGAAAACGTTTACAGCTTAATTTACCTCCGTCTCGAATTACAGCGTGCCCATACAAATCCCGGTGTTTTATCCACGCTTTCAGGTTTCAATTAAGAAAAATCGTTTAATTGAAGCCCGTGTATTTGAGCCATGCACTTGATTGTTGAAATCTACAATCCCCACAAAAGGATTCTCTCAAGGGGGGATTTCGGTAGAAGCGAACAAATAAAACATCCAATATCCGTGATTTCACTGATTCCAATCCTATAACGTATACTGCTCGCAAATAATCCTAAAGCTCCCCGAGCATCAGATAATATCATTTTCTTGCGTCCGAATATAACCAGTAGATCTAAAGTGCCCTTTCAGCACTTTTCGATCGGACCTTTTCGATTCTAGAAATGTAATATGACATGTGTGAGAGGAATAAAACTTCATCTTTCTAGTGGCGACAATATCCAAAGGCTCACACAAACGTCTCGAATTTCCTTGAGCAACATGGAAGATCGAACACTCTATACAGCAATTTGCAAGGAAAAAGGGAAATATAATAAAGAGCCAGAGCAGCAATCCCTTCAGGAGGCCATATTTACTTTTCCGATTTATTTTTCATAACTCTGGGGGATTTATTTAAGCAGACGAAAATCAATGTCAAGGAGTTATAGGTAGTTTTATTACCCGGCTTGTTTGCACAAAAATATCTCAGGCATCGATGGCCCCCTTTGGGAAATCCGCCGGTCTTGCCAACATGAAAGGAACTTATCTGAATAAGTATAGATCCAGGGGCAATGCCGACTTTATTTGTTTGTTCAAGTGAAGCCAAAACTGCCTGGAGAAATTAGGAACTTCTGTGCGATTGACGGAGTGATTTTCTAGTATGTATTAACTTTTTGTTTTTTCTACTCCTATAAGGGCATTTTTATGTGCCGAGCAACGATTACAAATGGACTTCGGGCTTCGCCCGCTTAAGGGCTCATTAAAGCTTGATAAGCTCGTGATGAGCCAGGATTTAAGGGAGGTTTGTTAAGGGCGATGGTATAAATGAGCACAGGTGCGAAGGGTCCACGAAAAATTAGGGAATGTATTGTTTCATGAATTAGCTCCCATTTGGCCGGCCAAGCATCTTTGAAACAGACTGTATAATTTTGTCCTTAAATTGGCTCAGCTCATGTCCCATGCATCCGTCATCCGACGATTTAACCCAGGTCAAAAACATGTCATATGGGACACAAGCTTGACGAATGACGGATAAATGAGACAGACGCTTTCAACCTGAGATCAGACCGTGGATTTTTGATTTTGAAAATCTGCCCCTCATGTGGCAGAAATGTTGTGTAAAGGCGCTCTGAGCACAATAGTGGATTTTCGTAAATTTCAGGCCTGCAAGTATCGCGCCTGACCAATCAACTGCATTATCTTTGCTACGTGCTTGTGAAAGGAGAACTATGATCACTCGGACAAAGTCCTGAAAATAAAAGCAAAATTTCCACGGCCACTAAACTGTATTTCTACTTCTCCACGAAACGCACCGTTCCGACTGTTATTTTATTTAATTTTCCATGTATGGAGTAAGTTGAATAGGGAATGTGAAAGAGTAGATTTTTTATTTTTCCAGCCGCAAAATTGCTCAATCAAGTTGCTTTACAGTCGGTCCTATATCGTGCTTTCATCCATTCCGGAGATAACTCTAACTACTGATCACTTCAATAGTTTCGTTATTCAGTCGGAGGCGAGGGTTAAAAATTGTCCAACGAGTGCAGTGGCAGGAAATGCGGTAAAAAAGCAACAAAAAACAAAATTCCAACTCGCATTCTCGTTTTAGCCATTGAAAGTGGATGTAAAATTTCAAAACTCCCAACTTGAATCGGTTTACGAGATTTTTACTACAAGAGGGAGAGAGCAATTTTTTTGCCAAAGCATCGACGTTTTGGTCCATAGTATCTATCGCGACAGTAGTATAGTAATGCAATGCACACAGTATCAAGTTCGTAATTTGAATGGGTAGTTAAGATGAATTGAAAAGACGGGAAACGGCACAGAAGGAGCATTAACGTGCGGCGCCACAGTAATATGCAGTAAATTGTGCTTTAGACCAACGTCAGGTAATTTCCTTTTCGGGACGCTCATAAGCTAAGAGCGGATTTAGTTGTTTCTGACGTATATAGTTGTCTTGTTTTGTCTATCGAAGTACCAAACAATTTTGTCTCATTCACTGCCCTTCGTAATGCGCGCAGCTTTAAAACCCTAAAGAAAAATTTTCCTTTCCCCGAATCCACGCAAAGGTTTTGGTCCAAAGGGAATTTGCTTTTAAGGTGGAAACTGACGCCTATATACACCTGATATATTCGATTTTTACTCCCTCGAGATACCGGTATTCACATCGTTCGGCGATTTCTGCTCTCCTTTTTTTATTTTATATGCAAAATCGGTTAAGAGAAATGGAAAATATATACTTCCAGAAGTCAAAATTCCTGCCAAGGTTATTCGAGAAGCGACATTTTTAAGTATTATTGTAATTGAAGTGGCTGTAACCCGCGAATGGCTACGAACGAAAGTTCCTTCTCTGGAACCAGCAGGCTGATTGAACGTCAAACGAGCCCACCATAGCATTTATAGGCCTATAGTTCGATAAACGTCCGCCGCGTCTTAAGAGCTAGTTGCGCACGTCATGTCTTTAGTGCGGAGGTTTTCGGTCACTATTTATCTCTAACAGTATTAGTCCGGGCATTTTGAAGAAAAAATATATAGCATCTTCGCTAGGGTGCGAACATTCGCCGCTCTCTGGGGCTGAGTTAATTCTAACTTACCTTATTATTTTCGCAAATAAAACAAACCGTCGTCCCTTCTTATCTGTATCATTATGTGCCTCATTTTGTCCGCTCGAAAGCGATGGGAAATTATTGAAGATCGAAAGGAAATGAGGTGTTAAGGGCGATAAAGAAAATTTTATTACTCAACTAAACAGTGTAATGGAAAAGGGAGCAAGGTCCCAAACGAAGCCTCCTTAACGTAAATTCGCAATAACGTTATTATTTAAGGTCGTCGTTAAAACCGATAAATTAGCCCAAAACGTTGTTTAGTTGGATAGAAATTGTGCCAGGAAGTCCTCAACTATTACCATTGGAGCGAAGTTTATATGGAGGCGAAAGAAATCTATTTATTCAGTTGCAAAGGATAGCTTCAAGCTGTTTAAAAATATTTCATTTGAAAGCCCTAAATCATCGGTATCGGTTCCCCGGAGGCACATTAAGAGCCCGTTCCAGAATCCCGGATACTTTGTTGGGTGAACTCTCACAAGAGCGTCACGTGTTCCGAAGCTATAAAATAAGTTATTGTAGTCAATAAAACGATGGAACTTTCGTACCGAACATAATATGACCGATTTTATTGGAAAAGTCGGAGCTGAAAATACGGTTCCCGTTTTGTCACACAGGAAGAGCAATGGAAACGGACTGCTTCGGATCGTTTTTAAATAAAAATATTGCCGACTTGTACTGGGGAGTATTGACAATATATAGGAGACTGCTTGGCGGGCTTTGGTAAAATATGAGAACTCCTTTTTGATGAATTGTTGAGGAAATTTCTATATACCTAGTAAGCAAACCGGGCATGTAACGGCATGCCCAAGCCCCGACGCGATGTGGTCCAAAGGGCAAAACTGCTCAATGTGACGTAACTGCTTGCTAGTGAACTACTCGAGAAATTTCTATAGATTGTCAGGGACGTACTGGCCACCGAGGCCAAAAAGTCATTCTCTCAGCAGTGTGTTTGTTTATAAAATCCCCGCACGAACTTTCCTGCTCCCATAAAGCATCGGCTCATTTAGGGCCAGTTTTTTAAACGCCCGGTAACTTTGCGAAGAAAAATGCAGAAATTATCTTCTTAGAATTTATCTTCTTAAAATTTATCTTGCTGGCAAAGTTGCCCGAAATTTGAAAAATCCGGATCTTATAACATTTAAATACAATGCGATCCGGATTGTCGATTTCGCAGAAGAGCCAACAGGTGTCATCATCGATTTTACCAATTCTTTTCAAGTATTTACGAAAAATTACGAGGCGTCTTCAAGAAGTTCGCACTTTCTTAAAAGTTTACCCTTGTACCGCGGAAATACCACGGCCGCTTTTATAAGACAAATTGGCTCTAAAAGTTTGATTGTAAAATCAAAGGAATAGTCTGGTGGTTAATAATACATTTCTGTTCTATGATGTCAAGGATGACAAAAAATTTAATGAGAAACTGTTTAATTTTCTGTTAATTAGGACGAGATTGCGGGTGCATTAATTTCAAGGCTTTCATTGTAATGGCATATTTTAATAGCTACGGTCGATATCTCATTTTCGACGGTTTTTTGTTTCTTGATCTACGAAAATGGCTACAGGGCGTTCACAGAAAGTTCAGCTATGTTATAAGCTTAAACTAAAAAGAGCCAAAAAAAAAGGCTAAGAAAGACTTATTTAGCCAGGAAAATTATATTACTATGAATTTCTGTGAAATCCATATGGATGGAGGGCAACATTGGGATTTAAAGATTACACCTCCAGATAAGTTTAGGTTAGCTGGTGGAGAATCATATGTACAGGGTGTCCCATTTAAAGCTGTAACTGAAGAGTATTCAAAAATGGTACGTTGTATGAAAAAAAGTTTCAAATAATTTAAAGAGGTAAAGGGGGGGACATGAAGATAGTGACTTTTAGCCGAAACGCCATTTTAAGTTTCAAGGACAACTTTTTTTCAAATCGCAATCCCGTAATTTTTACAGATCCTTGTAGATCTTCAAAAAATAAATATCTTTTATTTGAACAATTTTTTTACAAGACGTTTTGCTGCAGAGTCAATATCCTTGATTTTTGTCCAATTTTTGAGATACTCTAAATTATTGCATTGTTTTTCTAGAAAAGTTTTGCAATGCATATTCTGTTTAAAACTCATGACAATCTTTCTATCTAATCAAGAAAAAAATTATTTCTATGGAAAAAAATATTTTCTTAAATTTCCTCTTGTTAAAGTCTGCCTTATAACAAGGTCAACAGAAAATCGATATTCTTTTTTCGACAATCAATCTAATTGTTTTGTATGAAATTATTCAAAAATGATTCTTTTCATTTCAAAATTCAATAATTGAAATGGATCGCTACACTTTGGATGAAAAATTAGAAATGATTTTTATTTATAGAAAGGCTGGAAGAAATGTTAGTCGGGCAGTAGAGCGAGAATACATGTACCAGGTCTTGTACTTAAACGCAACAGGTCTCGAGAAATTTATGATTCAACATATCAAAAACTAAACTTTATTGCTTGTTGTTTTATTTAATACAGAATAAAACAACAGCAACAATTAAATTAAATGTTTAAATTGGATCCCACCTACTTTTTAACAGTAAGCAAGACGATGGATGAGCCCCTGTTTGACATTTGAAGCATTGCTGGGATAATTGTTCTTATTTCATTACGGATTTTTTCTTTTAAGGCTTCGATAGTTGCTGGTTGGTTAAAATATACCTTACTCTTAAAACAACCTCATAGAAAGTAATCTAAAGGCATGAGGTCAGGTGATCGTGCCGGCCATTCAATTATCCCTCGTCTCTCAATCCAGCCTTCAGGAAAAATTTCATTTAAATAAGCCCTAACATCAACGTGGTAATGAGGGGGTGCTATTTTGTATTAAATCGGTCCTTTTCAGGCCTAAAGACATTTTAAAAGAAATCAAAAGCTTTAGTTTTTGATATGCTCAAGTGTAAATTTCTCGAGACCTGTTGCGTTTAGGTATAGGACATGGTACATGAAACACACTTAGAATTTTGCGTAGAATTTAAAAATGAAATAAAAAGTAGGTGTTTCCATTTGAAAAAACAAAATTGGTGGTCGTACCTGATTTTTGGGCTACCCTGTATACATGAACTTACCATCAAAAAACCGCAAGAAAAAATAAAAATCGGCGTGTACGAGGATTTTTGCCGCATATGTTCTTAGTTGTACGGACTGTTCCATCCAAAACTTCCACACTGTATATAGTATCGCGTTAGCAAACCTCTGTTTGCTTGGCTGGTAGCTCTAAAGGATTATAAAATATAGAATAAGTTGCCACTGGCCGGAAACATTGCGAAAAAGGGCACGAGACTTGCCGGTAAAGCTTGGAAAATCTTCGTAAAATTCGCAATTTTCCTTCGTCGTCCAGTTTAACCCGGCTCTGGGCCGCATTTTCGTCAAACCAGCGATCAAAGCTGAATATTGATATTTATATTATAATACACGAATTGACGTGAATAAATTTCCAAAGTTACGTTTCATCTGAAGTGGTGGAAGTAGGTGCGCGAACAAGCCGAGGAAATACTTAGGGTGACAATTTTTCCGTTGGAAATTGTATTTTTTCAATGATAATTACAGCCCCTAATCGATTTTTTAAGGAAAACTCAGAAATCCACCACGAATAGAGAAATCTCGGAGATGTCATATGGGTCTTTATGGCAAGTCTTAAGCTGATAAGCGATATAAGTATTACGCTAAATCTCCCAGAAAGATTTTCCCTTTCTCTGAGTTCTATACAACCCCGATGGAATGGAATTTTTAGAACCCCTCGTGGCTCACGACAGACGAAAATGTGCTTAAAATTAGGTCCACTTGCACGCTGAAATTTTCAACACCGTTTTACACCCCTTAGACCCTCGGGCAACTGATAAACGGTACAAATGTAGCACGGATGATTCCCTTTTTGATGCCATAGGGTGAGAATCCCCGTGTCTCGGAGAAGGGGAGCTCATACGCCCTCGCATGGACAATACATTGGAAAAATCGAAACTACGAGATTTTTTTTCGTTTACTTGTTACCACACACCATTTTAATGTGTCAGAGACGTCTACCCTGGACCAAGTTTCGGCTCGTAAGAGATGCCATGGTGGCCTGGAAATTTTCAGGAAGGCACCTTTTTAAATGTGACAAATTTCGACTTTGCCACGCCACTGCTCCGGCCCCCCTGACCCGACCGACCTCGGAGGAAACACGTCGGAAAGCTCGAATGTTCGCCTTTAAACGACCTTCAGCCCCAAACCGTTTTCAAGCAACCGTCCGCTCTGAAGGACCCTCTAAAGCTCAAAATTACACAAAATTCTACGTCGTACATCTCAAAAAGGACTAAGGCATATAAATCTCCCGCCTGGTCACATTCGGATGACAATATTAATTTGTTATTGTGGTGTTTTTCCAAAAATTCTCCCTCATCTCTCCAAAAAAAAGACATCGAAGATATCTCGAAAACAGTTGAGACTGTGTAGTTCCCCCATTCTTCGACATATTTTTATTACTGGAAACATAGCTCTACAAAGTCCACAATGAAAGTTAGTTCTATGTGGACGAGTTTTTACGCTTGATTTCGTCGTGGATCTGTTATGTTCGGCTTATCGCGTCGATTGTTCCTTCCTTCTCTGAAACCGTATTGTTCCTTGCTGATTATTCCTCCGTCTTGCAGGGCCCGCTTTAGTCCCTCGTTCGGTATTATTTCAAAGAGCTTTCTCAGCGAATTAGCACGGCACATCGATCTGTAGCTGTTATTTGATAAATTATCCTTTGTCGCTTTTTCTACCGACATTAGCTGTTTTCCATTCTCGAGGAAAGTTCACGCCAGACAAGATGCTGTATGCATAAGCACCACGTCACTCGTTTGAACAAGTCGTGACGATCTGGACCACCTTCAGAGGTTTCTTTAAGCCATTCTTTTCGCTGCTGTGATCCCTCTTTCCTTTGTCGTGACTGGAAGTGGGACTACGCCGCTGATCTTAAATCGGAAACTTAAATCACAAAGCGACGGACTTCTACAGATAGATGGTCACGTCTATTTATTTTTCTTTCCGAGTTTGTGGATTTGCTCCTTAATTTCTCGTCGATCTGATAAATTATTCCTTGATCATAAATTCAGTCTTCTGAAAACCCAATCTCTGAGACCGGTCCCCCAAAACGCCACGTTCTTTCCACTTATTGTTTTTGCTTGCATTAATGATTTTTCCGTTCTCTTTTGGCTCGTTTTTATTCCTTTTTTATCATCCTCGTTTTATGATCTCATTTATATACATGTCTGCGTCTTCGCCTCACCGTCCCGCCATTTTCCGTACACCTGTCCACTCCAGCAGGATTCCCCGTTGGCGGTTGCCAGAGGTTGCAATCAGGTTTAAACTGTATACAGTATGTTCACAGATAGAGGGCCCAAGAGGACAAATGGACAAAAATGTCGTTTTTCGGCAAAAGGTCATTCTTGATAAAAGTCTCTGCTTCTTGAAAAAATGCGATTTATGAAGATAACTTTGAACTTTTTTATACAGGATGTCCAAAAACTACGAATACATGAAATACTATCAAAAGTAAACTACCGTTATTTCGCGTTTTGGAGCTAAATGGTAAAGAAAAACAGATTTCAAATCCTACCCAAAGTTTTACAAAATTTTAACTGAGTGTTCCAAGTTTTATTTTTCTTTTAAAATTCAAACAATTTCTAATTTTACCTTTTTCGCCTCATTTCACGGATTCACAACAAGCATGACAATAAATGTCACAATATTAAATTTGAGAAATGCATGAAATACAGAGGAGATGTGTTTGAATAAGTAATATCTACTAACTTTTA
The DNA here is from genome assembly GCF_039881205.1 of Euwallacea similis. Taxonomy (NCBI): domain Eukaryota; kingdom Metazoa; phylum Arthropoda; class Insecta; order Coleoptera; family Curculionidae; genus Euwallacea; species Euwallacea similis. The sequence continues at coordinate 679,119 of NC_089630.1, forward strand.
TTTCAAATTGTTTATAAACTATTTTAGAATAGTGGAATTTTGTCTGCAAACTTTAGATACAACTTGAAATCTGGTTTTTATCTACCATTTTGCTCCAAAACGAGAAATAAAGCAAGTTTACTCTTGATAGTATTTCATGTTTTCGTAGTTTCGGGGGGGGGGGGGGGGTGTACATTAAAAAGTTCGAAGTTATCTTCGTAAATCGTATGTTTTCGAAAAACGACATTTTTTGTCCATTTGTCCTCTTGGACCCTCTATCTGTGGACATACTGTAGATCCGTGATCACTCATTCATCACTGTGTGATTTTCTCGACACACATGCTGGTGCCATTCGATGTTTATGCCGCTGGCGTTTGGCGTTGCAACAGTAAAATCTATGGCAGAAGGATAACCATTGTGTTTATCCAACGTTGGAGACCCTTGATTAAGTTAAAACGTACAATAACGGGGAATGATAGGAAATCCTCGAAGCTCTAACTCGAACTAACCGAAACTCACGTAAAACCCGAAAAGTAAAACATAATATAATATTTACTTAGTTCTGAAGATGTACTTATACAGGGTGGCCCGTTGATGAAAAATGGGCCGAAACAGATCGAATATACATGCTTCCTAAATTTTTCTTAGGTGCGTCTCATAGAAAAATCAAGTATATAGGGTGTCCCAAATAGCGCCGCACTCCTAAATTGTGCGTTTTTGAACCTCTGCGAAACTATTGAAGATGGATGCCGGAGGAGCCGGAAGAGAAATTTGAGATCAGGGTCTAATCGCAGCGGTTGAAGCGCGGCCGCTTGCTGCCGGAACACCCCGTATCAAGCCTGCGTTCATTTCCAATTCACGTTAATAATAATTATTATAATAATTCCTCCCACTGGCAAACTACATTAAAGCTGAGTCTGGCATATTAATATTAAAACCCTAAAGGAAAGAGGAAGATGGTGTTAATTTAAGTTTTCGACTCGAGCGTCTCCAGCAGGTTAGCAGGAAAAACTTTAAAGTATCCCCCGTAATTACGCGGCGTTCCTCGAAAATATAAAAGGAATTTTCGTACGAGCCGAAATTTAATTTTCCCGAAGAAAACAAGTAAAATTTAGCACTTGCCAGGATTAAAGAATCTCATCAGCCTGAGGAATATCATAATATCTGGTTTATGCGTCTGCGGATTATGCAGCCCCGGTTTAGCCGTACTTTCGACCCCCCGTAATTGTCTCAAGCTTTAAATATGTGTTGTTTTTAATGGCCGACTTGGGTTACGATCCGAGAGGATAAAGAATTTTCCTTTTATTTTTCACGCTGAGTCGGCTCTTTACCTTAATAACTTTATATTCCGGCAGCATTTTCTTAAATTACACGGCCACCTTTAAGTGAATTTGCTTAGCTGGGTGTTATGAAAAATGCCCAATTTCATTCCGCCCCGTCTCTATTAATTCTTTAAAACGCTCTAAAATTATTTGTTTGATAAAGAAAATTGAAATGCAGAAACTCGAATCGAAGAGCGTTAGAAAAAGTTTATTTACCATCTTCATTCCTCTACTCAATCCCCGATCCTCGCTTGTTTTCTTTGAGGGTGGCAAAAAGTTGAGCAGCAATTTTTCTGTCGAGATAACAAAAAGGCAGATTGAGCAAATGTCTGTGAGTTAAATGAAATTGAGTAGACTTGGAGGGCGGGCGCTGTTTGCGGTGTACGTCAGGATTAAAATCCTTCAGATAAGGAAAAGGAATGGGAAGTCTTAAGCTGATAAGCGAATCTTCGAAAGCTTTCTTGTTAATAAAAATCCTGAGAGGGGATTATTTTTATTTCGAAGGGAATTTCGCTCACTTTATTTCTTTACTTAAGTGATTGACTAGTCAAGGCTTTTCCTGCTGTTAGAGACTAATTCAAATTTAAGCGGTTTCCCCATAAAACACGTTCTTCACATCACCCGCTTCTAACGGGCCCTCTGCCTGGAAAATTACCTTTTTATGCCTTTATCGCCTTATTATTGCCAAGTGACTCCTCGTTTTATCTTTCGTAGTATCGAAGGCGCTGCAGTATGATTAATGTGCCGCAGGAACGTCAATACAGGAAGTTATTATTATTATTTATTGGCAGATACGAGAATGATAAGACTCACATTGGAAATCAATGAGGTTTTCATTTGTTTACGACGTTTGTTTGTGTGTGCCCTGCTGGAAATTTTAGTACCTTTAATGTCGGTCGGGAACTTCGACTGCAGAAGGAATGATAAGAAAACGAAATCATAATCGCTGAGGCCTTGAAACATTTGAGATGTCCAAGCCAGCGGACCAAAGCGAATACTGCCCCGATTTGGGTTGCGAAACGATGAACATTTGACATGCGCCGCTACTCTGCGCGGAGACCGGTACTCGCAGGTGTAAACAAACTGAAACCAGTGGCGCCGACGAAGGGCGTTCGAAGTAAAATTTTTCCTGCCCACTTGCGGTATTACGTAGTTAAATTAATTCATAGTTTTATACAGGATGACACGGGAGGATCGCGCCAAACCTCAGGAGCGTATTGCACACGAAAAATAAATGTAAAAAAACGCAAATGTTATCATCTAATTTTCATTTATTTACAAGTTGTAGCAGAAATAATTTTTTCAACTAACGCTCTATTTACGGCAAAAGCACCTTCATTTTCGAGGTCAATTAATGTGTTACAAAATGCCAAATATTTATTCAAATTTAGAATATACAAATACGGTGTTTGTTTGTAGTTTTTGTAATGGGAATGCTGGAGCTGCTGTTAAACAACGTCGTCGGCGGTTTCCGCGTCAGACATCTTTCTGAAAACGTGTTTATCCGAGTTTTCAACAATCTGTGCGAGATCGGAAAGCTCCCCAGTGCCAACATATCATCTGAATGATCTAGTGAACAAAACTTCCAAGAATTATAGAAAATTGGTTTCTAGTCTGGAAAGTTCATATTCTGGTTCCGGTAGAAGGAGATGCAATCACCAGCTCACGAGGAATTGCTAATCAATTGGGCATTCCGCAAAAAAGAGTAATAAACGCACTCCACGAGCAAGCCTTATCACGTACAGATAGTACAACTCCTACAACTGAAAAACTACACTAAAAGTAGAGAATTTTGCAGATGGATCAATAATAATCATGGTGTTGTGTCAGCCCTTCTTTTCACGGATGAAGCAACATTCACCCGTGACGGCGTTAATAATACACGTGATTGTCATGTTTGATCAGACTAAAATCTCCACGCAATCATCGAAAGTAATTTTCAACACAAGTTTTCAGTAAACGTGTAGTGTGGTATGATTGAGAGTTATTTAATTGGCCTTTTCATTTTGGAGAGTCGTCTCGCAGGAAATCACTTCTTGAATTTCATTCAAAATGAATTACAGGGTCTCCTAGAGGATGTGCTTCTAAACGTCCAAATCCAAATATACTATCAGCGCGATGGAGCTCCTGCACATTCCGCTCGTCAGGTTAAGCGACATTTAGACGAAAGGTTCTCAGGACGTTGATTGGTCGCGGCGGACCTATTAGTTGGCCTCCAAGATCTCCAGACCTCACATCGTTAGACTGTTGTTGATGGGGTTGGTTTAAAAATGAGATGTACAGCATAAAAGTGAACACTCGATATGTGCTAATTCGAGGTATTAGGAATGCTGCAGTTGGTGTTAAACAAAGACATGAAACAATCAGGAGCGCGCCGAGCGCTTTTCATAGACGAAGTAGAAAATGTTTAGAAGACAATGACGGTGTTTTGGAATGTTTATTAATACAACACTGATAACTAAAATGTTAATTTACGAAATTTCTTATTAAATTTATGAATTTTTTGAATTTTATGTTTTAATTTTATTTACGCTATAACTTGTAAACAAATGAATATCAGCCAATAATATCTGAGTTTTTTACGTTTATTTTAATGTTACGCTCGTGAAGTTTGGCACGATCCTCCCGACTCACCCTATATGTGCAAATTAAAAACCTGGATGAATCAGCTAGGTATGGATTTTGGGAGGCCCTCTGAAGACACTTGGAAAAATAAAGTAAATGTGAATCCTCCAGAGGCTAGTAGTGATTTTAAAAACTGAGGCTTACATCTGCAGTGCGAACGTCTCGTTTTGAATATTTATGAGTGCTAAAGAAAGAAAACAAGCATAATTCAGTTAAAAGCGCTGCAACAAGAATAAGCCAAATGCTTAAATGATTGTCAACGATTTATCGGGTTATTAAGGAAGAAAATGTTATAAACCACAGCTTTGAGAGGAAAGGGACTTCTTGAAAATTCAAACAAATCGACGATGGCGACAGAAATGTTATTCGAAGAATTATCCATAATTTTGATTCAAAAATACGGTGCCTGCACTAGAAATGGTTCGAGAAAAGCTAAAGACTATTTACATTAAAATATAATTGCTTGACAATATTGCGGACCATGATGACGGACTGCGGCTTTTTATATATAAAAAATTGATAACAGAATGGTGGCAACGGAAGCACGACGAATAGTTGGTTTGCGGGGAGAATATTTACGTTAAATTAGGGAGAATCGACAGTTAGGAAGATGTATAGTTTACTTAGATGAAACGTGGCTCGACACTCAGGGTGATTAAACATGGTTGTTGGTACCATCCCAAGCTTTCGTCGGTGTGAAATGACTTGCCGCACGTTTGAACGTTGCCAGACTTCGTCTAAATTCCGCACCTCCCTCGTGCGATTTCTCGGTCGTGTATGCTTCTCTCCCCATTCTCACAAAAAACTAAACTTCAATAACACCTGTTATTGATTTTGGAACGTAAATTTTCAAGTTTCAAGGGGCAATACAAATGACGACGAGATACGTCCATTATCAGATCATACCGGAAATTTGATGGGTAGCAGGCTTTCCTTATCGGCTTGAAATTTGATTAAATGGATAGACGACTGGTTTATAAGAAACGAAGGGGTGTGCTTCTACCGATGTAGGTCATCAATTTCTCACTAAACTGATGTTGATATTGAGTAAGGTTTATCAATCGAGAAGCAAATTGCGAGGCGAGAGCCTTTCTGAACGTGAAAGATTGTCCTTTTCGGCCCTAAATTATGCAACTGCTGAAATAATAAAAACGTTTGTCTTTGACGGTTCCAAGCTGGATTTCCATTGTCGGGAGAGCACTGTAGGAATGTAAAGAAAACGAATAAAAATTGAGGGAAAATATTCAATTCAGCAATTGGCTGCAGGCGAAAGACAAACGCTTTCGGAACATTTATTTCACGTGTCGCCGATGTCATCCACTCTCCGAAGGGCCCGATAATTTATATCTGGACCAGCGGAGGGCAGTCGGGGGCTTTCCGGATCTTATTTACACACACCGGAAAATGTTTTATTGCCTTCAGTCCTTTTATAACTTTTCCCATAAAAAAAGCACGAAAGCCTTGTAGACGTGTTTGCTTCTGTGCACAACCCAAAGACCTTTTATGTCTTTAAATATGCATATTGAAAAATTGGTCGCTATATGCCTACTCCCTTTGTTTTATTTCGAAAAAATGTCCTTTTTATTACCTTCAGCGCAGAAAGACTCATCTATTTTAACTTCGCTTCAAAAGGGATATTCATCCCTTATTAAAAAATCTGTCTTCGAGCCCTGCAATAAAATTCGCAAATCCCAACTCGGTCATCACTTCAGCCCGGAGGCTTTTGCAAGTCAAATTCTCATTAGCGCATCTCGCAAAATGGGAAAGTTTCCTTTTGATTTTCTCAAATTCTAGAGTCTTAAATTTCGTCAAAAGAAATCAGGTCGTTTAGACGGGGACTTATGCAAATATGCCCCCGAAGAGAAAGTCACCTGATACATTAAACATTTTAAATTGCACGTATACGCGTGTCTGTCTGCGCCTTTGATCTCGCACTTTTTTCTAGAAAATAATGCGACACACTCTGAAATCCGGAGAGCTACAAACAATGTAGCCGACAGTAATTTGCTAAACGAGACCGGCTAAACTTTACGAGCTCCTAAGTAGCTTCCCAAATTTGTCGATTATCTCCCACTTTTAAACCCGCGTCCGTCTAAAGTACCCACGAAGAATAATAAAAATCCTTCTCAAATGTAAATAAAACTTAAATAGAGCCGAGAAGAAAGAGAAAAATAGCGCGTAAACTCCCGGAAAGCCTTAACGTACACGTTAAGTGAGTCGAAAGAGGCGAGGCGGGTCTTAAAAAGTCGATTTAAACTTCCGAACTCTAAAATATCTAATCTGGAAATCTTCGGAGAGTCGTTTAGTGGCTAGGGGCTCCTTTTTTTTCGGTGGTGTATTACCCCGATCACATATTTTCACGCAAGCTGACCCGGTCCCGTGCAGAGCCGGCTTTTCTTGGCAAAAAAATCCGGCAACGCGGTCTGTCAATCTTCCTAAGGCAAAAACGGTGGCAGCGCTGCCAGCCTCAAAGGTCTCAATGTGTCACAGTCAATGTGTCAGCGCGATCAAGTTTGGCAACGCGGCGCTGATTTGACAAACGTCCGAATTTTCACTTAACTCGGTACTTAATAAATTTGAAAACGTAACACATGAGCAGAAGCAGGAAAATATTCCGCTCCACCGAGACCGCTGCCAATATCATCAACTTAACTTGCGTTAGATAAAATGAGGCCACGTAGGGCGAGTTTGACAGCCTTCAGCACGTGCCACCTTACGGTGAAAGAGTGTTACAGCGCTGCCAGTTTTTCACTTACGCGCTCCTCACTTATCTGCGCTCCCATCCGTGCAGTTTTGCTGATACAAAGGGCATTTAAACACTACGCGGACGGAGATTCCATTATGCCCGACGATGGTCGATGGCCAGTCAGAGCAAATCAAAAACTTCCCGGAACTTTGATTAAATGTGAACCGAGAGAAAAGTCAATTTCCTATATATCACATCCGTCCTTATCAAATTTGCTAGAAGAACTGCCAAGCCACATATTAGTCAATTAAAGTTTTAGTGAATATGACACCCCCTGCTTCCGGGAACTGGCTCTTACAAAAATTGAGTTCAGGGTAAGTGGGTTTAGGAAAATCGAATCAGCCCTTTACACAGAGTGAGGTTTTTTTTCCCGTTGCAGGAGGGTACAGGGATCTCGATAAGTAGCAGAGTTGGAAAGTCATTTAAATTATACGATCAGTATAATTTGACTGAAACGTCGAAGAAAATTCACCCTGTGGGGGTTATGCAAGGAGACATTCTATAGGTTTCTGACGTTAATATGCAAATTCAAAAATTTCCTACCTGCAAAGTATAGTCGACTTTCAAAGGTAAAACTGTGACTTGCCTTCTAATGAACCTTCTTATTAGCGAGTTTTTGCCCTGATACAAAAAGCTTCTGAATCCAACGATACGTCTCTCTCCCCACTCTAATCCGTTGGGAACTGTGAAGCTGTAAAGCTGGAAACTTTTTTCAGGTTTTCCTTGATACTTCCTTTGGTTTGCATATTATTTATAAAATTTTCATGACGATTTAGTATAAAAAGCGAACGTCTACGTTAAAAAACTCTCTTTCAGCCGAGTGTTCGAATAAAAGGAGGGAAACGAGCCTCTATTCGCTTTGATTTGCATACATTTGATCAAAGGTACGAGTTTCATGTTAAATCTTACATTAATATTTCAACTCTTTATGCCTTCACATTATCTAATTTGCATGATACGGGCCTGACTTTTCCACGTTGTTTTAGTGGAGATAGAAGATACTTTTTTTAATTATCGTAGATGGTCGACGGTAAGAAGTAAGTTCAGTTTAAGTAACTTTCCATTTTTCCCCAATTATTCCCAAGCTTGTGAATGTCAGGAATCAGCACAGGGCCCGTATAACTTCGACAAGCTGAAAAACGGCACCTTAAAAATTGCCAAATTTTAATGGAAATTTCCAGAGTTTGGAAGCGCCCACAATTCGTCAATTTTCGGAAATTCCCGTAGCAATCGCCTTCAAAAGATAACTCAGATAAATGAGCCCGAATTAATCTCAACAATCAGCGTCGCAACATCTCTGATTCTGGACTTAGGGGGTCGCACCAGTGCCTTTTTGCGTTTTTCAACGAGCTGTAAAACGAAGGTCTCAAAAACGTTCGAGGACCTCCAGAGGAGGCGAATTTCCGGCCTAAGGAGGGATGCCGTTACGTTTTTTTTTGTTTTAACGAGAAAAAAGAAATGATGGGAATTTATTGACGACATAAAAAAAATGATAGTAATGCAATTTAAGGAATTCGGGTTAACACTCGAGACGAGGGGAGCTTTTAATTGAGCGTCTTTGTTAAAACTGGGAAGTAACAACTTGCAAAGAAGATACAATTAAAGAGCTAAGAGAGCTCTCGTAGGCGAAAAAATAAAAATAAACCTGGTTTTAAAATACAAAAAAAATACAAAGGGAACTTAAGGGACGTAGGCCCCTTTAATGGGGAATTAGGTTGAAGCTCAAGTTCGCAAAGGAGTTTAAAAATAAAACTTCATCAGAAACTTAGTCGCTACAAATCGATAGCAAAAAGGTGAATGACTGTTAAATCATGCTGAAATATGTACTAAACTTGCTTTAAGTCGACGCAAAACTGACTCAGCACAACGACCACTCTGTGGGCTTCATAGCCGAGGTTGATCGCATGTAAAAAACACTGTGGATTGAGAAAGTACCAAAACGTAAACAAAAATATTCTCCTTATACACAGTACCGGCCTTATGGGGGGAGAGGTCGGGCCACTGCCCAGGGCGGCAGACCTGCTAAGACCGGCCCTGCTTACACACTGAGTTGTTAACGCGAAACCTAATTATTGCGTTTTAGCCAGAAACACTCAAAAAACGAATAAGCATTACTTATTGTCTGATTTTCAAGTTCACTATTTTGGCGGTTTTCTTACTTAGCTAAGGGACAGTACCTTTGACAAATCTAATCGCCCAACTTCGCATTCTAAGGGCTATTTATGCAAACAAGCAACAAGCGAGCACACAAGTGAGAAAGAATTTTATTAAACTCACCTAGCAAAATCCAGGGGTGTACTCTTCCCAAGCCTCTTTCACGATCAAAACTGAAAACACTTCACTGTTATAGTGGGACGTAATTGGTGAAGTCGAGCAGGCCTCTCCAGAGGAGCCCCCGATTTTAGTTTAGTTCTAGAATCAAGAGGAGTTTGGCTTGAGATTTTGAGATCATCAGGCAGAATTCTTTAAAACGGGCCATTTCGGGCCTCGTGCAAATGTAGAGTCGCTCAAGACATCGCAACTCAGGAGTGGACTTAGGCCCGCCATCCTCGATGAGGATGGTATCTGGACGACAAAGTTGTGGTGCATCAAAGTTTTATAAAACTTGACTGGACCGAATTTTATGCCATTGAGTGTATGGCGAGGAGCTGCTTAGGAGAAAAGAAGAATCGGAGCTATTTATATCGTTCTCGAAGACGGATGAAGTGTTGAACGAGATTATGCGAAAATTTAGCAGAAATCTGCTCGCAAAGAGATTAAACTCAACTGTGCCTTGGGAAAGCATCCAGATGTCTGGCTTTGCGGCTTTAATAGGTATAAATTTACATTAGTTGGAGGGCCCACTATATTTTTGCAAAAATCTCAACAAATTTACCTCGCAGGGGAAATCACATCTACGGCAATTGCGTAATTAATAAAGTATACAAATTACCGGGGAAAATGCGGTTTAGTCTTCCCCGGTTGGGGCTATTGACGGTTACAATTTTTTACCGAGAATGAAAGAACGCATTTGTCTCTCCGACTAAAATCGAATTAGATGTACGGGAAAACGATTCGCAGGCATCTCGAAAGGCGGGAATTAAGGAGGATATAAATTTTAATTTCCTTTTTCTTAAAGGCAATTATGATGAGAGGCTATCCGCCGGTATCTGGTTAGACTTTTAAATGTGTAATTAGACTCGACATCTGACAGCTGGCGCCCAAGGAAAAGCATTAAACTTTTGAAATTATTATTCGTATTTCACTTTGCACTCGGCGATGAAATACTGCCATAATATCTTGAAATCCAAATTTCTGGACGGTAATTAATAAACACGTTTTACACCCGCGTTTAAAACGATTTCCTTGTGGCATGTCAGTTATTAGCACGCATTTTTCCTTTTTATGTTTTTCCCGGGATTTCCCCGGGACACCTTCACACGAAGACAAAAAGTGACAGGATTATTCAATTTGCGAAATTTGTCTGTACTTCAACATATCAAGCCCGACAGGCCCGATTCCCTTTCTCCTTAAATATACTAATGGATTATAAATGTAGCGGAAAACGGCCGCATTCAGGATTACGTATGGAGTTTTTTCGATTTTGAATTTATCGTGCAGCTTGTCTGTATCCCTCTCGAACGAGTAAATCGGGAACACGGTGGTTCCCCCGGGATCTGACCAAGCACTTTGCGCGGCCGTTTCGGTTCGAACAAAATTCGCCCACGGCCGCAGGCTACTTTTTCTTATTCGGAATCAAATATTTAATTTGTTTTATGGAAACCGAGAAGACCGGGAATGCTTTTTATCGGGCGGTTATCGGTGAGAGGCCCCGCAAAAAGTCCGCTTCCGGATCACGCTCAACGTCCAAGAAAAATAGCCGTGATCCCTTGTGTGTTCACTCTTTTTGCCTCTTTGTTTCCTTGTCGGAGGTAAATCTGCATTACTAATTAACGGAGGCATTAGTCGTGCTCTCTGCCACCATTCATCCGATCTCTGGCATAAACAGCCAGAAAACAAGGTTAAACGACACTAACGAGGTTCTCGAGCAAAGAGATACGGCGGTGTAAGAGACAGATAGTGCCGAGCGAGTCGTTAGGGAAATTGAATGTCGCACGCACAGCTCCCGTGAACTGAGCCTCATTTTCGACTCAATTTTCCCATTCGCAATTTGTTTTCTCCGCTGATTCTCACTTAAGGCTCCTTGCGGAAATCAGCAGGCGCAGGTATATCGCGCGAAATTGGGAAAACTCGCCCGGGTTAAATGTCTTATTCACGATAAGATGGCGAATTAGAGCCGAGAACTCTGTAGGGATTTTGTTTAATATGTTTTTGGATCTGAAAAATATGGCATGGAGGAATAGCCTCTTCTAATCCGACCTCAGTGAATCGTCGCTCATCAAATCTCTGATGATAAATAGACTCGTTTTCCTGTTCTAGATTTTTTTCTATTTGGGATCGAAATAATGCACCGCACCCAAGTGGGGGTGGAACTGCACGCTACCATCAGTTAAACTGAGAACAACATCCGCCCTTTGTCGAGGGCCCGAACGAAAGCTTTTCTTGACATTTTGGTGACGAAACTTTCCTTGGAAAAATTAATAGAAAAACGAACATTAACAATTACCTAAAATGGATGGACAACGACTTCCCTAATGTTCAAATGAGAAATATCAGTAAAGAAAATGCAAGTCTACAACTTTTTCATTGAATTAAATCGACTCGCGTGTCGTAACGATCAACGGAGGATTATTTACAACTGATGCCGAAACTTGCAACTTTGTTCCTAAGCCCTCCAAAACCACTTCACCCGCATAAAACAAACGCACAATTAAAAGACCGTTATCCGTCTTCAATATGCTCCAAGTGCCTCTTGCACAACTACAAATGCATCTCATTAAAAGCCGATTGTTCTGAGTGGCGCTGAGTATATTTGACAAACGACACAAAATTGCCTTCGTAAAGCTGAGAGCCAGCCCGGCACTGGTGTCCCCAGAGCCGTGTTTCGGCTAAATTAAGCTAATGTCGATAGTGGCTTGTGATTGTTGAACAATAATAATCGTTAAAGCCAATGGGAAGATTGCCCAAATTGGCTCAGTGGCAAGTTATTGCTTTGTAAAAGTCCCAGCGACGTGTGTTTCCAAACAATGATGCAGCAGCTTTACGATTTTTCTTACGTGAAAGTCAACACTTTTCAATATACAGGGTGTCAAAGTCCACCTCATTTTTTTGCAGTTTTTTCTATAACTCCAATGGTTTTTTGGATATTTTATTAGTTCGAGATCAAGTAATGAGGCAACAGTATTAGATCATCCTAAACCGAGATCAATTAACTCAGTAACGTAATAATCATTTAAATAATGTAAATATCGCATAAAGAAAGTTGCAGGAAAAAATCTAGAAATATTTACAACATGTGGTATTAGAGGTGCGGTTTCAGGAAATTGCGTTAAATGATCGAGAAACGGTGTATTCCAACCAAGCACAGACAGGCACCAAACAAAAAAAAATCTCCTAACTGCTCATTGTGACGATTCTCATGTGAGCCTGAAAGTCGGTAGTGACATCTGAAACCGCACATGTTACAGTAAAAAATATCACCATGCAATACTACACAAACGTATGTGTATCAACCTTCAACTGCATTGATAAATATTCTTATAAGCAGGCAGTCAAAGAAAGAAAAAATCTATTGTAATGTGGGAACATGTGTATGAGGCAAGCTAATGCAAGAGCGCTCATTATTAAATCATGTCCAAGAAAATTAAACGATATGAAGATTTTTGTGAATTATTTTGTGCCATATACATGTATAGTGATAACAATAAGAATCTCAGCTCTCTCAGCAAATATAAATATATCTTGGTCGTAAGGATTAGGGATGGAAATTCGAGAAACAGATTATTTCTCCTATAGATCAGTGCTTCAAACCAAAAGAACCAGTGCTATAGCTTTCTTTTAAGAGGATTTTTTCCTACTTTTCTTAAAACGGGATAAGGAAAAGAGAAATATTGGCTAATTTTTCCTCATCTTAAGTTTTTCAATCCTGCTGCACATTTCTTAGGCCAACCTCCAGTTAACCGCGTTATGATACACCTTACAATAAAAAAATTCGAAGGTCGGTAAGAAATAAACTGATATATAAAGCGGGGTGGATGGTGACAAAACTGCATTGTTCAGTGACCACAGCACTAGACGACATGAACGGATTGGTAAATATCTATGATAGTTATTTCCCTATCTAGGGCTAGTGACGTTATTTTTAATTTTAGATCTTCGTTACTCTCTGCACTGTCGCAGTGACCCTTGCCACCCCCAGTGGCATTGGTCTGGGCGGTTTAGGCCTCGGTGGAGTGGGCCTCGGTGGAGTGGGCCTCGGTGGAGTGGGCCTCGGTGGAGTGGGGCTCGGTGGAGTGGGCCTAGGTTTGGGTGGGGCAGTGGTAGCTGCACCCGCCGCCATTGCTGCCCCCGCAGTAGCCACTAGCGCAGTTCTAGCTCCAGCTGTCGCCACTGGTGCTGTTGTAGGACCTGCTGTTGCTACTGGTATGCACAACAAAATTTCGCAAAGTGACATTTAGACTTCTAAAACATCACAAAATGTGCTTATTAAAGGAGTTGACAAATCAATTTATTCATGAATTTGACTTGGTTGCAGGTGCTGTGGTGGCCGGCCCCACTGCTACTGGATCTATCCTCGAAGGTCCCAAAACTGCTGGATCTATCTTAACTGGAGCCACCACTACTGGAGTGGTTGCAACCGCTCCTGCAATTGCCGCCCCCGCTATCGTTTCCTCAGGAATCGCCACTGCTGGTGTTGTTGCCGCCCCAGCTGCCGCTGGTAGATATTTATTGGTGAATATTAATGAGTATTATTTCTCTATTTGGAATTTTTAGGTGTGATCACTAACGGAGGTGGTGTTGTTGGCGTAAGCGGACACGGAGCTTCTGTTGTAGGCCCACCAACTGCCCCTGCTGCTATTGTAGGCCCCTCTGGAACAGTCACTGCTGATGGTCTATGGGGTCCCACTCTTGCCGGAGGTCCTCTCACTCTTGGAGGACTCCACCATTAATTTCTATATACCTTCTTTCCAAACGGACATTAGAGGAAACACACCAAACTCAATAGATATACAATAATAGCCCCTATTCTTCACTGCAGTTATTTCAACCACTTGCTCACCTTTTCTATGCTATGTACTTCTTCTATATGTGCCAACCACAGAACCTACTTTAGACTTCTTTTTGAGTGTGTTTCCAGGCTGATTCATAACAATTGTATCTTCTGCGCACAGCCTCATCAATTCTATGCATGTAACCTGATTAGTTATAGTCGTATTTATGTGTATATGTTCAATAAAACAATTTATATATGTTTTGTCTATTTTAATTGTTAACCTTCCATAATAATATGTTCCCCATACATAGTAGCATCAAAAAAAATCTTTCGAACTAAAATTAATCGAAAAAATATGCTGTGGAAAATGACATTGAGAACTTCAAAATATTAAAAATTTTGATAGGGCAAATCATTGAGGTATTTTAATGTACATACCCACATGTTTCCAAGATATATTCAAGTCTTTTGAAATGTTTTCAAGGTATTTTGAGGTACAAAAATTCGTCAACCTATCATCCATATCCCTGACAAATTTATTAATTTTCTTTCTCTAATTCAACCAAAAGATAACTTTTAGTATTATTTTAAATTCTTCTTTAATTGTACAGCAATTACATTGGAAGAATATTCAAAATTGTATGAGTCAGTTTCCATAAAGCGCATTTCTTAAGGATTGTACAGTGTGGTTCGAAAGAGAGAAAAATGAGTTTTTTTGTAATAAATTTTAACAGAGAATTGAAAACAGCACAATATGATCAAGTAGTATTATTTTCATATATAGTTTTTAAAGGATTCTTTGGGTTTTATCTATTTTCTTTTCCTTGAGACGTGAATCAGAACGAACCTAACCAAACTAATGTTAAAAATTGAGGTTAAATGTAGATTTCATAGTCAAGCGCAACAAAATATATGACAACATCGAAGATTTCACAGTTATAATATAGGCGCCATTTTATCTTATATTTTTATTAAATTCTAATATTCTCTTATATAAATTTTTAATTAAAAAATGTATATCTATGCGAAGCACTCTTAGTGGTGATATTCATAGCAGCATTCATAGCAAAACTCTAACTAAGTCATTAATTAGAACATTTTTCTTCAATTCGCAGAATTTGGTCTCGAGGTTGCCAGATTTCACGTTTTGCAATCGTGATTTGCGTTTCTTTGAATAAAATAGGTTGCCCTACAGAGTTTACAGATGTCGCTACATGTCTCGTTTTCTAAATAAACCATAATAAAAACCGATCGTAATCGTCATCTGTTCTTTTGTCACTGTCACGTTAGTTGTTTTGTTAGCGCGATGGCGGTCGTGTGGGGTCTTGTTCGCAAAAAATAAAAGAAAAATGCAAATAAATCACTGCCGAAATCGAATGAAACCTGGTTTTATAATTCAGCTAATTTCCCAGTAATGTGCTTTTTGTGTTAGGTCAAGCTTTGTACATACCAGAATAGCTGGGTTTCTGTTTATTGTTGTGTCCGTCTTTACGTGTTGTTACCCGGAGTTCCCTCTACAATGACCGGATTTACCTGTATTTTATGTGTTGCAATAATTATTCCTGCTTTTGTGAAGGTATGTAGGGCTTGTGGTCAAGGAATGGGGTTATAAGGTATATGGCTGTAGCGTCAAAATTGATCATAGCAGTCTTTTTGAATAACACAAAAATTTAATAAAAAATTTGTCCTTCTATGACACCTTTCACCATAGATTTCTATTGTACATCGTATACCCACAAAGAAATGATAAAATACCGTTTGTCATTAATAAATATGCACAAATTTCCAATTTTTTGGTTTGCTTGGGGGGCAGAGTGCTGATGTATTTTGGTGTAAATGTTTGAAGTATTGCAAGGTATTTGTAAACTTGATGTTCTATGATATTTGTGAGGTGTTTCTAAGATACTTGCTGTATTTCTGAAGGGTTTCAAAGTATTTTGGTTTACAAAAAGTTCTTTATCAATTAACCCAGAGCACAGTGTCACTTCAAAATCCTGTCACTGTGTTTTGACAATTTGATTTCACATATACTGTGCAAGTCTCTAATTAATCAAATTTCTTCATTTTTCGAACTAGTTAATGTTTATTAAATATCTTTTAAATGACAAGGAATAAAAATTTGACATTTGGTACGCAGGTGTAACTTGATATAGCCTTTAAGAATAGTCATAAAAAAATTAGGATTGCCGTTAAAAAAATTCTCCATGACATCATATCTTAAATTTGGGACACGCTGTATAAAATTTTTTTACATCAAAAAAAGCGCAATTTAAAATACTAATCAACGTGTCCGAGCATATTTCTGAAAAAAAAAACTGTCTTTGCTTTACTGAATTTATTCCAAGTTAGAGACTCGCACAGTATAGAAAAAATTTGACCGACAGAAAGCCTAGTACAAGGGTTGCCGACATTTTGAGGAGTCCTAGCAGCATGAGATATTCAAATGCAATGTTTACAAGGAAAAGATTTAAAAAGTGCAGAACACATGCGTTAGATTAGCTTTAAGGACGTGCAATCTTGGAGTGAAAGCATAATTTACATCCATTGATATAAGCCTATAATTGGATAACTCTTTATGCCACAGGGAAATCAGGGAAGGTCCCTGCTCTGATACACATAATAAGCAAATTTGTGTGAGGGAAGATGATTACATCACCAATAGAATGCAGAATCCTCATCAGCATTCCAACATTATCTCTAACAGAGGCGTTTTTTAAGTTTGTGACGATCAGGTAGATCAACAGCAGGTAGTGAGTCACCATTTGGTGGGGTAATGCACAAGAAATGATGAATTAAATTCCTGCGCTGTAATTGGCAATGTGCATTGGCAATTTACCACATGATTAAATATGTTCTATAGGTTTGTGGCAGATTCTCCTCTATTTTATTTTTGGGAATAACGTGTCACATACAAGTAGGGAGTACGTTTACACAGTATTCTCAGTTAAAACTTACTGAGAATGATATTTGCCCTTTACTAAGGATGGGAAGCTGACAAGGAAGAGAATTGTTATCCCTTCTAAGGAACAACTTATTGAAGGTATTTTCGCTTCAGCAGAACTTTTAACCAATGACCCATCCTGATCCAGCCACCATTAAATAGTGTAAAATTAACTTGTAACATAATATTTAAAAAATGGATTTGGAAATGATATCGTTTTATAAGAGAAAAAAAATCAACTGAAGACGAAATATATGGTCGAAACGTTGGCGTTTTGAAATAATACGGAGTTTCATTGCTTGTCTCAAACCCACTGTTATGAATCCTAGTGTAAACCATTGTCCCTGCTCCTCAACATCAATGCTAAATACGTGAAACATGTGCTTGTAAATATCAGATTTACTGTAAACGTATAGTAAAGATAGGGTCAGTCCTTAAATCGTGATAAACTTAAACGATCTCTTTCCCCTGTAGTGAGAAGATTTTTATAAAGGGATATTTTTAATGATTCAATAATATTTAAAACCCAAAAATCATGGCCAATATCAAATTACATTAAATTAAATTCCAATGATGTCATTTTCGAAATTATCTCTACCTTGATACATTATTTCCCTCATCTTTCCTAACGCAACAACGATTTATTACAACTCATGTGAAAGCAGAGATTCTCCTGTTAAGTGTTGGATTGGTGCCAATACAATACAGAGAGTAAATATTGCTTGTTTGCTATCATGCCTAACATTGTCTGCATGTTCAGAGTTTCATTTTCACCTCTTGAATACAAATTAGCCGTAAGTGGGTGCCTGATGCTTCCTCTTTATTCTCACAAGATACCGAGCGTGAGGTTTACAGATTTATTTCGGATATTTTTAGAAATCAAAACGTTCTCCGAATTTATAAACTAATTTTGGAAAACAGATATATCAGTAAATCTCCCAAAAAACCTGGTAAATCCAGATACATTGAAAATAAACTAATTAATTCGCTGTTAGTTCAACTTTCGTCCTGCTTTGCTTAAATGGAGAAGAGGGGATATTATTTTTAGAATTCGTTTTATGAATTCGTGTGTCATGAGATATAAACAGGAAAAGATGCTAATAGAGTTCTGCTACTAAAGATAGTTGAAAATTTGGGCGAGTCCTACCTTCCAGAAGTAGGAAAATACATCTGGAAAGACATTAATTAGGGGTGCGCCTCTCCCTGATTTTCTGGGAGCGCATTAGCAGGCAGGGACACATATTAATAAAGTCTAGACAGAGAAGATCGATATGGAGGGAGGAGAAGTAATTACCTGGCAAGATTTAAGAGGGCGAAAGGCAAGGGTGAAGTGATTATTTAACCTTAATGGTTTCACTGAGGATTAGTGGGAATTGAGGAAATTTGCGTGAAACAATTTTTTGATTAATAATGTATTGATTTTCAATTGTGAATTCGACTTTCTCCGCTTGGAAGTAAAATTAATTCCTATGCAGGTAATTAAAATAGGTATACGCATAAGTCTACTTTTTATGCAGAATATTGAGAATAACGCTTTAGCATGGTAATTGGAAATTACCTTATATGAATAATCATTATTTTATAATGAAGCAAACGTGATATTGCCTTGGTAATTAGACCACCTAGATCGGAACAAATGAAACCAGTCGGAGCTTACTCTATGGTCTTTTCTTCTATTTGCATAATGGTTGGCATAATTTGTATAATTTAAACTTACGAAATTTTATGTAAATAATAATACAGGCACTATGCTGGGTATGTAGGCATCTAGCAATGACAGGCTGCATATTAACCGTGCCTGCCTCAGAGACAAAGGCGAGATTCAAGAATTAATCATTTAATTTTGTTTTCTGGTTATTAAACGATTTGGCAGTAACTAGGGCTCCAAATAATGCAATCAGGTGAAAAACTTTTTTTACACTTTCACTCTTGCTAATATTAAAAGAGACGTGATTACATCATCTGCAGCTACATAATGCCTTGATTGGTAATTAGATAGCATTAGGTACAGATAAAAAGGAGTAGATGTGTGCGTGGGTTGGCGGCTTTTCTAAATAACGAAATCTCAAGATGTCAAAAAATTTGTTGGATAATCGTGTCCTTGTTTGACTGAAAAATTTCGTTACACCTAGGTAAATGGCAATGTCGCGTTCGGCTTTTGTTTCCAAAACATTTTGCACTCCTTGACAGAAACGCAGGCACGTTTCTGCTGTGACAGGTGCGCAGTGTTGCCAGATTAGTGAAAAAAAACAAGTCTAAGGACTACCAAAAAGACCATGAGGGACTCCCCAAATTCGACATGCAATTTCAAAACTTAAACGCATTTCCGGATTGTTTCTCATTCCCAGCAGCATGTTGCATTACGTGCATGTGTTAAGTGCCACCACATGCCTCTTAGGAGTCCGGAAACGAAGGGACTTAGCCAGAACTTTTTCATTGATGCATCGCATAACACCAAGTAGAAAAAACTGCCTGTGACTGGGAACTGACGTTAAAGCTCTCGTCTTGATGTCTCAATTATATAGATCTATATTTCTTCTTTATTAACTGGCGTTTCCAGCGTTAGCGATATAGCTACACAAGAAAATTCAAATTTGTTTCCTCTCTTCACTCGGTCTATTGTTAATTAAATTTACAAATTGCAATAATCCCGGTGTTACGTAAGAGCTGTTGTAGGTGCTGAGAGGCAGCGACCGTGTCGACTGCAAAATAACAGACGTTTAAACAACATGTAAACGGCGTTTACAACACGTCGTAATATCGAAGTTTATGGCGTTAGTTTCGTTAAACGTTGGATAATGGTTAATGAAAATTGGTTGATTGGGCCATGTAGATTTTATGGGAAAAGTTGGTTGCGTTCGGTTGTGGTCGGTCACCCCTCGACAAATGCCCAAAAAATAACATCGTTGAAACCTCCAAATAATGACGAATTTTTGTATTTTATATTGAATTGTGTTATCGCGTTCGAAGAAAGCTTTAGAATTGTTTTGAACGAACAATCAGCAGTTTTAGAATATTTTTAACGTTACAATACGTATAAAGACTCAAGAAATAACAAATTTTGATTAATTTGGCCGCCTGGTGTTACCAGGTCGTTATCGAGGTTTTTATGATGCTTTTTGTATCGTCACTCATGAAACGTATTGAGATTACCGTTACGCGACACATTTCACGTTCTAAGCAAGTGTGGGCGAATCATGTTTTAATTCATCCTCAACATAAAGTTAAACACCGCAGATGATCCATTGAGGACTATAACGAGGAATATCAAGGTTTAAATACATCTATGCTCGCCTCGCATTAAATAAGGGCTTTTCAATGTTACCCGCATAATGATTCATTTCCATTCAATCAAAGAGGACATGAGTTGTGGGGCTTAAGTAACATATTTTTCTTTTGTGCTATTTAAGAATAGCTTTATCAATATATCAGCGGTTGGGTTACTGGCGAGAATTACTCTAAATTAAGTGAGATACAGAGATATTAGAAAGGCAAATTTATTTAAAAAGGAGATTTAAACAACACGAAAACTACAATGAAAATAGAGAAGTTTGTAGGTCAAACAAATAAAGGCGGTCACCAAAACGTCAACAAAATTTTTTTGTCGAGCCCTTTGTAAAGGATGAATATTATTTTTAATCACTTTTAACTGAGAATAGAGTGCAATTTTTTCAAATTACACCCTTACTTACATGTGGGGCGTTATTTCCAAAAAGAACTAGCAATCCGCCTCAAACGTATAGAAAACATTTAAGTCATGTCCTTAAGCTTTTTGAAGGTTTAGCAAAAGGCTAATTTATACGCTCATAAACCTTGATGTAATCATTTTTACAGATTTGCTGATAAATTAACTTCAAACATTTAACCTTGTTTACGTCCTGTATCCTGAGTTTATTTAATAAATGAACATCATACAGGTTCTATGGTATAGAGGTTCCAATTAAATACGCTTTTATTGTCAAACATTGCCTCGAAGTACTCCTTTATCTGTCGTGTTATTTTACAGTCCGCTTCAGGGGCTGAACTAGTTATCCACATTCCCGGCAGTTTGGGCCAAGAAGGGGTGGTCTATCGCCTGGATTACTACCCTCCTTTTGGATACCCCGCACCAAACACTACCATCGCCTCAAAGGATATTCGAGACGTCATTAAGTTCTCTCAAGCTCTACCAGGGACCAAATACGACTTTTGGCTGTACTACTCAAACGCAACTCACAATACTCTCACATGGACTGCGAATTTTACCACCGGTAGGCATTCCAATTAACCACCTAAAAGAGATGTTTAGACCTTTGTTTTAGTGCCTGATCCACCCTCGGGCCTATCAGTTTACGTGAAAGGGGGCAAACACGCCATAGTATCCTGGTCGCCCCCGGCCCAAGGCAGCTATACCAGTTTCAAATTGAAAATAAATCCTTTAGTACATATTCCGGGTGAGTGCGCAGCATTTTTCCCTCATTAAAATGAAGTGCGATATTAATGAGTAGACGAAAAAGGATTTCCTTGCAGACCCAATCAGCGCTTAATTATCGTATATTATTGATTAAACGTCGTCACAGATTTGCGTGAGCATAGAAAGCGTGTAATAAATGTTTTCTCTTTAGAATTAAAACCATATCAACGATTCCGATTAAGGTGGGGTAAGTCAAAGGAGTTGAGGAGTGAGTTTTTGTGAGAGCGCTTTCCATGCCTTCGCCAGGTACGCACTGAGTGTGGCTAGCTGTTTGTCTCATAAGGCCAATGTTCACTGTCTGCAATTTCTCTTGAAAATCTGCTCAATACACTGAGAGGGGAAATGAAGCAACATTTGATAAAATGATTTTATTCGCTGCCTCTCTGTCATTTTTTTAAAGTTATTCCACGCATTTAACGACCTCGATTGCACAAGTAAACTGCACGGAAAATCATTTTTTAGAAATCAAATCAATCACCATAGACAACATCGACAATACTCAATATGCCTTAAAAGATTTGGTGGCTGGCGCTACATATCAAGTGCAGGCATTCACCGTATTCGAAAATAAGGAAAGTGCGGCTTATACTTCGAGGAATTTCACCACCAGTAAGAGGCATATTAACCATCCCTAAATTATGGTCTAATAAAGCACGATTTAGAGCCGAACACTCCGGGCAAATTCATAGTATGGTTCCGAAACGAGACGACCCTCCTGGTGCTGTGGCAGCCTCCTTACCCTCCAGGGGTCTATAGTCACTATAAAGTCTCTATAGACCCTCCCGACGCCAATGATTCTACTTTGTACGTGGAGAAGGAAGGAGAACCTCCGGGTCCTGCTCAGGCAGCTTTTAAGGGACTCGTTCCAGGTTTGAAGCGACTATAATTTATTTCTTAAGTCAAATTTGTCTGGGGTTTAGGCCGCGCCTACAACATTTCCGTCCAGACCATGTCCGAAGATGAAATTTCCGCCCCTACTAGTGCCCTGTATCGCACTGTGCCTCTTAAACCTGGAAAGATCAGTTTCGACAAAGACAAGATCACCACGAATTCGTTTATGGTTCATTGGGAACCGCCTACTGGAAAAAGGTAAAAATGGTGTCGCTGCCAGTAAACTTCTTACGTATTTGTAATGTAATTCAGCGAATTTGATAAGTACCAAATATCTCTGGGAACCCTACGGAAGCCTCCACCGGTGCCAAGATCTAAAGATGAGCCTACTAATTGGGAGTTCCGGGACAATCTCGAACCGGGAAAAACTTATTCGGTTGTAGTGAAGACAGTCTCAGGAAAAGTCACTTCGTGGCCGGTAACAGGGGAAGTCACCCTTGGTGAGGAGGCCCTATTAAAAAGTTATTATAAGTTATTGGTGAATGTCACCTTTTCCAGAGCCTCTCCCCGTAAGCCATCTTCACTCCACCCTAGACGACAAGTCTGGTATATTAATGATTTCTTGGAAACCTCATCCTGACAGTACTCAAGATAGTTTTTTGGTTTCTTACCACGAAGTGGAGAGCACTATAGGTGATAGCAATACGGTGACAACAAATCAAACTAAAATCGAATTGGAAACCCTGTTGCCCGGAAGAAACTATTCAGTGACCGTTCAAGCAGTTTCAAAGGACATCCAGTCGAAAGAAGAGTCTATTTACTTAGCCACTAAACCTAGTGCTCCTATTATCGAGGACTTGAAGCCATTGGTTTGTATTGTTGATTTATTAAGGTTTCAGTAATATTGGAAGTAACGATGGTCTTAGGTGGATGGGTTGAATATTGGCTGGAAATCTGACGTGAATTCGAAACAGGACAAATACGAGATTTTGTGGATTAGGAACGACACGAATGAAATGGAGATGAAGTCTTCGTACGATTCCAAAATTATTCTTAGCAATTTGTATCCGGGTGCCGGGTATTTGGTGAAGATTTATGCTATTTCTCACGGGTTAAAGAGTGAGCCACACGAGTATTTTCAGCCAGTTTGTAAGTTCGAAAACCAGGAAATTTAGTCATGTCTCTAAATCGTTTATTTCAGTTCCGAAACCACCAAAAAACATGTCAATCGAGAAAACCACCACTAATTCCGTAATAGTGCAATGGCAGTCTCCAGTTGATTCTTTGATTACCGAATATTCTATCCGGTATAAGACTGGGTCAGACAATCAATGGGTCAGGTATAGGAAATTTCACTAAAATTAATGGTATTTTGAGCCTTAATAGAACACTTTTAGGTTGCCAGCGGTGCAAAATACCGAGGCTGAAGTTACCGATATGACCCCAGGGGAAAAATACACTATACAAGTGAACACGGTGAGCTATGGTTTGGAGAGCAATGAGCCGCAACAGCTCAATCATACAGTGAGGTAATTGGAGGGAAAAAATCTGTCATGTGCGTAAATTGATGAGTTATTTTGTTGTAGGCCCAATCCAGTGTCCAATATTGCTCCTTTGGTCGATTCCAACAATGTAACTTTAGAGTGGCCACGCCCTGAAGGGAGGGTTGAAACGTATATCGTCAGGTAAGGCCAAACTGCCAAGATTCCAAAAAAAACAAGTTTTAAACACGGTCTGGGGTCTTAAAGGCTGTGAAAACTGTAAAAAACAGGGCTATGTCCACTTCTAGATATAGATTCTTTGAGGGTTTCGTAACCTTAAGCGTTAATATCTCTGAAAGGCCTTAAGGCCTTCGTCTTAAGCTTTATAATTAGTTATATATATTCTGCCATTTTCTGCATGTAATAATTCTAGATGGTGGTTAGCAACCAATCCCTCCGAAGTGAACAAGAGCATTGTCAGTCAAAGCCAAAACGGAACCGGTCCTGTTAGACTGCTCGTAGGTGATTTGATGCCTGGAGAAGAATACGTTTTCGACATCCAGGCCATATCCAACGATCTGGAAAGCGACATTACTATACTGAGAACTCGGACCAGTAAGGAATTGTAATTCTATTGAAGCAGTAAAGCGCCAAATGAGATTTTTCGCAGTGCCTCTTATCCAATCCGAAGTGGTCGTAGTCAACAATCAAGTTTCCACCGACTCAATCGGCTTGCGTTACACTCCTACTCCACAAACCTCTTCGAAGTTTGATTTGTACAGATTCTCGTTGTCCGAACCAAATATCCCCGACCAAGAAAAAGCCGCAAATGACTCTGATAGATTGGTTACTTTTACCGACTTAATTCCCGGAAGGTGCGTATTTTTCAACTCATCCGCAATGTTTCTAATGCATTTTTTAGGTTGTACAACATAACTGTGTGGACAGTGTCTCAGACAGTCTCCAGTCAGCCATTGCAAAGGCAGGACAGACTATGTAGGTTTTACCGTTTTTGTTAGGATTCAATTGTAGTTGTGTCTATCTAGTTCCAGAACCAATAACTGGCATTAACGCCACTTATATCTCGGACACGGAGATAACTTTAACTTGGGCATTCCCCCGAGGCGAGTACAACGCGTTTGAAGTGCAATACATTAACGCCGAAGGCGGATTTATGCAGAATTTAACTCTGCACAATTCTATCGTTATCAGCGATTTGAAACCTCACAGAAACTACACTTTCACTGTGATTGTGAGGAGTGGCACTGAGTCGAGCATCTTGAGGCGGTAAATTAGGTTTTAGGAGCCAGATTTCTAGAGTTTGTTTCAATTAATTTTCAGATCTTTGCCGGTATCGGAGAGTTTTACCACGAAGGAATCAGTGCCGGGCAAAGTGGAAAAGTTCGAGCCCATAGACATTCAGCCCAGTGATGTCGTTTTTGAGTGGTCACTGCCGACTTCAGAGCAAAACGGCGTCATCAGGAAGTTCACTATAACGTACGGATTAGAAGTAAGGTCTTATAGGTTTGTTTTCAATAATTGTAAATGATTTTTTTTGCGATTTAGGGCTCTTCTCATGTGCTGTTTAAGGACTTTGCAGCGTACGAGTTTAGGGGAACCATTAAACAGCTGCAGCCAGGAAAGACTTACGTTTTCAAAATTCAAGCGGAAACGAAGGTATTTACCCACATTTGTTTACACATTATCTTTGCGATGTCGCCCGCATAATTGTGCATACTTGGAAACTAGACGTTACGGTATTTTTAAAAAGGTTGTTGATTTCAGGTGAGTAACTGTGCACTGATTTTCCAATTTACACATCTGAATATGTAATAAAACTTAGTTAATTTTGTGTGTTTTGGTCTCTACGCTTGATTATGGCGAATTCAATCGTGTATTGTTGGTTGCCTAATGATCATTGAAGTCCGAATCTAGTCGTCTTTAGAAGACGCATTGCCTTTGAATTCTGAGAAAAATCTCTTGATTGAATAAATGAAATATTAATTTGAATGAATCATCGGTGAATTCTCCTCAATTCTTTATAAAACAAACTGTGATTCACATAAAAGTAGTAAATCTGATATTTTGCGAGTGTGAAGCGCGAACTTAACCTGCTTTAGAGTCAATCTTCAAGCTTGTTTTTCCCCACTTTCTAACCCTACCTTATAGCTGGGAAGATCAGGTAAGTACCAAACCTAAAGTAAATTCTGTTTACGCTCTGAAAATTGATAAATCAACTTAATTTTGTGCTGTATTTGGCAATTTTTCCAAGAAACAGTAGATCACTAAATCGCGTGCGTTTTCAAAAATTGCGCCACCTGAAGACTCTCTTGTTTATTAACTATAAAATTAGGGATCAGAAAGTCTGCATGAATGTTTTCGAGTTTAGAGACTGATTGCACCGTTCGTTATTATAAATTGAAAAAATCACCCCAAAAATAAGAAATAATTGAAATTGTATTGATTTGCTGCAAGCTACCAGTCTCCTGTAGGAGGAAATTATTTAAGAAAAAGTAATTTTGAATTTGCATTACGTTTTCTGCTTTCTTTAGATGACTTCCACCATATTTGAACATATCAAACTTCGTTTTAGGTGGGTTTCGGTCCGGCATCAATATGGAAACAGCGCATGCCCATCATGGCGCCCCCCAAACCGAGCATGCAAGTAGTCCCCACTGAGGTGTGCAAAAGCTCGACCACCATTCAAATCCGATTCAGAAAGAACTATTTCAGCGAAGCCAATGGGCCGGTAAATTATGGTCTATCCAACTACAATTTTTTCCCTTACAATGTTTTCTAAATCAGATTGTATCTTATGCAATTATCGTGGCAGAAGACGATTCGAAAAACGCCTCCGGCTTAGAAATGCCCAGTTGGCGCGATGTTCAGGCCTACTCTGTATGGCCCCCATATCAAGTCATGGAGCCCTATTATCCGTTTTTCAATAATTCTGTGGAAGATTTTACCATCGGGAGTGAAACTTGCGATATACGGTATTTGACATTGTTGATTTATTATGAAGAAAGTGCTAGTATTTGTTGCGTTTTAGACATGTGGGTTATTGCAATGGACCCCTGAAATCAGGCTCAACTTACAAGGTTAAGATCAGAGCCTTTACAGCCCCAGATAAGTTTACTGACACCAGCTACAGCTTTCCAATACAGACAGGTAAAAATCGCATTACAAGGTTATGGTTTATTTCACTGAGAATATTTATTATTAATGCACCCAGTAGTAGGACTACTCAGGGTTGAAGGTAAATCAAATCGTTTTAATAATGTCCCATAAATATTGATGGGTTTTGTACGTATATTTTCGCGTTAAAGATCAAGACAACACTCCCATCATACTGGGCGTCGTGATCCCGATAATCCTCATCTGTCTGCTGTTTGTGATGATAATTTTCATAAGAAGAAGACGATCAGCGGGACGGAAGGGTATGGTGGAGGCTCGGAACAATGACAGCACGTCACTGAATGATTCAGTAGTGGAAACTAGTCGTCCGGTTAGAATCGATAATTTTGCTAATCACTACAGAATCATGTCGGCTGATTCAGACTTCAGGTGAGACTAGTGACGAAAAAATTCATAAATGTTACGTTTTAAACGCACACTTTTCTTAAAAAATGTTGCTTGAAATACATTCACTTCTAAGAATTTTCTAATAATATTCCATTGTTTCCATGCTTGTCAGGAAAGAATGGACAATGATCACAAAGTAAGTTTTCCATGGAAAACTTCTGCTTTTAAATAATCGTCTTGCTTGTATGCCTAATAATCAGCATATCCTAATCTAAATGCAGGTTTAGCGAAGAATTCGAAGAGCTGAAACACGTAGGACGGGACCAACCTTGCACTGCAGCAGATTTGCCTTGTAATCGACCTAAAAACCGATTCACAAATATCTTGCCCTACGACCACTCGAGGTTTAAGTTGCAACCAGTGGACGATGAAGAGGGCTCAGATTATATCAATGCTAATTACGTGCCAGTAAGATCCTTTGAAGTAGGATAAAAATTGCGATTAAATATATCAATTTTTTTGCAGGGATTCAATTCGCCTAGAGAATTCTTAGTTACTCAGGGACCCTTACATTCCACAAGAGACGACTTTTGGAGGATGGTTTGGGAGTCGAATTCTCGGGCCATTATAATGTTAACGAGGTATGCAATATTTAATGTTATAAAGTGATCAAATTAGCAAAAATCCTAGAGATTTAAATGATTCTCGTTCTATTTAAAAGGTCGATTTCAGTGATTTAGTACACATTATTTTCCAGGTGCGTGGAAAAAGGAAGAGAAAAATGCGACCATTACTGGCCTTACGACACCCTGCCCGTTTATTACGGGGATATTTCTGTCCAAATTCTGAACGAAACGCGCTATCCCGATTGGAATATCTCGGAATTTATGGTTTGCCGGGTGTGTTAGCCTTGATAATTCAAATAAACCTTAAATAAAGCATTAAATGCACTTAGGGCGAGCAACAAAGGGTGGTAAGGCACTTCCACTTCAGCACTTGGCCCGATTTTGGTGTCCCCAACCCACCGCACACGTTGGTTAGATTCGTGAGGGCTTTCAGGGAAAGAGTTCCTCCAGATCAACGACCTGTAGTCGTTCACTGCAGGTAAAACCTCCCGAGTTTGTTTCAGGATTCATAAGGTTAATATTAATTTATTTGCAGTGCTGGAGTCGGTAGATCCGGGACGCTAATCTGCCTCGACCGTATTTTGCAACAAATCCAAACTTCGGATTACGTTGACATCTTTGGAATCGTTTACCTCATGAGGAAAGAGCGAGTTTGGATGGTACAAACCGAGCAGCAGTACATTTGCATCCATCAGTGCTTGCTCACGGTACTGGAGGGCAAGGAGCTGACAACCTCCCCGAGAGAAATACACGAGAACCAAGGATTCGAAGGTAAGGTGTTCACGTGTAATTTACAGGTGTTCATGGGCTTTGTAGTTTATTTTTCGTCACTTGCCAACTAAACAGTGTTTTGTCTTCCCTGGAGCTCTGAAAATAAGAAAAACACAGTTTTTATCAGAACTAAAAAATAATAATAAATGTTAAATCCGGAGGCCAGTAAGGCTATCACTTTGAAAACTTCTTAATTTATTACATTTTAAAAATGTTTCAATATAGAAGGAAAGAAGGCCAATGGATGCTACGTCCAGAATGTAAGATGCCTTCTCTTTGACAACGTTCGATTTATTATTTAGACAAGATTTCGTATTCCGTTCAGATATAAAAATAAAGTGTATACATATAGAGTTCTGAATCAACTAAGAGTTTCTGAAACCCTTTTCCACAGACATGGTGTGGCACTTGTTTAGCCAATGTAAAAAGCTGGTAATCTGTGGTTCTGGCAAGGGTACCGCCGGTGTTGCACCTATTCCCGATGGGAAAGGCAGATAGCTTTGGAAACCAGATTCGACTAATCGCCTTTTTCAACCCACGGGACGCTATTAGTTTGGTTTTTGGGTAATTGATATTATTCAATGCTTGCTGTCCTGGCTAACCACTTCTCAGATAAAAGCTGCTTATTTTCATTTCAAGCAGTCCGCTTATGTTTTTATCTAAGATGTCGGAAAGTGCATGTTGTATTGCAGAAATAAGTTTGAGAGCCTTTTTATCGCGGATGCAAATGCTTTGGATTAGAGTTGCATTGGTAACTTTCGTAGCTAATCAGAAGTAAAAACGCATGGCTTTGTATTTGTATATAACCGTTACTCACGAGAAAAAAAATCATCTAATGGCAAAAGAAATTGTATCTTTCTCTTTTTTAGATGACGAAGGAATAGCGGAGTCAGGAATGTGACCGGTTTACTTGTCGTAGGCAGGTAGACATAATTTATTTAATTAACCTGAGATTATATTTGGCGTATCGTAAGTCATGAGACGGCTGAAATAAGTGAAGAAATACTCGGAATTAACCAAATCAGTTTAATGTTATTTATTTAAAAAATGGCAAGCCATTTTCGCGTTTCTGTTACTTTACGTATTTAAATTCGACCAAGAACAAACATTGTATTATATTAGAATTAGTATTTTTTGTATAGTATTATATGCACCTCTATACACCCATTATTTAAGATGACAGCCGTAAGTGTTTAGTTTCTTAGCTCGATTATAAGTAACGTTTGTGGGAAAGCAGCGATAGTGATATGTAATGAGATTTTTGTATTGGAAATTTAGGGTTTTTAGAGACCCAACAAATTGTCGAAAAGTACTCAATGATTTTTCCCATTATAACAAACCCGAGTGCCAATAATATAGGTGAAAAATAGAATTTTACAATTTAACGTAGCGTATTGTATGGTTTAATATTTAATAGTCCTCACTCCTCGTTCTTTTTTAATTGTTCCGAACATCGTCAACACATTGAGGACACTACTCCGTTTGACTGTTTCTCCATTATGTGCAATTTCTCTATTACTCGTTAAATGTTAATTATTGTTGTTATACTCCATATACCGAAATATCTGTACTGTCCCATTTTACATGGTTAGATTTTATACCATTTTTTAGAAGTTGATGCTTTACATGTTATATAACTTTACTAAATTCGTTATAGGTACCATTTTTGTAAATTCACTGTGATAATTTAAGTTAGTTTGGTTGGCAGTTTACGGTAATATTGTCACCTTGCGCTATTGGTCTTATTTCAATTGCAACGAAGGTTGAAGCGTGCGAATTCGAAATTTTTACCACTTATTTTTTAAAATGGAAGAATAACGTTTAAGAGACTTGCTTTGCTATGAAATAAGATCAATAAAGCTCCTAAGTATGTGAAATATTTTGTTTTTTTAAGTTTTAGTTCAAGTATACAAACTCAACTAACACCTTAAAATATAACCATCATTGTAACCAGCATAATGTACTTAAATATTTTTTATACACTTAATCTATCTCAATTAAAATCATTTTAATCGGAAAAGTGTAGTTCTATTGCATATTTAACGTCATTTCGTTTTAAAGTTCTTTGCTAAAATTCACTTTGCTTTTGCGAAAATTTACGAAAGTGGATCTACTGCGCAGTAGCAATATTATGAGAGGTTTCTCTCATTGATTACAGTTTTCTTTCTTCAACGTTACAGATTCCTTTTTTTGTCATTGTTTATATGCGGCTATCTTAACCCTTCACAACGAATATTTAAATCGTTTAATATTTCTATTCATTTGTATTTTCTATCAAAGATGCGATTTTCCCGCAACGAACCGGTTCAATAACATTAATCAATTAATCCAATTTTTCATCCTTCACTACCCATCATGAGTGACGTCCACCTCTGTAATGTCAAATGTTTAAAAACATAACCTCAAATATCCACGTGTATTTCCTGTGTGGGGTCTGTACTTTCTGTTCATACTCCCTCGTTAGCAAAACCTTGAAAGCTTGTTGTAAGACTACAATTCAATCTTACAAAGCATCCGTAAAGCTCCGTTTTGAGCACATTACTTTCCGTTTAAATTTGAGTTGAATGAGACTGCTTTAAAGTGGTCCAAAAATGGTACGAAAGAAGATTGATAATAGAATACGAGTTCTAATCGAAAATGGGGTTAAATTGGGCCACAGGACGCTTTTCGTTGTTGTTGGCGACAAGGGTAAAGACCAGGTACATACAGTTTATATTTCCTAGAGTCTGACTACCATATAAACTCTGGGATTTTTCTTTTTCTTTTCCAGGTTGTAATTTTACATCACATGCTGACAAAAGCGGAGGTAAAGGCACGACCCTCAGTGTTATGGTGCTACAAGAAAGAACTTGGGTTTAGTAGTAATCAAAAGAAGCGTATGAAACACTTGCAGCACAAAATCAAAGCTGGGAAATTAAGCATTAATGAGGTTTATAATATATAATTTCTTTGTGTATTTTTCAATAATCTTAAAATTTTACTTTAGGATGATCCTTTTGAGCTTTTTTTGTCTTCAACTAAAGTTCGATATTGCTACTATTCAGAGACACATAAAATATTAGGAAATACATATGGAATGTGTGTTTTGCAAGATTTTGAAGCATTAACACCAAATTTACTGGCAAGAACTGTTGAGACTGTGGAGGGTGGGGGATTGATTGTTTTATTGTTGAGGTACTATAGGATTTACTTTTTGGAATTTTTGTGTAAACTTGGTTGTTAAATTAGATCTATGACCTCCTTGAAGCAGCTCTATACCATAAGTATGGATGTTCATCAAAGATTTAGAACTGAGGCCCATCAGGACATTGTTCCTAGATTTAATGAAAGATTTTTGCTTTCTTTGTCGTCATGCAAAAGGTGGTAGAAATGGTTTTTATAGTAAACTCTTATTTATTAGATTTTCAATAGGTGTTTAATAGTTGATGATCAACTTGCAGTCCTTCCTCTTTCTTCACACAATATCCATGTAATCCCTGTGGAGCCTTCACTAGAGCCCTCAGAAAATGATACAGAGCTCAAAGAGCTGAAAGAACAGTTACAGGATACACAGCCTGTTGGGAATTTAGTGAATTGCTGTAAAACTTTAGATCAGGCTAAAGCTGTTTTAAAGTTCATTGAGGCAATTTCAGAGAAAACTTTAAGGTATTGGTTTTGATGATAATTTTTGTAAGTGTTAAATTTTTTTTTATAGGTCTACAGTTTCTTTGACAGCATCTAGGGGGCGTGGCAAATCTGCTGCATTAGGCTTGGCAGTATCAGCAGCTGTAGCTTTTGGGTACTCTAATATATTTGTCACCAGTCCCAGTCCAGAGAATTTAAATACATTTTTTGAATTTGTCTTTAAGGTATGTTTTTACAGATTATATCATCAGGCTAGAATTACTATTTTCCTTTATATATAACAGGGTTTTGATGCCTTAGAGTATCAGGAACACATTGATTATGGTCTGGTACAGAGTACCAATCCTGAGTTCAATAAGGCGATAGTGAGGGTTAATATCTTTCTCAATCATAGGCAAACAATTCAGGTAAGTTAGAGTGTTCTTTATGCTTAATTTGGGAGATTTTCACAATTTGGCTACCTCCACAATTTCTTCATAACCTTTATTAGCAGCGGAAAATGTTCTGTAATCAATTGAGTACGTTTTTGGTCTAATATTTCAGTACATACATCCGACAGATGCTAATAAGCTGTCCCAAGCAGAACTTCTCGTCATAGACGAGGCTGCAGCTATTCCCATGCCTTATGTAAAAGCAATGTTAGGTCCCTATTTAGTTTTCCTTGCCTCCACTATTAATGGCTATGAAGGAACTGGTAGGTCGTTTTCTCTGAAATTGTTGCAACAACTCAGAATCCAAGCTGTACCTGCCGGTAAGTTTTTAGCTTATTACTTGAGCCATATTTCCAATTTTAAATCCTCAATTAGGAGTAAACACCAATATGGCAAATAAAAAACAGTGTGCAGCAGCCACTGGGAGAACTCTACATGAGGTGACTTTAAACGAGTCTATTCGTTATAAACCTGGAGATGATGTAGAAATTTGGTTGACCAAACTCTTGTGTCTCGATTCCACTTCAGTTGCCCCGATTCTCTCGGGATGTCCAGCTCCCGATAGTTGTGATTTGTATTATATAAACAGAGACACCTTGTTTTGTTATCATAAAGCATCTGAAGAGTTTCTGCAAAGATTGGTCGCTCTATATGTGGCCTCCCATTACAAAAATAGTCCAAATGACTTGCAAATGATGTCAGATGCGCCAGCCCACCATTTGTTTTGCCTATTAGGACCGGTGGATCCCAACAGAAAGACTTTGCCGGAGGTTTTGGTATTTATTCAAGTGTGTCTGGAAGGAGAAATTTCAAAGGCTACAGTGAAAGATGGGTTTTCGAGGGGGAAGAGAGCATCGGGAGATTTGATTCCATGGACTGTGGGACAGCAGTATCAAGACACGAATTTTCCTAAATTAGCGGGAGCTAGGGTTGTACGAATTGCCACTCATCCAGACTATCAAGGAATGGGATACGGGGCCAGGGCTCTAGATATACTAAAGCAGTATTATGAAATGAAAATTCCCAGTTTAGAGGAGGATAGCGAGGTGTGCCGAGAAATTGACAGTGTGAATGACGAGACAATTGGTGGGTACCGTTTTTCTCGCAAAAAACATTTATTATCATATACTCAATTTCAGGTCTTCTAGAGGAAGCCATTGAACCCAGAAAATCCTTGCCTCCTCTTTTATTAAAACTAAGCGAGAGACCTCCAGAGAAACTCGATTATATCGGCGTCTCTTTCGGTCTAACTGAGCAACTTTTAAAGTTTTGGAAACGTGCTTCTTTTGTACCCGTGTATCTACGTCAAACTACCAACGATTTAACCGGGGAGCATTCCTGCATAATGCTGAACGTGTTGAATTCGTCAGAAAATCCTGAAAACTCACGCTGGTTGAACGCGTATTGGGCAGATTTTCGCAGGAGGTTCATCAATTTGCTAGGTTACCAGTTCAGCAAGTTCTCTCCTAGTTTAGCTTTAGCAGTTTTGACCAATAAAGGGGCAAATGTTTTGAGTAAGGAGTTGACGAGACTGGAGTTAGATATGCACGTGACTAATTATGACATAAAAAGGCTAGAGATGTATAGCAAGAATCTGGTTGACTATCATTTGATAGTGGATCTTCTTCCCCCTCTAGTAAGGTAAAAATCTCAATTCTGGAACGTCTGTTATAGGTTATTTAACAATAATTTCTCTATTTCAGGTTATTTTTTCTAAATCACATGGGAGACCTTCAAATATCTGCAGTCCAATCAGCTATAGTGTTAGGTCTGGGTTTGCAACACAAGACAGTGGATCAACTGGCAAGTGAACTGGATTTGCCTTCGTCACAACTTTTGGGATTGTTCAATAGAACAATGAGAAGGTATTGAGTAGCATTCTGCCTTAAACGGAAACAAGAGCAAATGGTTATTTTGTAGGTTTGAGCAGTACTTGAATTCAATATTGGAAAAAGATGTGGAGAGGGCCCTGCAGCCACAAAAGGACGTGAATTTGCAACCTCTGGCGAAGGGCTTACAGGAGGAACTGGAGGAAGCCGCCAAAGTGTTACAGAAGAAACAGAAAAAGGAATTGAACAAATTGAAGAATGAAAATTTGGAGCAATTCGTGATTAAAGGTTCTGAGGACGAGTGGAGCAAGGTTTTGTCGAGCAAAAGTAAAAAGAGCATCATATCGATTAAAAGGTAATTTCCTTAGGTATTTTTAATTAATTTTGTTAGTTACTTTTTACTAGGGAGGATGTCGATGATTGCGCATCGTCTTTAGCCGGATTGGCAATCGTTGATACTTAATGTCTTTTGCAGCGGAGAAAAGCGTATAAACGGAGCTTCTAACGCCGAAATCGATGGCCTATGTGAGAATCCAGCCAAAAAAAAGAAGACTAAATGTAAGAAGAAGGAATTAGGCAACTAGATAAAGGACTTCTGTATATACTACGTTGTTGTACTATTTTATATTAAATACTGGATTATTTTGCAATAAAGTAATGCCCCATTCGAAATCATCTTCCTTAACATTATAGTGAATGGGCATAATTATGTAACCAGAAAAATAACATAAAATTGTCAGGGTTTAATATATCTGTTCGCATTTTTGCATTCTTGATATGAAAGGTTTTTCAAGACCTGTTCAAGCCAGCATTTTACTGAAAATGTAACCTTTCGTTTCCAGAATGCAGAAATGCGATAAAGTATACAGGTATCACCAGTTCAAGTCAAAATAAACCAAGGAAATATGTTGGGAGGCCAGCGATTGACGTGGGATAGAATCAGTCCAGATCCATTTGCAAGATCTCTCCCCATTTTATGGTGGGAAGGCAAAATCGAGTGGTAGTGCTAGATTTAAATTTTGTCAGAATTCAACATCACTAGACATATTTAGTATTGATAATATACAGAGTGTTAGGGAAATAATTTTCGTATATTTAACCAATGATTAAGAGCATCATTTGGAACATACACGTTCCTTACGACAGGGGATCGTAAATAGAACCATTTCCCTGGAAAAGAAAAAACATATCTTGAGAATTGGCAAAGTCGCATCGTTTTTATTTTATTTCGGTACCTATCTAAATAACCGCAAAAACTACGTATACATTCCTACACAGGTTTTTTGCAGTACCTAATTAACCAAATACACTAAATTTATAAAATTTAAACGTGGTTTTTATTTTATTATTTTGAAACACCATTTACCTTCAAATTATTGTTATTATCTCTAATTAGCATAACATGTTACGTTACACATTTTACACCGCTCATATCACAATCAAAAACATAAATTTATTGTTTTTACTACATTAAATGTTCACTATTTGAGTCCATGCGTGCTCTCTTCCGGCTACTCCTTGTTAAATCCTCTTCAACACGATTTAATCTTTATTCTCCGGCTTTAGGAGCGAGTTCTTTCTGTTCGTCCTTGATATGTAGGAATAACGCCACCTCTATCCAGAAGTTGTTGGGAAACTTGCGCAAATGTGTGTCGAACTGGAAGTTTTTTCTGGATAACAATTACCGTAAGTGCGCCTAGTTCTTCAGCCTTGTAACGCCTCTTCATAAATCAAAAGCATGTCACGATACTCGCGTAAAGGACACATTTTCACGTACAGCTCGCCCAAATTAACTTTGCGGTGATGTGTAATGACAGAGGATGCACTTGGTGAGAACGAGATCACACTAAAATATTAAAAGTATGGAACGACATGCAGTCCATGACAAAACTGAAAAGTAAGGGCGGTTTTTTCTTGCCCCTTCTCGCTGGGCTCTAATGGGTTCCATTTGCCCATGACGCCAGGCGTCTTTGCTCAGGATCATATGTCAGATAAGATGGGATGAAATGTAGATGTCCATAGAATAATGCAAGTGGCTGTATAGCTCAGATACTATTAAGGTACTAGGCCTACCTGTGTGCTGCACATTCCATGTTTTATCGCTTCGCCCGCAAAGCTAATTTGGGCGAGTTGTACTAGTGAAGGGTTTGGTTTTATCGGATATTAAGGAATTGCAAAAAATAATAATAACAAAAACAAACTCCTTTCTCTCGGTTAGGTTCGGTATGGCGTTGGGTCATATACCTCCTTATCCTTATCGATGTTACAGACCGATTATGTTTTTTGTACTTAAAGTACCACCTTTTGATCGATGTATGGGAATCAACTAAAACTTGTTTGACTCGAACTAGCCTTAGTAATTAATTTAAATAAATTACATTATCAATTGTATGCACATAGTTCCCCATACACATAAGTAGCCAAAAGGCCTTTGAAAAGAGAGTTAGGTGTTGGTTCTGGGGCTTGGTCTCATGTCCTCCGGAAAGGGCTATTCATTCATCTCCAAGTACCTGCACCATTTTACTTTTTCTTATTTAAAACACTAGTTAAATAAAGATTTGTTAGTGAATTGCTTCAATCCTGATATGTCAACATCGTGGTTTCGACCACGTGTAAAACACCGGCTGGTGCCACAACAGTTGCAGCTTAAGATTACTTTTACCGCTTAAGTTATAAGTGTTACGGTATGTACGTTATGGGAGTGATCTGGGCCAAATAGCCTGTTGTGACTATTCAGTCATCTTGCCCATTTTCTTTGTCATGTTTGTGTTGAACGTTATTGCCGCTGATTATCATAATCTGTTGTTAAGGTTCCCATAAGTATGGTCTAATTAAGCGGAGTCGAGTTTCAAAAGAGAATAACAATTGTTATAAATTAAGTATATTATAAATACCGAATAACTATTGTTTATTATTGTTTTATATTTTTATAATCGGTTGGTGCCTGCAATAGTTGCTATAGATTATTTACTTTAAATAAATAAGGTTTGATTAATGTTCTGCTATGGAATTATTTAGTTCAGTGTGAACAATTTATGATGATAAGTAAAAGAGAACTGACATGAAAAATTAACGGCGGCCCCGGCAATCTAAGAGTTGTAAAGCACTCGAATAAGATTCCTAAAGGACTAAAGTTGGGCTCTAGGACCAATTGACGTGTTCCCTTGGCATACCGAACACACGCTAATGGGCGTTAATACAAGTTTTAAATTGCTTTTAGCAATGTTATTGTTGAATAATTTTAACTTTTTTTTATTACACATCAATCAACATCTACAACTACGTTTTCCAACATTCGATTAAAATTTTAAAGCTTATCGTTGTTTTGTGTTTCCCACCCTTGTTGTAAGGAACTTTTTTGTTCAAAATTATGTTCCTAATCATTGATTAAATTTACGAAAGCTATTTCTTTAACACTGTATACAGAGCGTTTTTAAATAAGTTTCCGATGTTTCGTAGAACGGTTTCTCGAGTATTTTTAAGATAAAAAGCCCATATAAGCACGGGTCCTCAAGGCCTTACTTATCTAGCTACAGGGTGTTAAAAAGTTATTTTTAATTTTGTTTTTCTGAATAATTTTCGAAACGGTATCGAATTTGGACGAAACTTGGTACTTAGGGGTTTTGTAACATGAGAAATTAAAATTTTATTAAGCAAAGCAAAGAAATGGAAGCAGCGGCAGATAAATGTCCTAATTTCAGGACATTCGAGCATTGGACTAACGATGTTAGAATTATCAAACAAACTAGGCAATTAGCAAATTTTCTGAAAATTGATCTGTGTTTGGGAGTAAGGATGGATGCACGTTGAAATAAAACCCCTCATAGACATCATTAAGAATGTGTTATTATAATGCTTTGAATAATACAAGCAAACAAATATTATGTTTGAAACCGCACATTATAAAACACCTAATCTAATGTGCAATACGTAAAAAACATCTCCCTTTTTGACCAGAGTTGCTCATTTCCATCAGCGACATTCGGGAATGAAGCCATTATTTGCTTGATCAAAAAGGGCTTTAAAAGACACTTGTATAATAAAAAAAATAGCTAAGAACTAAAATAGAAAAAATGAGGTCCGAAATGCGCAATTTTCACAAAATTATTTCGAAATTTTCTTAAATTTAACGTTTACATCTTCCATAGTCTCCCTGGTTTCCCTACCTATACTCATAACGGAATTGCCTCGCTAGGGTGTTGATTTTTTAAAGTTTTTCCGTGTCGCATCTATAATAATAATATAGGAACATTTTCGTCGACACTAAAACTGAAAACCTTATTCGGGTAAACATTAATACTCTGCGCGGAAAACGTTTAAAAAATCCCCTCGGAGCACATTATGTACTACTAAAAACGAGTTTATTTTAATGTAGTGGCAGCACACTGACTAAACTGTATTCATTATAGAAAAATAAGTAGTATTTGAAAAACTGAGACGATCGATTCTCGTAATATAATCATCAATTATTTGTAACAATATAATTGCTTATATTAACCGGCAACATCCCCGCTCTGTCGGTTTTGTACTTTGCTTAGTCGAGCAGGGAAACGTTCGGAAAAAATCGATAAAGATGGAGCTTAAAACACACAGATATACAAAAATCCAGTTAACGCTAACTATATGAATCTTGCCAACAACGAATCCTAAGACGCAGGTCAAGAGTATGGATGGTAATTAGGCTACGTGTCCAAAGAGCCAAACTACAACTACTAGATACTTTTTAGTAAAATATTAACTTTTCCCTAAAATTCTGCGGCGATTCTGGGGCGTCCAACATGCCGCGACGTTCTGAGAACTTCGAAAACAACCTTTCCTAATACCAGCTCAAACAACCGCCCCAAGTGCCGCCTGTGGAGTAAGATATTTCCTAATTTTATCATGCTAAACACCAAATGAAAAAATACGATGACCGCGTCTCTATCCAACTCTTCAAACCTTTCCTAAACCTTAGCTACTTATTACGACATATCGCAGAGATTTTTCGAAAAACATCAGACTTTCCAATCGAACTGACCGACTCCTCTCAAGAAGATGAATTATGCCGTAAATTTGTGTCGGTCAGCTACAGATTCACTTATAAATAACGCGCGCTTCTCAATGATCCACAAAACTATAGTCCGAACCACAATAATAATTAATACCACACACGTATTACTCAATCGATTTTTTTGTGATCGTGGAGCTAAAGCTACAGTATTAATAATCCAAAATACGTTGGGTACTACACTACACATATAACGAAAAACAACTTCTATATTTTCAAAACTTCATAGTTGACGTATACCAATTTTTGCTTTAAAGTTATGTACAAGAGATGTTTTGCAGGATGACCTTTCAGGGGTTTATCAATGAAGGGGCCAGGGGTCTCTTATTTATCCAACAAAGGCGCCCAAGAAGATATTATTGGTAAATCGCAGATGAATAGTTGAAAACATTTTTTTTTTAATTGCCGACATTTCGAACTTGTACTGCCATCCTCAATGCTGTTGAAAAATAAAGGAGCATTAATAGCGCAACCACCCAGAAAAAACGTTTCTCTGGCGACCTCATCTCGGCACCATGGCGCTATTAATGCTCTTGTATTTTTTCACAGAACCTTAAGGATGCCACCAGACAATACTGTCGTTCTTTCTTTAATTTAATATAAAGTTTGCAATCAGATTTCGACGAATATTTTGCGCAAGAACTCAGCATCTTCTGTTCATCGAACACATCTTACCTCGCCACTGGCTTCAGTAGGTGAAGGCGTAACTGCTTTTTTATGATAACTTGTTGCAGTGGCGTATCCAAGAAAAATATGCAGCTTCCTTTCACAGCCTCGATTATTTACTACCTGAAAGGTCACCATCAGCGTCGAAACATCAACATCGCAATATAATACAGACAAATATTTAAATAAAACAACAAATAAACAATAACTTGTACTGTGCCCCGGGGCAAATTTAGAATTTGAGAGTACGCAATTCTCTCAACTGAAAATCGAAAGCGAGACACTCAATGGAACGCAAAAGTTATTGGAAACCAGTTAAAAAATCGAAGGTTATATTTAAGAAAAATTAACAAGTTTGAGCTGGCTTTTCAGCTCCGCTTGTCTCTTTCGACTGGAAGTTATGCAGAAGAATATTTTCTTTAAA
Organism: Euwallacea similis; assembly: GCF_039881205.1. Lineage (NCBI taxonomy): Eukaryota > Metazoa > Arthropoda > Insecta > Coleoptera > Curculionidae > Euwallacea > Euwallacea similis. The sequence continues at coordinate 719,531 of NC_089630.1, forward strand.
TCGCCCACGTTTTTTTTCCGGTTTTCGACCAAGTCTCATCATGAAACAAATGGCAAACATATACAAACATGGAATGTGAGTGGTGGTATATCGCCGGTAAGAGGAGACAGTACAAGCCGCAGTAGCAAAATCAAACAATAATCAAACAATACATAAAACTAGCACTAACTCTAACTAGGGAGATTCGTATAAGCTACGAGGATCTCCTAGACTAACCCTAGAAAAAATTACAAAGTAATGATTATATACAAAAGGAACAAAACAACTCACGAAAAACTCCTTACAGCGACGTTATGAAATATTATTAATATTAATTATGATAAACATATGTTTTTGGCGTTTCGTAAAAAAGAAACTTTCAATCGTTTTTCATTTTAAGTAACAAAAATAATAAAATAAAAAATCGTCATGTTTTTTTTTGTAACATGGGTTCACGCTACAGTGTTTTATGCTCGCGCGTACTAACAATTTTACACAATTTCCATTTTTACATAAAAAGAAAATATCTTTTTTGGTCCTCCAGTCTTTGGCTCGTGTCACTCAGCCTCACCGCCCGCAATTGCTCTCAACAAGCTTTAAAATACTATTTCGGTGGAATGTTTTCTTGACTTTTAGGAAGATATTTACACGATCAATTTCTCAAGGCGCGGGGACTACTGGTCTGTCGTCTCACGACCCGCGATTTAACCTGTCGGAGTGAGCGTTTCAATTCATTCGACTTATTTTCTAAATCGTAATAATTAATAATAATAATAGTTTGGTATGAATTTGATGGCACTATACGGCGGAAAAGACGCGCTTTCAACTAGTCAATTCCACCTGAAAGAAATTTCGCTTCTAAAATTTATTGTTCATTGGAATTAACTTAAACTTATTGCTGCACCACTCAACTGAGCGACGCATCAAATGAATCATACACTCAACTTCTCCGCAATCTCATTCATGCTCAAAGGGGGGATATCTCCATTGTTCGTCACGCGTTATCATCATCAGTCTTTTTCCTTGGCTCACTCTGTAGGTTAAATCGGAGGTCGCGGACGCGTGACACGGACAAAAATCCGGGATCTGAACTGACACAACTTCAACGGGTGTTGGTGGTGTGTGTCTTACGGAACGTGATGGGAACGACAATCAAAATAACGCACATTAATTTTTTACGAGTCCCCCTGACCCCGCCGCCGACGGTTTTCTGCCGTGGCCGCAGTGGCGCATCTTGGCGAAGCGGATAATGTTCGATCACGAGGCCTGAAATAAGAGAAAAATGATCGACTAACTTCAAATGGTACTTATTTAAACGCATAAAACCACAGAAAAAGAAAACAATTGGATGGAACTTCTAACAAAAAATTCTAATTGCGAGGAAGGAGTTGGAGCTGACTTTCAGCAAAATTTCATTGGAGTAGAGTGTTTTCTCTGAGCAGGATTAAACGTTGAATCAAATCATGTACCTGTTTAACCACTATGACACCCGGCCGCGACTGTTGATGCTGCTGAAGCGTGGCAGCTGTATATTCGATGTAGGAATCGGTGCGGGTGGTCAGTGCCAGCGGGATGTCTTGGGGATCGGGCGGTGACGTTGTCACTGTTACTGACGCGCCCACGGTGGAGTCATCATTGAACATGTGATCACCTATTCAAAACGAAGAAAAGTTGCATTCAGAGCCTGAATCTTTCAAGTAATTGCGTTAATTTGAAATCGCACAATGAAACTGATAAAATTCACGCCTAAACAGTTAACTATTGAACGTGTACAGATACTACAAGGAAAATAAGTACGTATGCGTTAATATTTAAAGTAACTGTTGACACTACAAAATTATTTTTACCATGAGGCTTTTTGCCCTGTACATTTAGCAAACCACAGTTCTCTTACCTTCGAGATGCCGAATAGCCTCCACAATCGTCTCCAGATTCTGTCGCGAAGTCTGGCTCACCGTGTAAATGGTGCTGGAATGAACGTCCTCCTGCGCATTATTTGGCGATGGTGCTGGTAATAGCTCCACCTCCACTTTGGGTTCGGCCTTGATGGCTGCCTTCAAAACACTAGGTATTCGCTCCTCCTCGGCAACATTTATGGTACCTACGACTGGTTCCGGGGTGGAACATCGCGAGGCAGGTGCCGAACACACAACAGTCTGAGTATGCCCGACGGGCGGCAGGCTATCCGCCGTCACGAGCTGCAGATCACTAATCTCCTCTGGGTCCTCGGTGACAAACTGGATCTGAGTTTGCTGCGGAACAGTCGGACACCTCTTGATCTTTTTAAGAGTAGCAGTTTCCTGCTGAGGAAGGTACTGCTGCTGCTGTTCCAACTGACGTACTTGGTCTTCGAGGAGCAACCGGAGGTTTTTCTCTCGTTCCAAGGCCAGCTTCAACTCGTTGGTGGAGGTCGTAGTGGAGTTATTGCTGACAGTTACCGCGATTAGCTTGACGGGTTCCGGAGACATTGAACCAAGACCTAGAAAGTCTCCAGTTGCGGGCGCTGCGAAAGGTACAGACTGAAAAAACTTACCTTCATCAGCGGACTCCGTGGAAACTGTGGGAAGAATCAATTCTGACTTCATTCGCTTTTTGGGCGGCAGTTCCCCCCCTTCGTGCTGCCCCAAAAGACGCTTCAGCTGACAATTTTGGCTGAGAAGCCTCGTTTTCTCCTGCTCCAAGGAGTAAATGTATTCCGCCGTCTGTTGAAGAATGGCCGCCTGCAACAAATCGATGAAACGTCTTAATATCGCATTCTTTAGAAGAGAATGACTGCTCTTTACAGTACTTTAATTTAGCCGTTTAAATGGCCACGGCAGCGTGAGTAACATACGATGTAAGAATTTATTGCCGTAAAGTAACGATCCCGCGGTGCATTCCTGCTATTCTTGATAATCGACATTCTTGGCATTCCTAACACCAGATGACTGTTGGATTTACTGTAATTTATACAAATTTATTCCTATACAGGAATAAAAATTCATTTTGTCAATGTTTTGTAAACGCCTTCATAACCAAACTGCCAAAATGTATGTCAAAGTTTGACAGAAAAAAATCTCTAAGCGAAATGTTTCCATCTTAGTTTAAACGAAGTAATAGTGGGAGATTCGAGATTGGGGTTTTTTATTTATTTACCCGTGGATAATTACGAATTTTGTTCTGGATATCGAATTCTTCATAGATGTTCTGCATATAAATGATACGTTTTTGTTATCTGCTTGGCAACGAATAGTTCTGGATATTAAATGTCTAAAAGAAAGATTTCTTGGAATATATTACCTACCCAAATAGACATTCCATATTACAAAATTTAAAAGGGAATTATCGCCTTTATATGTAAATATAATGAAATTTCGACCATAAAAATACCACGTTAAATAAGGAAATACGGAGCTGTGAATATAAACGATATCACTTATTTTCTTGCCTCAAAAATAAAGCCGATCCTATTCTGAGCGGAATTCTAACCATTTTAAAGCCCAGCGTAGGCTTCAAAATGATTCAATTAATTGAACTGAGTTTTAGTTCTGTCAATGGTGATATATCTCGCTTTTTGGAGAGCTCAAAATACTTTTGGTCAGATAGCCAGGAATACATGACTTTTGTTCGAACGAAATCCACTATGAAAAAAAAAAACGCTGCTTTAAATTATAAATTAATAAAACGCTAATGGATTACGATTACTCATTCTATAAGTCATGCCGGAAATTTCAAAATTTAAATATCCATCCAAGTGTGTCGCGGGACGGAAAAAATCAAGAGCAGATACGGTCCTGCCGTCAGTTAAAAAAAGTTCTAAAAATAGAACGTAGTAACCTAGGCAACACAAGGCACCTTGTCTGGTGCTGCCACCCCACGCCGACAGTGGCGGAATCCGGAACTTCCGTCGGCGCGCGCTCGATTCCGAGAAAAACACAGACTCAAGAGGGGGGGAATGGGGTCCGCGGGACATTAGTAACGTTGCCACGTCTTCTTCTTAATCTCTGAAAATGGAAACTTTCGCATATACGAGGGGAAATCACTGCTACAATAGGTGGGTGATAAATCGTAGAATTCCACGATTATTCAGTATTTTCTCGCATATATCAACGTAGTACAGGAAAACGTAGTTGCGTGTCGTTACATTTACGAACCATTACTATACTCGATGTTGAACATAATTTAATAACCTCTAGCAGCGGCGAAATGACTGACCTTGGCCTCTCAGCGAAATGGCGTCGCTCGGCGCCAAGTTGACGCGGTTTTCGCCAAATCAGCTGTTATAAATTTGTAATGTTATTACATATGTGGGTATATATAACCGAATTCGCGGAATCCACGCCCGGCCGCTTTATTTGGCTACGCGAAAAATACGTCTATAAACTGCGTGAAATTTGAAATGGACATGGAAATATCGGGTGCCACATATTACACCCATGCCCTTGAAAGGTACCATCGACCTGTCGCGCAGCTTTCACGTCACGACTCCTTAACTTGAGCACCTGCTCAATCCCTATGACAACAACGTCTTTACTGTCGTTTAATTCATTTGATTAAGTTCAAGGCCTCGCTAATTCCATATGTCTCGCGATCAAATTAATATAATATGGAAACTCTGGAAGCGAAGAAAACCATCATAGATCGAACAATGGGGCATTAAAATGCTGCAGGTGTAACGCAAATGAGCTGATTTTGGTGTAGACAGGCCTCTTCCTGCTGACGCGTTCCCACAGCTTTAAAGACCTGCCTGGGACATTTAAAATTTAAAGGTCACGCGGATTCTTGGTTCTCTCTTCTACTTATGTAACTACGCAGACGCCAAGGTCAGTAATCACATTAATACTATGGACTCAAGATGGGAAATTGAGGACACTGACAAAATTACGATTCAAGATGTCCGCTGAGGGAGATGTCACTGCGCACAGCGGTCATTTTTTATTTTGACGTACGTCATTCCGGTCACTTCGGGCAAACTTCATAATCAATTCTTTAAGCTATTCTTGTATTCTGTCCGTTTTTCTCAGGCATCCGTCGCAAATAACAAACTTTCTTCCCACCGTTGAAAACGGATGGCTCAACAATGTAATGACGTACTTAGTATTCCAAATATTTTCACACATAATCGCCAGTCTAAATAATGCATCATTTCTCTTATTATAATAACACGCTTTCCGTTGCGAGCTCGCATCTAGACCAGTCAACCGGAAGCACTCGTCCGGTGTCACGTCACTCGGTTACGAGTCCGGCTATCCTGCAGGCCACATGACCAAATTCAAAATCACTTTTTTCGGCTATGACACAACAGATGGCTTAAGAAGCCGAACAAAGGCATTGTATCGATTGAAAGATAAAACTCTCCGTGTACCTGGGACAAAAAGAACGAAAGAAATGAACATCTGCCTCTTTTAAGCAGCTGTTCTCGAACTTTAGGGTATATTTTTACCAATTGCTTCCTACAAAAACCCAACAAGGCAAGTCTTACCTCACACCGATCACCTGATCGACGTTTCTCCTTTCATTTCGGTCGGTTCAAAAGCCCTGAATCGAGTTTAATAATAATAATTTTGTTTTGTTTATTCGACCCACTTTTTCTGGACAGACAACGCAACATCATACAGGCTCGTTTGCTACTAATGAGCGATCGAATTCTGAACTCTCTCACACGCCAGGTCAAGAAACTTTAAAGGTTACAACTTACCAATCTGAATCTTGGGATTGGTCGCGCTTAATTCAATTTTTATTTTTTAAATATATTACAGTAGTAACCTGAACTATGATCCCGAAAGAAGCCCTAAGTAGGACGAGCACACCCCTGAACTACTAACTGATTCAAGGTCTTACAGCTACGTTAGAGTCCTTCTTTCTCAACCTTCCCCTCAATTTTGAGGAGTTCCTTTCCTCCCGCTAATGCCCACGGTCATGACGCAATACATCACTAGCTTAACATCGCGGTAAAACCGCGGATAAGTCATTCACTCGAGCTGTTATTAAAATAGTTGGCATTCCAAAGTCTAACATTCAGTAGTAGTGCCCCCAGCGTTCTATTAATAGAACCTGAACCGATGGAGAAAGGCGCTTTAAAATGGAAATTACTCCTATCTATACAGAACAACGTTGGTTTGATTACTGTTGAACAAACACACCGCTAAGTAATAAGAATTTTCCTATCACCACGTGGAAATTTTTTGTTCCCTCTTCGAAGAATTTACGACCTAAGTGCGCCATTAATCATCACCTCTTTCACTTTGTTTAACATATTATTCAAACACCTGCGTGTCAATGGGTTTACAGTGGTTTTGTGCCATTGCGACCGATTGAATAAACAACCAGTTCGTTGACACTACCATTTCCTTCAATAGGACATCGAAAGAATTTTGCATCTGTAAACGGTACCATCGGTACTGTCTTATCTACTGCCGCTGTGTGCGCAATTAAGATATTTAACATTATGAGACATTGTTTACATTGTGCTGTGTATTTAATATGTACAATGATTTCCATTACTGGCAGCCTTGAAGCAAATTCAAATTTAGAATCATATTTCCTTGATCTAAATGTACCAAAACAACAACAAGCGAACGTGCCGAAAATCAGGTGATTTTCGGTGATGTCCTGTTTCCATACTATCACCTTTATCTATTATTACACAAGACTATTTATAATTCGGTTGCGAAGTCCTCATCGTACCATCCATCTTACAAGTAGATTATTTAGGCTTTTTATCAGCCTATAATTAGAGCTCTCCATATGATGCAGACTTGTTTACTTCGCTCAGCTGATTTTTAGGTGATTTACCAATGTTTATCGAGCATTCGTCATGGTGTTTCCCAAGGTTTTTATAGTACCATGCCACCCAGGCCTGTTGGTACCAATCGGCTCATGTTTTCCACCATCTTCGAGATTCTTTGTTACAGCTGGTCGGCATGCGTTGTAGCCGGTATATAGTGACTGTTTTGACCTTGATTCGTCTCCCGGGATGCCATTGACCCAGCTACTCCAGCTGAAATTCCAAGGCGTTCCGGTCGTACGGCGTCGGTCCCATGACTCCATCTCGAGAGCCTTTTTTTTTATTGTCAGCGTCCGTCGTTAATCAGCGACGCTGAGAACTAGTTCTTCGCATGTTTGTAGAGTTTCAGAAATGAATGTAATTTTGTCTTGCGCAAAATGAGTTCCATAGAAATCTTACAATCTGGCAACGCAAGTCGCGCTTTGACAGCAACCGTCACGCATCAGCTGCGGCAAGCGTTTTGAGACAAAAGAATGACGCCTTGTTGCCGTTTCTTGGAGCATGCACTTTTGCCTTGAAATCGTTTTATACTTTGCTAAAAGAACCGTTTGGAAATGAACGATGCCATGATACACCCCGTAACTCGCATGAAAAGCTATGACATTTAACTAACACACCTTCGCTTTTTGCTTTTTAAATGAACTGCTTAAAAAAATAGTCGAAATCGCACTTTTTCAATCACACCTGTGAGCTCGTATTTTAGTAACGCGTTGGCCGCCTTTTATGAGGGGGAAAAATTTTGAAAGTCTGTTTAATTGGAAAAAAATACAGATTTTTTAGAAGTTTAAGTTTGCAAATGGAAAAAATGTATCGATTCAGTTATATTGAAATTTGATAGCGTCCGGCCCCGCACAGCACTGCCCGGTCAAACGGCCGCCACTGATTTTTTGTCGCCTTGCAAAACACTTTTACTGAAAATCAATTTGAGCTCTACCCCGGGTAGCTGCTCGGTCAACGTGCGACTTCAGCGACGCGAATGTAAACGACACGATATTCCCAGTACTATCAAACCAAATCGAATTATAGAAGTGCGACTTTTACCTGTTTTCAGCAGGGCACAATTTCCTGCGAAGACTCATTACGTTTCTATGGAATTAACCTTCAACTCCGTACAAACTTTTCCAAATTTTGTCCATATTTTCACTCGAAATTTGATATATTTCGCGAGCGAAACGGGAGGAGACGCGGAGACGCCATTAATACTGACAATTAAAGCGTTATTGTTTTGTTTACAAAGTCTTCTTGACAAAAAGTGTCGCTCCCGTGTGACGAATTATTATAAAGCCATGTGTTGATTTTTGTGTTAGATTAGGATTCTAGTCTAGTTCCGTTTGAATTTTCATGGAGACTCTGAACGCTCTCTCGAAACGTTTTGAAAATTTCAAAAATTATTGACTGCCTTTCGCCTAACATTATCATTTTACGAGTAGTTGTTAATTGAACTTTGTGGAAATTAAGGATTCAAATTTCCAACTTTCTAACATAATACGTTTAAGTCAGCCCTAGAGAGAAATGCAACTGTGGCAATAAAGACTACTGTTCCCTGAACGCGTCCAATTACGTGTTCAGAGGAAATTGTATGTTTGGTTGTCTAGATATAGGAGCCAACTCTATTAGATTTGGCTACGTTTACTTGGCTACATTCATGATGTGTGAGTAACTTTACAAGTGAGAGTCTTTTACATCACAAACTTTTTGAGTGGTGAATGGTGAAAATGTGACGTCTGTTGCTGCTGGTCTATTCAGCATAACTAATTACAGGTAACTTTTTCGTGGGTGCTCCTGAACTGAGTTTTACAACCATGAGGTATTTAGAGCTATAAAGTAGACATGCAGAATGACTCACAGTCATCTGATTTTTTACTCTATAACCAAGTAATTACAATCCCATTCTTGGAGCAGGTAGTGAAGATGTCCAACCCTCATTAATTGTTACTATTACTCTACTCATTACTCGATGATGTGTAATCCTTGGCGCCGGCTCTTAACGTCCAATTTCCCGGGCTTGCGCCACGCCCAGCTGATGCTGCAGTGACGTCGGGTGTCGCGACGCCAGCCGTGGGGCGCCGCTGACGTCAGACGACGCCGGGGTCGACGGACCTGACCGACGGAGCCGCCTTTCGTGCTGAGGACGCCCCAATGCCCTGCCCTGGTTCGGTTTGATTGGTGCCCCCATCGGTTTCGGTCGAGGGTAGACAAGGTTTCTAGGTTCGGAAAACTGCGCCAGATCCGGTCCTGATCGATGCCGTTTCTATGCAATGCCCTCATAAATCAATGCAATGCCATTAGAAACTAATCCTGTCGCTTTATCGCGGGGATCCACGATCAGAATTGCACCAAGTACAAGTTACGCGTAAATGTACTGCTACGCAGTCCCCAATGATCTAATGTTTTTTGCAAGGCTAAAGCCCCTTTTCGGTAACTGCGACACTAATCCATGGCGGTGAAATCTGCTGATAAAATGACGTCATAGAGGCACTAACACGTGGCGACTTTTCGGTTAGAAAATGTCTCGCACCTAGAGCTGGCAATTGCACTGCTACATCCAGTTCCTGTAGATCATTGGTAGATTTGTAGAAATGTCACCTTTTAACCACCCACGTTGATTGCCGCCTCTCAGAGTATCGCGGAATGCGATTTTTTTATTGGCGGATGCCCGCGACGGTTGTTCACCGCCACGGAGGCCCCACGTTGGGTAACTGGAATGTCGGCGGGTTCCCACGTCCGATTTCAATTCAATGGCCATTTAATCGCGCATATAAGTGAGAGAAAATGCCACCAGTTATTGTTTTTCAAAATAGAACTTAACACCTTTCATTAAGGATTCGCCATCAATTTAGCTACAATAAGAAATCGGGCATTGTCACTATTCTTTCTTGCTTTAATAATTATTTTCGGCCAATCGCAGTATCAAGAAGGTTTTCGGCCTCGTGAGTAATTACATGACACACTTTCGAGATAACAAACAACGCCGTTAATAAGTTACATGATGTTTACCTGGAAAAGGTGATGCACAGCTTGGGGAAATCCCGCAACACTTACTAACCATCTAGAAGAACGGGTCCTTAATTGGCGCAGTCAATGGGATAGCTATTATACACTTTTTGCGGATATTATACAGAATTTTATAGAATTAACTTTCCACTCCTTCATGATCTGTCCAAATGGTTTATTCTTTTTCTAGCGTGTTTTGCAATGAAGGATGTATTTGGGGGAACTCGCGTATTCCAAGAGGTATATAGAGCATAATTAGCGAAGTCATTAGGATATACGTTGAACCGTTTGCGGGTCCAATGTATTTCAGACTTCCTTCGATTTTCAAGAACTCGTATAAGTCTTTTAATTTCCTTGGAATGCCCGTTGCAGTGTGTTTGAATGCTAAACTTAATTGACAGAATAGCACAGGCAGTCGAGGCAACCACTGAGCTACACAAAATTTCTATCTTCTCCGGTTCATAGTTCGTGAAAATTGTCCTGCTTAGGCCACCTTCGGTTACTTCAGAATTCCAGACCCACGAAAGCAATGGAAGCTTCTGAGATCCCAACGAGACTCAATAACGCCATATCGTTTCTCTTTATCAAATCTTCAAATCGGGATCGTAAATTTCGCTAATTCCAACTGCGTTGGCGTTTGCTGAACGCTGCACATAACCCAATTTCGATAGTGGGCAGTAGGGTCTCTCTCATTGACTAACAGTAAAACAATGGACCAATTAGAAAGTAAAATTGCGCAGCGCCCACGTGTTGAAAGTAGCCACGCCGGCACTGGCGAATGCAATAAAAGGCGAAATGTACAGTTAAGGTCGTCTAGATTTTGCTTGAATATTATGCTGTTTTTTTCATAGAATTTATTATACTGCGAATAAAAAAGGTTACGCAATCCAGGCCGACATAACAACTCGTGCTGCATTGGGGAAATCGGTCGTAATTTCCGTTTTCCCAGCAGTCATTCATAAAACAGAATGAAACGGTTTGCATTGTTGTTTACAGACTGACGACTACTATAATATCATTCATGGGATTTAACATTATTTTTATGCATTTTTGGGTTCAGCCAGGCACAAAACCGAGGTTCCTTTCTTGTTTAAGCCGTCCAAAGACCAACCTAAGCCTTTGACGTAATCAGTGACGGACGATTCGTCTTAGTGCTTGTTATTGTGTTTGTTCCGAGGGAAAGTCCCCGTCTTAGGCTGTGCCAGCCGCAGCAGATATGGGCCCAAAAAGGAAGTAAATAATCTCATTACTCTATAACCTTATTGTCGGTTCATTGTCTCTAAAATTGCTTGTTTGTGTTCGGCTTAACCATGCCCCGCTGAAGCCAGAATTTCATTCAAATAATGGAAATTCGAGATTTATTCCAGACGTTTTGTGCACAGGGCAAGTTTCTGTATGTGCAAAATATTCTTTACGTGACAATCTGTTCTCTACGCGAAGACGGAAAAAGTTTCTTCATCCCCGATGACGAATACCTGAGAGCCAACGAGTTTAATTTCATTTAATATGATGTGTAAATATGTCTTCTATATTATGCTCTCCAGCTCCATTCCATCTCTTAAGAAATTCGATCTCCCAGCAGCGACGTCGCCTATTTCGTCTCTCTTTCCGCTGAATTGGCAACGCTGCCTGTTTAAACATCGAAGTAAACCGTCTTTCAAGAAATTGGATCTCGCAGCGGCAACGCCGCCAGCGTCGTTTCTATTTCTCCTAACTTGGCAACACCGCCCATTTAAACATTGATGTAAACACTATTTCGAGAAATTGGATCTCTCAGCAGCAACGCCGCCTGCGTGGTCTCTTGACGTGGCAACACCGCTCATTTAAACATTGATGTAAAAGTTTGTAATAATAAAACGGCAAAGCAGCAGGCCGACCGCAAGGATTTCTATTTATAGCCGACAATAGTATACAGTATACAGCAGGCCAGACAAATGAATGAAAATACACGGGCTGGTAGGTTGCTGGTTACACGCTCAGCTGATGCGCTTAATATGATAAATAACACCAATCATTATTTTTACATTGCTGGGATAACGGGGAAAGTTCAAGTTCGCCGGATAAACATCAACAATCGCCTTGCATTTTTTTCAATTCTTCAACGATACTAGAAGAACCATCAGCTGAAAAAGTAGTATTTTTCAAAGCGGCATCCAACGTGGGCGCCTCTTTCATTTCTTCTATTAATGACGGTTCATGCCTCAATGTGAGATTTCAAGTGTACGACAAAAAAGAGCTCCAGGAAAATACGAGAAATTGTACACCGGATAAGTGTGGAGGTCGCCGAGTGATCCACTTTCCAGCTTTTGATTAAACAAGAAAAAAAACGACTTTCTATCCATCAGGGCCGGATTTAATCCTCCACCATTGAAATAGTCTAATGCTGCAACTGGCAAAGGTCAAAGTGCACTGGGTCATCCAGACTGCGCTTTATTGGATCAAAAACGTCGATTTTGGCAGAAATTACTAACCTACAAAATAAATCGTCAATATCGAATTTTATGGCAAAAGCATAAAACTTGTGGCTAATTTATACGAAAAATCGGGCTTCCGACCCATTTGGCAACATCGGACAGACGTCTTTATGGGTCGTCGCGACGAGGTGAAGAGACCCGAATGTTACGACGCCCCATTTCACCGAACATCTCGAATTTCCAGTTTAGGTTCTATCGACTTTCAAATATATCTGAAGGAAATGAATTTGTTTTTTTTTACAGTGTCCCACATATACGTGAACCAAATAATTCCAGCTATTTTGCATGTACGTGTACTTGTAACCAGGTAACCCAAATACTCTTTTGATCCTATTATTCACTTGGGTTTACTGCGTAATAACACGCTTTTGAACAGGTAAGGGTGTACACTGGCAACGTCGCTTCGCAGGGGAAAAGTAATGGAAAAACAAGACAGGGAAGGATTGAAGTTGTTTCCCCAAATTAATTTACTTTAAGCCTCTAAAGCTTTGTACGCTTCTACTAACGAACGTTAGTGCAAAATAGATTACACTTTTTTGTAGCCACTTTTTTTCCTCTATAAGACAGGAGTGTTCGCTTAAATTTCGATTCCTCTTGTAATCCAAGACAAACTATATATAACGACGTATCGTTCTATGTGGTTTTACTAACACAAAATCGACTTTTTGCTTATAGAGTAAGGTGGCTTCGATGGAACGCACGGCAGCTACTCAATGATAACACAAAAAATAAGATTTCATTAAAAATTTAAGAAATATGATAAAAATAAAATCAAATTAATAAATAAAAAATTTAATTTTTCTTGGAATTGTATGTAAGTCTTGGTTGCCAAGCGATCTCTCCTAGTATACGGACATTTTTTGTAATTATTTATATATTTCTAATGCCTCTACAGCGTCCTTTTTTTCTTTTTATTAGACCAAGCCGTCCCTGCCTTGAACCCTCATCTCCCAAAACCCGCCAACGTCGCATAAAACTCCCTCCTCCCTCACAACCCCTTCCGCGGCGATGGTTTTGTTTTTCTAGCCAATTGTGCGTACTCCGCTCATGTTGTTTCGCCATTGATCTCGTGACGTCAGCGGGACTTCGACGGTTGCCAAGACGACGGCAGCTAGATCGATCTGGCACTACTGCCAACGCGCCGGCGCATTTCCCTTTTACCAGGGGGTAGGGGGGCTTAATGCGATTTTTTCACGGCGCCTTCACGTTTTCGAATGGGGAACTTTCATGGTCGAAACTGATGATTTCGTGGGTGCAAGATTAGTACCCACGTGATGCACTTAATCATAAATGTTGACAAAAGTGTAGGTGGTAGGAAGGAATAACGTTACAGCTTGATGCATGTGTGGGTGATGGCTCTAATGCGAAACGTCCCACGCAATATAGATTGAGAATTTGAACATAAACGGAGACTAAATCGGGCATTTGATCATCCCTTGAATCTTCAATGAACTCGCCCTAGATTTACAGATTCCGCATATGTCTGGCTGCCAATCAGAGCTAGGGCAGGCTTACTACCGATCACGTTACTACGGCCCTGCGTGACATGTCACCTGTGTCCTCCACTGAAGGATGGAGACCTCGCCCTGTCCTCCGCGCACTGTTGCCGTCTGTCTCTGACCTTATTACTATATTATAAATAAATTACCAGGCTTTTTTTTATTTTAAAATTTCCTGCTTTCGATGATTAATTAATAAAAGTTCAGGTGTCCAGTAATTTTTCCTTGCATAAAATCATCAGGCTCTCCAACTCTCCACCGGCTCCACCGGACAAATTGGTCTAATAATAACAGTATTAATCAAAATATATTGTTTGCGTATTGTATTATTGTGATCAGGACTGCAGTTCTCTAATGTTGAAGACTGATCATTGTCAGTGTTACGCAGAAATCTCGCGAATTTTTATGTTATGGCTCAAAAAGAAAATTAACTTCAAGACGAATTGGGCAACGTCCAGGGGAAAATTCTTCCTTTCCGGGCACCCCGAAGTCTGGCGTAAGGGCTGCGTCGGTTTCCATGACGATGCCACCACTGAAATCCCCCTGCTCCCCATGTCTGTCTCAGCCACCTTCTCCCATATAGGCACACACGAAGTTATTAGGTGAAAAATGTAACGCATTCTATTTTATGAGTAGGTGCTTCAGAATTTAGAAATGCGGATTTTTCTACTGAAACTTGAACCAACTTATAGAACATATGTATGGCAATTATCATGACTCACGAAGGTTCATAGGCCGTAAAAGAACCTGCGCAGTCACTGTCCTGCGATCGAACCCAGACGTTGCCGGTACTACACGTCGGGTACCGGCATGGCTTTAAAATTTAAAAGGCCGCGATCACCACAACATAGATGGCCATCACGGAACCAACAGACCGGACAAGGTCTTCTCGTACGTTAAACCTGGCTGCCTTAATAATGGCACTGACTGTCGGTCGAAGGAAGAAAGTACTCTTGGAAAATCTCCATGCGGAAATACGTTCCATTGACCCCGAGATGACATAAAAGTGCGTCAGCACATTGACGTAAGCATCGATTTCGACCTAACTCCGGTTTCGTAATGGAACGTTCCACTTCGCAGTGGGGCTTTATTGGGGCCCAGGCCTCGAACAACCGTTCCTTTCTTGTTAGAAGGACTTTAACCCCGAAACAGACAAAGATAGAGAGAGGTGATTTATGCGACAGCCCCACGTACGATTAGAGCGACTTTGATATACTGCCGTCATTTCACTTTGCTTCACGGGCAACCGTATTTTTCCACCATAAGCATTGCTGAAGACCTCAAAAGACAATGGAAAATAAAGATAGATGCAACGGTCTTATGAAATGCTATTATGTCGCATTAGTACAAGAATGTAAACACTACTTTTTTTATATTTATTTCTAAATTTCTGACAAATTTGGTCTAGAAAGTTCTGGAACGTCACTGCGCACTCTAGCTTTTCGAGATCGTGGCGCCTTTGTCAGAACAGCCTCGCAAAGTCTTGCATAATATAACGCAAACCTCCACAATATAATATTCACTTTGTCAAGTCTCAATTACATTTACAAGTTTCCAAACCTCAAGTTTTGCAGTGGCAAGAAATAGCGGCAACTGAAGTGAATTCTCGGACGCAGTTGGACAAAATAACTAATTGATTATGTATGTGCACAATAGAAAAATATTATCTGATACGTTCCAAAATTTGTAACTACGTTCGACATTTTTGTATAAAAAAATTCGAGATCTTTGGATGGAAATTCTATTTCGATCTCTACTCTACTCTACTCTACTACTACTAGCTATATTCTAATTTCGAGCCCAAGATCTCAAATTTCTATGGCTTTTAGTTTTCCCAGAGACTGAAACAGAGCTAAAAACACATCGAAGAAATGAAGACAGATGCAACGTGCTTATAAAATACTATTACGTTGCTCTAGTATAAAAATGTATGCAACAATATAGGTATGCTAACAGTATGCCTCATCGCGCATTCTAGATTGTTCTAGAATATCTTTGACAACTATTCGATCACCGCGATTTCTTTTTCACATTGATGCCAATTTTGCCCGTTTTATTGGCTGACTAATGACAGGAAAACGTTCTCATATTGAAACCTGTCAGCCCTTCACATTACAATATTATTTATTTTCATATTTCCTTCACAATCGCCCCCCGGAGCCTCGCTTTCTGATGCCGTATAAATGGCTGTCCCCCGTTCCATTTTCACGCTAATGGATGCCATGACTAGGTAAATTTTTTGAATAGACCCATAATAATCCATAATGGAGGGAGGATAATCCGGGCCCAGGGTATACATTATGGGCTTCCGGATCTCGCTAAAAAACATTCGGGGTCGTAATCCAAGCAATTTTCTGAAAACCCGGAGCAAAGGGAATTACTGTCGGTACGGCTCTGGATTCTAATCCAAATTAGAATCATGTTTCCCCTTCTATATTACGATAACGGTTTTAATAATCGATGTTAATTTTTTTTATTGCGGATGATTGATTGAGCGTGCGGAAATAATGCATGATATGGAAAAAGCCGATTAATCGCTTCACCGGATATTTACCATTTAATTTTTTTTGGGAAGGGGCAGGGGAGAGGAGGAGAAAGAAAATTCTCTAATTCTATCACTAAATTTCAACACCTTAATTGCATTTACAAAGCTCCAAAGCTTAAATTGAAATACCCGATTTCAATATAGCATGCACATAAATCGATTAGAGCAAAACAGCTTCAAAAAATTATCAATATGTTTACGAAATACCAATGGCAAACCTCGAATTTGAAACACTCTGTATAAATTGGACATTTTCCGCCAAAAAATTAAAATATATTTAGGGCACATATACCTACCTTATACCATATACATAGCTGAAAAAACAATGGAAAATGATAGATACAAAGGGCGAATCTGATAGTATTGATGGCAGGTTGTTGTCATTCGAAAATTCATAGCTTTGTCTTTATGGGTAATTGTGTTTTTGCACCATTTAGGTTCATTGCTGAAGAACGAAAAAGACAATAGGAAACGAAATAGATGCAACGTGCCTATAAAACATTATTGCGTTGCTCTAGTTCAAAAATCTATGCATACAAACAGAACACTCCTACTTTTTTTCTAATAAATTCGACCTAGAATGTTCTGAAGCCCCACCGAGCGCACATTCTCAAATATTCGAGAACACCGCGCCTTTGTCAGACTACAGGTCTCCGTAGTCTATTCCACTTCGCATCCATTTTAATGAGTCAGCCCTCCACAATACAATCAAAATCAAATTTCAAGAGTAGATTCTTCCCTATGAATTGAACATACTTAATTGGAAATGTTAAATTTCCGCACTTGTCTAATTGAGGAGTTGCCGTAAGTTGCACCATATGCATTATTGAAGACCGGAAAAGACAACGGGAGATGAAGATAGATGCAACGTGCTTATAAAATACTATTACGTTGATCTAGTATAAAAATGTATGCGACGATGTATATACGCAGACGTTACTACTTAATTTTAAATTTCTGACAAATTTAATCTAGAATCTTCTGGAAACCCAATGCGCGCGCACCCTAGATTATTCGAGAACATCGCACCATCGCTACGATGCCCTTGCAATGTTTCTTCCATTGGCACCAATTTCAATGAGTCAGCGCTCTTCACAATGCAGTATTTATTTTGATACTTAATCAAGCAGATTGTTGAACAGCTGAAAAAGCAATGAGAAACGAAGATAGATGCAACGTGCCTGCAAAATACTATTACGTTGCTCTAGTACAAAAAACGTATGCATGCAATACTATAGAATGTGCGCAAACATAATACTGTTCCTCATTTCTAAACTTTGGGCGTTTTTGAAAAATTGCGAGGTTGTTTTAATTTGAAAATCCCCGGCCTTTCTGCACATTTTAAAGCGATAAATTTCCCCCAAAAAATTATTGCAAAACCCACTTCCTTGGGCAAAGTGAACACGTAAACGGCCAGACCGAAAGTCTGCCGATGCAATCAGCATATGAATGAACTCTATCTGGGTCACAAAAGTCACACAGTCGGCAGTCAGAGGTGCATTTTTTGTAGTATTTGCCACACGTGCGTGACGCTATAGAGCCATTAATTCCAGCAGGGCATATCTACCTCTAAATACTAAGACTACTTACCAAAGCACTCAATCAATAATTGATAATTATCCCTAGAAATTGGGTCAGGGCTATTTTTACACGGGGTTTAAAAAGGATTTATTTATATAACGATCCACGAACGGAAATCCTAAATTCCTACGACTGGCCGATGGTTTGTCTGGCCGCTAATTGCCTCCGCCATGACCTAGTTTAGGCTCAATGTGACGTGTGAACACGTACACATTCATCCAAGGCTGTTTCCCATTGGAACAAACAATAACATACGGAGGAGATAAGGGAGCCTTTGAACTTCCCTTTATTCTATCAAGGAATCAAACAGCTGTTTTTGCCCGCACTCACGCTCGATTGCGTGGCTTTTTCATTTCCGAAGCCATTGAATAATTGAACCGAGCAATTGCGTCGTAGAAAACTGTGTTTCACCCTTTAAACGTAATTACAAAAGTAGTGTAAAGGAACTATCAAGGTCGGCTACTTTAAACTGAGGAAGCCTTGAAACTTCGCCATCCAAAAACAAAGAATTCTACCTGACTGAGCACGGATTAATTTTGATCACAGGGGATTTGCAAAATTCAATGAATCGATCCCAAGGTTCATTTAACAAGTTTTCGGCCCGATTGCCTTGCGCTTCAGATAAAAAACAAAGGCCCATAATTAGTAATCGCTAAGTAGTCTGGTGGTTCGTCCTCGAGATCAATCCTGCGATGTCTGGTTTAACTAGGGTTGTAAAACGATGCTTATATATATATATATATATATATATATTGACCTTCATTCACCTGTTATATCTCAAAAGTATCAACAATCTCTGTCATATGTGTCACTCATTTTCTCATTATTGAAATTGACGGTCAAATTCAAAAATCTCCGGACAAATTCAATGAGACTTGGTGACATGCAAAATTATGTATTTTAATCGTTTATTTTGAACAACCCTGTAGAACAATAGTACACTTTCTATTACCATATATCGAAATTACAAATTTACGCCATGCCCTTGAGAGTATTAAAAAAATAAATAAACTAAAATGGTATGTCAAGTGTATTTCGAACGCAGCTTAGGGAAACAACTGACAGATCTCCTATACTGGCTGTGGAAAATTTCTGCCAACTATGTTCCAATATCTCACAAATTAATTTGTGGTATGTAAATTTTGACTGCAACTTTCTCTCAACAGCCAAATTGTGTAGGATTTAACGGATTCATTGATCGGTCACGTTTATGAATGGCTTGACAAGGCTGCTTATCGTGGCTTCCTTTGTGTATTGTATTTCATCGGCGTTTATAGCAAAAATAAACTACGGCACCGCACCGAACCGGATCATGTCCGCTATCAACAACATGACATAATATTTGTACAGAGTTCGAAATATGTATTGTCCGCACAAAGCAATAATGGATAAAGTAAACTGAATGGGAATTTCCCTATAGACAACCACTTTTCGTGGTGTTTACAAGACTCATTTGAAGGAGATTGTTCGAAATTACATGGGCAAACTAAAGGGGAGTAGATAGATACCAGGCACCCATTATTAAAGCAAATAATTCCAAAAAAATTGCACTCGTCAAGTGTCTAGACTAAACAAAACTCGTGTGGCGTGATCAAGAATATTTGATGTAGCCTGGATATTTATAACCGCGCGAATGTATGTAAATCCTGGATTCGGGAGAAAATCATATGATCCGAAGCGAGGCCAACGTCCCACTCGCGCATCAGCTGATCTTTTCACGCTATTTAAAGCAGCTGACTATGAGATGCGCAGACTGGTAAGCAAATGTTTGCATGATTGGCGCTAATTAATATTTCGTGTTAAGAACCGTGTTTCATAAACCAATCGTCGCTTATTTCCGTTTTTAAGTTTTCTAATCCGAAATTTCCTACCTTGCTGAGTTTCTCGCCTTCGTGATGCGGCAACAGACTGCGCAGCGACTGGAACCCATTGTTGATGGACTGCATGCGCCTGCGCTCGTTGCTGTTGGCGATTTCGCGTCGCATCCTCTTTTCCTGGTCCATGGTGATCGTCGGGGGTTCGCCGCCCTTATTGATGCGGCTGCAAATGCAAAATGCAACCAGTTAATCACCTGAACGGTGAGGCAGGTCAGTAATACACGTAGCCTCTGCACCGAGCAGATACAAACGAATTTGTTTATACGTAACATGGTGACATGGTTTCGTACGAACTATGAATTTAAACTAGTTATAAGCGTCACTTTACAAGTTAGTCCACCCCTATTTTGAAGGAAGTCGTACGATGAAAACGCCTCCCCAAATTCACCACACAGTTTAATCAGATCACATTACAATACCAAAGCCAACAATCGAGGAAATATGTTAAATAAACGGAATGTCGTCATATTATATTTAAAGTCAATTATGAACACGTAAATAGTATAATCTAATAGAGATTATGTACGTTCTTGACATATTTTCTCATCTGCATCATCAAGTGTATATTGCACTATGAGCACAGTTAAATAGCATGTGCAAAGCAAACCTCATCGATTAGGAAAATCCACACACCTATCAAAATATGGCAACATGGCACCTTTCATTTTTCTCGCCACTAATGAGGCGAAGTTGAGCGATGCCAGTTACCGGAGAATGAGCAGTATTGCCAGATCCTCTCAGTTATCCGTACGGCTTAGAATTTTTTCACAAGCTTTTCGTCACCACACATGCCGTTGGCTAATTTTTTCCTTCACGAAAAATTAAAGCAAGTGGTATGAGCACGAACTATTTACAAAAACAAGCACGAAGGTCCTTTTCTTTCTTCTTTCATCTTTTGTAACCGACACCTGCGCACGTGTGATAAAACCCAATCGGGGTTTCAAGGTGAATTCGACCCTTATTCATAGGAAGTCGGTTTGAAATGCGATACTGAAGCGACAGCTGGTAGAAGCGAATTCTGGTGAATTTGGCAATTACTTGCGCAACATGAAAAAAGTGCGTCCGCTTTAGCTGCGCGTTATTTATGTTTTCGTTCCATCCTTCTCTAATCTATGACACAATACTGCGCCGACCTTGTCTGCGGTATCTAATTATTGGTGCGGTGCGGCTTATACCGTCGTAATAGCAGGTAGTTTGTAATCAAATTCCTAGTCTATTTATGGAATATACAGGGTGTTTCAAAACATGTGTCGGAAAATGAAGGGTGTGATTGCTTGTTTCATTTTAAAAAAATAAGTTCCTATTAATGTGGGTCCGCAAACGCACCGTTTTCGAGATATAGGATGTCAAAAAACAGTTTTGTTTTTTTTTTCAGTTTTTTGACGATATTTCTGGAATATTTTGAGATGCAGAAGTCACATTTCGTACACCTATTATCATTAATATTAGTTGTGTTTTGAGTGTTACTTCAATTTTTCCCCATATGCCAGAGGCGGAGATTTTAGGGTTGCGTGAGATTTTCATGTTTGTTCATGTTGCTAATTTTTTACATATTTTTCATCACAAAATGTCATTTTTCTCAACGATGGTTCGCATTAGAGCTTTTCACCATGAGTACTTTTTTTGTGTAGAACACATCGACGGTATAAAACGTGCCTCTAAAATGCTAATTTTCCCAGTTACGTTAAAATTAAGGGCAAAAAAATCTCACGCAACCCTAAAATCTCCGCGCCTCTGGCATATGGGGAAAGATTGAAGTAGCATTCAAAACGTAACTAATATTAATGATAATAGGTGTACAAAATGTGACTTCTGTATCTCAAACGATTCCTGAGATATCGTCAAAAAACTGAAAAAAAAAAAAAAAACTTGTTTTTTGACACCTTGTATCTTAAAAATGGTGCGTTTGCGGACCCATGTTAAAAGGAACTTTTTTCTTAAAATTAGTCAAAAAATCACATCCTTCATTTTTTGACACGCGTTTTGAAACACCCTGTATAACCCAGAAACTCGATGGCAATCGATAATTTTCCCATTAAGTCTGTAGTCCAGGCACTATTTTTATCTTCTGAGATATGGTCGCAGCAGCAAATCTTGCCTGCAGGCATACACAAAAACAAATCCAATTACCCAATTACCCACTTGAATGGCAAATTCCAATCTCGTAATTTTCCCCCAGTGGCTAGACTGCTCCACACCCGTGGCGCCGTTGATGTTCTCCGTACGCAACCCCTTCAACCCCTTGGGGAAGCCCGTTCCATGGTCAGCTCAATCGATATATCGATGCGAGGGCGTTGTGTTAAAGCTGCACCCTGACGTTCATTTTGTAATTTCACTGACCATAGGGAGAATTTGATTCGTTCGCGAAAAGACAGTTTTTACGGGAAACTGAAGGGTTTCTTCTACTAAGGACGCAAATAGAGCAAGGCTGAGACGGCTAAAAGGGACGTCGCGACGCCAAGAAACCCCGCGTGTGCCGATGATGTATGGACGTCTAGACGCCACTTATTGCAGTGCGAGGGCAATTTCTCTCTTGAAACGAAAAATCTTAAAACTAAAGATGATTAAATCCGAGGGAATATTACCGGGAATTGCGCATTAAAACGCTACTTTCAACTTTCCCTATTTGAGGGAACACCGGCGGATAATTGCTTCCATAACCGAAGCCCTAAAACGGCAGCGATCTTCCCTCGCAAAACCTATATATCAGCGGGAATTGGCCGCATTATGAAACTCATCCCGGTTTCCCGACTAAAAATTACCGCCATTTTCCGACCGCCATGTGGCCCTTAAAACGGCAAGTTATAACGCGGCGTCTGCGAACATCACGTATTTCCACTTTAAGCCTCAATGTTTCTTTCCAATAATAGCAGGTTTGGTCTTTGTACATCAATACATCGAGTTTGAATCGCGGCCCGAAAAATCAAGAGGAATCAGAACGAATACCCCATAGGGCCAGCATTGAAATATATTGCCCGAAAACAAATCAAACGTGCGACTTAGTCAATAGCATCAAACGCCCTTACAAAGCTACTACCATAATCCTCCCACCTAATTAACTTTTCCTGACTGATTCCCATGGTAACTTCCTAAGAACGGCACGCAACGTGATTATTTATTTATGCGCATTTATAAAATATCTTCTATAAATAACCAGCACTTATTTATTATTAAATTATTCACTGTAAAATCAGTTAATATGTAAGAATGCGCTAATCATGGGGATGGAACTTAGGAGAACAACGGACAGATGCCGCTCGAATCCAGAGGCGCTTGCGCACTCCCATCCCGTAGCAGTTGGTGTATGCATGTAAATTTCAAAGTCCTGGTAATTTTAATTTGATACCGGTTTCGAATTCCACGGAATGGCACAAGAAAAATATTGATGGCGGTACCTATGCACAGCCAACGTCCGCTGCTAAATTCCTCCGACCACATGAACCCAAACCGGTTCCGCTTTAGAATAAAATCCATCTTTGCGAGATATTTATTTACTTACGGTGCAGAATTCGCTTGAATGCACATTCCTTTGCGTTACGCGATCGTCCAATCGGCTGCCAAGCTATGCGGCTGTATCGGATGTTGAAATTATCTGTAGAAATTCCAAAGCTCTTTCCTACACCAAATTTTTGCTTTGTTCAATTAAGCACAACAGGGTTTGGAGACCGTCAAGTCTCTCCTGGGAGGTTAGTACTGTCTCTACTACGTGGAATACAAATTCAATGGAACCAGCCCGTACGACAATTATAAAACAACATGTGATGGATGAATCATCGACATCAAAATAGCAATTAGTCCGAACCAAAATAGCATGGTGTATTGCGCCGTAGGATTGAACAGAGAACCGATCACCTTTACGGTGGCCTTCAAAGGTTACATGTAACTCCACATGAATTGTAGTAAACAACGAGTTACACAAGAAGGATTTTAGTTTGAACTGCACATTTCACAATCTGCCTGTATCTGCTGGGAAGGGTGAAAGTGCTTCCTTCCTTCAAAACAAGAAGGCAATGAAAGTCCTTCCGATACAAAAGCACATAGCAAGATTTCAAATATCAAGGGTGGGACGAGCAGAAAGACCCATCATTACGACCTTTGTCTTTTTTAATGGGAAATGGCACGGATTTTAAAGCCCTAGTTAAGAACATGAATCAGACACTAAACAGACGTGAAAGTAGGGTTCAGTAGCCGGGCACCACGCCTTAAATAGAGCCCATTTCCTAAACATTTATTCCAATGTCGCCTACGGTTGCAGAATTGGAAAATATGAGTAAAAATGTATCCTTACTTGACATGCTACAGCTGTGTTATTGCAAAAAAGCGAGTTAAGAATGTAGCCCTCCATACAAGCACTAACAGCTGTCAGATCAGCAGCTACAGGCTCGATAATTTATTTATTTTATTTATATTAATGGTCAGATGGGTACAAGTATTCATAGGTCTTTAGACTTAGGCTCACTCGATTAAAAGTTAATTTTGGAGGAAACCAAGAAATTGTGATCGATCTCGTTGGATTTTGTGGTAAAAAATAATCATTAAAGCCGGTACTACATACCTATAGCCCTCTGTTTTAGGACAGATGTGGAGTTTCATAAACTGAAGGTACAGGCTCCTCCAACTTCGGGAGGAGCCCTAGATAACGGTAGATACCTCTAAAGTCAAACGGTGACATTGAGGTAATAAAATAAAAAAAGGTTTATGGGAAAAAATAAAGGTGTTGCTTATTTTTATTATTAGTTGGTCGAAGCAGGATGGCAACATAGTCCTGTTCTGATAATTCTGCCACTTACACCTACTGACATTTTTCCAGGAATTTTCCTATACATTAGCAACATAACCGCCTCTCTCTTTAATTGCAAACAAAAAAACAAGACACAACGCTTTTTTTTCAAATGACGTGTAGGATTATTTCAAAAACTCCCAATAGCGACAAGACCATTTCCAATAAACAGTAATTAATTATTAAAATTATTTAATTGCGAAATATTTTACAACACTATCACCAGGTAAAAAACGTTGAACAACTCCTTGAAATGCTGCCAAGAAATGCACCATGCACCGAGTGCTTACTATACAACTACGGCGCGGGTTTATTACGGGCATGCACTTGGATTTCGTGGAGTAAAAAAAAACGATTTGCTGGAAATAACGCGCCGACA
Organism: Euwallacea similis; assembly: GCF_039881205.1. Lineage (NCBI taxonomy): Eukaryota > Metazoa > Arthropoda > Insecta > Coleoptera > Curculionidae > Euwallacea > Euwallacea similis. Next base: position 744,405 of record NC_089630.1, read on the forward strand.
TGCTGGTTCGAGATAAGTCTACAACTACAACAGTTTGTACTAAAACGATGACGTATTTTGGATTGTCAAAATCATGTGGACGCCAAAAAAGCGGGTAAAATCATGTGGACGCTAGAGAAGCGGGTAAAATCATGTGGTGTACGTACCTCGCGACGTTATCGATGATATCCTGCTTTTCGTCGCCGGCCTCCTCGAAAATCACCCCCTCGGTGTCGATGTACATTGCCATTGAAAATTCTGAACTTGCAAGCACACAGTCACCGGTAATTAAAAGAAAAAACCGCCTAAAACTGAATTACAGTACGGAGCGCGGGATAACGAAACACTACGTAAGCCTCACAGAGGTTTTCTGAGAGCGCGGGAAACAGCTGAGAAACCGGTGGACGCCAACGTACGATTCATACGCACAAGCGGCGTCGTTTTCCAATTTTCGCGAAATTGTTCGGATTTTTGCACTGCACGAGATGAAGACTGCGTCAAATTGACGTAAACGAGAAAAACTAACCAGTTCTGATAATTAACAACGAAATAATTAGTGAATAATTCTGGTACTATTTTCGACGCGGAGTAATCTGTCGTCGGACGTAGCGTATTTCCAACGTATCGTCTACCAGCTGTAGCGGAAGCCCCGCCCATTGCTGCTCCGTCAGAACGCGACGTTGCCACGTCTTTAACGATTATTCTTGGGCGGATCACAGATACCGGGGAGGACAAAAAGTTGAAAATCAAATAAAACTTATTTAGATATAACTTTATTCTTATTCGATTAGCTTTAGTAATCTTCTCACTGCAAATTAACTAAACTTTCGAGTAAAAAACGTGGCAAAAATTATATAATTTTCCATTTCGCACACTTAGGTGGCTAGAAAAATATAATAAATTAATGGCCTGTTTAGTGGAAAACTAAAATTATCAGAGATTTAGCTATTAATATATACTTTAATAGAGGGATACGTTAATTCATGCCTTCAATTCCTTATGATGGACTTCTCATACCTCACAGGTACTTTGCGTTAATCTTTTAGAAACGTTTTAAATTGCGATCAAGATCACCATAAGGTTTAATTAAGATCTTTTAACTTTTCGAGAAGCCTGCAAAAGGCTACAACACGTTCTCCCTGTAACTGAAAATACAATATCATCTAAACTATACGTAGATATCAATAAAGTAGCAAAAATTCTCAAATCGAAATAATATTATATAAAATGCTTTATCTTGCAATACACGCTCGTATAAATCTAATATGTACAAAGGTACTTATATACAAATACCTAATTGTGACTATTCCGTTCACCAAACTGGGCCTTTTAAAAAAAGTGTTAAAGCAAACTGAAACTTGAAATGACCTAGAAAAGAAACCTGTCATTTCTGAAGACGAGTTCTATTTATGGGATTTAGTATAAATTTAACACTAAATTCTGCAATTACTATAGCTTTAAAAACTAAATAACCGAAAAATTGTAAATCTTCATGCGCGAACAACGTAGTTTCAACCTCAGAAAGAAACATATTTGTTATGAAAATTCCTACTCGAACTAGATAAGCACAGAATTGGAATGACGCATGAAGTCGTAATAGGTCACAATCTTGTCAATTTTCCTAAGGCTACTTGAATTTATCGTCATCACTCTTAGCTATAAGCCGTGTGCATTAAACCCTGCTGCTTACACTCAGTTTACTCGAGACGCAGCAAAAAAGGGCACGGCAGATGGCGCTGGGAGAATATGCTACTGCAGGCCCAACAAAATCGTCATTAACATTTCGAATTTTCGACTATGTTTAACCTAGCGGAGAGACAAACAGATGAAATAAAATTGTAGAGAAACAGGCCCACGGGGTATTCAAGCCAATTAAAGTGGGAATAACACATAATGCCGTAGTAGGTTTTAATTTTACTTACTTACTTTATGCTCATTGTATCCGCTTCTGAGAAAACAAAAAATTTTAAAAATTGCCCAGATTCTCCTGTTTCGGGAATATTTTCAAAAAGATTTATGTTCACTTTTAAAGTAGACTTTTTGGAGGAGAAAATCAGGAGAAATTTAACTCAAAATTTGGCAATTGCAGAAACAAAACGTTGCTATGTTGCCACAAACATGTCTATCCAGGACTGGAAAAATGCATATATAAAATTATTTTATATATAAAACCAACCGACGCAGTAATTAATTAAATGGCTAATACCACTGGTGCTAGAGACCCAGTAAAGGCTGAGTAAATTAAACCCCAGAGGCCGAATGAATTATAATATCAACGGCGACCTTACCATTTGACATTCATTTCCATGACAACCGTAAATAAAACAACAATGGAATGATGACATTATGGGCTGTTCGCTCGGTAGGTAAATAATACTACATACGTGTATACGTCGTTATATACGTGTCATTATTAACTGTTATTAAAATGTTTTATAAAAAAAAAGGCGAGAAAATGTACATCACGATCATTCAACACACCCAATAATGGTGCCATTGAAATCTAGTAGGAAAAATTATGTTTAACACATCGTTATTATTACATTTTCCGTCCCTATGCCTGTCTTCGTCAGAATGGTATTTAAAAGTGGATGCACACTTCTTATTGACAAAATGGCGGACATTAAGTTTATATCAGAAAGACGTCGATATAATCAGGCGAGCCGCTTTGTCGCGCAGATTTTTATAGACTCAAAATAAAAAAAGGCACTGTGTTGTCATTAATCACGAACACTGGTCTGTTTGTCTCTTCATTCCCAATATGTTGTCTTCGATAAAAGCTCTACAAAACCCAATACCACTCCTGTTTCTAAATCGATCTCTCGGTTAAATTTATTACTAAATCCCCTCACTCAAACCCGCAATAAGTGCACTATTCTCAAGGCCAGTTTTCACAAACTTTCACCCAAACAAAGCCCCACATTGCCAGGACTTCAAATTACTCTATAATTTGAGGCACTATAACGCTTTTTTGATATTGGCTTTTATGCTTCGGTGACGCAGATGGGCGGGCTTCACCTTCATCTTGAGCTGCTGGATCAAGTCGAAAATTTTCAGGCTGGGACCCACTTTCCCGCCTGTGTACTCCAGAATGTCTTCTTTGTTGAGGTTCAGCAGAGTTTTGCCAGTAATTTTCTACAAAAAAAAGGAACGTGAACTCCTGGCAAAAAACATAACTGCATTGCAGGATGAAGCAGTGAGATAAAAGCCAATTGCAGTGATGACCATGTATCTACTTTTTTGAATGTTTATCCAATATTTCATTGGCATATACCGGTCTACGTCTGGCCTATTTCAGCGAGGCCGTACTGGCGTATCGGAGTACGGCTATTTAAAGTCTCGTAAAAAAGAATGATAAAATGATGAAAGATAAGCTTTAAAATTTGTGTTTTCTAGGACTACATGCATTTTTAAGGTAAATAAATGAGGTATGTTTTTTATGCACTTTATGATTTAATAATAACCCCATTACGTCACGTTTTCTCATAGATAATACTTAAAAACAACAAGTACAGATGTACTTAAATTTGCAATATTACGAAATATTTAATGTGTAACTTTTAATCCTCAGATACGGTTTATTGTTTCGAGTACTACCATCGCAAAAATTCTCACAGGTCATAAATACCTCATCTCAGCTACATTACTGTTACATATTATTTAGTTCATCCAACTTAAAGTGGGCTTAAATGACCCTTTTTTTATTACTTGAAATATAGGAGACTGTCAAATCTTCCAGAAATTAATCGTTTGAATGATTCCTCAAATAAGGCTCATCATCATTCACTGCAATTGCAAATGCATCATAAACAAACTTGAATGGCCGATTCTCAATCTTTGAAAACATCCTCAATGTTTTCAATTTGCAATCGGTGTCACACTGTACTTTGACATAAAAATTGTGCTACGCTAAACACTTCACCATTTCGTCAACAATTGAAGTGGACACTTAACATATCAGTTAGGCGCAAAAATGCCTCTTCAGTCTTTAAAAAAAGTCAAAGAAAAACAGGCAGTACTTTCCGAGTGCACGAGTTCTTAGGCCTATAATAACGAGAGCACCTCAGAAGCACCCACACTCATCGACACGCCGCGATTAATTCAAAATGCTATTCAAGATATTTTTTCTGTTTTGTACGGCGATCTACGCCTCCAAAGTAAGTGCTAATTACAACTTTGTCACAATTTAATAGCAATAACTGATATAAATGAGTCATAATTGACAAATACCATATTTTGCAGGCTTTACCAAGTTACATCCCCGGAATGGACAATGCTTCAGCGGATGTCTTGGCCCGTCTAGGATTGTCTTTTAGGGATGACGTTGACTATAATGCATACATTCTCAATTTGGAATCGGTGGTTGAGGACGTACAGCAAGTAATTTTGAAAGTCATTCAGAACGCCGTGGCAGTTGGGACGGAGTTCGTCAATGCAGTGGCTATATACTTGTCGCAGCAAAGCGTGTGGAAGATTACAAACTTGCAAAGTAGCCTGTTTAAGGAATTTGAGAATGAACGGCACAATGCATTCACACAAGGTAAATACATACAAAATTTATATATTCGCAATAAGCATGGAAAACAAACTATAAAAATTTTACAATGTTTTTTTCTAATTGTAGACACTGACATCAGCTCCTGCGTCTCGGAAGCGATCACTTTAGTCTACAACGCATCCCAAGACTCCATCGCCAAATTACAGGAGAAATTAGACAATATTACCACCAATTTTAACGATTTCACCTCGGAGACGTACATCGACCCAGCTGATGCCTCGTTGGCGAAAAGCTACACTATCAGAGACAGAATTTACAAGTGCCCCTTTAACTTCACCGATTTCGTGCCCTTCTACGTTTGCCTCACTGTTCAAGCTGTTTTAGGGGACATTGTGAGCCTTAACGAGTTCGCTGAAAAATTCAACGACACGTCGGCTAAAATTACTGAATTGGTACTGGAATTCAAAGAAGCCGCTTCAATTTACAGTGATTCGTATGTGGACAATTTCAACGTTACATCGCAGGGGATTTTCAAAGATGTTTTTTTGCCTTGTGCGGAAGATTTAGGGTACACTCCCTAGGATCAAGCTCATGAGAGGGAGAGAGAGAGAGAAAGAGATAAACTTAGATAGTTTTAATTAGATTATGCTAAATATTATTGCTTCGTTTTAGAAAGCGTCTTTGATACCAAATAAGGTTATGCGTAACATTTCCTGATGGTTCACTTCAAATCAAAACACAATTCAGTGCAAATCAGATATCATCAGTTGTTTAGATATAGCGCAAACAATGCGAAAACACTTAAGCATTGGAAAAACCAAAATACTCTGATATCTGGCTTGGCGACAATGAATGCATTGATAAACATAAGTATCACATTAGTTAAAGATGAATGACATAATGCGAAATGAAAATAAGTTTATGCAGGTTAGTTTAGGCTAGTTCAGCGTACCTACTTATTGATTTTAGAAACTGAGATAAAATATGAAATTATAACTTATTGAAATAATAACTGTTAGAATTAGCGCGAGTTTTATTTTTGTTCTTATTGTAAAACTAAATTCCTAGTGTTGATTCATCGAAATGACTGTTCACTTAAGCGGCTAAAAATGTCTCCGCCGATTCCAAAACCAAATTTCTCAACATTTTTCCTTAAAAGTGCCTAAACTTCTACGAATTTCCAGGAACACGAAGTAAACTTATTAAAATTTTTCAGAAAAATACCTGGGCTTTTTTTTATGATTTTCCAGGATAAATAATTCTGTAAATTTTATCTAATAAACCAACTGGACTTCTTAAATCTAAAATCACTTGCCACGATTTGGAAATACACAGAACTTGTCAACAACTCTTCAAATAACCCATACAAACATCCTTACAGCTCACCTGTTTACTGAACGCATCACAATAATTGGCGCAATCGTTAACCCTCAAAAACTGGGCTACATCAAACACGTTCCACTCCTCCGGACACAATTCTCCCGCTGATTCCAGGACGAAATTTGCGTTATCTATTAACCTAGGTATTAATTTCGGACTGGAGTTGCTTGACACCTAAAATTCTCTTTTAGGATCACAATAACATATTCAGTTAATGGTACTGACATGCATGGGAGGTTTACGCTCAGGAGGTGGCTCTGGAGGCTCTACTGTCGGCTTTAAGTCCACATTATTTACTACCACTAAAGAAGATTCACTGCTAGCGATTGGGAGGCTTTGATCAGGCCCCGCTGGTTCTTCACCTAAAAACCAAACCGCAATAAAGACATATTTTTAACATATTTGGACCGCTGACCAGTTTCAGGTCCGTGATTTTCCTCGCTGATTTCGCTTTTTATATCAGCGCTCATGGACTGGTCGTCTTCTTCATGGCCTAAATCGTCAGTTTCCTGTTGCTCCACCTCCGATACTTCTTGGGATTCAGTCTAAATATTTGCATTAAGAACACTTAATGATTATTAATATTGTTTTGTAAGAGAATTCAAACCGACCTTAAGTGCTTTGCTAGATAAAGAGGCCAAGGAGTTATTGCTCCCGAAAGAACTCGTTTTGGAGCTCTCCTTGTTTTTCTTTTTACGGCTCTTCTTCTTCACTGCAATAAATTTTCCAGGTTTTTCAAAGGATTAACCCATTAAGGACACACAGAGATAGCGACAATAATAATAATATATGCCAAAGAGACAGCAAAATACCCCTATCAATAATAATAATAAGTATTAATACTCCATATCACAATTTTCTTCCTATATTTGTGGATTTTCATCATTCAATTAAACTATCAATTGACAAAGATATTTTAAATGGAAACTCACCTTTAGGACTTTTGGCTACAGGTGCGGTTGATTTGTGTTGAGGAGGTGGCGGCCCCTCCAATTTATGCCCCACGCTTTGACACCATCCCACCGGGTAAATATCCGAGCATTCGCAGTCAAGCCATTGGTCGTATTCTTCCTCCCATCCATCGAAATGTACTTTAAGTAAGCGGCCCACAACTTTTCCTACTGTGGCAATACAAACCAGTCGTGGATCCATTAAATCCGCAGCTTCAATCTTCATCCCTGGTACAAATCCATGTAGGGGCACATATGTGTTAAACAGTGAAGGATCTGCAGGGATGTTTCCTGTCTCTATGAGGTAGTTGTTCCAATCAAATGCGGCCTACATTTTGAACTTGGTAATAAAATAGAAAATCTTGAATATAATGCGATTTATCACCTGATCGTAGCCTTTAGGTGGGGTTAGGGGGATGTTGTGTTTGTGGCAGAACCCCACTGGAAATATACAAGGGGATTTCACGTGGTAACAGAACCAGTCACCTCCTGAAAGTCGGAAATGAGGTCGTTTTTATAGGAAAATAATGGCGAAATTACCAGTGAAATCTGTATCGTAAGTGTCGATCCTAATCATAACGTAACCATAATTCAAAACGTCCATTACGGTGGCCACACATATTGAGGACAAATTGAGGGGATCTATGGCTTCCAGTTTCACGCCAATGGAAAATCCTTTAGAGATGCAATTATTTGTTGTTGTTTTTTTTAAAGAGGATAATAATTATTAATTACCGCTACTAGTATGATCTAAAGAACCGACTTGAATGGGATTGAAAAGTTCTTCAGTAGCGTCCTCATCTTCAAATATCCCTTGGTTCACTCTTTCAATGTAGTTAATCGGAGCTACCAAATGATGACCCACCTTAAAATTTTATTATTTACGCTCAAAAACGTGACGATGATAGCTGATTTCCTCCACTCAATAGGGAGAATTTACAACATACCTTTTTGGCCCAGCCGACAGGATGCAATAGTGGTGAATCTTCGTGACACCAAAATCCCCCATCATCAGAGACCATGTCAAAATACTTCACATTAAGCCTTTTACCTACTATTTTATTAACAAAGGCCACTTTTACTTGACTTATATGGTTCTTATCGACGACTTCCAAACAAAGGCCCACTTCAAATCTAAAAACCATCTCCACTCATTTTCCTTATACAAAAATCATCAAGATTTAAAACCCACCTAGATTTAAGGCTTTCGATCGCTTTATTGCTATAGTTTGAAGGCAGTGTTCTAGCACCTGTTAAGCGTTTACGTAAAAAATCCTTCCAATCACTGTATTTGTTTTCGATGGTTTTGGGAGGTATTAGCGGTTTACCCCTCGTCGCACACCAACCTACTGGATGCACTTGATTTGAGCACAAACTAACCCAGAAATCTTTAGTATCATTTGCTCCAAATCCCTCGTATCTCAACTGCGCCTTGTAGCCCACAATACGCATCACTGTAGCTACCCAAAAGGAGTCGGGAAATGCATCAGAGACATTATCGCAATCAGTATTTTCAACCTCCACCTTAAGAAAATTTCCCTTTACAAAATATGCGTGTTAGAAGGTTAAAAACTACCTTCATTCCGACCATAATATTTTCCCAAATATCGGCCATTGGGGCGTGTTTGAAACAAGTGACCGGAGCAGCTACGAAATATCTATCGTTCAGCTGAGAATCCCAGTTGAATGAATGAGCCAATTCTGAGGGTTTTCTTCTTACTAGAGGCACTGAATCGTCTGCTGCGAGAGGCAATTTTTCTATTTGTGGTAACCTATGTTGTAAAAATTTATTTTATATCGAAATTATGATATTAAATCATGAAAATCAAACTATTAGAAGGTTCCCTAAACAGTTATAACTTTTGACTAATCAAGAATTAAATTCAAAGATTATATAAAAAATTTTTAATTGCTCTGCTGTTCTCGTCATTCGGTTGCTGTTGGAATAATTCAAGCAACATATGAAATTTTAGTGCCCACCAAAGAAAACATATAAAAGCAACCGACAAATTAGAGCAGCAAAGTTTATAAATCTCACTTATCTTTTCATAACCAATAAACAAAATTCAACCATCAATAATTATTTCCACTTACCTAGGATCAATATAACAATCATTAAAATCATCGTTATATTTCATGGCGAACTTATACTTGGCATAATGATGTTTCGAGTCGGGTATATCCGGATTGGCCTGGGGGAGTGGTTCTGGAATAAGCCCACTATAACCCCTCGCACATGCCATAGAGCAAAACCTCCTCTCTCTTGTGTAAAACGCATGTTTAACTCCAATAGCACCGCATTTCTCACATACAGCTGCACAAAACATTTTTATATAGCTTTCAATAAATCTCTTCAGCTAACATGTTACCTATTCCATCCTTCTGAATTGGTATTACTGAAGGATCTGTGTTGCCTTGATAAGCTATTGGGGTCTTTAAAACTAAGCCTGGGTGTTTAATAGGCTTAATTTTCCTGGTGGGGCATGGTATTGTTTGGGTGGAGGTGGTTATCATGTAAACTGGAGATGAGGTCCCATCATCTAAATAACTGGAGTCATTGCTTTCATTTTTCAAGTCAATAAAATGCATCATGTCATAGCTTTCACCAGTATCCTATAAGCCATTTAATTATCAATAATTTATTATTAATAATATTGTTTTATTGATATACCATATGGGAACCTTGCATGGCCATGTCATCCATTGATTGACTAGACATGCTGTGATGTGAAGGGGTGTAATACATATTTTCATGATGATCCAAGAGCATATCATTGGGATCTGGAGGAATGAGTCCTAAAGGCACATCCCCAGCACTTGGCTGAGACCCCATCCATACCATTTCCATTTCTGCCATTCCAGGCATGGGATTATACACTGGAATATAAGTTAAAATGTTGGTATTCATCAGGTTAATAGTACAGTTATTGAAATGGCAGCATAGTATGAAGGAAATTACTAAAGATAAAGAATCCTATTAGTAAAAATTTACAAATATTGAAAAAGGTTAAAGACATCTGACAGCTCCGCTTAGCTTATTTGGCACTGGTAGGAGTTAAAAGTTATGTTTGGGAAGCCTTGCATGATCTTTCAAAGTTTTCAATTTTTGCACTTAATATTTCGACAGTACCCAGTTAGTTCGAGTTCCACATTTAAGGTAAAAAAATGTGATACATTTAGGGTAAACTAGCACCACATTCTGAATTCTGCACAAATAGTCATTTGAAATAAATTAGCACAGTACCAGTTCTATACTCTCAAAACTACATACCAGTGAAGGTTTGAATTTTGAATGAGTATAAGCAATAAAGTTTGAATGTTCTAATTGAGATCTCAAGAATAGCTTTAAATGTTAGCTTATTTAAACTGACTCACCTATTAAGTGATATTTATGAGTCCTGCAGGATAAAGATGTTTTTTGAAGTAGACTAGGTCGAGTTGAGTGTAAGTGAATGCATAAAATTGTTTCTCAAATCTTATTTTAATTTATATAATATGGAGATGTACAAAAACTATTACGGCAAGCAATACTTGAGTTATTAAATTACAAAAACTACTTCTTATATATTTTACGATGTTACTATAATCTACATGTAATGTAATAATAATTGGTTTCATAGATATTCATGGGGACACTGTTAAAGGAAATTAAATGTGTTAAAGAATAAGGATTAACGAATATACTTCTTGGCATCCGAGCGTGTTATAAGGAATATTCAGCTCCAAATAAAATGGTACAAAACAAGAGAAAAGGCAAAACCGAAACTGCAAACAAAAGCCCCGTTTCCCCTTGACTTTACAGTGTGATTACTTACCGTTCATGTCGCCTATTTGTCAGCAATTCACCGTTTAAAATTAAAGCCACTTTTAATACATATTTTTAGTCATTTTAAGCTACTGAAAACATTAAAAACAATCTGTTTTGAACAATAACAAATTTGTTGAAAATTTTGCATTACCTCACGAAGCTCGCGGTTTTCGATCGAAGAGCATTTTAGACAGATGCCTGTCAATGTCACGTCAATCTAACTATCAGTGTAACGACTATTGTGGAATGTTTAGAATGATTACTAGAGTTGTGAACTTGACGGGATGTATTATATGTAAACAATCAATTTAAAAAAATTATTCTAAGAAAATTCAATACTGGGAATAAATAAAACAAATTAAACATCTGTAGAACTCTTTTATGCACATATTTATAATGCTGAACCTGGAAATAAAAAAGCTTTAGTCAACTCTGTTTATAAATGTAGGAATACGAGATATTATTAAGAAGAAAGACGTTTCATACCCTATATACATATACAGAGTGCTGATTTTATTCTTTCTTATATTTGGGTTAGATTGGATGGAAGTGTACCAACCCAAAGTAAAACAAACTGATATCTATGGAAAACACGTAAATTTGGCTACATTTTAGGTAAAAGGGCAATAGACTATATTGAATATATTTAACAAAATATATACTATATTTCAATCTAAGAGAATTATTACTGTTCAATTGGCAAGAATATATACGTATGTAAATACATTGCGACAGAAAGAGGTACTCTTTTTCTCGTACTTTCAACAACTAGATTACACGTTTTTAACCTGAAATGGGTGAACAAAAAAAAAAAGAAAAAATCTATAGGCATTTTATTGACTAAACTCGCGTAGTTGGGGAATTCGAAATTCATTTCAATTCTCAAAATTGGAAACTTAAAAGGAATAAAAAATAATGTTTTCTTAGCAACGGGCGAATGAAACGATTCGTCTACGAACCTCTCTGGAAAAAAATAGTAGAAAACACTTGAAGATGCGTCACGTTTCAACATCATCTCTAAAACATCTACAGTAATAATTATCCCTATTATAATATGATACACATACAATTATTTATGTACAAAGTACCTGAATAAATAACAAAAATACTCTCGTCTTAATACAGTAACATTACTCTTCTGTCAAAAACCTTTGAAAAAATCCCCTAAAATACACGTTAAAATCTTAAACCTACGGAAATTCGTCGTCACAAAACTCAAAAGAGATATGTGTAATGTAAAATCGTCGAGTCAATTGATACTTGCATGCCTGAAACACACAATTCAGACTACTGGCACATCGATCTACTAAAAACGGTAATTCGGCAATGTTTTGGTTTCCTGTTGTGTAGTTGTTATGTGTTTGAATATGGAAGCATATAGGGTTTGTTTGTACAGAACCTTGTCGTATAGGAATGACGCGAAATAGGCCCGCGTTGGGAAGAGAAGAGAATTAACAGCCAGGTACTATTGTGGTGATGCAGGTACGGAGTTGCCGCAATCATAGGTTTTGTTCCTGAAATTATACACAGGGCCCTCAAGTTGTATACTATTGCACTGATCTTGTAATGAAGGCTAGTTTATTTCAAGATAAAAATATTGACTAATCAGTTGTTTGTACGTATAACTAAAAAATTGGATATCATCCATTAGGGACATTCCCTAAATGGCAACGTCTCACACTACCAATAGTACCTCAGAGCTACTATTGGCAGAGCGGCACATCACGTGATCAATTGCGCAAAACGCGCGGTTGCCACTGTTAACAAATTTTATTTAATTTAAAGTATAAACGCAAAAATGTAGGCAGCAGAAGACATAAAAGTACATAAATCATTCCTTACGCGTATATACGGAATAATGAGACACCTTGACGCTTAGACCACAGATTTTTAGTACTTACTTGCTTATCTAAGCTTTGCCGATCATCGGCTGCTCCGCATCAGAATTGTCTATCCTTCCGATGTTAATAGACGTATGTTGAAACCTGCTTTGTACTGAAATGCGTTCCACCACGCAAGAAGCAGATAATCTTGCTTCTGGATCGTGATCCCAACACTCCTCCATTGTGTCACACAATACAGCGAGACCCTATTGTTTATGAAGAAATTGCAATTATATCGTAAGCATGTCGACAAAAATAGACTATGATTGCGCATTTTGCCAGCTTACCGGGTGTGTTCGCCAATGTGGCTGAATTGTGGGTCTGACCTTTTTCTGTACAACCTGTTCCTGCATATCCTCTAGAGACGGATGCAAACCCACCTCTTTCTCTTCCTCAAATGGCAGACGATACTCCGGAATTGGCCCATCTTGCGCCTAAAAAATCTGCCTTTACCACAAAAAACACGCACAGAAGCCCTTAATTACGTTGCATCTAGAGACTAGTTCCCACAACACAAGACCGCAAGCGTACATGTCTATTCTCAAAAAAGAATCTGAAGTAAAGTTGATGGCTCCTTCCAACACTTCTGGAGCCATATATCTGGAAAAAAACATGGTTTTCGGTCACATTCGTGCTCGACAGAAAATCATTACCGTCTAGTTCCCACTTGGCCATGTGTATCGCCACACGACTTTCCCGACTCGAAGGTGATGGCGAGACCGAAATCCGCGATGCAAGCTGTCAAATCGCTCTTCAGCAGAACGTTCTTGCTCTTGAAATCTCGATGGGCAATACACGGTTTTGCCGTTTCCCCGGGAGTCTTGCCAGAAATGGGTTCGTGTAGATGGGCTAAACCTAAAAAAACCCCTTCGTCGTTTCGAGTTGTTTTAACATTAAAAAAATTCCTACCCCTTCCCATAGACTCGGCAATTTTGCACAAATCTTGCCAAGTTAAGGTGTAGGCCTTTAAATAGTCGCACAAAGACCCTTTTTCATGGTACGCGGTAATCAGCCAGAACTCGGAAGTAAGATTATCGCCCCGCTTTTCCGCGCCGATGTAGTCTAACACATTGGGATGGACCATGAAAGGAAGCATGAAAATGTCTTTTTCTGTTTGCCAAGATTGCTTATCCTGAAAGAAGAGCTGGTATTACAAAGTATTGTGAGCCTCCAAAAACCGATATTTTTGAGTCAATTTAGTTGATTATAAGACCTAACAGCATGGGGACTTACCTGGATAGGAAATATCTTAACCGCCACTTCCTCAGTCTTGAACTGAGCTCTCCAAACAGCACCGAAACGTCCTCGAGCTTTGATTTCAAGCAGTTGAATAGGTCGGCATTCGAGTTGTGGCGACGGTGGCGGGATTGGATGGGGATCTGATGTCGGTAACTTGAAAAGTATGACCCAATATGTTATTGTAATATATTTGAATCATCATTAGGTAGAAAGGTTGATTTGCCATGTTTTTTCAAATTGAAACTAAATCTAATTTCAATACAAATCTTGCCAGTTAACAATTCATATTATTGGTCAAGATAATGATACTGTAACTATCATTTTTAATTGTTTGACCCTGACTGACTCAATAAACAATATGAAATAAATGTTACAATGTTTGACCTGATTGATAACATGCAACATCCTTTAGCTAGCAAAAAATTGTGTTTTCATTTGATTAAATATTTTGAAACACAAATTGCCTTTTTTGTCAAGAAGCAATAGTTTAATGCCATAGTTTTTAATACCTTAAAAAGATTGTAGCCACCCCACTGTGAGCATGAAACAAATAAGTTTTTATACTTCACATAAATAATTAAAAATAATAAAACAAATTTCAAGAAGGAATATTATTGGTACTTTTGAACACATGCTACTTACACCTCTGAAATAAGGCTTGTGCCTTCGGGTCCATACAAGCATACCAGTGATCAACACTATAATCATAAGCCCCAATATCCCAATTAGTGTTAAAAATATGGGCAAACTCTGATCATCTTCATCCATTACAGTAGGAATGGCAGCTGAAAGATACCTTCAACCTTCAGTAATTGAATTCCCTTAAAATCTAATTTACTCACTGCTGGGTGATGAAGGTTCAGGGGGAGCTGGATCCCATGTGAAATCTTGATTACACATATCTCCTTCACAGCAACAAAACAGGACATTGTTTTTGGGGGTGTGGGTTCTCTCTACACATAAAGTTTGATCATGGCAAACTTCATTATTTAATAAACAACCCTAAAACAAATTCTATAAAGCACCTTTAAATCAAGATATAAGGCTCTACCTTTAGGGACACATTTTTAGACCCATCAGGGAGGGTTGACCATACAACAAAGCAATGACTTCTTTTATATTCCCCTGGTGGCTCACAGATTTCAACCGAGCAAGAACTATTTGACTGATCAGAACATGTGGTGTTATTTCCAAAATATTCGCACTTTGCTGTTACAGGTGAAGTGAGCATTGCAGGTTCACTGTGGGTGACTGCTGGTTTATAAAGAAATTTTTTAGATGTTAGGAATAGTCAAATAATATGAAGTAAAGATTATTTTAGGGATCCATTTTATGATCATACAGCTAGAGTGGTGCACTCTCAGGATCAATTCAAATAGTAAAAAGCCCTTAAACACCACCTGTGATAAATAGGTTCCATTAAAGGGCATGTGTTACTAATCTTCTAAGCATAGTACCCACCTTTTAACAGTAATATTAATGCGAATGTGATAATAGCCTTCATTTTCTCAGAATTGCTTACGTCCTAAAATTGAAGTAATAACTGGTAAATTAGCTGAGGCATACATTATTTTTCTACCTACAACTTGCGCCTAGGTCGGGGTGGTTAAAATCCAAATAAACAAGCTCATAATTTGTCGCTGGCTCTTTTCCTGAGTAGTACGGGACTTACTTTCTATTGACCGGTTTATTTATGGGCCTTTTTTTGCCTTTCTAAAGTACAATATCGACGAAATTACGCCAAATTTTGGCACAAATTGAAGAGGAACAAAAATGCTTCTATTCAACAAAAAAGACCATATTCGCCATTAACAATTTTACCTAGCAGAAGACAGTGACATTGACAGAAGAGGAATAGAAACGTCACGATAATGTGGTTTTCTTTCTAGCTTATAAGAATTAGAGCATAATAGTACTCTGCTTATTCAGCAATCCTCAAGACTTCTGACGTGATGCGCCATGCTAGTGAACGACGTGTACTAGTGGAGTTTTCGCGTGCTTTAAAAGACTTTTAGTGCTAGTTGTACAAATTTGGAAACATGTTAGATTTATTTACTATCTTCACCAAAGGGGGCATAGTACTGTGGTACTTCCAAAGCACCAGCCAGCTGTTTACCTCTTCGGTAAATGCACTAATCCAGAATGTCATCTTGCAGGTAAATCCATTCAATATGTTCAAATCTCCTTTTGCAAATAGCCCCCCTTTCTTACTAGGAGAGGCCTACAAACACTTTCGAGAACAATGGCCTCCTGCTCCAGTACAAACTAGACAACGAGTTTGATTTGGTGTTTGTGGTGGCTTATCAGAAAATTCTCCAGTTAAGTTATGTGGACAAGTTTTTAAATGACATACATCTGGAGTTTCGAGACAAATACAAGAATGAGCTTTCAAACAAGAGGTTTTTCCAAGAGTTTCAGTTTTCGGACAGCTTTAATACCGCCCTTCAGAAAGCGGTGGAATGGGGAAAGATACAATCGAAAATTCCCAAACAGATGCGAACCTTCGATGAGTCTGGGAAATCGAAAAAGACTGTAAGTTCAATGATTGAGAGGAAAGGTGAGGAGAAATCTGCCAAGAGAGATAAGAAGAAGGAAGTGAATTTTGCTAAAGAGAGTAAGTCAATACAAGATGCAATTTTAGATGAAATTGAGTCAAAATAAGGGGGACAAAAATGGTTAGTGTGACTTTATTTTTCTGTCCTTCTGGCTTCAATTTTGACACCAATAAATTAGTCCTTAAACCAATTTTCCCTTTAGATACAACTGTTGAATCTCCACCCTCTTCAACCTCACAAAATGGCACTTTTGGTGAAGACACTTTGGCAATGAACAGGGCTAAGTTCGCGCAAAAAATGGCCAATAAAAAGAAATCTGACAGCAAGTAAAAACATTTTTATTGTGCTTTACATCTCATACATAATTCTTTCCTGAAGGAAAAGTCCTAAAGTTACTAAAAGTCCTACTCAAGAGAAAGCAGGTAAAAAACCAAGAGTGTGGGATTTGGGTGGCACTAACAAAGACTTGGGCAATCTTGAGAGGACTTCCGATCGTCCTGAAGATGCTAAAAGTCACTTTACCCCCGATACTGAAGTAAGATGCCTTTTACTGGGTAGTTCTTCCATTTATTTCAATCTACATTCAGATCGTTGGTCAAATGCAAGGCGGCATAAAAGACCTTGAAGTGGAATCATCTGATGATGAATATGATTCTGACCAGGAAGTACAAAAAGATGAATCAAAGAAGCCTTCTAAGGGAGGGATGTTTTCTATATTCAAGGGACTTGTAGGTAAGATCTTTTAATTATCCCTTTAAGAGGAATTTTCCGTAATATATTTTAAACCATTAGGCTCAAAAAATCTTACAACTTCCGACATGCAACCGGCCCTCGAAAAAATGCGCGATCACCTTATTGCTAAAAACGTAGCTTCTGATATAGCAATTAAATTGTGTGATTCTGTGGCTACGAAATTAGAGGGGAAAGTTTTAGGTGAATTTACGTGGTAATTTTTCATAGCTCAACAAAAAGGATGGAATTTGTAGGGACGTTCGATTCGGTTGCCACCATTGTCAAGAATACTCTTACCGATTCTTTGATACAAATTCTAAGTCCGAATAGGAGAGTTGATATTTTAAGAGACTGCTTGGAAGCAAAGAGAAATGGAAGACCTTTTGTTATGAGTTTTTGTGGTGTAAGTAGTAATGAGCAAATCTGAGGGAGATTCTGCAATTCCTTGTGCTTCTTAATAGGTTAACGGCGTTGGAAAGTCCACTAATTTATCAAAAATTTGTTTCTGGTTGATTGAAAATGATCTACAAGTACTTATAGCGGCCTGCGATACTTTTAGGTAATTATATAAGAATATCTAAACTAAGATTTGTGTCCTAAAAGTAAATTCCAGAGCTGGGGCTGTAGAGCAACTCAGAACTCATATGCGTCACTTAAACGCTCTGCATCCACCAGAGAGACATGGAGGGAAACAAATGGTGCAATTATACGAAAAAGGTTGGTTTAAAAATTCGTTTTTTTCAGCCTAAGTAAATGTGTTGATTCAAGGGTATGGCAAAGATGCAGCTGGAATTGCAATGGAGGCAATTAAGTTCGCCAAAGAGTCAAAATTCGACGTAGTTCTCATTGATACTGCTGGTAGAATGCAAGTTAGTGTTGTGTCATTGCCTATAGCTTTGTCTCATTTCTATTCCTTTAGGATAATGAGCCCCTAATGAGAGCTTTGACTAAATTAATCAAAGTAAACGAACCGGATTTGGTGCTTTTTGTGGGGGAAGCTTTAGTCGGGAACGAAGCCGTGGACCAATTAGTTAAATTCAATCAGGCCTTGGCCGACTACTCTTCTACATCCACTCCACATTTGATCGATGGGATTGTCTTGACCAAATTCGACACCATTGACGATAAGGTGAACGAACCGTTTTTCAGGGACAAAAAGATTTTCTGATGTTTTCTTTCAGGTTGGTGCCGCGATTTCTATGACTTATATCACAGGCCAACCAATCGTATTCGTGGGCACTGGTCAAACGTACACGGACCTTAAAGCTCTAAACGTAAGAGCAGTAGTGCATTCTTTAATGAAATAATTTGGATCAAAATATTCTCGGTTCTCCACGTGATAAAAATAATTCGATTTAGTGCCTCAGAAATTTTAATTTAATACTGCCATAATAATATATAAGGTGTCCCTAAAATAACTGTGCAACACGTGACTAAAAATAAGGTGTTCTAGGCAAATTAACCTATATCCAATTTTGTAGTGAAAATTTTACAAGATACATTTTTTTTTAATATCAGCTTGTGGCAGAGAAAAAATTAGTTATTTGTACAGGGGGTAACAAAAATATAAACTTTTATTTACGAACCACGTGCTTTTTTTAATATTTCAACACATTAAAAAAAGATCCCGCCCACGTCAAACTACGTTAATTTATGTAGTAACTCTTAGTTCCAAAATTAGTGAAAATCGATAAAAGCGTTTAGCAATTATTTCAAAAAAACGATATTAATTTGACTACTTTGGCGTCCTGTAGCGGCAAAACGAAGTAATATTGGATATAGGTAAGTTTGTCTAGAACGCCTTATTTTTGATTCAGGAATTTTTAGTTAAGCGTCGTACAGTCATTTCAGGGATCTCCTGTATATTGTGACGATGGTTTTTGTTTGGTGTGGATTTAATATTTCAATTGATCAATTCAACTCAACAAGGTAAATGTATATAATTATTTTTACAAGGTGATTGTTTTGATTTATAGTAATTTTATATTTTTAATTTTTTTTTGTAGTTTTGTTAAGTATCAATATTGTTAATATACGGTTATTATAAGTTTCTGGTTTCTCTTATTTGAGTTGTACCTAAGGTTAAAATCCAGAGTATTTTAATTCTGAAATTGGAAAATAGTCTGTTTTCTGGATATCTGAGGGGTGCGTCGTCGTTTTCATATTATTTCACTATTGTTCTTTGTATTTTAAAAACAATAACCACAGATTGTTGTTTTTAGTAGCTTTATTCACTTTCTTGAACATTTGGCGAATGTAGTTTTGTTCACATTCTACATTATTTTATTAAATTTCTTGATTATTATTTAAATTAAATTTATCATGAGTTGGCTTCAAACCACTCTTGCATCGCAGCCGATAATAAAAAGCAATTAATTACTGTTAAAATTTCAGAATATATTTGAATCATATTACACCAGAAAAGTTAAATTTTTTCTTATATTCTATTTGGCAATCTAACCTCATGTATAACAATAGGTTGGAACAGTGAAATTGCACACTATTCTTAGTTAAATCCAACTGAGAATTACATTCACTCTTTACTTAGGGCTCAGCAAATTGTAGAAAAGCAAAAATTAACGGTAAACTAAAAATTTATGAATGGTGAATGCGCAAAATGTGTGAAACACTCTAAAATTCCTACCCCTACTCATGTGTGAGAGGTCATTTCTAAATAGAATCAAAGAAAAAAAGAACAATCCGCCTCAAAGGTATAGAATATATTTAGAAAAGTTTAAACAAAAATATACAAGAAACAACAATTTTAATTTTCGCACCTAACTATACCATAGAAAATTGTTAAGACCCTAATTATCACACCATTTAGACTCTCAAAAATTAACTGAAAAAGTTCGGATTAAACATGCGTAAATCATTGCCCACTTCAGTACCATTTTGTGGTCAAATCTGGCTTTAGTCCATTACGATAGGAATGTCGAGGACTGGCGCAATTTTTTAATTTTTCGTACCGACTTATTCATCTTTAAACTTATAACTCTAGGAGCGGCGAATTTGTGCTATGAATCGTTGGCCTTAGGGGGGTTCTTGCCCCATAACCAGTTGAGGAGGACTTTGGAAGGACTCTGAACATCACGAGAAAGAGTGTAAGTCGCATCTACCAGCTTCGCAGCTGCCTCCGGAGGCAGCTTTGACGCTTCATTTATGTGCTGCTGCATTATCGCCAATTGTTGCAATCGCCTTGCTTCCTGTTCATCCACAAATGTTTTATCTTTCTTATAGCCAATATTCCGCAATTCCGATAATCTGCAAATAAAACAAAATTTCTTTCTCAATCTCAATTTTGTCTTCTCAGAGAATCTAGTACATACTTTGTAGCTAAGTTTTTTTCACTCTCCATTGAATCTTTGGCTGCTTCTGCTGTACTGTTCAATAAATGCGTTGACGTGGATTGGATTTGGCTATTATCCCTTAGCTGCGGACTAAATGTATTATCATTGTCACCCGCAAATCTTCTTAATTCCTCTTTCTCTCTTATGGCATTAGAGAGTCTCAACTGCAGAGTATCTCTCTCCTCTAATAATTGAGTCAACTCCACAGTCAGCTCTTCACATCTCACGTCCCTTTGATGTAGCATATACAAGGCGAGATCCAGCTCTGCTCTGCTCACAAGTTCAGTAAGATCATCGTCTGTGTAAGAGCGTGTATTTGGGGTGGTTTCCTGCTTCAAGAAATAAAAAAATAAATTCAGAATTAATGTTAAAACACTTACATTAGAGTAAGCTGGAGTAGGTTGTCTCATGACCGGAATTCTTCCGACATCCATTTCTGCTATTAAACTATCATACTGTAAGCTTTTGTCGAACAAATCTTTCTTTAGCTGTTCGATCTTGGCAACTTGATCCTCGATCAGCAATTTAAGCTCTTCCAGCTGTTTGGTATCTTCATCTACCAATTGGGTGCGTTCCTTCAGTTCCAGCACAACCTGTTCCTTTGCTGCTATCTCCTGATTCAATCTATAACACCGAACTTTTCTTAAACCATACATCGACTTTTTTCTTCAACACAAACCTTTCTGCATAGCTTTGATTCGCACTGGCAAGCTCTTGAATTTGACTCCTCAATGTGGCCACATCGATGTCCTTATTCGATAACAATTCTTCATAATGTCTTTGAACCTCAGTGAGTTGATTATTTTGTAACATTTCCACCGAACTGTGGTACTCCCTCTCTCTTTGATCGACCAGATCCTTTAATCTGGAGTTTTCTTGTTCGTAATAGACATGAACTTGTTGGTGTTGCAAAATGTTTTCATTGGCCGATTGGAGAGCCTGAGATTGCTGCGATAAATCACCTTTCGCCTTTGCAAGGTCAGTTTGGGTCTGAGAAAGGGAGGTCTAGAACCAGAAACTTCATTATTGGATTTCTAATAAAAAATAGTAACTGTAAGCGACTTACCTGCATTTCCAAGTATTCTTCCTTTAGTTTGGCAAACGCGCTACTTAGCTCCTCCACCATTTTGTCGTGATTTTCACCTTGCAAACGTGAAATTTCCTTCCTCGTGCTCTCAATTAACTCATCTTTTTGGTAAAGACTTTGCTGCAGCGATTGTTGTAAATTTTCATATTCTCGAATCTTTCGATTACTATCTTCTATGGTTAACAGACAATTTAAATGTTCCTGCCTTAGCTTATCTAGGTCTAGCTGAACGGTTTCAACCGCTGTTTGTAGACTCATTAATTCTGAGTTTAAACGCACTATTTCCGCCTCTTTTTCATGAACAACACTCAATTCTCTCTCTAAATCCTCAATTACTTGATTAAGCCCTATAATTTCCCTGCCTTTTTCTCCTGCAAGGCGATTTAGCCTTTCTTCCCACTCTTGAATGTCATGAGTTAATTTTAGAATTTCGCTTTCCCTTTCTCTATTCGATCCCAATTGGCGTTGGAACTCTTGAAGAATATCAAGTTTTTCGTAGGAAATTGGAGAAGTGGTGTTCTTCTCTAAAATCGAGACGATTTCTTCAACTACTTCTCGTTTTTCATCGAATTGTTTTTGGGTAGTCTCAATAACTACGTTAATGGCAGAGAGTTTCTTTTCTTTCTCTGCATTGTCCAGTCTCAGTGCCTGCAACTCCTGATCCAGAGATGAATAATTAGAAAGATTGTTTTGGATTTCCTCAATTTGCCTATTTTTCTCTTCCAAGGATTGATTTAGGGCGTTAATAGTGTGCTGTAAGCTGCCAATTTGCTGCTGCAGCGCCGACATTTTGTCCACTTCATTCTTGATCTCCTGATCAACGTTCTTCCTCAGCTCATTGTTTTCATTCACCAGGACGTTGCACTTTTCTTCCAATTCCTGCATGTCTTGCTTCAGCTTTTCTTGGGCAGATATATAGTCTTTTTCTACAGCTTCTAAATGTATTTTCCAACTTTCTGCCACATCAGATCCACGTTGGTCCACTTGAACTTGCCAGTTTTCATTTAGCTCATTCATGAGTGCATTGACTCTATCTTGAAACTCTTGTTCCTTGTTCTGACTCTCAGTTAAAAGTCTCTGGATTTCCGTATCTTTGGTTAGTTTCTCCTCTTTTAATTGCTCAATTTCCTGAGTAATTAATCCTAAAGATTCCTTGTTTAATTCCAGCTCCCCTGCGATTATATTCTTTTCCTCAATTCTCTGTTGCAACTGACTATGTAGTACCTGTTTCTCTTGCTCCAGAGCGTTCTTCTGCACAGCAAATCCTTCCAGCTCTTTGATTCTTTCTTGAAGTTCGTTAATTACCTCTTGGCTCTGTCGTATTTGCTCTATTTTATCCTGCAACGCTGCTTCGAAGTAATTATTCTTTTCTGAGGCAGCGGATTGAAGATTCTTTTGCAGTGCTTCTAATTCACTATTTTGCCCAGAAATAACCTCATCTTTCTCGCGTAGCAGCACATTCAAATGATCAATTTGCGACCTCAATTCGGAGGTCTCAAACTGACTGTCGAAAGCTTGATCCAGTTGTGACTTTATTATTTGATTTTCTTCAATTTTCAAACGTAGTTCCTCGTGAGTTTGAGCTAGTAAGCTTTGTAGTTCAAATTTTTCTTTTATAGACAAGTCCAATTTGCTTTGCACCTCACTGACTTGCTTCTGTTGATTTTCCAGATCAAATGTCTGTTTTTCTTTGAGATCTATTTGGGATTTCTCCATATGTCTTTCTAGCTCAAACACCGTAGCCTCAGTGTCTCGAAGAGTCTTCTCTATCTGAGCTTTCTCTTCTATTAAAATTTGCTTTTCTACTTGAAGCTCTGTGATTCTCTGTTTAACTTCCTCAAGCTCCTTGTGTAAGTTTTGGTTCATATTTCTAAGTTCCTTTAATTCTTCTTCGTTTCCACTAAATTTGTTTTTCTCAGATTCAAGCCTCTTGGCAGTTTGCTCCTCCAGCAATGTTTGCAGCTCTTCATTGTCCAGACTCAAGTCTTTAATCGTGTCCTCCAGTTCTTTGATTCTACTCGCTTGATCCAGATTCGACGTTGTCGGTTTTTGTGGATTTAAAGAACCTTCATGCGTCCACTCAAACTCCTTCAACTTCTCAGTGGCATCTTCGCATTTCCTTCGCAGCCTGTGCACCTCTGCATCTTGGATTTCTTTCATTTCTGTTAATCTATCGTTAGCTGCCGTTAACACGTCAACTCTCTTTAGCAAACTACTCTTCTCGGTTTTCTCCCTTTCGTGCTCAGAACTAAGCTCCTTGACTCGCTTCTCCAGCTGCTGCACTTGTCCTTTAAGCTCTTCCTGAATGGTTTCGTTCAAGTCAAAAAAGCCCCCATCGTCAGGTTTTTTCGCCTTCAATTCCTTGCATTTTTTTATCAATTTCCCCGATTTTACCTGCAACTGCTTGATTTCCTCTAAATGATTTTCTCTCTCAATTTGTAGTATTTTAATGTTCTCTTTCAACTGCTGCACTTCCAGAAGCAGATTCTTGACTTGAGGGATGTTTTCCTGGGAGCTTAAATGCTCGGCTTCAAGACGCGCCTCTTCAGGCCCCCAGGCCCAACCGTCATCATTCTCTTCAAAAGCCTCGAGACTCTGCGGTTTATCTTCTTTGTTGTAGCAGAGATATGCATGTTTAGGTTGCGCCTGTGGCTCTACTACCGGCCCTTTCTGCTCTCCGATACTTTGATCTGTAGCTTCAAACTCCAACTTTTGCATTTCACGTTTATCCGTTTTTTGCTCGGCTACTGCTGCTTCAGACATTATTTGGGATTCCACTTCTTTGCAAGTTGAGGGTTTGGGATCCTCATCGTCAAAGCAAATATATGCTTTTTTAGCCTGGACAACTTCCTCTATAGGATTTGAATGAGGACCAAATAATTCATTAGTGGGGGCATATTCCAACGCTTGCATGGCTTGTTTGTCGGGTTCCAAAGCTTCTGGAGATAATATTTGAGACTCCAAATCTGACTTAGGATGATCGTAAATCATTTCCGTTAAAGTATTAACCATCTCCGTGCACTGATCCAACGCAATCTCCTTCTCTTTATCTACGCTGTATAGTAGAAATTCCAGGGCTTTGATTTTTTGCAATAGTGCTTCGCGCCCTTCCTCGATGACTGGGGTCGTTTGGGCAGCTCGGGAAATTTCAATATTCGGAGGGCGATTTACTGCCTGACTGGATTGTTGTTCAAACCAATTTTCTGCTGCCCCCAGCGGTTGCTGTGCAAACGCACTAAAAACCGGTATTTCCTGCTGTGATTCTGCAATTCCGTTCCGAGCCTCCAGATTCACGTTGACGGGCTTTTGTGTGGACTCATACGAGGCTTCTAATGAGGAGTTTGCGAAAAGTAGAGCGTGATTTTCTTGCTGCAGCCTTTCAAGTTTCTCTCTCAATAGTTTAACCTCAGTTAAATTATGTTCTTCTTCAACGTTCGCTACTACAGTTAATTTAAGTCCTTCCGCAGATGTGAGTGCCTCAGGAGCTTCGAAATAGTCAAGTTTTTGCGAGGATTGGCACGATGCTTCTAAAGTGTCTTTGGCGAATTCTAAGGCTTGAATTTGAAGTCTTAGGCCCCCAGATTCTTCCTGAGATCCCTGCAATTCTCTTCGCATTCCCTCCAAATTTTTCTGGGATTCCTCTAGAGATTTTTGAAGACTTACTTTCTCCGCGACCACTTCTTCTAGTTGCGTTTCCAGCACTGCAAAACTTTGCTTTGCGAGCTCAACTTCCTGGGAAAGCTGCTCGATTTTTCTATAAGATTCTTGGAGATTCAAATTTGACTCATTATTGCGCTCTTTCGCCGCCTGTAAATCTTCCAAGAGAATCCGCACTTCTTCCACTTTAACTTCCTCAGTTTCTTCCATTTTTTTTCTAACATCAACGATTTCAAGCCCAAGCTCCTGTTCCCTCTCTTCTAACTCCTTAACCCTTTCTTGTAGCTTCTCATTATCTACTGTAAGCTCATTTTTGGCCTTAATCAACGCTTCCAGCTGTACCTGATAATCGCTCTCAAATTTCTCATAATCAGATACATTTCTGCGCTGCAACGCCTCGTTTTCGCTTTGTATGTGTCTTTGATTTTCTTCAAGAAAAGTTACATGGTTTTTCAATGTTTCATTAGCAGCTTCAAGTTCCTGTAAACTCTCTTGAGCTCCCTTCAATTCGCTGACGCGATCATGGGATTTCTTGAGCTTAAATTTCAGCTTTTTAATAAGCTCCTCTTGCTCATTGTTCTTTTTTCCAATCTCTGATAACTCTTCTAGTGTTTTCTGCCATTTTTTCTGCAAAGCTTCGTCGTAAGAAGTAACTTCGGACAAACGCATTTCCAACTCATCTTGAAGCAGAGCTTTCTCTTTAAAATCAGTGGAAGTTAAGTCCAGCTTCTCATTTAACTGAGAATTGGCCACTTCCAGTTCGACTTTGACTTCCTGGAGCTTCCTCACGTCCTCCTCAAGCCGGGAAACTCTCTCCTTGTAGTGCATAATTTCCCCTTCATTGGTTTCAAGCAAGAGCTCTAACTCTCGGATTTTGTCGTCAGGATTGCTCTGTAAGAAGTCGGGAGGCACTTCGTGGAGACTGGCGGACATTTCTTGCTGTAAGTTGGTCTCTAGTAATTTCTCTTCTTTGTGCTTTAATTCCTGAATGTATTGCTGTTGTTCTGCATTGATTTGTTGTAAAGTCTCTATTTCTTCTCGCAGAACTCTTAGTTCGTCGCTAAGGTTTGCACGTTCCTCAGTTTTTAATTCAATAATTTGCGTCTTTTTCCTGTCCTCAGTTTCCCACCTTTCTTTCTCGGCTTTAAAAGCTTCTTCTAATTCTTGATAAGCCTGAGTCTTTTTCTTTAAATTTGCGGCAATTTTCTTCATTTTCTCCAGCTGTTCCTTATTCCTATTACTTAATTCCAACACTAGCTTCTGATCGTCGCTGTCAAGCTTCTGTTGCAGCTGCAAATACTTTTCTTTGATGTCTTCGCTGACGGTCTTAAACGAGCGATCCTTCTCCTCAATATCAATCTGAAGGCCCTTGATTATGGCATCCTTGTTGCTGACTTCTTTGGCCAGTTTTTCCAGTTCTCCCTCCTTCAATTCCAGTTGATTATCCAGCTCAAATATTCGTCGATTAACTACCAAAATTTCCTCATTTAACCTTTGGATTGTTTGGTTGTTATTAGCGAGTTCTTCTTCGTATTCATTTGCTTGTTCAATTTGCGTTTTTAGTGTTGATTTCAATTCGTCAAGTTCTGACCCGATAGCTTCAAATTTACCCTCTTTGTTCTGCAGTTCGTCAATCACACTATTTAGCTCGCTAATGTTAATGTGCAGCTCTTGAATGTCTCGTTCGCGCTCCTCCAACCGGATTTGAAGTCTGTTAATTTCATCTGCTGATTTAATCAGTTCGGTTTTGTTTTCTTCAATTATTAGTTGATAGTTGTTGATCTCGTCCAAGTCTGAGTTTAATTTAGAGTCCAAATTCGTGTTGTTTTCTACTACTTCTCCAAGTTTTGTTTCCAGATCGTATTTCTCTTGCATAACTGAGTTGAAGTCTTTAAGTGTTTGCTTCAATCGGTCGTTTTCCTGGACTAAGCTTTGAAATTTGGCCTGCAGCTCCTTTAGCTCTAGAGTTAAATGGGCAGACTCTCCCTGGAACCACATAAAAAATTAATATCAATAAAAAACACTCAACTCGTAGCAACTTCGCACCTCTTCGAGTTTATCCTTCTCCAACTCTCCTAATTTCGCAGACAACTCTTCCTTCTCATGTTCAAGCTGCTCTTTCTCATTCTGCAGCTGTTCATAAGTCTCCTCCAGTATGTCCCTGTTGTTCTCAATCTCCTGCAACTGTTTAATGAAACTTATTAACAACTTGAACCTGAACTAAAACTTCCTGAAACCCACCTTAACATTTAAGGCACAATTTTCCTCTTTCAAACCCTCCATCTTTTGCATCACCTCCTTCCTCTCCTGCGTGAACATATCGATCTTTTGCAGCAATTCCGCGGTATCCTCGTTGAGTTGCAACACTGTTTCGTTAAGTTCTGCTGGTGGGTCGTCCTCAGGAGATTTCAGATGAGGTTCTGATATATCTAAGTCATATTTTGAGTATAAAATTAAGAGTTTAATTTAAAGTTTCACCTTCGGGGTTTAAGTGCTTTTGATACGCTGCAAGTTCCAGTTTCTCTTGTTGCGTTAAGCCCTCCACGATTTCGATGCTTTCGGCGGAAGAAACTTTCTCGGCGCTTAATTTCTCCAGTTTGTCGATTAGGTCCATGTTCTCCTAATTAATTCATTATTTTATGATTTTGTACTCGTTATTGAGAAATAATAACCTGAATGTAAATTTCCAATTTAGAGTTCAATTCCTGCTTCTCTTTCTTAGCGTTTTCTAGTTCTTGCAAAATCCCTTCTTTTTCTGCTTTTAAGAAATCTATTTGCTCATTTAGTTTACTCTCTTCACGTTCCAGTTTTTCTATTTGTTCTTCATAATAAATGGAAGACATTTCTGAGGACACCTGACTGCTAACTTTCACTTCTTCTTCAGCTTTCAACTTTAAATCGTCCTTCAATGATAAGACCTCTGCAAATTTCAATTAATGATACATTTTGCAACAGTTTCAATACTGTGTACCTTCTTCAAGAATTTGAATGACTTTGTCCTTTTCATCCAATTGCTGCTCAGCAATATCTAATTTATTCTTGAGGTGTTTAAGTTCTGTTTCAACATCCGATTGGTCTGAAAAATGTATATAAATTTAGTAAATCTAATTTAATAATAAATGAAAAATAATGTACCAATTTGGAAGGTAATATTTGAATGTCTAACAACATTATATCTTAGAACATACTTGCAATGCATTTAAAACAAAAGAGAGGTAAGATGTTGCCATTTATGGAAAAATTTCGGAGTTTCAATGTAACTTACCTTCTTTGCAGCTAGTGGTAGAATCAACCATTTTCAATTGCAA
Organism: Euwallacea similis; assembly: GCF_039881205.1. Classification (NCBI taxonomy): domain Eukaryota; kingdom Metazoa; phylum Arthropoda; class Insecta; order Coleoptera; family Curculionidae; genus Euwallacea; species Euwallacea similis. Next base: position 772,831 of record NC_089630.1, read on the forward strand.
ATTTCCCTTTTCATCTTCGAGTTCAGCCACTTTTTCATTTAATTTACTAATCTCATTTTGTAGCTGTGTTATTAATGCATTAGAATCATTCATTCTCTTAAATTGATCTAGTTTCTTGTTTAGCTCTTTAACCTTTCCCTTCTGAACTGCCCTCATTTTAATCATACTCTTGTTACTCTCATCCAGTTGTTTTTTTAATTTAGAAATCTCTTCATTTTCTGTAATTAATGAATGATAAACCAAACGTGAATGAAATGGGAGGAGCTTTACACTTACCATCTTTCAAAGCCAGAACAGAGCTTTTTTCCTTGGAAATAGTACTGACTTTTGCAGCCTCCTCTAATAGCCCAACCTTCAGTAGGTGTTCAGAGTTCTCCTCAATTAATTTCTTGTTTGTAGTTAAGATTTGTTCATTTTCTTCCGTTTTAGCTTGTAAATTTAACCTTGTTTCTTCTAGTTTTAGTTTCAAATCATTTAATTCATCAAGAAGTGCAGAATTTTGACAAATGGTAGCATTTTCTAACTGTGATATTTTCAGTAACTGTTTGGAATTTTCACTGGTAACTTCCTCCAATTTCATTACCAAATCTTGTTTCTCTAACTGGATATTTTCAATTTCTTTTTGTAAAGCTTCTGTAATATCTGAACCTTCCTCTAAAGAAACTTTTCCTACATTTTCAACTCTTTCCAGTTCCAGCTTTTTATTTATATCTTGCAGCTCAGTAATTTCAAAATTCTTCACCTTCAAATCATTAAGTAAGCTCAATTGTCTTGCTTTCATTTCAGCCTCTAAAGTGACAAAATTCTCCTGCATCTGCCTCATTTGCTCTTTTGTCTCTTCCAAGGCATCCAAAGTTCTTTTCCCTTTTTTACTCAAACTGTCTGACATTAAAGTTATAGCTTTGGTTCGGGCATCAATAACTGAGTCTTTTTCTTTCAAATTCTCTTGTAAATCTATTATAGTCCCTTCAAGTTTTTGACTTTTACTCAAAAGCTCTGCAATTTTTCTTTCTTTTATTAGTAAAATATTGTACACTTCTTTCTGGGGAGTGTTTTCATTGTATTCTAGATTTTTCACATCTAGAAGGGAGCTGTTATGGGAGCTAGAACCAGCTAAAACTTGAGAATCTTTCAATTGAGCTTGCATCTGAGAAACCATCTCTTCAATGCCTTTCTGACTCTTTCCCCTTTCGGCTAATTTAGCCCTGAAAACAATGAGATTCTTACTATAAATACATGGGCTTATGGATAATAAATACTGACTTGTTTTCTTCTAGTTGTTGCCTTAGAAGATTCATTCTTTCCTTCTTACTTGCATCAATATTAGCACTACTTGTAGATATATTAGGACTACAACTAGCTTCCCCCTTTTTCTGTTTAAATCTCTTGGCTCTGGCCTTGTTTAAAGTATTAACATATTCTTCTACCTATAAGAAAAACTGAAGATTTCCAGAGAAAATAGAAACAACTTACTTTATCTTGGGAAACACTACTCTGTTCTTTTCTAAGCATTTCCTTTAACTGCGCTATGAGCACGAGTTGCTGCTCATTCTGATCTTTGAGCTCAGTAAGGGCTTGTTCTTGGGAGGGTCCTTTAACTTCGGTCCCCCCAGGATCAGGATTCTGATCCCCCCACATTGTGCGCTAAACCTTAAGTTTATTCGTGAATCTTGTTTACATTGTGTTAAGGCTTTAGAGCGGTGTACTCACCTAATTTTAAGTGGTATTTTATAGCTTTGCGACAGGAAATAAGGAAGCCTTTAAGCGGAAAAACAAACTTTAGAAAAACTAGAAAACCTCCACGTACACACAAGACATAAACATATGGTTTTGACGTTGTCATTATGACGTTTTACAATGTTATTGTTATTTACGAGAAGATTTATCACAAATCTGTAACGGTGAATGTTGCCATTATGTTAAATCTTCATATTTTCCTTTCACTAATTTCTATTGGATATTGAAGTTCGCATTACTTCAGAGTTTTCATTTTACAAAATTGAAATTTTCATAGCTGACACTAGCGTTTATATTAATTTAAATCGCAAGGACATACAAAATTAATCAGACGAAGGCTTAGGTTAACATGCAATGCAGCATTGCCAAGTCAACGATCGTAGGTAGGCATTTCGTATACGTTAAATCACTTTGACATTTCACCTAACCTGCAAAAAAATTTGAATTCAAAGGAAATTCTGTTTAATGTGTGAAAATAGTTAAAATTTTATGTTAATTCTTGTTAAAATAAGACTAAAATTGTAAATGTGTGATAGCTGAGATGTTAATTAAACAAATTTCGCAAGTTCCAACAAGCCAAACTCACGATTTTAAGTATTAACGTGATTACAAAGTTAAGAAGATATAAAGTACAAACACTTACAACACAAACTTACACAAAAAAGGCATTTAAATATATAAAAATAACACGTATCATTGGTTTTATTCAATTTCAACCATATTTCAACATTTCCTGTTATATATAACAATCCTTCGTATTTGGAAACTAAAATGTGACAATTACACATTCTTATCTCACAAGTGCTTTCCTGATAAACAAATGGTTAAAAACGCATCTATTATAACCTCATGGCAATTTACTACTTATGAATCTTATGAATGAACTATGAGCGCATGTGGTGCTATGTTTTGTTAGTAAAGTAAGTAAAATGGTACCTGAAGAACCTGAAAACTACCCTTTGAGTGAGAATCAGAATCATGTTAAGGATGGAATAATAGATTTTACTGCAGGATGTTTAGGTAAGGTTTCAGATGGTATATCGTATTGAAGTATGCATTGATTTGAACACTCTTTAGTGCTGATTCATCATTCCTGGAGTTTTAAAATTTGAATTTCATTTTCATGCCTAACTATTTATGTTTTTTTAGGTGGTATAGCTTTGGTATATGTGGGACAACCCCTCGACACTGTTAAAGTAAAAATGCAGACTTTTCCTTTACTATACACAAATATGGTTGAATGTTTTCGAAAAACATATGTGCAGGATGGTATTGTAAGGGGACTATATGCAGGAACGGTACCTGCATTGGCGACTAATGTAGTTGAAAACTCAGTGCTCTTTTTGTGCTATGGGTTTTGCCAGAAACTCATTATGAGAGCCACAGGTGAGAAAAATTAGAATTCAATATAGTGATAAAGAATTAAAAATAACTTTGACGAAAACTGGCAACCATGCGATGTTCATTTGTCAAGTTTTTACTGTGGGGTTATATGGAAGTGACCTTAGCTGGAGACCAATGTGCAGGATGATGCAATGTTGCCAACTTGTCAAATAATTCCCAGCTTCACTTTATTTCTATACAAAATTTGATTTTCCTTTGAGGGTTGTTTTATATGCTTTCTTCATAACAAACAAAAATTTCAGTGCTTAAAATCATCTTAGGGTGTTTTTTTAGGCGCTACAAATGGAGAAGATCTTTCTGTATTCTCAAACGCATCTGCCGGATTCCTCGCATCGTTTTTCTCGTCAGTCGCAATTACCCCAACGGAATTAATCAAGTGCAAGCTGCAAGCAATGCACGAGGTTAACAGCCAGTTGCTGGCCAATGGAGCTGCCCATGTAAAATATATCGGGCCCTTGGCGTTAACGCAGGAAATTTGCAGGGCTGAAGGGCTAAAGGGGATGTTTCGGGGATTGGTGCCAACTTTAGCTAGGGAAATGCCGGGGTATTTTTTCTTTTTTGGAGGATATGAAGGTTTAATTTTTTCTCAAATGAAAGCAAATTAAAAAAAAAAATTTACAGGTACGCGGGAGCTTTTGAGGAAACCCAATGAAAAAAAGGAGGACATAGGGCTTTGGCAGACAATGCTCGCAGGGGGGGTCGGTGGAGGGGTTTTCTGGACCACAACCTTCCCTTTCGACGTCGCCAAATCACGCATTCAAGTGAACAATCTGAATGAAAATTTAGTCACTACAATTTCGAAAATTGCCCGAAACGAAGGAATTGGCGCTTTGTACAAGGGCTTGACGCCCACGTTATTACGCGCCATCCCCGCCACGGCCACCCTGTTCGTCACCGTGGAATATTGCAAGAAGTTTTTAAATTATTTATTTTAGCGTTAATAAAACTTTGAGAGGGTTATTTTTACTTATCTAGTCCTGCTTTAAGCCACAGTTTTGCTCTCTAATCGTCATAAGAGAATCGGTGTATGGATAATTTTTAAACAAAAAATGTAAAGATTTTTCCTATAAATGATTAAATAATTGATATTTGAACATAAATCCCATGATTTCTTTAGTTATCCATAAATTATCCCCAAACATCCATTTTGATTTGGCACTGCGGTGATTGATAGCAGGAGAAAGAAAATTGGATAGGTCCACTTGCGGATTCGCATCTTGCGGAAAACCCCCATGATTTCGGCCTCCCATGGAAAGTATTTTCGCATTTAAACATCCGATGAGATAGTCCACGAGCTGATTAAATTCTTAATAGCTTACACAATTTAGTTGTTCCACTGCAGTAATTAAAGTACTGCCGCCAATTAATACATTTGTAGACCAAGTGATAATCACGTGCAAACGTTTTTTAATGGGACTTTCAGACAAGTTTTGATATAATAACGCTTTAATCAATTTCTGTGTACCCATGAGTTGAAATCCGCTTATCTGCCTTGATTTCGGTAAGTGTTTTTTAACATATACGATTCTCCTCTTGTGCAGTTACATAGGCTCGTACGGTACGCCACTGCTCAGACTTTACATTTATGTAGATAGCAGTTTATCTGTAAAAGATTTAATTGTTCACATCAATATTAATTCCCTTGAGTTTACAATTCTAAATCTTTTGTTTGTTGGTCTTGGTGCGGCTGCAGTCGAAGAGCTCGAGTTGATCTTTGGAAATTCGAATTTAGTGCTTTTCCCTTGTGATTCAAACTCAAGTGAAACTTTCACTAGAAGGTGAGCCAATTATTGTAGCTTTAATAAGCCCTAGCTGTAATTCCAGCTTATTTGAGTGTTTAATTGAAGCGAACGAGTTGAGCCTCTCATAGGCAAGTTTACCATAAGTGGAGGAGCTGAGCGGGCCGAGGCTTTCTGCCACAGTCGAAAAATTATTTTTATATTTATCGTCACTATTTTTGCCTCTCGGGCCGTCCGTGCTATTTTATCACTACGAACGTGTTTGTTCTGGCCGAACTCACAAGGCGAGCAAATAAACCATTATTTGGGGCGATAATTTCTAGTGATTCACTTAATCGTAGCAAATTAAACTGCAACTAAACATTCAGATGAGGCCGCTTTAAAGTTTTCATGGAAGCAGGTCAAGAAACGGCTCGTTGAATCAGGCCCATATTAGACATAAATAGATGCACGTTAGTGTGCTTAATACGATCACGTTTCATAACATTCCTCTATCCTCAAATAATTTGAAGAAGTGCCCGTGGAGTTGTTGAAATTTGATATTTCTTATTTGCGCTCTCCGTCGTGCTCCTATGGTTCTCGAGATATCTGTAGGTTGAGTAATCTTGTTAAGCCCTAAGGGTGCGTATTACGGTTGAAAAGTGATTGCGAAATCCGCAGGGCGCTATTTTTGCCCATTTAAGACTATAAAATTGTTATTGTCTTAGATGGCCAAATTGAGATATTTCCTCGTGTTTTTATTTGTTTTCCGACGGTTTTGGAGATCGACTTCGAGCAATTTTAAGCCTAAAAGTACAGTGGACCCTTCGAGCGCGTGCGCAGTCACCTCTCTAGAGTTGGAAAAATGTTTTTCTTTTTTAGGTGCCTTTTAGAGCTTCCGAAAAGCTCCTACATTTCTCTCTATATTTGTGAAATTATCACTAATTAGAGATGAGTTTTTAAGGTCCATTAAGTGCATTTATACTGCTTAAATTCAGCTCTGACGATAGTAAAATTTTCGCTTTCTTTCGGTGAGGTAGAGGCTCTAAATGCTTGTTGAGTCGTTACTCTAACTAAAGCAGAGCTTTTGAGCTATTTCAGCGTAGTTAGACGCCTCAGATCCTCCTCCAAAAATTGTAAAACACTTTCCTTCTTAGATGCCCTTTGGACGCCCACAGAAGTCCTAAAAAATTCACATTCAAAGACGCTGAAAATCCATACTTGTTTTTTGAATTGTTTAACGAATCTCTTATCTCAATGAATGAGGTAGAGATAACAAACATAACTCGTAAAACTGAGACGGATGAACTGATTAATTTAAATTGAATCGATCTATCGGCATTTGTGATAGGTCAACGTTTTCTTCAAATAAATCCAAAATGGTTTGAGATGCGAAAAAAATGCAAGAGGCAAAAAAGACTCGATGTTCAATTTTACGACCCCAAACTGGCTTTCGGCACGCACCTGAAACCAATTTGGGGCAGCCGAATGGGGCCTAAGTCCAGGAATAATAAAATTTACCATTCCAAGTTGCGGTGGGGGGTAAAAAGGGGCCCTAGAATAGGAATGATATTTTAAAGAAATTGAACTATATACAGAAAGGCTCAAAATATACAAAATGGCTCGAAATATTTAAGATGACGTAAAATATACGGGATGGATCAAAATATACAGGATACTTCAAAATACACAGGATGGCTCGAAATATATAGAATGACGTAAAATATACAGGATGGAGCAAAATATACGGGATACTTAAGAATACATAGGATGGCTCGAAATATACAATATGACTTAAAATATGCGGGATGGGTCAAAATATATAGGATGGTTCAAAAAGATCTGACCATATTAGATTCCAAATTTCCAAGATTTTGACTGAACGATTGAAGCCCATCGAAGTACTATAGAACATCTTCGTTTCGATAGCCGCTAATGGATGATCGCTATCATGTCTCCTTAGCGACTTTTATCTCACTTTATAGGTCATGTTGATTGGTAATCCACGTAACATATGAATGTTGAATTGACGTAAAACCATGAAGGTAGTCACTTCTTGACGCAATTAACGCAATCGTTGACCTTCCCCAGCCGAGCACGAGCTCATCGTGTGACTTTTCCTATTATTATAGTCTGGATGGCAATATAATCCCAATTGCCTGGATACCTGGACTGGAAACGACGCACTACAACGTGGAATTAATAAGCCCTTAATTTAGACACCACTTGACGATTCTTGTGAGAGATGAATGATCGATATTTGCATTCGCAATTGGCCCTAACTGATTAGCCCGACAAGTTTCAGGAACAATTATTAATAGGTCACACTTCACGTAATCTCATGAAATCAAGGGGAAAATGCTTCGAGTGCACTAGGGGATATTCATATCTAATTCGGGTCTTGCAGGGTTTTTTATCCGGCATTTTTCTTCCAGACTGACACGACCATGACGAGCAGAGCGCCTCAGAAAGCCTCGGAGCTCAACAAAACCCCGGAGGAGCCTCCAGATGGGGGCTGGGGCTGGATGGTGGTTCTGGGGGCTGCTATAATCAACGTAAGTTCTTCCACTCTTCGAAAAGGAAGGATCGCGGGTGGCGTAAACTAGGTCGTAAGGAACCGCACTTCAAGTGCTTATGTGTAAACCATCATTCACGTCGATCAATAATAGTTGTTATGTTAAGGTTACCGAACAATGTCAACGATAATTTGAGAGTAAACACACGACTTTGTCCTTTGTGTTTACCGTTTAAGCATTGGGACGAATTAATTGGTTAACATACCATTCCTTCCTTGTTCTAAAATTAGATTTGTTTTCAACTAAAATCTTGTGACTTTGTTGTTCCCAATAAAGTGGGGCTTTCACTTGAATTTTTGAACACGGTATCAGTAACGGATTGGAATAACATATTTTCAAAAACATCTGTCTTCCATAAACCCATAAATCGTCGTATTTTTGATAGGAAGTCATGTGCTCTGTGGAGCTTCACGCCAGATAAAAGTGCTGGGTCTCGTGATTGTGATTTCAATAAGAGTAATTAACCGTGTCAAGTGTCGCACACTATCACCAGAATATTTATGTTTACTTGCGTACTTTTAGCTCGAATTTATATACAAAACACAAATTTTTCTGATCTTTTCACCTACTCAAAAACGATATCGTCCAGGAACTCAATCAAGCTTCACTCTTTTAGACCGTAAATCAAGCCCTTTTCTCGGTCTTCGGGCTGATTTTCGGGGAAACCCTAAAAGATATGGCTGGAGGACACGCCACTGGCATCACCCTAGTGATGGCAGTTAGTGTGTGCGTCACTAACTTCTCAGGGTTGCTTGTCGGGCCTCTGATGAAGCGAGGCATTAGTGTCAGGACCATCACCATGTTCGGGGTGGTCTGCGTTGGAGTTGGCATGATCCTCTCCAGCTTTGCCACCGAGATATGGCACATTATTATCAGTTATGGATTTTTTACTGGTAGGTATCAGGAAAGTTGGTCCGAATGAAAACTCTCTTTCGTCGCTTTAAAAGTCATGATGAATAACAGACAGAAAGGGAAATTTATTACGGGAGCTGTCAATTGTTATTGCCAGCCTCGTTGGAAAATTCCACATTTGGGCCACTTTTTGAGCCACATGACAATAATCTAGAAAATTTGTTTTGATGCCAGATATCAAACTGAGCAATTTTTGACGCGTTGAATGTACGAGAGATAATTTTTTTTCAAATTCCGGTGAGCCAGCAAAAACACACGAGGTCAGCAAAACATGCTTTATTATGCATACAAGTTATTTATATATCCAAACTACTGTTTGAGATAGGCACCAAGGACATTTAGAAATTTGTCGTAACGGCAAACAAGTTTTTTTATACCCCTTTCATACCAAGTTACTGCACTAAACCAATCCTGCACACACCATTTCAATTCCTCGTTTGCATCGAATCGTTGTTTCCTCAACCACGTTTTATCTTAGCGAACATGTGAAAGTCACTTGGTGCCAGGTCGGACACGTACGGTGGATGATCAAACACTTTCCATCTGACGTTTGATATGGTTTGATAGATAGATGATTAATTGATACTAAGCAAAAACCGTATCCCTCCAGCAACTGAGTATCCACAGCTTCTGCACGGAACTTGAAAAAAATAACCCTCGTATATAACACGTAACGTATTGTCGTGGAAATATTTCAGAGACGATAGCATTCTATAGAGTAATGACAGAACGCTAATAGATCTAAGGTCAAAAACGCGCCATTTTTGATATGTAGGGTGGCATGGTTTCACATTTTTCTCATATTTTACGTTTTTCTTACGTACACCTTGAGCTAAATTTATGGCAATGGAAAACGTCAAAAATCAAAATAAAATTATTAAAGTGGCCGAACCTTAGCCATGGCATCTTAGATTACAAATCGGACTGGGCTCCCTTAATTTCCATCAAAAGTTATTTTTGAAAATTCTACGAAAACTGTGAAAGATATGAAAATACTACAAGAGACCCAAAAATTGAAGTATTGAAGAGGGAATTGAAATTTGGTATCAGAATTTGTACAAGGTGTTTCAAAAAATATACAAGACATAAAATAGTATGTGATCCAAAAAAACATAACACTCTATATAAGGTTACTAACAATTTTGACATTTTGTTGCCGAGGTTTTTAGAGGAATTAGGTGTACGAAATTTCGAAAATTTAAATCAAGACAAGCGTGAGAACTCAAAATATGAGAAAAAATGTGAAACTTCGCCACTCTGTGTACATCGAAAATGATGCGCTTTTGCTCATGGGTCTATTAGCATTTTTTTACCGTTTTGCAGAGGGTTATCGCCCCCTGAAATATCTTCATGATGATATGTTACACTCTGTACAAAAGTCAATGGTGCATCATCATCTTTTAAAAAACGTTTAAAAATTCTTCCTTCTTCCTCCCATTCTCCTTGTTTGATATAAATACATAATAAAACTAATCTCTTGGTAAATTTCGCAATTTTGAAGTGGAAAATAACCCATTTCAGTAACATTATTAACTTGTTTACAAGTTGTTAACTCATCCAATAAAATAATAGATATGATTTTAAGAATAATCAACTATCTGCACGTGATGCCGCTATGTGCACACTCGTGAGACTGATAATTGTTTTTTTAATCGTGTTTTAGAGCATCTTTACTAATTTTTCCGCTACGTTTATATAGGAATCGAGCGCAACAAAATTTTTCTCTCTATTTCCCCTAGGCCTAGGCTTAGGAGTAATAGCTTCATCCACATTCCTGGCAATCAGCGAATACTTCACCAAAAGGAAGAGCACTGCCGTGGGTCTATCCATGGCAGGAACCAGCACTGGTCAAATGATAATGCCCATTTTTGTCGGGTTGCTCCTTAAAAACTACGAATTTCACGGGACCTCGCTCATACTGGGCTGCATCAGTTTAATTGGAGTCGTCGGGGCCTTCCTGTTCAAGGTACGGAGCCACGCAATCCTCATTTTTAACCTTTTTAAAAGGTCCATTGCAGCCGGTGCTCTGTTGTAAAAAATCGAAAGAGGAACTGACCGCGGAAGAAGGAAAGTACGACTTGAACAGCAATTCTGAGAGTGAAGAGGTCAAGACCGATTTAAACAAGTGCGAGTCTCAGTCTCTGCTGCAAAAAGAGGTGAAGCCGGTAATTCAAGACTCCAAGATAAAAGACCCCATTGGAATCGTCTCCAAAGGTCCCAAACCCTCCGCAGAAGTCCCAATTACGCAATATCTTCATTATAAAAATTTCAGAAAGCATGTTCCAAAAACGCAGCTCTTGCTTGAAGCAGGTCATCAATACCTGGGACCTCCATCTCATGAAGGATTTTAGATTCGTTCACATGTCGTTGGGACTGGGGCTGTGCTATGTGAGTTCCATCAGCTTCAGCACCTTTTTTCCCATGTTCTTGCAAGACGAAGTCAAGTTTGATATGTGGCAAACCACCACGTGCATGACTGCTTTATCTGCAGCTGACATCGCGGGAAGGATGACCATGCCGGAAATATTCAGGAAACTAGACATGGGGAACAGGTCGCAGTTTATGGTGGGGGCGGTGCTTTTGGGGATCTCAAGATCAGGTAAAGTCAGTTTTGACTATGGTTTTGAACGAAGCGGAAAGTCAATTGGCGCAACAATGACAGACTTATGTGGAATGCGCTGTGTGCGAGAGAGAGAGAGAGAGAGAGAGAGAGAGAAATTTATTTGCATTTTTTGTAAAAGCTTTTTTCTCGCCGGTATTCGAATTCCCGACTGTGTAATATCGGAACGCTCTAAATATTGCTGTAAACCAGAGCAGAACCAGTTTTTCCAAGTTTTTTTCCAAATTCAATCCTTGATATCTCGAGAACTTGGGGATAACTGGCTCTAAAAATGCCAAATTGTTTCTTTTTCGGTTTCAGGTGCGTGATATTAAATTTTTAGAACCACGTATGGGATTCCAATTTAAAGTTCCCCCAGTGATACTTAAAGCAAATCAAATACTTATAATTCATTTATCCTCTGAAGCAGCTGGTTTTTCATTCATATTATTCACGCAACATTATCCGAACATCAATGCTACCTCTCACGAGTTTGCTGAATGCATAATGACTCAAATTAAAATTCCTCTTAAGGCTTTTTAGCGAGGTCTTGCCTGTATGTTTCTTTCTAGTACTGGTTTACCTCACATCCTACCAAGGCGTCCTGGCGGTCTCGGTGATCGTTGGCTACATAAGGAGCATAACCATCATCAACCAAAACTTGGTCATATCCGAGTACATTCCGAAGAACGAGCTGCCTTCCGCAGTGGGCCTTAACATGGTGGTTAAGGGGTTTTTCGTCATGTCAGTAGGGGAACCTTTAGGTGGGGATTACGCCTCGAAAAAAGGTTTTTTTACGGTTTTTTTTTTTGCGATTTTAGGCATGCTCAAGGACGCTTTTGACTATGACACGTGCATCCATCTCCTGGACATTATAATTCTTTCTGTGGTCGGTTTCTGGCTTATCGAAATTGTGCTTTACAAGAGATGCTGTAAAGCTGGAAAGGCTCCGGATTCCGCGGTGACCACTCCAGCTGCCTGATCCCGGGGGATCCCGGTTGTTAAGACATAAAATATTTACTTAATAGATTAACGAAGTATGAACGTTCCCCATAGGATTTGAGTGACTGTGCCCTTTTAGGGTGTTTCTGAGCAGACTTTGCGAATTTTTACTTAAGTGCGTACCTAAAACGTATTGTGATATTTAGTTTTTTAGCCAGATTTATGAAGGAAAAATAAACGATTTTAGTTTTGTAAATTTCCGGGCACTTTGTGTGTCTTTCAATATTAAAATGCATAAGACTCTTTTATCAAATTATGCCCTCTGCTTCGCTGATTTAATAGGAAATACTTTTCCCTTTTTGCCTTTCAGTTCGGAATATTACTTTAACAAAGTTATTCAGTTAATAATTTACGATATTGTCGCACAAAGGTAAAACTGAAAGCAAACTTTTAGGGTTATTGAGAACTCAAGGTAGGTAACAATACAAAGCCGTTTAGCTTTTACTTTGAATATTATTTTATGAAATTAAAACGCTAATTTTCTTAGTTTAAATTCAGGTTCATGACTCAGCGACGTTTTCTTATGAGGAACTATGGGGCACCGCCCGGAAGGCGTATCAAGTGGGGATCGGCGGGGGCGCATTTGCTGGGTAACAGACCTCTTGATCGTCAACAGAGTCAAGCTGCAGCTTCAGGAAGAGTGCGGAGTTCGGAAGAAAGCTCCATTACTGCGTTTTCGGGCAAAAGCTTTTTTGCTCGAAAATCGGGGGAGTACTTGAAGTTTCTTCAGATTTAAATTTCCTCTCTGAACGGTCACCTGAAACCAGCGGTTTTGTGGTTTTATTGTATGCACTGCCGCTTAATTACCAGAACAAAGAACAATCCTGTTATATGTTAAAAATTTTTTTGCCACTCCGCACAACCCCTACATGGAGAGTGCAAAGCTGGATTCAACGTCATCATCAAGTTTATTAACGAGCCCTTGTGTGGTGTCCCTTATGTTCCTCTATCAATGAAGATTGATTAATCATCCTCTCCATATTAATTTGCCATGGTTGCAAAAAATTGTAGTACAATACGCCTTCTATTTTTGGCTTATACCTGCTGCTATTGCTGCTGCTGCGAGGGTCGTAACGAGGTCACCTCCGCTTTGAGTACATGCATAAGGCGGAGAGAGTTGTTAAGTTAATGCGGATCATAAAATTTCAAATCCGGATCTGATATGCATTTGAAAATATTGTGGCAATTAAAAGGGATGTAAAGGGGTGCCCAACAAAGTCGCGATTCGCCGAAGGGAATTTTGATTTATTCCAACGCTTTTAGATGCTTTCTAATTGTTTCGCTCCTTGCTGATTTATTCAAGAGATCCATGAATTTTAAGAAGGACTGACGATAAAACGTGTGATATTAGTATAAAAACTGTGTAATTTTTGGAGACTCAAGAGCTTGCTCCAGAGCCGTTACCCTAACTGGTTGCCATTTAGCAAATTAGCCGCAGTAAGTCTTTTTAAATACATAGTCTGAACTGAAACGGGTCAACATTCCTGTGCTGACAAAAACGTGCAAATGGCAACCACTTATTAAGGCCATTTTAACCAGAGAAGATTCAGCCGGGGAATTTGTCAAATTTGCCCACATTTTCGGCAGGATCGCGCCACTTCGGGCTTCAGGAAATTTACTCAGTATCAGTATCGCTCTGAATCTAAACGACATTTGGTAAATAATGAATCCCGTGGCTTTTTAAAACATTAATCGTTAATCGGAAGCGGCGTCGGATCCGGAAAAGAGCAGGAGGACAATAGCTCGATGATCTATTAAGATGGGTCATTCTTCACCGATTTCTCAGCTACATTTACTCCGAAAATGTGTGCTGAATAGGCGGCATGGAAGCGAGTTTATCCAGCCGCAAGAAGCCAATGCCGTCGTTCTTTTACAACACGGAGCTCTTGGCTGGTATCCAGATTTGACACCATTGTTTGATAACACCTGGATCACGCAAAAACTCAACATTTAATTTCCAGGAAAATCAGATTAACTCGATGACAAAAACTTTACGTCTTTTTCACTTAAAAGCTCTTTTAATGTCACTTAGCGGTCTATTAATACTCTCGACGCGAAAACAAAGAACAGATAATATTTCACGAATATCTCAGGGAATCTTTTTGGATTCTTTAACGCAGTTGAGCGATGTTTTCCGTTGCGCGCATAGGGAAGTTGTCAAGTGTTCTCGCTGGCTACGTTCGAAAACTCCACATTTGGGCCACTTGACGCTGGCACTGGACCGCCTACAGTTTTGTCAAAGCAGGTAATACTCCGCCTAAGAAAGTCACCATTCGCTTCATCATTGAGTGGGTGCAAGAGTGAGAGGTTACGTAAACTTACTTCGATTCCTTTGAAAATTCGGTTACCGACTGAAGAACCTCCTTACTATGTCATGACTTTGGTATAAAGTTTACGGTGGCCTTGACGAACAAGAATTCATGAAACTGAAAGAGGCAGTTTTGCGGGAGGATTGGAGCCTCCTCACTAAACCGAAAATTTCCTAACCAGCTTTGGTGTCATCGAAAAGGTGATGTTCAAGGAAAAGAAGCGATTTAGTGAGCAGTTTTGAGCCTCTATTTCAAAGTCTTTATGCGAGATTTTGCAGTGTGTATACAGGGTGCCACGACAGGTTCGTCCACCAAAGGCCTTCCGCTTTCCGCTCACTTAGCGCCAGTTGTTCTTAACTGAATTTTCTTTCCATCCCCAAGATAAAACCGCTACATAACTCTTAATGGCCCGTGGAATAATTTGACTAATTCCCGTAATGCCTCGATCCTGTTGTAACAAAACCCTTTTTCAAATTTCATAAAGGTTTTAATTGCCCGAAGAGAATGGGCCCGCTTTTAAATGCATTCGCGGAGACGAATGGCTAACTCAGCCATCTGGCGAGTTTAGTAATGGATATAGTAAATTCCGGCAAAAAATGGCCCAGATTTTAAAGGGTTCCTTAATCCCCTTTTTCTAAGATGGCGTTTAATATAGGGAAAACTATGGCTAATTGCTTCCGGGGTAATTACGGGCAGAGGAATTAAAACCCTGGCGTGTACTTATAATCGTTTTATATAAACAAATATGCTGCGAAATAACTGATGTCAGGAGTAGCCTTATGAGTCTACGAATAAATCAATAACGTCTATATAAAATCTACAATTTCATCATATTTACATATTAAGCCAGTCTGTGAGCCTTCGGGGTGTGGGGAACTTTAATTAATTCCGAAATCCTGATAATTCCGAATTTTGTTTGCAGGAATCAATATAAAATGCACACATGTTTATTGTAATTTGGGAGAACCTCACGCCAAGTTGATCACCAGTATTATATCCGAACTATAATTTCCGCATCATTCTACAGCGTTATTCAAAACCGCTAATAAATTTCAGCTAAAGGACCATGCTTCGGTAAATCTATTTTGATTAATCAAAGGGAAACAAACATTATATTATTCATTTAAAACGTTCGCAACTGGAATGTTTTTTAATAGGAAAAAATGCATTGTTATGCGGACTCAAATTAATCACACGAAAGTCTGGAAAACAAACAAATCGTCAACTAAAAACAAAATCCCTTCTCCATGAATTTTATAATGGGCCTTCAAATCTATGTGGAACAGAACATTTACTCATTACACTTAACTCATCTCTAGTACGTGCTTAACAAGTATAGGGAACACAGCTCTTGAGAACATTAAACGCTGCCGATATTACTCTTTAAACATCTCTTATTGTCAAACTATCATAAAAAAATTAGATCACATCTGCTGCTTGATCCACCACGCCCAAGCTACAAGGAACAGTCTTACGTGAGCTCTCTGGCAGACAGCCCCGGAATCCGCCACGTGATTGCTTCTTTCCAGGGAGTTCATCTTCCCCAGGGACTCCTGGGTGGACAGGCCCGAGGGCTTGTCCTTATCCTGGATGTTGTTCAGGATGTCGTCTTCTTGGTCGCGTTCTGCGGAGCCGAGTTGGTCGTTGTAGTCTTCTTCGTCCATTGGGATGGTGTAGGTGGTTTTGGTCGGGCCGGGAATTTCTGGAAGGAAGGCGGCATGAGATTTGGGGGAGAGAATCGTCGCAAAGTGTTTTCTAGGAGCTTCAAAGTGGGATAGATGAGCGATGCGCGAGGCGTCTGCTAGTCACAGAAAAAATTCGAAGTTACATTTCTTGGCCCAATATAATCTCCCTTCTTCCGTTTCCGAGATGCAGAAAATCAAAGTTTACCCGTTATTTTCCTATTTGTTCTTTACAGCTTCTGAACCTTAATCAGTATAAAAAAAAACCGAAAATTTATTTATTTTTCTCTCCAGATCCGCGCAGACGTGAGTACAATCGGTGAAACCGCCGTCGGCCGACTGTACCTTTTCTTACGTCCGTTGAATCGGCCGATTTCCTGCAGACGCAGCGCCAACCTCCGGCGGCATTATATCAAAAGAATCGCCGACTTTCAAATCAGTCGATTCGACATGAAGTCCAAGAATACAACACTGAATCGCTTCAGTTCCCTCACTTTTAGTAAACCAAATTTTGGGATGTTCAGGGAAACTTTGCCACAGTTTTCTCGTGGAAACTCTATTTTACTGCGGAGACTTTCTAAATTTTATCCATGAAAGAGAACTGACTCTGAAAATTTCTTCGCCCTCGGGGCGGTTCGCTCATAGAGAAAATTTGATATTTTTCATCCGGAAATTCCATCATGTAAAATTATTTTCATCGTTGATTTGCGTGTCAATGCAGCAGTTGATCCTCACAACACAAATGCATTTCTTGACTGACTTAACATCAAGGAAATATCTCAATTTCCTGTGGGTAATGTAGAATTTAGTTCGGAATCGGCGGACCTAAATCCTGACCCATCAGGGGCCTCTTTCAGAAACAAAATCGTCGAATTCGCATCCATAAGTTTCTCCTAGTCTTAACATTACGTATAAGTGATATAAATGGAAGGGTTATAATGTTATTTTATTCAGGAACTAGGGCGGTTTTGCTAATGCCATCTTTGCAGTTTACCGCCTTTTTATTACGTGTTTAGATCCAGATTGGATGGGCACCTAGAGGGATCAAACTCCTATAAAATGACGAAACTTCGAGGGGAATTTAGGGCATATTGGTAAGTGAGGAAAGTGAATTAGGCTTACCATATAAGCGGATACTGCTTTCCACCTCTCCCAAGGAGTTCTTCGCTATGCAGCGATAGGACCCCGCATCATCTTGTTGCAGGTTTTTAATTGCCACCGACATTTTCACCTCGAAAGGGGACCTGCTGTCGGATTGAACGTCGTATTTGCTGCTGGAGATCACCATTTCGCCTGGAAGGAAAGGACAGTTAGTTCAGGTTAGTTCGGGTCAGTTGGGGTAAGAGACCAGCTGGAGAGAGTTAATAGAAGGCTGGTTTTGTTATATACTACAGTGTGCAAAAAGGTCGCAATAACGGCATTTGCAGGAATGTCCCTCATAGATATATATATATTGGTGGAAGAAACTATGGGGGTGCATAAAAAAGAATCGCAGTTCGAAGGGGAGGCAATCGAGCAAATGTACAGGAGTTGGCAGGAAAGGAGGGACAAGGGCTTTTTTAATAAGTGTTAAAGAGTGGTCCGACAGGAGGTTTGGAAGCCTGGATTATTACGTGGTGCAGGCAATAACGGGGCATAGAGCGTTTGGAAGTTATTTGAAGGGATTAGGAAAGACAAAGCAAGGTAGCTGTAGGTTTAGTACTGACGAGGCTACAGTGGCCCATACCGCATTTCACTGTACAAAATTTTCTGAGTACAGAGAAGAAACAGAAATGGAGTTTGAAGTGAACCTTGCGGCTGGGAACATAGAGGGGATCATGATTAGAAGCGAGGAAGACTGGAGAGTAATGACGAGAATGTTGAGGAAGAAAAGGGAGAAGAGGGAGGAGGAGAGGCGAAGAGAGAGAGGAAAGTAAGAGATGCAAAGAGGCATCATCTAGGGGAACGACCAGAATGGGGCACGGGATGCTAGAAGGTAAGGAGGCAACTCTGAAGAAATACTGGTGGTTCCGGGAAGAAGACAAAGGGGGAGTTCTAACTGGGTATGCCGATAAGTCGAGATCCACACTACCCGGCTGGCCAAATATCACAGTCATGCGTGCGTAGATGCATTTATCTCCGCTAAAAAAAAGGTTAGTTCAGGTTAGTCCAAGTCGGACTGAACCTCTTATTGATTGCTGGAAATTACCACTTCGCCTAGAATGAAAGAACTGTTAGTCGATTAAGAGCGTCGAAAAATTGTTGTTTGCTCTGGAAATGCAGCCAAATCCAGAAAAACGAAAAAGGACCCGCTGAAAAATCCCAGTTGGGGCTACACGCAACCCCTCATTGTCATCAATACCAATTATGGTAATTTATAACTTGTTGGTGCGTGAAAGAAAGCGTGCATTTTGATATTTGACTGATGGTGATGGATCATCAGAATCTGACTTTTTATCGGAGTTAAAATCCTCCCCACTCGTAATCTCTGGGGTTATCGGATGTAGGCTTCAAGCGCCCATTCATATAATTGATCCTCCATTTGTAATTTGCATGGAAGATTTATAAATTTCTCTTAAGCAGTCATTTATCAAAACGTTAAACGAACTGATATTGAGACGTGTATTGATAGTCTTGCGGAGCGCGATGAATTTTTCAGATCGCTGATAAATGTCAAATAAAAAATTATCAATTATTATACGGACCTCATCGGCCCTAATTTCGGTTCTGACTGCTGTCAGCAACATCCGCAGCTGACTTAGCGACAGCAATTTGTTTGTAGCTATAACTGGGCAAACAAAAAGGGACAAGCAAAAAACACATGACATTAAAAATGGAGTTGCATGTCGAGACATTTAACTTTTGATAAATGGATCAGAGCAAGAAATTTGTAATTTTCGTGAGTTTGCTGCAAGAGAGGCTTTTTCATTTCGATATGAAAAGTTTCGACTTCTGTTAAGAGTTTTTAACCGCCCTGATTAAATAACCACCAGCAGCAGTTACTGCTGCGAGCCTTCATTCTTCATTAGGAGTTTACACAATGAACATTCAACGTTCTCTTCGTTTCCGAAAAAGCTCGGTTTTGGCAAATACGAAGTTAAGCCCCATTTAATACAGCACGCAAATTTTAGATACTGCCACAATTCTGCGCAGACTGCAGAAAGAACTATAGACTACAACGTATTAGCTGTTATTGGGGTAATTCCCATTCCGATCCCTTTGTGGGGGAATCCATTATGTTCGTCTAATGCCTTCATATTAAATTTCGCCAAGTTCGTTAAAGCAGTCAGTGTTTAAGGGCGATTTCGTAGGTTTGTAAAGAATCCCAAGAGATGTTAATGTCAATTACACTAAAACTGCCCCGAAAAGCTCAAGGACATATCTGGATCGTCTATAAAACTTTAAAATTTTAGTCTGATTTGAAGCAAGAAAGTTCTGACATCAACCGAAAGCGACTTTCTCGGCGGAACTTCCAATCTGAATCAAGATGGAGGTAATCGCTTCCGATAGGACGATTGAGCAAGCAATGGAAGCAGACACTCAGCGAAAGAGGGGTAATTCAGGCAACACATTAGCAGTACTACTGCAGGATGGGGTTCGATTTGACTTAAGCCTAAAAAGTCAAGTACAGTGAGTATCTTCGAGAGAGGGGAAATTACGATGGAATTTCTACATCATCAGTTTTGGCTCATTGGACAACAATCAGTTTTGTCATACTGACGCATCCAGACTGATAAATTATCATCGGGGGCCGGAATATACCAGTTTTCGGATTTTAACCCGCGATATCTTGGGAAATCTCAGAGCGATCGCCACCTTTTTTTCATTTGTTCACCAATATATCAAGATGTGCGGATTTGAAAATTTTATCCAATAAATTGCTTCGGTTGAAGCCCAGAACGGGGGTAATTCGAAATGAATTTTCAAGCCTCCCAGCTCTCAAGTGGAGCCAAATCTGTTTATCGTTCGATTCTGAGAATCGACGAATGACCGCCGAAGGGTCACAATCATATATCCTCATAAGTGCGATATAAATGAAGTTTGCCATTAGCAATCAATAACCACCGCGCCATTATTCATTCCCTAAGTGTTCAATTTGCAATAAAAACCATCCTCCATTCAATCAAGGAAAGCATAACATTTTTATTGACTATAGGAAACAATTTCTATGCGGAAATAATATCCTTTATGTCCATCGTATATCGTCCTTTCTTTTATATTATTTAGAAACAAACATGTTATGATTTTCAATGCATTCGTCTCCATATTTAGCCATGAAAGCAAACTTCCTAAGCATTTATTTTTTAGGGCAAAGCCGCAATCGTTAAATCTTAATCTAGTTATAATGGAAAAACACGGTATTACACTTTATCTTCTTTAGTTTGCCAGAACTTAAACGTGCCCTCGAACAAGGTATCCAACTTTAATCACACTTATTGTTTGAGGAAATTCCCATATCTTTACGATTATGAAGTGCAGGTAGGCATCACATAAGTTTTAGGCAAACTTGGGCCAACTCCTCTTTGTTCGAAACTAAGTTAATTACCCGAATATGTCAGTTATACTGAGTGGATGAATTTACCATTCCATCATACCTTTATGTAATTAGTAATTTTCATTCAGCAAAAATCGAGTTTGGTTCCAAGGCAGAGTTTTGTCCTTAATGCAGCAACTATGGAAATTAATCAGCTCTTAAGAGTATAGTTGAGGTTAACTTCAATACAAAGTATCTCCAGAGGTTACACTGCCAGGCTTTTGATTCATTATATTCGGATTTTAGCTGGAATAATGAAGGAATCTTCTCAGTGCTTTGTGGTATTGCAAATATCACAATCGGTTGCAAATGCGTGCTTTTCAAAGTTTTATCTTTATCTGTCTTCGTTGACGATCATGCCGTACTTTAAATGTTCCCCAGTGTCGAGTTCAGCAAGAACTTCCAAGCAAATGTCTTGCTTAACCCAATTTCGGTCAGAATTAGATTTAATTTTCCTATTTGCTGAATGCACTGATAATGCGTCGAGATTAAAACACAAACTGAATAGCTAAATTTGCAGTAGAACTTTAAAGTTAAGTAGATGGTAAATTTCCCGGTAATAAACGACCCTTATCGGGAACTAGTAACTGATAAGATCCCGGGAATACCATAGTTACTTCTAGAACGGTCTGTAACCGGCCAATATAGCAATCTTTGATCAGTCCTTTGCAGCTAAGCAGAAGATTTAATGGCTTGACTCCGGTCATACTTAGGCCACGATATGATTTGTTGGCTTGTCTATCGGGTGTTCCTTTGGAGATGAACAGGCATAGAATTCGCCTGGAAAACTTTGATGCATCTAGAAATAGTTCCAACTTCAGGGATATTTGTCTAATTTTTGTCCCTTTTCACTCTGATATATCCTTGATTTTTGATCCCTCAACAAACTCTAGAAATTACGATAAACCTGTGGAAGGAAGATAAAACCCAAGGAAAGTCGCAGATGTTTCCTTTAGACAGTCTGGGAACGTAGATTCAAGCTTAAATGGGGCCCCTTCGTTACATAAACTGAAGGCCTCGATTTTTGACTAAACACCGTCATTGTTGTTTTATTAAGTACGGCGATGAAGGCTAGGAATTCTGGAATAATATGGAAACAAAAAATTTGCGCATTCTAGTGCTCGCTTACGCGACTTTAGTTGAGTCCTCTAGGAGACAGTTGGAGTAGAATAACCTAATTAAACTTTCAATTTTCTAAAAGAATTTAAAGATATCATCGGTCGCGATGATAAGTCTGCGGACTGAGAACACATCAAGTAGATCAAGGAATAAACGATTTCGGGCAAGACATGGTTGAGAAAATCAGGAACCTAGGAGATAAGCTGGCAAAGGAAATTGGAGATATTGTCATCAGATAGTTTGCGAACGCAAATACAAACTACAAGAATTGAATGGGGTCTAATTGATAAGTAAACAGAGTAATTATTGCTTTATTAGTAACAGCGATGAAGGCTAGGAATTCTGAAATAATGCGGAAACAACAAATGTATAGATCTTAGGGCCTGCTTAGGCGACCTCAGTTAAGTTATCTAAGAGCCAGTTGGCGTGGAATAAACTAATTAAACTTGAGGACTTCCAATTTTCAGAAGATATGAGCGGTGAATGGAATAATTTTCCTATTTGCTGAATGCGCTGATAATGCATCGGAAGTAAAACATAAGCGGAGTAACTAAATTCGCAGTAGAACTTTAAAGTTAAGTAAATGGTAAATTTACCGGTAATAAACAACTCCAATGGAAAACCAGTAACTGATGATATCCAGGGAATACTATACTTAATTACAGAGCGGTCTGGTATGTATTGTGTGAATGTGCACCCAACCACTCAATATAGCTGGCATATATTTGAATAATTAGCTTAGTTTTCGAACTGAGAGCTGTTAGGTAAAGTTTGCTTAAAAGATATCCTCCGTACATTACTCCAAAGTCGCAGGAATTCCTTGATATATACAAAACGAGGGTGAAATTAAGTTTGAACCCCTCGTACAATTTGGGATTTTGTAAGAAAGTGCTTAATCGAATTTGCTTAATAGAAAGGGCATTTCATGACCTTTCGATAATGTAAAGAGGCGCAGCCAGTGTCAGACATCAACCCTCATCTATTCCCAATAATAACCGCATAGGCCCTTAATTTGCCTTTATCTTTCAATTCTGTATTTAATGCTATTAGTTGGAGGAAGTGACGCGTTAGGAATTAAAAGGACGAAATCGGAATAAAGTGCTGGCGCCATTAATCATGTACAGGAACTCCTAAAATATAAAGTTTTGATTATCCGCCATTATCAGTTTAGTTCCAGCCACTCCTTTTCTGGCCGGCGGAATCTATTACGCCCGTATATTCCCTTCTTTATTTTAGATTAGATCTTACGGTTACCACGAACCCTATACCTACCTACATCCTGTACGTAACACTGCAGCTTTACTGAGCTTCAGGTTTTTAAATAATGAAAATTTAGTGCTGAACGTTCAAATCCCCCGAATGAAGCCGACTAATAGGGTGGTTGGACCGGAAAATAAAGTTCGAGCTTTGATGGGAGGGATATAGTTTTCGGAACCAAGGATTGCGAAGCAATTTAA
Organism: Euwallacea similis; assembly: GCF_039881205.1. NCBI lineage: Eukaryota > Metazoa > Arthropoda > Insecta > Coleoptera > Curculionidae > Euwallacea > Euwallacea similis. The sequence goes on from NC_089630.1 coordinate 795,859, forward strand.
ATCAAAGAAAAATTTGAAGGAAGGCAGAGAGGGGAAGGCTAAAATTGCGCGAGAAGCAGACAGTGAAAGTTGAAAATCAGGAGATGTCCACGCAGAAGGAACTCGCTATCATTCGGTCGTTAAAGCCTTAGGGCTATTTTTCAGGTAATGCTCCTGGAGCTACATTCAAAATTTCATGTAGAATTCACTGCTATAAAAATATTCAGCGCTTAAAGTGAAAGGATGCAAATGCGAGGAACTTGAAACTATAAGATAACACTCGGATCCCAGAGACTTCCAGCTCCCCTTTGGGAGAAGAGAATATTTGTGAGCTTATGAATGATGCTTTGTACACAGAATATTCAGAATTACAAGCAGAATTTAATTCTATGAAAATACCCAAGATTTCATTCAAAACTATGCAGTTTTACGGCTCCTGCATGCACAGAATGTTTAGAATTCACCAAACGGGATCTAAAAAAATGCAATTTTGAACTTTCAGGGGTGAGTCTTGGGACTCCAAAAACACTTTGGGAAATCACCGCTTGATAAGAAATACTTAAAGACATCACTGCAGTTACCTGTGTCTCGCACCCAATAGTTGATAGACTTGGGAAATGCCTCCACGTGGCACTCCAATGTAACGTCAGTCCCCAAGGGCGCTCCAACTAGTTGATTTGGCACACTAATTACAGGGTGAACTGGAAAGAAGTGTAATTTTACAACCAAAAATTCGCTTAAAAGTAGATAAAATCCGCTAGGTTTAAGTGTCTCTTAGACGTACCGGAGCGGGTTCTGGTGCTATCGGGGGACTTTAATCGAAGCTAAAAATTGAGTTTTTCACCTCAGGCGCTCATTTGAGTATCAAGAATGGCCCGGCAATTATCACTCGCATCAAACCCGGTTCTATCACGCTATAATCTTGTTGAAATGTACATTTTGAAACCAGATGGCTGAAGCTGCATGCGCATATCGTAAAATTCAAGCATGTGCTAGCTTTAATTGTGGAAGCAAAGAACCGTAAAACGTCTTGTAAAACAAAGGCCGCATTTTGTTATTACGGCCCTTGAGTGGCACATGAATAAATAAAAATGAAAATCTTACAGTGAACGTTAACCATGACCCTTTTACTGACTGTCGGGGGAACGCCATTGGATGCGATGCACATATAAGCGCCCATTTCCGTCCTGGATATCTTCCACAGTTGCAGCGTCTCACCTTGATACGACGTTACTGGAAAGATAAAAATACGGTTTACGAACCTTTCTGTTATTAGCTGGAAGGAGAGGAAATGCAACGTTTTCCAACAGAGATTTCCCCAGTAAATAAATTCGGGATTAATTAGATACACGTTTATAAATAATAAATTAGGCAAACTCGAGCTACAGCAAATCCACGAACTCCAAAATGCACTATTGTTTAAGTTATGCACCAGCAAGCTGAAATATGATGTGGTAAGTGAGATAAAGGAGGGACGGTTATGTTGGACCTTAATGCCTATCTTTGGTCGACCCTTTGCAGCTAAGTTTTCAAGCAGATGATATAATGGTTTGACCCCTGCCAAACTTAGTTTAATTCGCAACTGTTTGTATTAGATAGGATTCGTGATCTTTCGTTTGTCTATTGGCTACTCTTTTGGAGGTGGACAGGCACGGAATTTGCCTGGAAAACTTTGATGCATTCGGAAACTTTGGCACGACAGAGACAGACAGAGAGGGGGGGAGTACTAGGAGGGAGGTACCTCGATAACTTCAGCTTTACCTTAACGATGGTGATTTCCACAATATATTTCTCGGTCTGAGGAATCCCCGCAAGAGTCTGAAGCAGCCCGATATCTATCTCTCTTATCAACGCGACCTTTAGGCTAGTTCAGGTTAGGGTGGATGCAGGTTAGTTCACGACTATCCCTACAACGTCGAGATGCAGTTTGAAGCGCTGCGAATTGACGGATAACCAGAATTAACCTGCTGCCAGTTAACGCTTTTCCATTGCCATCAAGCGCTTCTCATATTCCCTTTTCTACCACATTGGTCACGTAACACACACAAAATAATCTGATATAAATAATGCAATGCACTTTATTGCTCTCGGCACCGAGAACCTACATAAGTATATTGGGTAAAATTTGAATGGAAAGATAGCTCTACCGCCCTTATCTGGAACTCGAAGAGCGAGGTTGACGAGTTTCTTTCAACGCTTACGACGGTCATCCCTATTTACATGTTTCAGGGATGTGTTATCAGTCCCTTCAACGTGTATTTTATCACCGAAAAGTAGCATTTTATTGATTTTTCGGTTTTATGTCTCATCCTGTTCACGCCTCTTATCGAGCTGAATTATTGCGTTTTTTAAAGGACATCTGCATGGTTTTCGGTGCAAATTGTTGGAAACTCAATAATCCTTCTGATAAATTCGAGGAAAGTCACATAAGCATCTTAAAGTGTTATTATAGCCAGGGAGAACTGCTCCTCAGGGACTATTCTAGGTCGTTTCCAACTTCTACAATATATTTCTCACTTTCTTTACATCGTGTATTGGCGGATATCAATGGCCTGAACAGTCGTTATCTAAATAGGTTTCGAAAGGTGATGTTAGTTGGTCTTTTGTTCAGTTTAGTCCGTATAGACTTATCGCACCGTTATGAAAGGCGATTAATGCATATGTAACACTTCTAAACATGCGTTCTTCCAGGTTTCAAACACGTATATATACCGGAAAATTTATTCGCGAATAATAGCGCGTTATTTGAATAAATGAGGAATATTCGTCTTCAACTCTTCTCATAAATTATGGTTTTTAACTATCGCTAGATCAAATGCGACCTAAATATGCCGACCGGTTCGATATAATTTTCATCAAAAACCGAATGCAATATTGTTTTAATGGAGAAATAAATGCCCACAGAGGAGAGGAGCAAAAAAAAGCTTGTTGTTTTTAGAGGGAATTTAGCCTCAACTGCATGATCTGTTAATGGTCAGTTGGCTTAATTAATAACGCAACAAGCTTTTTCACCCGAAACATCGTTTTTCGCGAAGATACAAGCCATTGTTAGAAATAAAAGTATTTCCCTGATTTAATACCTCCATAAAATCCCCAAGCAACCTTCCACTTCCATGGAATGGTAATTCTTTTTATGACCTTCCACTCACATATAATTTGAGACAGACATAAAATCGGTGCCAAATGCAACATTATACCTTTGAAGTATCTCATTCGTTTTTTCGGTGAATGTTTGGAATATGTGTTCGTTGCGAAACAAGAATTGAATGGCGCCATGGAAACTACAGTTATTTTAATTAAAACCTCGTCGAGTTTCTCATTTGTCGAAACTGCATTAGCCGAGGGAATGATTCCGTTCAACTTGGAAAACGTGGTCTTTTTATTTCGCCTCATTAAACTATGTAATTGATCCTTCAGAGTTTGAAGTTCGTTTATGTTCCTTAAATCCAGTTATTACTGTAATTGCTGATAATTCAGGTATAAAGAGCTATTATAAATAAGCAGCAATTTCACTTTTTGTCTAGAAGCTCAGTATGAACGTGCAGCAGCGGCAGCGTCGCCGCAGGCTTTTGTCATCGGTGCTCGAAGCTAATAGGCCAGCGTATCCTGTCAAGTGTTGCCGTTTACTTTATAGCCTACTTCAAGTTTTTCACAGGTTTCATCTTATTGGAGTTGCATTGCACTTTTTCCAGCTTCGGGGATTATTCGAAGGTATTGGAATCTTGTCACGATTTCCCAGGAGGATAATTGAAGGCAAATCTGATTTTCCAGGAACCTAAACTTAACGTTAAATTTGATTTCTGGCACTCTAAATTATCGCAAGTTTAGTCGTGTTTTTCCAGTCACCTGAATTGCCTTGAATTGGATATTTGAGGTCTCAATTTTATCTGAAGCGACTCCAAATGACCCGAATTTCGTAGGGGATTTCCCTGTAGCCGAATGAGGACTTTGAATTGATCTGAATTTTGACATTATTTCCTTGTAATCTGTAATTTTTTCCTTAAAGATTACATACAAAAGTGACATATTTGAAAACTCCCGACCTTCATCCCTCCAGTTAATATAGCGATTTACAACGATTTTTCTAATTTGCTTTTCAGGCATACTCTAAGCCAAAAATCTCCATAAGTTGCTTCTAAATTAAAAGAATTTTATTGTATCACCGATTCCATAAATATTCAAACAAAACCTTCCCCCTTAATAACCCCCCAAAAAGGTATTTGCCAAAGGCAAACACGAATCGGCTACGCCACAATGATCTTCCAAAAGAACTGCTAAATATATGCCATACACATTTCTCATGAAACCCTTAGCTTTCGGCGTATCGTATATTTCTATTGAGTGTTAAATCAATATGATCTTGTTTGATCTGGGGCGATAATAAAAATATTGGGAGATGAAAGGTTTATCATCGCTGTGGGATGAGATTTGAAGGGGGAGTGTGAAAATGGATCTTGATTTTTTGGTATAATTACGGTGGTTTTAAGGTCATAGCTCCTTCCAATAATATGTTTTATTGTAGTACGCGAGAACAGCTCCTGAGGGAATGTGCGGGATCGGTTTTGAATCTTTCGAAGCCCTTTATTGCTTTTCTGTATGTCGAAAGCTAAGTATATTGGTTGCGAGATCAGTGGAAAAACGACTGAAAGCCATTCAGGCCTTAACAGCCACGTAAAAAGATTGAACCTGAAGATGGACTAAAAGTCTAGAATTTCCAGAGCAGCGGTAATTAAAACTGTAATAATATACTTCAGCCACAAATTAGGGCAATCTAAAAAGGGAGGAAGGGCCCCAATTTATAGAATTACCAACTACAACACCCAGACGAGCTGTATAAGAGTTGTTATTGCCGGGGAGAGCGAGGCTCTAGCAAAATGCTATGGCCAATATGACGCCCCTAATTAAATTTATTCCTCTCCGAATAGTTTTGATTAAAATTGCGAAACCTACTTCCTAATTCACACATTTATCTCCCCCTAAAGTAAAAACCCACCGGATTTATACCTTTAGTTTTAGTCCCTGCAGGTTCCCTTATAATAATATCCTTTCCGTCCTCCCTTCTCCATTGCACGTAGGGCACTGGATGCCCTTTGGCTCTGCAAGTCAGCTTAACGGTACCCCCTTCAGGTACCAGCAGATCACCTGAAGTTTCTTCAGTGAAGTCTGGTGGAACCGAAACGTCCAAAGATCCAACCTGAAAAACAAATTTGATTTTTAACCGATCGACTATTTGTTTAATAACAGACACCGGTGTCTGCTATTTAGACCCAGTCGCACAGGTTCAGGTTGGAAGTGATACTCGTGATGTCCGCCTGAAAATGTCTCCTTCACGCCCTTCAATTTTCGTCCACAAAATCTAGTTGGTGCATGACCCTTTGATTGAAAATTCTACTATATGACAACGACAGACACTGGTGTCTGTTAGCCACTCTTTAAGGCGGTCCCTTAGAACTCCCAATTTTGGGTCCGGCGCTTAATGCGTTAAGCCAGGAATTGGGAGAGCAATTTGCCAAATAAAATCGGTTTTCCAAAACTAAAGCACCTGGCAAATGACAGTCCCTTCAATGTGTTTCCTTAATAATGGATGTCGGTAGTAAGCTAATTTATAGTCGGGCGTAGTTTATCGAAGTTTAGTGGTCAACGTTGACCCGTTTAATCTGGACTGTGTTGAGTTTCCATCTGATCTAGCCCTTTATTAGCGCGAGACTCGAAGGAGCTAAAGGATGTTACTGGAAAGTTTCTCGACAAAACGGTGAATGCATGTTATCAACTTGTTATTATCGACTTTTCATATCCGCTTGAAGCTAAAATTTTTTCTTGACACAATGATGCATAAATGTTTCTTTAGCCTTTTGAGAATGTAAAAACATTTTTTCATGCAAATATCCAACAAGCTTACAAAATGATCTTCAGAAGTGACAAATAGGCTTGAAAACTTAAACCCAAAATATGTTTTTCCATTTTTTAACCATAAAATTTAGCGTTGCTTTCAAGTTTTTTCCATTCAATTACTGTAGGCACATTTGGATAGCAAACACCGAATAAAAATAGCGAATATGACTGTTATTATATCGAGCTCGTCGATATTTTCCATTCCATTCAACGCGCAATAGGTGGAACGAATTCAAAGCACTAGCTAATTCACCAAATTAGCCTGGCCAGGACGGTTTTTGATGCGATATATTGTTTAAAACTTAAAAAAAATGAAAAAGGTGTGTTTTTTTATTGATTTGATGCCCTAACTATGGTGCTATGTAAAAAAAAAACTAAAGCCTGAGAAATTTCACCTGCAAACCCTGATTTAATTTACAGTTATTTTAGCGTTTCCCACTCAATCGTGCGGACAAAAATCGGGGGTTGGTATTCAGGAATTTTTGTTTCATGCTTAAGAAAATAAGGACGCATGGGGAAAATATTCGGGGCAGCAGGAACCAAAATCGATAAAATCACTGCAATAATAACACATCATATAAGCTTGGAATTTAAAATATACTGCGAGAAAGGAAGCTTTATTTTTAGACCCAACAAGTAGCAACATCGCCAGAGATTTCAGCCAATCAGCTTTTGAGTTAGAGAGACAAAAGACTGTTGCAGCGTTGTCACGTTTGGGAATGCATTACTGAATTAGATTACAATGCTTTTAATTTTCTAATAAGATCAAAATTAGAACAATACGTATTTTTACTTTATCCGTGAAAAACAAGCAGAAAGAATGCTAAAGCAAGCAACGTTTCCCAAATAAGATTTTTAATATTTTATGTAAATGCAATTTCGTGAAAACTTATGTTCACGGAAAGGTAATTTGTATTTTAAATTAAAAATTGTGTGCCTAATTTACGTTCCATTTAAAACTCGGTTGTTCGATTTGTCTTTTTAAGATTGTTATTCCAAAGTTTAGAGAAAACGTCGAAATTAGAGGAATTTATCAAGGTTCTCGCCTGGGAACTTATAGGTTTGATGTTTAGATGAGACTTACTTGGCTCTTCATGGGATCGGTGTTGATTTGGCACATGTACTGCCCTCGGTCCTCTTCTTGGACACTCTTGATATGTAAGTTCCAGGTTGTATGGTCGTTGTGAGATACAGATATGCGAGGATTGTGGGTGATTACGTGGTCGTGGATAGCTTGTATTGCTTTGGTGTCAGCTTTTACCCATCCGACCTAGAAGATAAAAGGTAGAAAGTTAATTTGGATGGGTAAACCGGGGCCTTAAAATCGCAGAGGCATTTCTTGACAGAATGGAGAACACCATTTTTTGACTCATTATTATCAATTATATTCTTGGCGCCATCTCTGAGCATTCACTTGAAGCTAGAAATTTTTTCTTGACACAAAGGCACATGAGCATCTTTAAACGGGCTTTCACGGTTCAAAAATGCGGGACACGGCCAAAAATGACTGCAAATATACAGGGTTTCTCATTTGAAACAATTAAGCTCACAAAAGCACTACGTACGTACATGGAAACCCTTCCTCAAAGGAATATCAGTTCGAATAAAATCGATATAGTGTACCCCCTTTGCACGCGATGGCATCAAATATTATAACCAGAAAAAGATGTTAGCACCATATGATTTACGGCAGGTATTTTATCAACATAAAGTAAGTAACATCGAGAAGAACATGAAATATAGGGTCTTTTGAGAACTTTCAATATGCTACAGTGCCGCTGATGGCTTCACCTAAATAATGGCAAAAGCATAACCCGGTTTATGGAAAAAGAAGATTGATGTGTCGTTCCATACTCGAAATGCATATTCCCTGTATCCTTTTGTTTCAAATTTTCACCCATAATTCGTAATTTTACCACGATGATTTACCGATACGAATGGGCTCATCCTTTAAGATTTCCGCACAAGGTGGTAATTACTCTCTCAAGGCCGTTTTTATGGCCTAATTTAATAATAATTCCCTTGTGTCCATGTAGGTGGCACTAAATGCAATTAGGATTAGGAACAGGTGGGTGAAATCGTTGGTTGTTTCCGGAAAATTGGACGTTACAGGAATTAATGCCGCAAAAGTGACAGGAAATGGGTGGTACACATAATACAAAATTCATCTCGATTCCATTCTTTAGATGTATGGGAGCCAGGACTTCAAATAATCCCATATTGAGCTAAAATTCTCTCTGGTGCATTAGTGATATATCTCCTCTCTTCGGAAGACAAATTGGGGCTACTGTGTAGTTGATAAAGCTGTGAGAATTACAAAGCTGCAATATAAACTCCATCATAAGTTTCTGAAACAGGGCCAAGTAAAACACATCTGGGCTTTCCGCAGCTCATACACACATCGGAAAAGACAAGCAAAAACAGGACAAAAAGGCGTCTTAACACGAATATATAATATTTCTTATTTCTTTCGTATTATACTTAGTTCGCTTGCTAATACAAAAGTGACAGATGCACAAACATGTTCCAGTAGACGCTTCCCGAATAACAAATTCGTTCGTGGAAATGTTCTTAAAAAGTGCTTTGTATGACGTCCCTTGAATCTCGGATTATTCGAATTTGAATTTTAGCTTCGGATAAGTTTAACGAGAGAATGTTACCGTAAAACGACAAATGCAAGAATTTCGACCGCATTTGGCTTGAATTATCATTGAGCCCCTCTGGAAGAGCATACTAACAAGAGTACTGATGGTACAACTAGCAGGGATTTAATATTTCTATAAGGCCAAAAAAGGCACGGAATTAAATAACTTTTATCGAGTTTCTAATCTACTTTCCAACTTTTTAATTAACTTTAATATTGTACTTTCATTGTATACCTCGATTGATTTAAATTATGTATCTCAGTTCGGGATTTTCTTGTTTTCAGAGCCTTTATTAAGAACTAATACAAACTCATCAGCATAATATTACTATTTCATTATTGCGAAACAGATATTTGAAGTTTTCGGTCTCCTAGCAAATGCTTTGAGGTATCGATTTTCAAGAACATCAAAACGCCGGAAAACCAGAAATTTCTGGAATTTACTCGTTAAAGAATTTTAAAATTTACTGACTTCGTTTCGCATTTTTTAACATTAGATCTACAATGAAATATGCCCATTCCCATTTATCCTCAAGCTAAACATAAATTTCGCCAAGTGGCAACACTGCAATAGTTTTTTGTCTTTATAATCTTAAGTTCGTGGGTTAGGATTGGCTGTCAAGTAGCTAGAGGTGTTGCCACTTATTGACTATATTTTAAATACTTATAGCTTCTTAGTAAAGTATTTGAATTATTTTCACATTCACTTTGAATTTTTTTTTATTCGCCTCATGACCTTACATTTTGTGCCCATTTTGCAGAAGCATGAAATTTCTGATCTTAATCGGAATTTTCCAAAGAAGCACTAACATTTTTTAAAACAATTTATAGCAACGTGACCTGACCTGAAGAATCTCTTTAGAACTTTCCAACATTTTTTGACAATTTTCCGGTAGTTCCGTTGATCTGCATGTGGTCAGAATTTTTCGGAAAAGTTCCAGCATTTTCCTTTACTGCTGGAAACCGAAGGCTTCTAGAATCTTCCAGACGTTTCTTGAACCTTTACATGGTTTTCGCAGAAAAAGCTAGTTTTAAACATCTTGATTTTTTTCCAATTTAAACTAATTCTGCTTGCCTGTTTATTCTCCATAAATTGCAAATACCTATTTCTATATCCCCAAACATCATATTTCTCTTGGAGGACATATTCAATGCCAGTACCAATGTGATAATATTTGTGTGTTGTCGACTAAATTAAACAGTGTTAAGGGAATCTGACTTACTAATGTAATATTGTCTGTAAGCAAGGTGGGCAAAATGGGAATTCGCTGGTGAAATTATAGTTTCGGACATGTCGAGGCACATTATGATTAAATTTCGTGTTGTAAATATGGAAAAGCTGGATGTGCAGGTCTGTGGGCGTAAAATTATAATTGAAAGTGCAGTTTGAATTGTTCAAATTAATATAGGAAGAAGAGGGCAGGTTTCAAGGTAAAATCTGGATAAATTTTGGACCTTTTCAGAGCTTTAATAGACTGAACAGAAATAGCAAAGGTCTCCAAAGGCAGTCACGATCTGCTCCCGATTATAACTCGAGCAGCTGCGTGTTATAAATGATCTGGAGTTTGCGGCGCCTTTCAGCGATTTGTCATATCTCCACCGTTATTACAACACCGCGCCTGTTTAGTATCTTGACCAGCTTTTGGATGCTTTAAAATTTGTTTCTGGAAAGGTTATTTGTAACCCTTACAACAGGAGAGCACGTGTGTGATTTCAGATTTGTCAACGGCGTTGCTCCATCAGCAGAAGCTCCTCGCTTTGCTGACGGATCCAAAAATGGATTCCCCCCCCCGGTCAATCTTTAATGCACTTCAAATCTCTGACGATCTTTTTTTATGGAAATAAATACCTACTTACCCTGTATCCTCCCAAGTGATGGACTACGCAATGGAACGTTGCATCCCTCCCTATGGGAATCGACATATTCTTAATAGGTTCAGCGAACTCCGGCTGAAATGCAGTGTAACCTAAAACAATAGAAACTTATTAGCGACAGTTTGAGATTAGAATGGGGGAATAGTGGTGATTACAGTTTTGCGGAAGGTCCTTTAGGATAAATTGCTTGAAATATGGACCTTTCGAATTAATAAATTCTGCATGAGTAATATTTAGCTCTAAAGGAGTGGTTAGAAGCTATCTAAGGGTCGTCTTAGGTAATATATATTCGTAAATTAACAGATTTTTCCCTCTTTCAGTTTCACTTTTTTTACATTTTTCAATGTCATATTTAGAACGTTCCAGTGATCTATTCAAATAATCTAACGTGTTCTGAATTTATTTCAGGATTTGCTAAGGACTGGCATTCCACACACTATTTTGCAATTTGTGTTACATTGAGATGATACGAGAAATGATGACGAAGATTGTAAAAGAGAAAGGAGAAGATAAAAGCCCCGCACTCAGAGGTCCTCCGACATCTTTAACATGAAGGGTCATATCCGGTCCGCGCGTAAACAGCCTTAATTTAATTTGCGATGGTGGAAAACAAAAAGAGGTCTCTTGAATTCCATTTCTAATTCCATAGCAAAACCGTCAAAACCCCGAGTAACTGACTGATTAAGGGGAAGAGTTTCCAAACTTAATGTTTTCTAAGTTGAGAAGATTGAGTCATGTAGCGGCATTTGAGACATTTGAATTAACATTTTTACACATGATTTATGTCTTTGATTCAGACAAAACTCTCAAAAATGTGCTTCTAAACTAGAGACCTGCAAAACTCTAAGTAACAGATCGATCAAGGAGAAGAGTTTTGCAATTTTGTCGATTTTTATAATTAGAGTTTTTGAGGAGTTAAGACTGGCGTTTTAATTCCTATATATTGTGGTCTTCAATTCATTCATTAACCTTCAAAATTTGATTCTATAGAAAACTCTACGAATCTCCAGCTAAACTTCAAAAATTAAAAAATATACGAGTTTGCTTTAGAGGCACTTACACAACGTATTTATTATTTAACAACATACTTTTTCACATACATTTTCTTGTTCTACTCAGTTAAAAGTCCATTATGTCGGTCATCCGCATTAATTATGAATTTCTGCGACCTCCCGTCTCTTGCTGTTGTACAAGTTCCATATGCATATATGTATAATATAAAATGCGGAAACAAAAACAGATGATAAATTATTCAAAAGTTAATTAGGGATGGAGTTTTCCTTTTGAAACCTGTTGCAAAAATGCTCCTTTCTAATTTTTATTCAAGTAATAGCAAGAGGTAATATATATAACACTGTCGTATGTTTTTGCCCCTGTCCCGTTGTATATTTGGGAACAAAAACCTCGTTTCCAGGCGTAGTTTTTGTCGTCTGTTGCTCCCTTCATTCCGAGCCATTTTTCGGGTGTAAATGCGAAAATGTACACTGGAATTGTGTTTTGCGACTTAATGAAATATGATATAATGCCTTTATTATAAGGTCAGAAATGAAGACGGTCACAAAAGGGTCCGTGGCTCGACGCTAAATTAGAAATACCATAGAGAACTCCTAATGGCTTAATTTTTTTAACGATTTTCACATCTAAATTAAGAATCGAATTAAGCAGAACTTAAATTGCACTTTCAAAAATTCGATCCGACCGCCGAATTTAAACGATCCAGTGATAATGGAACTCACCACCGGATTAAGGCGGGGGCAATATAAATTGGGGGATAATTAATTTTTAACTTGAACCGCAGCCCCTGGAGAAAGAGGCGAATCAAAATTATAATATGGCCGGCAATAATTCAGCCGAGAAGGTTTTGTGGATTTAATTACATTATTGAAGTGTCATGGGCCCGGTTTTTGATAAATGCAGACGGTCGGAATCTCTGGAACGGGGTGAGAGGCGAATAATTATTTCGAAGGCATCTTGAATTTACCTCATAGATCATTCTTTTAGTTGGGGATGATGCGAAAGATGTGTCAGGGCTTGGAAAAACCAGTTTTTATATTTGAAAATCACAATGAAGTGAATTCAACTATCATAACTGCATTGCATTTTTTCTCGCTTTCACCTAACAATTGGTTGATTTTATTTTACAAATTTTGACATTATCTAGATGTCTTTGGTGTGACAGGAGTTGACACATTCTACTAACATATGTTCTGAAGTGTCTCTATGACCACAATATCATCAAACATCTATGTCCTGATTCCTCATGCGGTTCACATAATTGCCAAACATGCTCCCATTATTACTTGCATGCTACGGAAATTGCATCCTCCATGCTATTTCAGTTCTTAAGTTTCAGCTCTCATGTTTTAACCATTTAGCCTGAAACTGCCAAAAACATTTTCTCTCGCTTCCTGGTTTGTATTTCTTACCCTTCTCATTTATTCCGCTCATTTCTCCATCAGGAAATTTATTGGTGATGCACCAGCTATCACCAATACTAATTCCATAGAGACTGTTTTATATGTTGTAGTCAGAATGACAGCCAAGCTCTATTTCAGAATCAAGTAAGGCCCATGTCTTCCAGAACCAGTTAATTCTATCAGCTGCCCTACTCGCAATATTCCTAACTAGCTAGACCTCACCGCTACTGAGAAATTACGGGCATATGCAACGAGAATTGGCGCCATGAATGGCCAAATAAGTCCTCAACAACTAAAATCCTGCTCTAAAACTATATCTTCTTAATTTACATATAAAGTTCGAAAACTCCATGTCTTAATCGGTCTGTTAGTTAAGGTTTGGAAAGTCTTACTATATAATGAAGTTTTGAAGGTTTTTGCCTGAATTCGAAATGAAAACGTGTAGCAATTGTGAGAGCAAAACACATAAATCCTTGAAGACCCCATTGCCACGATTTATAAAACAAGAAGTTCGAAAAGTCTTTCCCTTAATCAATTTGTTAGTTTGGGATTATGCCACCTTTTAGTATACGTTTGGACTTTTGCCCAAATTACTGACAATACAGATGTGTAAAGGTTATAATTTTAAAGAGTCAGATCCAGCTCTACGTCTCCATCATCTCGATTAAGAAACCGCGAAGTATGAAAACTCTTCTCCCTAATCAGTCGAGTAGTTTGCGGAGAAGATATAAATCCAACTCTAGAACCCCCTTATCATGGAAGGAGGCGACTTTTCCATCTCTATTTCTTTTTATTCACGTAAATAAAACTTAGTTTGAAATCTAAAAATCTATTCATGAGGTGATCAAAAAAGTTTCATAATGAGCTCACAAGTCCCCCTGTATTAGGAAATTAAGATTCCATACGACCGATTTCAAACAATATTACGCCCAAATAAACAGGCCGTTTCGAGATTTTAATTAAAGTAAATTTCGGGGAATTGCAGAAAAGAACGAAATCCTTTAAAACTTTTGTTTAACTTTTAATAAGCTGTCCCTGTACTTGTTGAAGATGTAGGAGGAAAGAATAGCATTCCTCTAAAAGAATGTTTTCCTTCGTTTTTCATAATTAAATTGTATTTTGAGTTCTCTATGTAAGTCGCCTTAATTATCTCCATGCTAAAATGAAAACATTTTTCCGGAAGCAAATCTAGAGATTCCTCAAATTACGAGATTCCTCAGGCTACGAACTTACGGTTCTCCCAATTTGTAGTTTCATTTTTTCCAGCGAAAATGAATGCCATGCATTTTAACAAACGTTGCAATGCTATCTAATAATGACATCTCAGAAGTTTTGAGCTAAACTCAGACGGAGACTTGGAAATTCCCTTAAACATTCAAGAGCCATTACAACGTCCTGTGATGCTTCATTATAGCTGACGTTAGCACTTCGGGCAATTATCCAATCAAATCAATTATAAATCTGGTAATCTTGGATAAGAAGCTCCTTCCAGGAGTGAGTTTCCATGCACAATGCAGCCCAACTGATCATTATAACCAAGCGGCAGCCTGATCGATACACAATATAAGGTTAATCCAGTCAAGCTGACTGATTAAACCTAGTAGTTATGAAAGGGTCAATTGGCATTGCCGAAACTAAAGTGAATTAGTCAGGTACAGAATTAATTTTGTGTAATAGTGAGGTTTAAATGTGATCCGAATTGGTAATGGGGTTAGTTGACAAACATGATGGGTTTATTAGTTTGTTCACCTCCTCTCGGATTTAGTCTTTTAATCGGGACTTTTCCGAGATTTCTCTTCTCATAAGAATAAAGTAATCGGCTTTTTTCAGAGGGAATATAATTATTATAAATTAGGTTTGAGACGAATATGCATGCCCCTGGGAGATAAAGACATAATGTTGAAACTTGAAAGCCCGCAACAAGACCTCGAAAAGGAAAAAAGACGCTCTAGCTGAAAATTGAATTATCAGTGAAACTTTATGAAAAGTACTCCGGGGGCGATATATTTTAAAAAGGAATGATCCAATCTCCTGCAGTTCGTGGGAAATATTATATTTTGTCTTTTGAAGATAAAGGAGTGGGTTTCGTAATATAATTTGTATTTTCTTGTTACGTTATTGGATTCTGAGTGTGGTGATGATTGATGACGCTGCCTGTATTATTCCGAGGGGCCAGGAGTAATTTCCAAAGGAATTTAAATCTCAATTTCCACTAACAACGATGTAGGTAGAGTCACGCGCACTAACACATATCAGACCGATTAAGGGGAGGAGTTTTCAAATCCCAACTATTCCGATTTCCAATTATTCGGCGATATTTCCCACATTGAGGTGTGACAAACGATGAAAAAAGGATATAAAAACGTAGCATAAATTGAAGATGTTGGTGGTAGCACCTGGTATGCGGCACAGCAGTGCCGTAGCAACATCATTACCGCATCCGGCACTGTACGTGTTTCGCGTTCCGCATGGAAATATTCCATTAAGCAACCGACTGGCCGACACCAGCCAGTTTCCCTATTTACAGCGTCACCTTATGGCTGCCTGTCTGTTCTGAACAATAAATAATCTCATATTTCCGGGATATACGCCAAACTGAGCCCAAAATGAGACGACCGCAAAGAAGACTTTCTGCTCCCTGTTTTCCTTATTCATTATGGATTATTAATGTGTACCCCAGTTAATTGTATTTTAAAACTACCTACTGATCATTCACTTTTTCCAAGACATGAAATTGCGAAAGGCGCTCCATGAATCTGGGAACTATCGCTCTCAATTTCCATTAGCTCGATTTTCGGGAACTTACCGCTAATTCTAATATGCTTTGACCGTCTGAAGACCTCTGAAAAGCCCCATAAGACGAAACTTCAATATGTGGTTTACAGGAGCTGTAGCGAAGGAAAATGCAAAATTCTGCAAGTGGAGGTCAAATAAATTCGAAAAACCTCGGTTTTGAGGCTGTTCAGTAGATTCTCTAAGAAACTCTGTATATGTGGCTATTTAAAAATTTTAATCCAATTACATGCAATTGTGTGGTAGAATAACATTTACACCATTGACAAATGTGAAGTGAGGTGAATAGTAAGAGTGATAAAGAAGATAAAAGAATCATATTCGCAAAAAGGAACATGTTTTCAAGTAGAGATAAAATCAGTTTCCTTAAGCTCCATGTTCAGCACTCTTGTAACAGCCCTTAGAGGTTCTATCTCCGGCATTTATTCTGTGTTTTAAATACCTGAAAATTACTTCGAAAATCCTGAAAGTAGATTTTGATCCTTTAAACTGTAATGAGGCGATATTCAAAACCCTATAAATAGAGAAAAAATGAATTCCTCTAAGCTCCGCATTTGGAAAATCTTATAGCGATCCTTCGAGGCTCAATATTCCGCTTATTATTCTGTGTTTTAACTGCCTGAGAATTGCTTCAAGATACTTGAAAACGGAACCTGATTCGGTAAACTACATTAGATGTAGGAAGAAAGGATTCGCAGAGGTAAAATCAGCTTCCTTAAGCTTGGCAATTTGTAACAACCATAATAGGCTCCTTATTCTGCTTATTATCCTGTGTTTTTAGTAGCTGAAAATATTTTCAGGTTGGATGAACCAACGAAAAGTTCACAACTTTTAATAAATTCGTTTCATATCTTGCGGGATAAATGCAGTCAACTGCCATGCAGCACTATTTTTGTGTCATCTAAGCTAAGAAGCCGAAGGGTTGAACGTTTACGCTGACGATGATTTTCCTTCGTCAAACCCGACAACTTCTTATTTTCTTGAAGTAAAAAGGAATCAAATAAGCATTCCCACAAACAAAAACAATTCGTCTAAATCGCATCTGCCACACAGAAAGCCCTTAAAGTGACATAATTAAGTTTTAAGATTGAAGTGAGCTCAACTTTCCAGCCGAAGATTTACTGTGTTCGAGCTAAGAAGTTTTCATTGAATTTTAATAAAAATTTGCATGATTTGTTAATCCTTGAAAGAGGGAGAAGTCTGGAGAGATAAAAATATGGAGAATGGGTAACGGCTTGCCTGGCGGAGCGGCCAACTTATAATGAGGAATTTGCGGGGTATTGAGCACATTCTGCTTTTGGAAAAGTCTTATGGCTAGTTAAAGTAACAAACTCAAAGTGGGACTCACTCTATGCCTGCGGCAAATTAACACACTTCATTTAGCGTAATTTATAAATTTTGTTCAGTAACCTCCGCCTGCTACGAGAAAATTTAGCGTTTTCATATATCTTCGGAACACAGCGAAGCAACCTTATTTGGAAATACAAATTGCGCGCATATTATGTGCACATAAAGCTAAAATTTATTCTTTCTTCTAGGGAGATGCCTAGATACTTAGTCTCATGTGGATGACATGGAGGTGCATTCCTTGAGACGACGGCAATTTATTCTTGAATTATGCGATATTGTTTCATTGTGAGAAATGGCAGGAATCTAAAGAAGTCGATTTTCTTTTTAGGGAAAAACTCCATGTGTGGTTATGAAAACGAACAAAATTTACTCCATAGCAAAAATGTACGCAGTTTTTACTTTCCAGAGATTCGTGAATCGCTTCATTACTCCCCATGTAATTTGCAAAATCAGCTTCTACTTTCAGGATTTGCAGCCGTTTTAATGTAGTTGAAACATCGACCAGTTGGTAGAACATGGAGCCCCTCAAGCAAGCTACAAGGTTGCCAAAAATCGAGTTTACAGGAACTGATTAGAGTTTTGGAAATCGTTCATTGCATCTCTTGTAGTAGGCAGGTCCAGGCTCAATGTGTGGCATTTATAAAATCATTATCAGGTCATTACACAACCGACAATTAGCAGACTGTGAAGCGTCTAATGCGATCTGCCAAACTGCCAAAAATCGAGTTTTTCAAGACTGATTTTGTCTCGTAAAAATTCAGAGGGGTCCAACTCAGGTCGGCAGGCACTGGCCACTGGTTATTAAAGTCGAAGACCACACCGAGGAAAAATCACGTCTGCACACATTTGTCTACTTGAAATATCGTCGAATTAATCCTTTAACTAAACACACGTAATGTGTGACACAATCCTGGCAACATCCCCCGTTTCTCCATGTAATGCAGACTGAGCACTGTCGATGGTAGCAGCAGGTGTTATTATTGTCATTCGTGAGTTATAGCCGAAACTTTACCTGAACATAAAGTGCTATAGGTGCTTAGAAATTGGGAGAAGACTAACTGCCGGCAAAGATGTAGGCGCCTAATTAGGTCCAAGGCGTTTCGCAGTAAGATCTTGTGATATATGGCGAAATTGCGTGAGCAATATTGGCGAATTATTTCCATTTAATTAATTAATTAAGGGGATCTTGAATGGAAATGAATTCTCTAGAATTTTTATAAGAATTTAGAGTGTTTGCTTCTCTATAATGACCTTAGCAGAATCATTAAAAAACTTCACGCCATGCTCTCCATTAATTTTTCGCAAGGATTTATCTGGGAGAAATAAAACAGCATGGTGCTATGAAATTACAGCTATTTCCCGGGTATAACTGTATTTATTTTCCCCATCCCGAGCTGACTTTAAATTCTTATGGGAATTTATTAACTGCCCACAAAACACAAGAATTAATAAGACGCTGTGCAGGTTTTACGGTACTACTTCCATGTGGAGCTTAAATATTCTATCAAAGGGGGGTATTTACAACATTCCCACTACTACCTCGCTGCGCTGTACTCTTTTAAATTCCGGAACGTATTCGCACCCGAAAATGCATAAAGAATAAATTTAAATTTACCGTGCCTCGGGTTGCAAACACCCTTTCGCAAAAACTTTGTCGGAATGTACGAATAATTAATGTTTACGATGAATAAGGAAAGGTAGCGCCAACATAAATATTTATTCAGGAATGCTATTTTGATTGATGCTCCTCTTAAAGCTTTAAAACAATGTCGCAGTTTGATGTTACAAAGGATCAAGCATCTGCCGGGAATCGCCGTGGAAGTTAAGAGTATTATATGAGGTTTTAGTTACGGAAATGGGTTCCCTTGAAAACGAGAATATCAGTCAGCGAAAAGAAATGTTCTGTTACGTACAGTTGCGCACGTAAAGTACACACCATATGGGGAATTTCCTGCTTATGCATAAAAAATGTATTTTTGCATAAGCCCAGGTATTCCCATCGGCCACGATCTGCAACAATAATTCTATTACATCAAAGCGATTTTTTCAATCAATATTTCCTGGTTAATCCTCTAATAACCTTCTAATAACCTTCTTAAGGAAAATGCGGGGTATATTGAAGAGGCTGCACACACCTTGATGCAAAACTAATTTAGATTATAAAGCAAGTACTCAGGTTAGCTTATTGCGGTATTTTTTTAAAGCTAATTGACACGGGAATAAATTCATGTACAAATATCTGCGCAAAATGGCTATATCATGTATTAAATAGCTATTATGAATCCAAGCAGATACTAATTACATGTCATAACATTAATAAAGCTGGGAGAGAAAGGCAACAACAATTATTGTTGCTATGGGGCGGTCCAAAAAAACGAACACCTATTTCTATAACATCAATTTCTATGAAATTTTGATATGTGATACCGTTTCGCTTGAAAAACCTCCATAAAAAAGTCCAGCGAGGTCAAATCAGTTGCGCTTGGGGGCGAGAGCTGCCTCTGTTATGACCAGTTATTAATAGAATTAGTATCAATATGAATAGAATTATTGTTACGCGCGTCCTGACCGATTTGAATACCTCGGATATACAAAAAAAAAATTAAAAATTGAAACAGCTCGCGAAATTTTAAGCTTGACATATGCTGTATGTTTGTTTGAGAGTAATTTCTTATAATTTTTGAAGTAGAATTAAAAGATAAAGCCAAAATTTACATAAATCGGTGAGAAAAAAAAATTCCATATGATGCGTACTTTATGCGGGACAGTTAATAACCACAAATATTAGTTAAGAATAAAATTGATTATGCACATTTTAGCGTTAGTATAGACCAGAATCTGTTGCATATTGGCGTGAACAAGAAATTTAGGTTTTTCACATGTTCATTTCTCGCCCTGTAGAACACAACAGAAAAACACTGAAGTCCATGCTCAATATTTCAGCCAAAACTTAATTAAATGGACTTCGCAACACCGCAAGGCGCAGTCAAATCCGTTTATACGTTTCAAAGTTACGAGACTTTGAAAATGTTCCAAAAAACACGGTTCGGAAGGCCGGATTGGAAGGACGAGCAGTTTATAAACCGCTCGCTCTAAGTTTGATTTTATGATTTTATCTGGCACTTTTTATTATGGAAATTTAAACCTACATGAGAACATGAAAGTGTACATGAAATTGGGGTCAATTTTTAATTCAGTGGTTCGATACAAAAAAATCGATACGTAATGACGTATCGATTTTTTTGTATTGCGAATTATGCGAAGATGTGTCGTCACCCGGGATCGACGATTTTTTCAAGGAGGCCTTGGAAATAAAACAACAACCTTTCGATTGTCAATATTGCTGGCGTCTTCAAGGTTTCCGCCGTTTCGCTTGTTAAAAATATTACATTTCCAGTGAAACTATAGGAAAATTTTGAGATAGTTTGTGCGGAGATGAAGGTTAATTCCATGGAAACGTAACGAGTGTTCGTTCAAGGTCGTGCCCTGCTGGCAACAGGTAAAAATCGTGCTATTAAAATTCGATTTGGCCTGGTAGTACCGCGCATATCGTGTCGTTCGCGCTCGGGTTTCCGAAGTCGCACGAACGCTCAAGCGGCAAACCTCGATGCAGCTCAAACTGAATTTAAGGAAAAGTTTCAACTTTTAAGAAGAAAAAAGTCATAAGCGAACGTGAGACCGGGAGTCTAGTTCTTTGTCGAGCGCTAGCAAATATCAATTATTCATGGAATTTTATTTTTATTTTAGTTCTGATATTACTCAGTACCACGCAATAATGCCTGATAACATCAAGAATAGCCGATAATTCCGCTTATATCTCCGATACCTCCATTTATTTCTATTACTTTATTAATAATACTGCATATTTTATATCGCTGAATAGGGAGTATAAATTAAAATATGATTTTTGAACGTGGTCTTCTTATTACTATTTTATTCGGTTTTCTAAAATCGACAAAATTATATTTTTTCTAAACCTTCAGTCAGCCATAAACTTTTCACGACACGGATTGGTTCGAATTGATTCCTGAAAAGTGCAAATCTCTGCCCATTTAATTGACACTCCGTATAAATATTTCATGGCGTGACGCAAAAGATAGCACATTGAGGTACGGTCCAAATTCTAAGATAAGAAAAAATTTAATTGAACATAAGGTTTATTTTCTTCGAGGAATAGTTGAAGTTTGGAATATTTAGCGCTTACGAAGAAGTAGGTGCAATGAATATGAAGTAAGTCATAAAATTTCCATTTTACAATTTTATTACTCGCTTCATATTCATTATGTGCAAACGTTAAAAATTTCAAACTTATAGGAAAAATTAGTAGACAATTAAACTTGGGGAAATCACCATTCAATGATAAAAAAATATTAATTTTTCCCATAAAATATCTAAATCGAATGTATTCATGAAAATAGCTAACTATTTCCTAGTTTTATTTGACTATAAACGAAAACTTATTACAGTTAACAAGCTCCTTGCCCTTTTACGTCCCTCTATATTCTCCCTAGATCTTTCTCTTATACTCTATCCAGTACAAAAAAGAGCACGAACAGGCAAATTTACAAGAACACGAAGGACACGAACACATGCATTAAATTTGGTTTTTCAGCGTCTCAGACAGTTTCTTGCATTTTTTTAGACTCCCCTGTCTAAACTGATCAGAATTTGAGCTGACCTGAATCACCCAACTACTACTCTACTAGAAGAGCTGATATTCTCCCTTCCGATTGCAGGAAAGAACGATACTAATCAAAATATTTATTAAGGCGTAACGAAACTGCCAGTTTACTCCACAGACATTTCCTGGCTGTACAGATTGGCCAAATATAATACAATAATTTAATTAGGACTCAATGATAATTCATTCCTCATTTAAATACAAAATACAATTTAAGGGAAAACGAAACAAAGAAATTCCGTCTCTCGGTTTGTTTACGTAATGAAGTCTTATTTACGGTCCTTTGTTTGATATAAATCAATTTGTTTGTAGGACTTTATCGCTGAAATAAGATATTTTTCGCAGCAAAATTTGCTGAAAAAAATTTAATATTCGAGACGCATAACATTATCTCTTTAAAATTCCTCAGAATTAAAGTTTCTCTAGCGAAATACGATAAGACTTCACAACGACCTCCATACAATTGTGACAAAAAGCCACTTTTAGTTAAATTTGATAGCAAATTTGTATTCCCGGCCACACACAGTATACAGTACATGTTTAAAATATGCAATGCGATAAAGGGACATTTTCTTAATGTGGGCTGCAAAAGCGAGTGCTAAAGACGCAAATTTCGAAACAGAAAAAGTGATATGATTCCTTTGTTCTTGGATGTGACCGAAATAATAGAGTCGTTCCGAATATCCATATATCACTGGCGAGGAACATAATATAAAATTCAGACACAATTTTCCAGGCAAAACATTGTTAGGTGTCTTTTAAGTTTCGATACGAGGCGCTGAAGAGGCACACCGGAAATAAGGCATCCGCCTCTGTATGGCAATTTACTATTTACATTTTGGAAAGTCATTCTCTTTTTGTGGAACGTTCACTTTGTGCAAAAGATTTCGGTATAATATGGAATCAGGGGACGTACAAAAAGCCTCAAACCCAAGAAGATGGATGTGGGAGAGAGCATAATGTAGAATTTGTAGTAGAAGCAAATTGCTCTATAACGTGACAAACGCAGCCAATTTTGTTGTCTAAGTTTCGTTGACAACTGAGTACGTTTCTTCAGCTACAATAAAGCTATTTTTAGTCCTTTTTGCTTACCAAAAATAATAAACTCGATTTCGCCCAACGAGGCAGAAACAACTCCCATCCATGTCTTTCTTTACTCCCTTGTGTTTAACTTCGAAAAACTTAACAAAGTAAAACATTTTCTTTCCCATGTCAAAGGACATGATGGGAGCACATCTTTTGCCCTGAAATTTCCCCAAATGTAGCTTTCAATTAAATGTATTTATTAAGTTTATAAGTGCACATATCCTCGGACTAGCAAATTGCCAATTTAAGCAAATAATACCCTTAAAGAGCTTCGATATTCCAAACATGAGCAATACTTGAATTTAAAGTTATTTCGAATACACAGCTTGTTGACTGACTCCACTAAGTTATAAGTACGAGAGGGGATTGTTGCGTTCGTGTTCCTGAATTCATTATATTAAAAGTTATATCAGATCGACCTTAACATCCGCCATGTCAGGAGCTTTCAAGTTTAGTTGGGATTATAAATTTCGCCTAACAACTACTTATTGAAGCATGTCTGAGAGGTTTCTCTTTCTGCGAATAAAAGTGCATCAGCAGGATTGAAAATTGTACTTCCTGCACGAGTTGTTGCGGTCCAAATCTTCGAAAACTAGAATCGTTTAATTTAATTTGCTACGCAAATGGCAGAGCCTCCTAATTTCAAAAGTTTAAAAGGGAAGTGTATCCGAGTTTCAATCAAGATGTTCAAATTAACTTTTAATGACTTATGTAGTAGATAACAACTGGGGGTGAAAAAACCCTTGGCCCGAGTCGTTGGCATTTCGCACTGCATTTTTCTCGGTTGACGCTCGGATTGTTCGTACATTGGCCATCAGAAGGATCAGACGAGAAAGCTCCTCTAGAATACCTAAAAATATTGTACAAAACTAAATTAAAATAAACGTAAATAAAATTTTAAAAATTCTATTATAACGTGTAAAAAAAGGAAAATGAAACGCGAGGAAAAAGAGTTACTCCTTTACAGATTCTTCAAACCCTAAAACACCCCTTAACAAAATTGAACAGAACTGATGTCTAATTAAAAAAATATTGAAATCCCCCGAGTCAGGCAATAATAGTTTTCAATTAGAGGGGATTTTATAATTCCGGAAATGGAGCTTTTTCCTTTGGCGAAACATTCTTCGTCAGCATGTCAGCCGGCGCTATAATCAGTTGTCGGCTTTGCTATAATGAACGCTGATTCAAGCACTTTACCAAATATCTCCAGGATAATCATTTGTGACTGATGACTGAATTGATTTAAGCTATTCGCCATTCTCATGACTGCAGTTCGCTCGCGAAATAATTGAACAAGACTAGCTGATGTTGGCCCAGTGAACAAAATAACGTCAAGACGCGATTTCGGTTTAGGGGACTGTATGAAAAATTCACTATGTCGGAATTGGTTTAGAGAACTAGGAATTAGAGCAAAAAAATGCTGCAATAAAGAACAAATATTGGGCGTTGAGAGGTTGATATTGCCGAAAGAGAACCAGGTTAATGTCGCAATAATTCTCTTGAACTGATATATTTTACATAAAAATGGCATCAGCTCGGGATATAATGTACTGTATAAAAAATATTTCCCTGGAGTTCTTTTCATTTCGGATACCTGTGAAATGGCAAAAAGTCATCCCTGCTTTGCATTTTACCCGCGTTATTATCCCTTTACCTTTTTCAAAAGTACTTCTATATGATCTCATTTTTTACGCGCGGCTTTGGACTAACTTTAATATATTTTCTTTCCTCACTCATTTAGGGTGGTGTAAAGCTGCCTGGAGAAAGTTAAAAAATGCGAAAATCTCGCTGTTTTGCAACTTTTTAACATACCCGTCTACGTTACAAGATTTTGTCGGGGAAATCATGTGGGCGGAATTGCAAAAGATCTGCAAGATTTTGGAGAAACCCTCAAATTGCTCTAGGAGAACTGAGCAACGAGAAATCGAGAAGATTTAGCGTCTCTTGAGAAAATCAAAGCGAACTCTGAGAAACTTCCTTTTTCTGTGGTTCGGCTCGGTAAAAAAACTCGAGAAAACCGCAAGAAAAGTAATACCAACTCTAAGGAAATTTCTCAATTTTTCCAGTTTTCTGGAGTCTCTGAGGGTTTCCCCAAAGCAAAAATTTTATAATATCATTATAAAGCTAACATCAACTTTAGGAAACTTTCCCAAGTTTCCTTTTTCGCCGTGGCTCGTTTTTGCAAAACTAAAATTGTAGAAAATCTTGTGGAAGGAATTTTCTAGAAGGTTTTCTCAAGTTGGTTAACATAGCCATCGTTTCAGGTAGTTTGCTAAAATGGTTCTAACTGGTGTATTAATTAAAAATTAAGGAAATTGCTGTTTTAAAATGTTAAAAAGTGTACGAGAAAACTGGGAAATATTTAAAATTACTTTTAACGGCAATAGATTCTGTTGGCGTTTAGGTTAGTTCGGACGAGTTCAGGTTAATTCAGGTTCAAGTTCGCCGCCCTTCGGCCGCATCAAAGCCCATATGGGCCCGATTCAATTTAAATACTCGCTCTAATTGAAAACTAATTAAACCAGCCGAGTTCTATTATTTTATCAACATCAATTACAATCATGCACGTTGCAATACAAGCAGAAAATTTAATTGCCTCCATTCCAAACGGACCTACAAATTTACTCAAATGGCTGCAGCCCTAGGGCTAATGACTCACTACAACCCGATGGTTTCGTTTAAATATTTCAGAACGAGAGGAAACATGATCGTTTCGAAACTAAATGTTTTCCTTAGCGATCCAAATCTGCTTAATTTCAGGCAAAATCCTGTTTGCGAGTAAAAATCTTGTTGATCGGCAGTTTCGTTTTTCGATATGTTTGCATCAAACTTGCAGTCTAATACGACGCTTATAAGAATAAATATACTCACTTATCCCTGGAACGGTAGGAGAAATAGGGGATTACAAAATACACTGCGAAAGGGCTTACCTCCGTAAGCGCCCTTTTGTCAAGATTGTAACTAATACTTCGCTTTGATATTCGAGACTGCTTTATGGTCCCTATTGACGTAAAATGATAAAGGCCATTTTCAGGAAAAAGAGAATCCATATTTGCCTAAAAAATACTTATTCGTCAAGTTTGTTGGAATAGTTCTATTTAAAGTTTTATCTCATTGCCCAGAAAACAACGAAAGCAAATTCGGAACTGAGAATCCATTTAATTCGGGAACATCCCTGGGCAATTCATTGACCAGAATGTAAAAACTTTTGCTCTTAGGCCAGAACTAACCGGGAAAGAGTAGTAAACCTGTTAAACCCAAAATTACCTTAGGCTATGTGCCAGTATAGAATTTCTTTCCCGGCTAATGATTTACACAAATTATCTATATTAAATTGAGTACAAGCCCTAACAAATGGCATTAAAGCTGGAACTGTAGAACGTCGTTTGCTCGGTTTAAGCACCCTCCAGACTGTGCACTCATAACTGAAGAAATTACCTTCTTGCCATCTATAAAATTGGAGACAGATGTTAAGCTCTCCTTACTCTACATAAGATCCAAACTGGGCCGAGTAACGACCGATAAGGGGAAATGTCTGTTGCATCTTTAAGATTATCCCCGAAGCCAATAAAAGGGGGAGGATTTTGAGTTTTAAATTCCACTCATTGTTTCGGAATTGTCTCAAATGTTACTCAAGTTGTAATTAAAGATTTGCACCCTCCCAAGCCGCCCCCGAAAGAATTTCTCAGATCATTCAAATTCAGTGGAAAAGATTGTTGAAAGTTTTATATTTATAAAGCATTTTAATATTGTATTTTATACAGAAGAAACTTTTGCATTACAAAGTTTATGTCTTAGCTCAGTCCTTCGGTGAAAAGTTCGGATCAAAATTTTAGCATAAGCTTTCATTTCGGGAAGGAAAAATTATATGAATTTCGAAGGGATTTTGTTTTAAGTTTCCTAGATTTGTCACAGCGTTCACAGGCTGAAAACAACTCAGAAAAAAATAGGGAAAGGGGTTGATTAATTCAGAAAATTGGGTTCCTGAAGGCCTAATGAATCCATAAGAGAAATATTCTTTTTTTTCCCAACCTTTTATTTTCTCAATGTTTTTTTTTATTTTTGGGACAACCTTAAGCTCTTCAGGAGCATTTCCATAATTGGATCTTCAAGGATAATCTAAAATACGACTGAGACAACTGTCCATTTTCTCCTTTCCTAGTGACTCAGCTTTTCATCAAGCCACCGGTTGGATTTATAAGGGTTTCAAAAAGTGCTTTAAAAATTTTAAGTACTTTCGCATTTTCCAGAATCCCCAAAAATGCCCTTTTCACTTATTGTGTTCTCCTCAGAAACTTTTAAACAAACACTCGGACATGGACCAATAAAATTTCATTATTGTGGAACAATTCACAATCAGAAGAATCTCGACCCGCCCACATTGGAAAGCTCTTGAGGTGGCATGTTACAGAGCAATTCAAAATTGATATCTCAATCCACACCAGTCTATGAAGAAGTGTTATGAAAGAATCTATGATAAACTAGAACCCTCAAAGAGATCCAATACCCATCTGGAGGGCCCGCAACGCAATTTATCTCATTGCAAGGACCTCAATGACCCTAGAAATTGAGATAAATGTTAGAGCAGCTCTAATGCTTTGCTTATCACTTA
Organism: Euwallacea similis; assembly: GCF_039881205.1. Classification (NCBI taxonomy): domain Eukaryota; kingdom Metazoa; phylum Arthropoda; class Insecta; order Coleoptera; family Curculionidae; genus Euwallacea; species Euwallacea similis. The sequence continues at coordinate 823,188 of NC_089630.1, forward strand.
TAACACTCCCTCAAGATTTGACAGTGCAAGCCGAAATTGTATCTTAGAGCTCGCAATAGCGGTCGTTTGCGGACTATTGGATCTACGAAACTGCTTTACTTATTTTGTTCCGGTGGACTTTTCCAGGATTAGTAAGCATTGAAAATGAAGACATGCTCAACATAACCGAAGAACATTAGGGTACGTGTTTTAGGAATCTCCTTGGAAGGCGACAGGGAAAAACTATCATCACTCTCTCACGGCTTGTACAGACGTGACTTCGCAACTTTAGCAATCACCCCATCACATTAATCTTGCGCCGCCTAAGGGTTGTGGAGCTTTATTCTCGAGTCGCTTCATTAAAAATGCCCTTTATGGATTTATAGAGTTAATGTGTACATGCATTTTCCGAGCCTCGTTTAGGCTAAATTAAGGAACATTGGGGATTCGATGCAGTAATTACTACATCAGAATTAATAGTAGAAAATTATACCTATACTTGGAGGAACCTGGATTCAATGTAGGAAAATCACAGAAGATAGAGTGATCACGCCTGTTACAGTCCAGCTTATCCCCTGATTTCCGGAAATGGGAGAATGGCTTGAAGGAAAAATTTCTGAGTAGAAAGTTAAAAGTGATCTGGAATAGGATTTATGTAATTTGCGGAAAATCCAGACAGTGAAGTAAATTATTTTGTTCGTGCTCGAGTGAGTTTAATTCACCTGGAGGAATTCATTAAAATTTTTCTTTGTGTGCCATGACCCCGAAATTAAAAGAAAAGAAATATGGAACTTCCACATGTGGTCCCCCCTGAATACGTCTTTGCTCTCGCGGGAACTCAATTTCATATTTTTTTCGGCATACCTTGAGTGGCACAAAATAAGGTTAAAATTCAGTAGCGTATCCTGTTGGTTAAAAATATACAAAATTTCCGAACTTCTATCTGCCTACGCCACTACTATAACACCTCAATTATGGATTTGCATTGAAGCATTGTCAACATAAATACGTAAAAATTTTATTCCCACCCATGCTAATATCCCAGAAATAACACCGTTCCATTATCAATAATTGTCGTTCCCCATCACAAAGTTTAAAACAAACAGCGGAATATTGCATTTAAATATTTCATGTTTGAGTCAAGTTAAACTCGACTTCGTATAAATATTTGGGCAGGAAATTTGGTGTATTTGGTTTCGTTGTTTATTTGGGAATAGCGAGAAGACGTTAATATGAAGTAAAATGAAAATGTCATAGATGTTATTCCCCTCGAACCAAGGTTGAAAATGCCGTGTCAGATAAAGCTCACCCGAGAGAAAAAACTGAAAAGGGAAATGGAAAAAATGTAATAACAGCCTGTTTGCTTAGTTGACGTTTGCTATTTTTCTATAAAGCTCTCAGTGTTTCATATAAAGGAGAAAGGTCTGCCCATTAACCTATTGTCTCATACAAAAATCAATAATTTAAAATCCTCTTTTCAACTGAATATTTCACATGATCCTATAAGAGGTATTTGTATCGGGCATTCAATAGAAACTGTCCACATTTTATTGCCCAACCTGAGTATTGCATTCTTTGCCAGATTTATCGGACAAATTGGCAATATCTGAAGTACAAGGGACGTTTTTGAAGGGATTCATAGGCGTTCTAATTGCGACTTGAAAAGTATTGCTCACCACTAAAATAACAGCTCATCAACATCAATTGTAGAATGCTCCAGTGACACGCTCTCTGCGTCTGGAAACGGGCACCCATTCCTGGAAAATAAATATCCTGGTTAGGTCAGGATTTCTGGCACTATTGACCTTAATGTGAGGGTTAATATATTATAAACATCAGCCCGAGAGCCCGAAATATATTAACCCTGCATCTCTACTAATAGCTAAAGAGGCATAGGCTTTAGGAACTGTCATTACGAGAAACCCACATTCTCTTCCCCTAACGAGACCGACAGACTGCCATCAAATTACACCCTAAAAGGGCATAAAACGAACAAGTCCGTCCCTGGTGGATGGGAGAATGTTCCCGAGGAATCAACAGTAAATTCCCATATTGTTTTGTTCTCTTAGAGTCTCCATTTAAATATTGAAGCTATCTTTAGAGTGATGGAGAAAGGGAGTTTTTAAATATTCATAAATTATCTTTGCAGTTTAAATATTGACGCTGTCTTGAGACAGATGTAGGGAAGGAGTTCTCAAATAATGTGAACAAATCTCTCCCTCATAGTCTTATCTGCTTTGTCACAGCTCCAAATATTTCTTTAAAGGATTAAACCCCGAAAGTCATATATCCCACAGGATTTACGGGATTTACCATACAAATGAATTTCGTTTTTGCGAACTCATTGTAGGTATTTTATTCGTCAGCAGCAGTAATCTACGGTCGTTTGTGTGTGTCCGGATAAACCGCACCCATTGCGCCCCTCACTCCCCAAATTGCTGCTTGTTCGAACTTACTAACTACCTGAACTAATAATGGCATAATTCTTACTTGTCGAAGCCTTAATTAATGCTAGATAATTTGGCAAATTGATGGTTTCGGGTGAATCGTGTGTGCATACGTAAGCGTTATGTTAGGGTGTTAATTGGTGGGCTTCTTGAGAAATTGCAGGATTTAACAAGAATTTCTAATTTCGAAGAAAACACTTCGAACACATCGGCATTGCACCGAAATGATCAGTATAAACGGGAGTTAACAAGTTCAAAAAGAAAATTGACAACTACACACCTTTCTTCATGCACCATGAACCTAAGGGTCAAATGTGCATAGCATTGAATAACGGAGGGTTAGAGAAATTGCAGGATTTAACGGAAATTTAACAGAATCCTTATTTCCGCATCAATCAAAAACTGACAAAATCCCTTTTTCCAGGTATTCTATTGGTTTAGACTGGCCAAGACGAAGAAATATGAGGCTTACGACGTAAAGAAAACATGTTCATATGGAGAACCATTTAGTACACTTAAACCCTGATAATTACCTGAACTTTCTCGTTCCCAATTTATGAAGCGCTGGACGAAAAACGATGCCAATGGGAATGGGTTGATTGAGAAGATCTGCTGTAGGACAGCGGAGCATGTAGCAACAAAATAACCGACAACACTGGCAATAACGCCTCATCATTTATATTATTTATTATTATACTTTTATATTAACCCATCTAAGCAACGACGAGCTGTACGAACTGCGAAGACTACGAAATATCACAAGTAAATTGGTGGGAGGACGAAAGGACGTTAACGACGCTAACACTGAAGACCACCGACGACGACCCCTAAAACCTCCCTATGCTATTACCCTCATTTTGCTGTTTCTTTGAGTTAATCTCGAAATTCGGTTAGTAGTTTTGCAGTTTTATCAATCTTTGCATCAATAGAGACATGTATCAGGTTCGTTTATGCTGATTTGCGGATCAGCTTAAAGTAAAATCCGTAGTATTTGAGAATAGGAAAAAGATGAAATCCTGAAACTTGGAGTCAAACTGAGAGGGGAGCGTAGGGAGTCATATTTCGAGAACTTCCTCTCTTAAGATTTTGACATTTGAAGGCAAAAATTTGTAGAGAGCAATTTACGAAAAGTGCTTCAAATTGCCCGCCCCAAAATTGGACTCAAATTGAGGGTATCTAAAGAGAGCTGTCTCACGAGTGCAAAGCTTTCATCAGATTCGAGGCTCCTTCCCAAAATTCGCTCTTTCCATATCCTCACCTGCAAATAGTCCTCATTTCTCAATTAAAAGTAGAGGACAATTATTAATGAAAATGATGAACATTTTGCTGAAATTGATGATCTCTTCATTTTCTGATTCGATCTCTGGATTGTGCTCGATGCCACACCTCTAATTTTGAAATCAGCACGTTCTCCTCAAATTAAGCTTTCCACTGGGTATTCACTGAACCAGGCACACGTAGATCATATTATTGAGCTATTTTACCAGAAACCAAGCGCTAATTAGGTCTTGTTTAAGGTTTGACCTTTTCAGCATACTCCACAATTAAACTGCAGCTTAGCATAAATAAACAAACTTCAATCCTGCGGTAGTTTTGAAACAAATTATGCATCTAAACTTAATCGTAACGTCTGTTTTCGTTTCACATTTTCAAATAAAATTAATTATAACTGGAACAGTCCGTGCAGCGTTAACAGAAAATAAATTTTGTTTTGCTTATCCGTTTGTTTATGTTTCGGTTGCAAATGTGCCAAGATATATACTTGAAATAGAAATTATTTAGGGCGATTGTAAGGGAAAAATATCCGTGCTAACAAGCAAAAACATGTGCGAAAAAGATTAACCAAACCCATACATCTTCCTGGACCCGGGGTTTACGAACAGCAAGGAAATCCATACAAAACCTAAAAGATCTTGAGTGATATCTGAGAGTAAAGGTGTAAATAGGCATTAAACTGACAAATATCCCCGGCAAAAGCGAATTGAGGGATTCAGGGTAAATAATATATATGCTTTTTGATGTCGTTTTCCTCCATACATTTGTCACGGAATACTGACATACAGTCCATTACAAATCTGCAACGACAAATCTCCTTTTACGAGGGACTTCTTCCACCCTTATGGCCCCGAATAAAAGTTGAATGTGCTGCATGGTTAGCAATGAAAGAAATATGCACCCTTCAAGGGCTTTAAGTGATTTAATTAGGGGTTGAATTGGGCTTAACGACAATAGCCCTTTTCGATGCTATTAGAGCTAAACCCTGAAAGTTTGGGTGTTCGCTCACACCATGCGCCCACAAGACTACTCGTTTTAACGGGTTAAATTTAGTCGCCAGCTAAAAAACCCTATGAAAACAACTCTTACATAGTTTTATATGGTGATGAGGTCGATACCTTTTATGGCGGAACTTTTTAGAGTTCTGCGCTATATATCATAATAAAAGAAGCTCTTAAAGCAGTCTCCCCGATATCTGCTCAATACCATCCGGCGATCTTCGAACTTTTTAATTCTTTCACCTGTCAAGCCGCGTTTTCCCGATTCCTCCTTTCTATTTGCTTCCGGATGGCCCTCTATTTAGTTTAACAAATGGAATTATGATGAATAGTGACAGACCCCGATAATAATTCGATCTCATTACTTCGGGAGAAACATAGCAGCCATGGTATAATGGGGCAAATAAATAATGAATTACATTCTCAAATTCACCTATCCAGCAAGATTTTCGCCAAGATGCTAAACCTAAGTAATTAGGAAGCGAAACTGCAAACCGCAGTTCCCTTCATTTACATTTCGCCAGTGCGGATCATGATGCTTTGTGCCTCACAGGGAGGAGTGCAAAATATTGCTCGAACATTTTGTAAACGCTTTGGAAGTTTTTCAATCGTCCATCTAGAAAATTTGAGGTTAAATGGTAAGAAAATCAAATCCTGGGGAGAATGTTTTTATTATTTTGTCCTTGGGAAATTTTTGAATAAGCCCATCACAAATGCGATGCTTGAAAGATTAGTTCAAACCAACGATCTAGAAGAGCTGGATAGAGCAGCGTCCGTTTTCTGACAAATGAGACACTAAGCCATGGCGGCGAAATCGCAGGAAGTGACGTCACCGTAGCCGTTTACGATTTCAAGAAACCTTTTTATAAGGGGTTGCTTCATGCTTCCTGAAGTCAGAACATGTTCCCCGTCTTCGAAACTCATCTGTGCCTCATGAGAGTCCTGAAGACTCATGAAGAAGTTTCTTTTCAGCGACTTTTGCGAATGGAAACTTGACTCAAATTTCTGAGGAAACAGAGAGCTCTGATCGATGTGGTGGTGCGTCGTGATGTCATACTCCGATGTTCTCAAGACAGGTCGATAACAATCGCTTTCTCCAACTGCTCGTTTAAGCCTGATCCAGGCACTTCCATCCCTAAAGGAAAATATAATATAAAAGTTTTCATATTCCTTCAATGGCATGACCACCACTCGGTAATCGATCTTAATATTAAAGAACTTCCCATCACTTGAATTCTCAATTTCGGTATCTGTTCAGCGCCAAGCGGCGGTCTCCCAACTTTTTAATTCTTTAACCTGTCAACTTCCGACCCCTCCCTTATTCCTTTCTTTCTATTTGTCTTTCAGCGACAAGACCCTCTATTTAGTTTGATAATTGGAATTATGATGAATAGTGACAGACTCTGATAATTTTTCCTTATTGTTTTATGGGCCATTCACTTCTTTAAATATTCCTTCTTTGTGCTTACTCCGAAAATTTCCTTTAGGTATAATTCGAGGAGAAGTGATTTAGATTTAGTTGGATTAACGACATTTTCTGTCCAACCAGTCAGAATTCGCTGTCTGTGTCAGTTTCTCTTGAAAGCTTACTGTTACGCCATAATATCCTAGATAAATGTATTCGTATACAACAAGGAATCCGATCTAAAATGCCAATATGTTATTCCCCTTGAATCTCTCAATTTGCATCTGCGGGTGATATTTCTTCGCCTAATGCCAATTTACACCTTTGCTCACAGAGCTGGTACTCAGCATCTTTTATGCTTTGTATGGATTTGCCATGAATGTCGCGAAAATTGACTTCATCGGGAAAATATTGCTATTTGTCCTCAAGTTTTATTCGAATACAATTTTCAATATGCAGTAAATCTTGTTTTAGAGGCTTTCCCACGTAGAGTCTCGTAAAAACGGCCTGTTTTAATAATTTCCAATAAGTAGCTGATTCATCATGAAAAGGTGCAAGTTGTACACCAATGTTCGCTTTACTAGGTCGCATGATTCATCAGATTAGATATCAGATTTATTCAAGATGTGACGAGTTTAATTAACGTTCATATATCACCATTTATCATCTAATTCATTGCCCAAATTTCAATAAAAAATTAATGACACTCATTACTCAACTTTCGCTGGAAATCTAGAGAAAACAAGACGATCTTGAAGTTATCCCTCTTTCGGGACTAATAAGGCCAGCAGTCTCTTCTAGACTAACATGGCCGAGTTCTTATTTCAAAAATTTCTATGAAGCCCAAAATAAATTAAAAGCACATTTTTGGAACGTCTGGATTATGCAGTGTTGAGACCTGTGTCCTATTAGACCCAGGTCAACGTGGCAACCGCGCCATCCGCCATGGAATGTTGTTTTGGTTTATGCATGACGTCAGGCATTCTTTTTTAGGTACACAGCCGGTACCACCCGTGTGGTGTAGAGTGATTCATTTCTTGCATTTTTAACATTTTTGCTCGTGTTTATCGATATGGTTTAGCACGTAAATTAGTAATTTTTACCAGTAAACCTTAGCTATATTTAAAAAGGTTATTTTTGCACAAAACGTGGGTCTCTGAGATCGCGAACTCCAGTGGTTCTATCGTGATTATCGAGGTCATAGCTACCTTGGTGGTCACTTTGAGGAAGTACTTCATTTTGGCTCTACGAGAAGAGTCAACACACACATTTTTGGCCCTTTGCACCGGATTAATTCTTCTAAAAATGTACAGGATTAGTAACATTTTTAAAGCGGTTTTTGAATTTTTATATAAATCCAACCAGTAGTTCCAGAAAAAGTGGCTTAAACGGGGGAAGAAAAAATGTAGAGCTGCCCCCGCGTGCTCCAAATCATCCTCAGAGTTACGGAAATACTTCTGGAAAGGCAAAAGCTGTGTCAAAAACGAGAAATTTCGAGAAAATCTTGAACAAAATGATATTTTCTTTTTTTGAAAATCAACAGGTTGTGAAAAATTTGAGAAAATAAATAACAAAAAAATAACAGATAAATAATGGTTATAGACCTAATGAAGCTTCTAAAACATTCAGAAACTTTCTCTATTTGTTAATTTTGTTCGTTTCAGTTTTTGCTGAACACAGAGTCTTTTCACGGAACTTTTATTGGGGTCAATATAAAATCCCTCCCTGGTGTTTTAAGTTTCATGAAAACCAGTGGCGTATCTGGTTTTGCGGAGCATCCACAAATTTAGGAATTTTAGAGTATCAAATAAAGCTCGGATTTAAAAGCATAGTAAAACTTCAAATAAGCGGTTTAAAAAGCGTATAATCTTGTCGAAAAAAAGCAGTATTAAAACGTAACAACCGCAGAATATGCATGAAAAGGGCACAAAAAGCTGCTGTGGAGCCGAGAAACATGAAACAAGCACGCGTTAAAATGAGTGATTTTTCCTCTTGGAAAATTCATGAAACCGGTATTTCTTGTGGTGAGACTCTGCCTCTCATCAGCCAAACCATTTTTGAAGTCTTAGAAAAAATAAAAACTCAATGAGGAAATAATGGTTTCATGGTTTTCAACTGCACGAACAGGGGCGGATCTAGGGGTAGGTGGGCCGGCGGACACAGCATCGAATCGCCTGTTTATGTGTCCGCCACGGCATTTCCCTGGAGTTCTCTTATCGAAAGTTGTGATTTGAGCGAAGAGCGGCAATTTCCAGCCTCGAAAGATAAATAATCAGCCTCAATAGCATGAAGTGTTGGTCGTATATTGCTTTTTGAAAGTGCAATGTTTCTATCTCGCTCAGGTTCCGATTGCGTGTATAAACGTGTCTATACACGTTCACTCGAGCAAATGAAGCTCAATTGACCCGGCACGAAACTGATGTGACATTTTGCATTTTACGATCGCTCTGTCAGACAATTATTGTACCCTGGATAGTTGCCGGATAAAAGTTTAATGTTCCTGCTCCCCTGCTGAGCGCTGCATTGGCTTTAATGCGGTATGACATATTTCTTCTTCTAGCTTTATGTCCTGCTAATGCAACTCCCCAAACATTTGTATGAATTTCGCTGGAATTTAATGAGTGTACTAAAGCTATTGTCTCACGATTCTCTTCAGAAACCTTCGATTTCGTTTGCAGTAAATTTATATGTTGGCTCGAATTCCCCGCTCGTACAGACCAGAAAAATTGTTCTAGATTGGGCATTACGGTTCTAATAGAAAACAAATGCCTTCCTGCTATGTTTTCTCTTATTTCGTTCGATCTAATTCGAGATGGTATTTTTGTGTCTGGCGTTTTAAGCGGCGATGGGATGTGTGAGGGCAACTACCAGCGGATGGTGGTGTGATGAATGGTTCCACGAATAATAGAGGTTTCAAAGAAAATTTCCCGTTTATCCCTTAAACGTAATTAAGAATTCATTTTGGGGCTGTTAATTTTACAGCACAGCAAGTCGAAAACACCGCACACAGCGCTCCACGTCATTTGTCATGGAAATTGTGGGCTTTTTTCAAAGAGAAACTGTGAGACTGTATAAAAGTTGCTTAAATATTCCGTTTTGGATGCATATATTCACTGCTGCATTATAATACAGATGATTTAATAGCATTTTCCAGGGTTTTGTTCAGCTTTCCCTGAGAGAACTATTTTCTCTCTTAGCCCGGCAATAACCAAAAAGCAACTGATGGGGATACTGTGTATAGGCGAAATAACGAGATAAACTAGAGGCCCGGTATCATATTTCATGCTTACTGGCAAAATGTACATCTAACAATGCCTGAAAACACAATGGACTAATAACAATCTGCCCTTGAATGAGTAATCTGATGATGCTCAAAATATTTTATGTGCTGCTACCGGTGTCAACTAATAATGAAGATGCTATCATCATCGTTATAAAGTGCCCTGGATGTATGGCCAATTATTCCTAATGCCTGGATGAGATAGCAGCACAACTCAGGTACCCCTTTTTAAGCCTGTCAAAGAAATTTCTAAATTAATTAACGGATTCAAGACAGATTCCCTCCTCTCGGCCATATTTTTACCCTACAAAAAGGACAAATCCCTGTAACCAAGCGCAGAGTTCCTTTAAATAAATCCATATAAAAGGTAATATTATCCAAAAAGGGAATGATCCCGTGTGGTGTTTTCATGAGGTATGGGTATCCTAAAATAAAATCCAGTTAGACAAAAGATAACACGAGTATGCTTTTATAAACCCCCATGTTTAAAGGGAACTTCATTCTCAGCTCACTGATGGATTCCATATTTTATAGTTTCCGGATTATGTGGAGTTTTAATAATGCTGGTCTAGAAAGGTATATAAGAAGAGCACTTTTCTTGTATGCTGAAAGCTTGAGACGGAAAGCTGTGGACTTACTAAATAGGGAAGTTAACTACTTGAGGCAGTTTCCAAGGGAAACTCCGTTTCGTCGGGAAAAACCGTCTTCAGGCGCGCGATTTATGTTCCAACTCTCTGAGAATTCCAGGAGTATGTTTTGCACTAAAGCTGCCGATATTCAGCAGTTTCCAATTTCAGGGCTAAATAATCCTTTTGATGCAAATTTCCCATAGTTTTTGCAACCTCTAACTGACATCCAGCGGACCGTCCACAAATAAAGCACTGTCCAAACGCACCTTCAAGCGACTGTCCCTGCCCCGTTTTCCTGAAGGTATTAGAGAAGCCCTTCTCCAAGACCAAATCTCCAACTGATTGATTTTCAACGATTCACCAAGAATAAAAAAACTGAAGGGTAAGAAAGGGCTATTAGGGGGATTGGAGGAGGAATTAGACCTGATATGATGGACCAAGATGGGTTTGAATGAAATCTACACGAGAGAGCCGTCAAATCCAAATATGACAAAGTAGCGATATGAAAATTGGTGGAGTTTACAAGAAAAGTTGTCCTCGATGAAGACCATAGTAGATCTACATTCCCTGAACGACAACAATGACTTCTTTTATAGGAGTAACGATTGAAGTCGGACTTGTCGATGGTGTCAGTTTGTGAAGAAACAATAAGCTGGATGAAGAAACAAATAAGCTGGATCAAATAATAGTCTCCTGACGTATATGGATGTAATGCTTCGCAACATCTAGAAACGTGAAACCTCCAAAAAGTCTATGAAAATCTGCAGTGCCAGTGGAAGTATCGATCTACTCCTTATCGATGCCTCTATTTCAAACAATATAAACATGCCCAAATGTGGCATTATTTTAACCCTAGCTTAGGCAACCAGCAATACTGCACCATTTATCTTGCCGCCATATTGGTAATTGAGTAGATTTACCTCGGTGAGGGTTCGTCGTTTTTTATTGAGAAATGATTATGCGAGCGCATTTTCAAGTCGTTCTCTCGTCAAAAAATTGCTATTGATTTTTCGGGACTTATTTATGGAATTTCCCAGGAAATGTACTTAAACGATTCTTTAGTGTGTTTGTGAAACTGTCTCAAACATATTGACGGATATTCTTAATGGAAATGGGATCCTCAAAAATCTTATTTTTTTTAATGTAGTGCCTGTCTCGAGGAGGATTCAACAATTCGTTACACAAACAGCATGAAGTAAATGTAGGGAGGGCTTCTGAGAAATCTAGAGATTTGGAAGTTGAAAGGCGCCTTCAGAAGCACAGCAAGAGATTCAAAATCTTAAGGACTTCGTTAATGTTTGATGAGAGAAGAATATTTAGGAATTTAAATTTTTTAATTAAGAGTCTAAAAAGCTCTTAAAAAACTTAATTATTCAAGGATTCATTCTGCTTTCTTTATTTGTAATTGTTTCGGGGGCCTCACGGGGCGTTAAAATAATTAGAAATTGCACGACAGGAATATAATTTCTCAGAGCAATTGCAGCGCATTTTACCGGCTCAACAAACACCAACTCACTCATTTCAGTCGCAACAAGCATTCAAATAAACTCATCACAACTCAGTAATATAATCAACCAGTTGCTACAGGAACAATCCCAACCCAGCATCCAATTAGTTAACTTATTCCAATTTACCCTTGGCCATTCTTCGATCCACAATTAACTAACCTGAAGTCAAAATTGAGAAACCACATGAAAATTTGATCAAAGTTCAGTCACGCGAATCATACGTATATTTCGTGGAACGCACGTGAGCGTACACGTGAGTGTCGGTGCGGCGTCGGGACGGTCCGAGGAGGCGTCGCGTTTCGCGGCAACTGGATGCTGGAAGACCTCCCTTGGTATGTTGCCGAAGAAGTCGGATGCGCATGATTCGCAAAGTTTTCTGTTGACTCGAATAGTGATATTTTCAAGATTTGATTGGTGTCAGATTGCACTAGAGTTTGCCGGAATTTCACTGGATTTCATGCACTATTTACAGGCAAAAACCAGATTCAGGAATGGAGGGAATTAATGTACTTGGGCTCCGCGTAATTTCCGGAACTATCAATCTTCCGCAGCCAAGATACACCAGGCCAAGAAATTAAGAAAATTAATGTTGGAATAATTATAATTTAGTCAGCGTGTTAATTACCGAGTCCGCTAATTGCAACCCCGAAAGGAAAAATAATTAATATCGACTAGGAAATTGCTCTCTGATTTCGCAGCCAAAGTGCCATGATAAAAATCCCAACGTTGTTCTTCCTTGCTGAATGCTGTATCCGACCATAAAAGTGGGGATAAGCATGGAAACTCCATTATTAGAGGCTGCGCTCGTAAACTGGGCAGAAAACAAGGGCAAGAAACCTTTATTTCTTCCCTCTATCTAACCACCTTTTAACCCTGAGATTTCTTTAGGCGCCGCAAACACGCTCGAAGAAGCAGGCAGTGTGTAACGTAGTAATTTCGAATATTAAAACCGAAAAATGGAAAATCGATTCGTCCGTGTAATTGCCCTGGATACTGTTGTTGCAGCATGTCCGGTACACTTCCAATTAAAGTGGTCCTTTGGGAAATTATCCAAAGTCCCATTGGTCCAATCTGCTTCAGATTCCTATTACGTAACACCGGAAATTCTAATTATTGCTTTGGTTTGAATAGGCTTCGATACAGGGCTGCAGCGTTTCTGGATGATGGAGAAAATGAATCAATCATAATGGACGCCGTCATATCAAATATCGAATTTCCGACGTGAATGTGAGATCGTAGGGGAATTGAAATGCGTTTTAGTCGGGGAAAATATGCCACTATTAGGGATTTTTGAGGAATTTACAAATGAAGCTGAAGGCACGTCACAGAGTAACTGCAGGGTCACGTTTGATACCTGGACTTAGCAAAGTTAAGTCTTCATCTACGGGAGTATCCCACGTGGCCCAATGCATCCACAGCTTCAGTAATGTTGCTCGAGGAGGGAACTGGCATGGCTGAAGAACTAAATCCAATAGACCCGCTGTGTTGTTGATGGAATTTGCTGTTCGGGAACCACGAAATCTTCACAATCGCTGCCAGCGCAGCACTATGCGAAAAAACTGTGTTTAAGCCAAAATTTGGTGATTCTGCGACTGCGAACTCAGGAAAATCCTTCGGAGCTTGTGGGCGGATGGAGGTATGATGGATGGAAACTGACGGAGGAGTAGAATAAATACCTACACCGCTGGGTTTTTCCATGAAGCAACTCCTGATCTTTCAGAATATTCGAAGAAAACCTATTCCTATTAAAATCAGAGGCGTACTGGCCTTGATTCCATGTTAAAAAATGTAACCAAAGAAAATTGATTCTTAGAACTAATTATTAAAACATTTTCTAGGTGCAGTGAAACTCGTCCTTCGCCTTTCAATTTTAGCACGACGTGGCCCCTGACTCTCCTGAATAATTTACAAAATTACCAACTAAATCAGATTAAGGTCAGGGACGTGCGCTTCTTGCAAAAAGTAATAAGAGAAATCATGTAATTTTTAAAATTACTGATTCAGAAATTTCTTAGATATAAATTAAAACGCCGCGTGCCACTGAGATCTTGTACGAAGCAATTCCCGATTCTTCTGAATATGTCAAAAAACTATTATTATATTTTGATTAAAACCAGAGGCGTGCTGGACTTGACTCCATATTACTAAGTTATAAGAGAAAATGGAATATCCAAATATATGAATAATTTGTAGTCGCAAATAAATGCGGTCTCCGACACTGAGTGTTTCCACGCCTTACTTCTTAATCGTTCCGAATTATGGCGTTAATAGTAATGTAATATGGATAAAGCCAGGGGCGCGCAATCAAACTGATAGTCGTAAGGCGAAATTGGGTTTCATTGGACATTATTAAGTCTTGCGGAATCTCTCGTCTTGACCCAGCGCTTCTTCGATATAGTTCGCCTCAGCCCCAAAAGCTCTCGATCGAGTTATGCGTTCACAATTTGTTAGCAACAGGCTTGTGAATGTGAATGTGAATAGCCAAGTGGGCTCGTTGTGATGCCCAACCCCTCTACGGTGTTTAACCAAATTCGTCCAAGGTCGAGGAAATTCTCCGTTCGGAATGACTTGGAAATGCTCTGGAAAACAAACAAGAACTCCGGCACACTCTGAATACATCTGGGAAAACAAGCAGGACATATCGGTTCTCACTCATAGCTAGAAAATTTTATGATTTGGTAAACGAATGTGAACGATGAGTAAACTCAGCTGAAAAATTCGAATTGGAATAATTGCTGGATAAGCCGGCCTCGGTGCAGTAATCTGCCTGCAAAAGAAGAATTTCCCATTGTTTCTCGATTATAACGATTTTATTATCATTACAGTGTTTATTATCTTTTCCAGTTCGGATTGCACGCTGGATCACACTAAAACGTTTTATATTCGAAAAATTAGGTTCGTGTGGCGTATTCACTGAGACGCACCCTGCATGCAGGATTTGCTTATTGTGTTTATAAATTATTCATTTTGAGGCGTATCTGGAAGTCTCCATGTGGCGACTTCCATCCGGAGGACGTCCAGACACCGCCGGCCTGCGGTCTTTACATAAATCTGCCAAATGCATTCGCGATATGGTTCAGTGCCATCTCCAACATCCGGGGCAGGCTTATATTGAGAGAAAATTTAGCAGGAAGAGGAATTTGCCTTTATCTTGGCAAATAAATATATTAATTTCAAGTTCAAGACGTGATTGCGCACATTTTCTCTGCCTGACAAAACCACGCTTCGGCAGTAATTTGACTGGAAAATGAGGTCCTGCACGATCGCCGATCGTGCATGTGATTTAGGAGCGAAATGCAGATGTTTAAAGGGAAGCGTCCTGTATTCGTCAATGTGGTCTACTCCTGACCCTCGCCATGGCAATAACAATAATCCTCCACCTGTGTGATAACCCTTAATCCACTAAAACATCTTTATCGGAAACGAAAAGGGACGGTAGATTAAATAGTCGTAAACTATCGATAGTAAATCAAGTGTGTGTTGGGCAAAGGGCCCGATAAAAATAGGGCGATCGTGTGTGCCGTACTTTGGCCGCTTCACTTCTTCACATGTGTCGAAGCTGCGCCTTCTGTTCTCTAAAACCCGGAATTCAACATTACGGCAGCTAATCGAATCGATGTTTGGCGTATTTCGGGGATGTATTTTTGGACCATCCAAGAAGTCATCACCATAACAACTTTCCTCAATCCAAATATAACTTTAAATGAAATTTGATGTCCTTACGAGGAAAAAAGCATCCCTCAAAGAAGCATTACGAGGGGCATGTCACATCCACTTGTCTGCAGATGTTCCAGCACTTCAGGGGGCCCGAATCCATTTCTCAAATCTTGACTCTATAAAAGTGGCAGTAAAATGTGAATTTTAAAGCTCATATTTTATAATTTAGGCAGAGTGGTGTCCCTTTACCTTACGCAGGCCGAAAAAATAATTTAGTTAACTGGTATAAACGACACGACCGAGCAACGGAAATGAGGAAAATAAGCATTAAAAAATGGAACATTCGGGCTTTTATGCTTAATTCCTCGGTGGCTTTTCGTAAAATTTTTATTCAAATTATTTGCTATTAGAATTCAGTACAAGACTGCTAAACTTTGCCATTGTTAGTCCTTCACTTACGACGTCTTTGTGCTGAAGCTCAGATTTGCAGCATTTCCGATTATTATATAATTTACTGTAAATCTGATTACCTCTTTCTTCTTTCCAGAGTTCACCCAGACTAGAATTGTCTGATTTTGTTTGATTCAGCTGCACAAGACAAAGTTTGTAAAATGCAGAATGAACATTTTGACCCGAAAAGGCCGCGAGTGCCAAATCTAAGAACTGAAAGAGAATTTTAGATTTAAATCCCAGATTTAGGCGGAAAGAACCCCAACCGAATAGGGACTGGCAAAACTTCCTTATCCAGAAACTCGAGCGTACCGCTTCCAGTTAGGAGGGATGGCTTTTCTTGGTTTTACTTATTAGAATCCAACTTCCAATTTCTAATAAAAAGCTCTGCAACGTTTTAATAGGACCCCAAAGGAGCAGGTATCGTTCCATTAGGGTTTCTAAGAGTTAATTCACGTTTAAAAGCTAAATACATAAATCAAAATTGAACAAGAAATAAGATAATATTAAGGGAAACTGGGAGGGCGTGACTCATAGGCAACCAGGCTTGCGCTAAGCCTAGATTCATCATACCAATGCATCAGCTCGTGCCATCTAGAAGTAGGGAGGCAAACTTTTTATCGATCTACCATGAAATCTGGACAATATGGTGAAGAAAACTTTCTTAGAAATCAAATTTCTGACAGTGGCATCATCCTAAAGTGAATCAGAAAATTCAAAAATCTGATTTCTTGATTTTGAAATTTGAGCTCCTACTTCTGCAGGAAAAATCAAAATTAAGCGAAACAAAATCACAGCTTAGGAGCTCTTCAGAAGCTTTCAGTGTTAAAGTGAGTTAAAACTGAAAACAGTAAATTAAGATGTGCATCCTTTTATTGAAAAAAAATCTCCAAAATATATATATTTATTTATATATATGTATATAATAGTGGCAAATACATGGCGAGAATTGCAAGAAATACATACTTCTTTGGCACATTGACAATAATTTCACACAAAAAAACTTCGTTGCTCGTTCGTAATAAATAAATAAATAAAAATCAGTCTACACCAGCGAACGCACAATTTTCCCCCATAAAAAAAATTACCTCGAAGGGTTCGGTTTCTGGATATTTTCCACTACAAAAACCTCAGCATTCGGATTAGTTGGAGCCCCCTCCCTGGCCAAAATTTCATTCACATAAACATCCCTGCTCAAATCAACAGTACTCTGTTTCTCTTCTTCAATATCGTTGGAGTCCACAGTGTCCACACCTTCAACAAAGCTCCATTCCGGAGCCTCTTCGTTGGGAGATGCGGAAGATCGGTTTTCGTGCTCTACACTCGGAGGATTATTAGAGGGTTCAAACGAGGCTACTTCGTCGAAGGTTTCAAGATTGGCAAATTGGTCGTTTGAGGAGTTTTGAGAAACGTTGGCGGTGTTCGTGGCCTCAGTCTAATTAGAGAAAAGTGCATAGATGAAGAGTGACGAGACATATATAAGAATAGGTCAGTGCAACGTGAAATAGAAGAAAAGCTTGGAGGAGGCATTATGTGAAGTGAAGAGCGGTTAGTGGAGATTTAGTTGAGCAATGAGAATGTTTTAGTTACGAGCTGTTAGTAAAAGCGCACTTCCGCTTAGGAAAAATAAAAAAAGCTGTATTTGCAGTCAATCTTTATTTAAAGGAGACCCAGTATAAAATATATAACTTACGTAAAACGGTTCCTATTTAAGACCGTTGTTAAAATTAAAAAAATATTATAACTATAATATCTTACTTTTGCCACACCATAAGCCACTGCGGGGTAATATCATAAGGGTAGTTATATAGGGCGTTTATTACGTGTATTTTACCTGTAACCCTAAATTAGATCATGGCTTAGTGAATGTTCTCATTAGACCTGAAGCTCCCTAACAACTAATCATCACTTAGTAGCTAAAACCTCATGCAAAAGCATTAATATAAAAAATATTTAAGCTGCAGTTTTTAGTTTTTGCGGGAAATTATCCGAGCTACGCACCTCTTTGGACTTCAGAATCTCGTTCTCCATGCTGTTGGCCACTTCTTCTCTGTCCTTCGCTGTAGCTGATTCAGCTTCCTTCTCAGTCGTAGCTTCACTGGACTCCGGCTTCACGTCGATGATTCGCACTTTAAAGAAGGTTCCCCCAAAGTCATCTTCATTTTTATACTCGGTTTCGTTGATGACTACAGTGCGACCGTCGATGACCTAAGATTAACCATAATAAGTGATTCACATATTTATCCGCTTCGCGGAATTGATATTTTATTATTCCACTTGTGTGATTAATGAATTATCGGCTTTACCGCACCTTGGTCACGGAAGAGCTGTTGCCTTTAGAGAGGTCAATTCCTGCTAGTCCTGGGAACAATGGGGTCTCCAGCCCTGCGGGGAAAGGGGAAATGGCCTCTGTAGAGTTACTGGCGGGGAATAGGTTCAAAAGTGAAGCTATTTGCTGCCTCATGCGGTCCAGGATACCTTGAAGATAAAGGGAGGGGTATGTGAAGTGAAATAAAGTGAATAATGGAAGAATTTTGTTCTTAACCTGCGCAAAATTGGCACTTATCATCTCTGCTCATGATCTTTCTTTGCACTAATGTATTGTTAATAAAATCAAAGTTCAGACTAGAACTAGGAGTTTTGTTGAATTACGAGAAATAAGTAGAGGCGGGACACCCACTAAAATGCACATAAGTCTTGCCTACATGAATAATATACATAATGACTGTTACCCAAATGTCTATGCAAAGTACCTAAAGAGCAATTAATTGCCAAAATTAACATTTTTTCAACCGTTTTCCTGGTAATTGTCTTGATTTTCCTTCACAACTGGCAAATTCCGACATAATACGGCCCTGCCCTTTCTCGCTTTATAACACCTGATAACTTGAGCCGACCATGGTATTTGCCTAATTTGATCACTCATAAATCACGATTTCTTCGAGAAGCGTAAACTTATATCAATACATGAAAACCAAATTTGCTACTAACATATCACCCATATCACCTGACTGGAATATTAATCAGCATTTGCCCACTAGTCTTCCTTAGTTTTAGCCGAACTAAGTGTGGGGTCAGTTGACTAATGAATCAAACCGCAGGTATTTTACCTTCCAAATTGCTGGAGAGGCTCCCAAAGGGGTCATCTCCGAAAGGATTTTCCCATCCTCCGAAAAGTCCGGTGTCAACGATGGGCTTGTCCCCATAGACGTTCGTCGTGGACACCAGCTCTACGTCCTCTTTAACGCTTGCTGAAACAAGAAGAAACTTTAATCTAATATACGTCATGGAAACGAATATCGAATGGTATTAGGCCGGTACTGCATATATGCTAATGGAATCAAAAGGATGAATAAGCAAATCGATCTCGGTAACATCAATGTAAACAATTATGCGGTTTAAAATTCAAGGTGAACGAGACAAAATCATTATTGTTTAATCAACTCCTTCCTGTAATCGGGATTTCGATCACGAACTATTTGAATGTAAATTCTTCCAAATCAGATGCAGATAATGTGAGCTACATAACGATTACAGCGGATTTGGGTGGTCGATATGGGCAGTTTACCGAGGGCGGAGACCTTTGAAAAGTTGAAGAGAGGTATTCCATGTTAATTTCACTATTGATGGATCAGCATCTGGAAATGCCAAAGTTGAATCGATATTGCTGAATGATGCTTCGAATTGGAGGGAAATTACTTGATATTGTGCGAAATTAATTGGCACGAAGCTGGAAGAGTAGATTTTCTAAATATTAATTACTGTGCGTTACCTTCAAATCTTCGAACAATGCAAATTTCAACTTAATAGAGAAGCACGGTGCATTATGGGTCAGTGCGACCAATTTCCTTTGATGGTGAAATACTCGTATAGATGGGTAAATTCTCCGACCTTTGGCCTAAATAGTTCAAACGCAGCGATGTTTTTTAGTTCATGTTAATTGTTGACAATAATTATAAATTGACACAGACATTGTTTTCTTTATTATACGCACACAAGAAAATAGAACCTACATGCGAAAGCAAGCTTGTTTATTATTAAATTATGTTTCGAACGCAGCTCAAGGATCTTTTCCATTGCGGTTATAGCGGGCCGTCAATTGTTATTGATAGTTGCGTTCGAAAATTATACTTTTGAATCGCTTTTTGCGTCGCAAAAATGTATTGTTAAATTGTATATTTCGAAACGCAGTTTGCGGATTTTTTTCATTGCGGTTATCGGGGGCTGTGAATTGTTATTAAAAGCTGCATTCGAAAATGCGCTTTTGAGTCACTTTTTCCGCCACAAAAAATCACCTGAAATGATTTAAATTTATATAACATGTATAATAGATCAGATAAATTACCATGGTACAATTTTATTATCGTAAACACTTAAATTGTCAAGGTTGGTTAGTTTTCCCCATATATATTGATAATTAGGTAGTTTCGAAGACAATCGCACAAATTTATGCAATTTTTAGCTAGTTTTGCGATGACTAATAACACATAGGAATAAAAATGAGTTCTACCAACATCAGCATATAACAATTATTTGCTTGCAAAAAATTGTCCACAACCGGATACATTAACATTGGGACATATATTTACAGCCAAAGCTAATAAATCGTGTTTGCCGAACATACTCAAAGTTCATATCAACATATTGTTTGAGATTTAATAATTGACCACTTGGATGGAAAAGGTTTTGCGTGCGTTAAAAAAACCTGTCTAAATTGCTAGAAAGTGAAAAGATTTAGGCATTTGAAATGTCTTGAAAATTGAGGTAAAAGATGGTGATTTCTGGTGAAGGCTGGTCGAAAAATGCCTT
Organism: Euwallacea similis; assembly: GCF_039881205.1. NCBI lineage: Eukaryota > Metazoa > Arthropoda > Insecta > Coleoptera > Curculionidae > Euwallacea > Euwallacea similis. The sequence goes on from NC_089630.1 coordinate 843,625, forward strand.
GAAACGTTTCAGACTCAGGTGTACATAATAAAATTTATTAGAAAACTTCGAATACAACAAATTATTAGCATGAAGCTAAACGACTATTATGGTACCCATTAATGGTTTCGCGCTCTGCGTCATTGAGTTCTAATTAGCACGCTGAAAACTGCATTTTCTAGAGAAATCCGGCAAATTCTGAAGGTTGAGGCACCTGTTCTTTCCCAGTTAACATGTTACCATTAACTAACGTACATATTTTCAAATCTACAAAGTGTTCCCACTTACCGGGTAGTCCTGCACAAAGCGCCACCATAAATCCAACCAAAACTATCACAGATTTGTACCACATTTTTCTATCTCTTCGACCTGAAATTCTGAATGATTTTGAAAATTTGCGATAATGATAAACAAATTCTCTGCTGGCTCGTTCGTATTCTCTGCTTTGCAGTCGATTTCAATGTTCTGCTCGTCCTCCTGCTAAAAATATATAGCTAAACCTGCTTCTACTATGCGATTCTCGTGATCGTGCGCACCTTGGATCCCGATTTGATATCGAACTTACAACAGCAGCCTGTTTGGTTCTTGTTGGGAAAGGATGGTAATTGTTGTTGCTCTGGATTCTGGAATTTTAATAGATTTTCGAGGGAAAATGTGTCTCACAAACACCCTCAATTTATGGATTATGAATTCTGTCAGTACTGACTGGAATTGAAAATATCTGGATTTGGAACTGCACATTCTGTCAAGGAACATTTGAAGGAATTGTCTTTGTTGAGACGTTGACAAAACTCCATTTCGTTCAGATTGTTTGAAATTCAGATACTCAGAACTTTTGGCCCTGATTAAAGTCTTCGAGAACTGCAAAAAATTCCATCCGGTCTGGAGAAGTTACTCCAAACACATAATAAATTTCTCTATAACCTCCTGTTCCTCAAAGTAGAAATTTCTTTAGTGGTTCTGAACAAAATGGTGCAGAAGTCAATTATTGTGGTGAGTTGGAAGATTCTGAACAGAATGGCGCAGAAGTCAATTATTGCGATGAGTTAGAAGATTCTGAACAGAATGGTGAATGAATTATATGTGGTAAATTTGAGGGTTCTGTATAGAATGGTGAAGGAAATTTGTTCTATTTTCTTTTTCAGGGAAATTTCGCTTTTATCTCTAGTAATTCTTGAACCAGTTCTTTCTACTTTTTCTTCGGTTTTAAGAAATATCTTTTCCTAGAAATAACAAAATTTTTGTTTTTAAAAAGCTCCGAATTGCGAGTTACCGCCTTCAATAAAAATTGATAATCTATTTAAGCATTTTTTGGTAATTCAAGTAAATCAAAATCAGCGTTATTTTTCCTCCTCCTCACTCATACTTGTGTAGAAGAAATTTTCATAAATATCCAATTTTCTGTTGACCCAAAAGAGTTTTTTTAGACATTTTTCCGTGGATATCTAGCATTCTTCTTCCCTCTAAAAAGAGCGTATGTTTTCATCGCAACAACCAGCAACCTTTATTCTAACAAAAGGGCCCCAAACTTGACAAGTAACAAAGCATCCTTGGCTTTTAAAACAAGCGTGGTTTACTAAAAGGTATCACGAAAACCGGCCTTGTAGCACATGGAACTTAGGACTAAAATCGCAAGCGTTGGAATGTACAGTACTGAGTTAAAACTCTTAGTTTATGGAGGGGACTCTTAGCGCACGGTTGCTATTGGGAGCACAATTGTACTAAGTTTAGTACAAAGCTGAACGCTCGATTATTTTTTTCATTAAAAACCAGATATCTATTTTACTGCTGTCGATCGCGCAATTTTCCCTGGGAACGATGTCAAAGTGACGTTGCACTAGCAGTATGCATTACCAATAGATAATGACCGTTAAATCAGCGTGATCTCGGTTTTGAAAACTCCTAAGATGTGACGTATACTTGTTCTAACATTGCTGGAATATACTGAGACGTGATTTAGAACGAATTTCTCGGAATCGTTCTGAATTTCGAGAATCAACATCTGAAGTCAGTCGCGCTGCGTAACGAGTTTAGTACAACTCGCAGTACAACTTTCGCCTGTCCCTGGAGTCTCACCATTATGAAGCGTAACATGCCGACACAAGAGCGAACTGAAACGAACCGACTCCAGTTCACTATAGGATTTCCTACTACATCGCGTTAAATTTGTTTTTTCTCACACCAAAATCTCAAATTTTTGTACTATTTTTAAGTACATTATCTCTTTTCACCCTAACCCGAGGTTATTGCAACGCCATCGGTTACCGCGGCGAACATTCCGTTGAACGCCGTACATTTAGTGCCTTATTAAACTATTGTGATTGTGTACTGTGAAGATACAGTACATTTGTACTCAGTGCCTTATTGGATTTGTTGCTCATTGGATATAGAAAAGGCCATACAGTGACGCTGTTTTGCGTGCCTCGACAAAAAAAGTCTTCGAAGAACGAAAGCGTAAGTGGGATAATTGTACCTAAACAGGATGTGGATTACATATTTTGTACTACTTCCCTAGTTTTTTTTTTTTTTAGTAAAATTTTGTATTTAGTAAAAATCTGGGTAGCAGTAGAACTTCAAGTGGGAGAATTTTCCCTTTTCTGATCTACAGGGTTGTCAAGTTATACACACTGGCTTTCTAAGTTGAATTCACACCAATCTGAAGAGTCGCTTTGTCCAGGATTAAACCTCTTTACAGTTCCTTTTTCATGTTTTGTACCACATCCGCCGAAGCCAATTCTACAAATTTAGTAGACATCTGTGCAGCAGCACAACCCTAAGCCCCAGAATTTTCCCTTTTTTTATCTACAGGGTTGTGAGTTACAAATATTCAAATTCTAATTTGAAGTCACTAATCTAAGTAGTTCATTTGTCCACCGATAAACTTATTCACAGTTTACCTTATTCGGAATTTATTGCCTTTAAATCACTATTTCGTGTTTATAGCTGTGCCATAAACCGTCCCCTATAAGTACCATAATGGGGCTTACTGAGGGCGAACCACCCCTGAGCGTGGTTGCCAGCTGTTCGTTTCAGAGTGGCGAAACCCTATGAAGGCTCTCTTGGTGGTTTTACGGTTCGAGCTGGCTACGTTGGGTTTGGCCGCTGATTACGCGATGCGAAAGAAAAATAAATAAAAGAAAACCAGAAAAATCTCCAGAAATCTCTTTATTGCAGAATTAAGATTTTTTTGCCCTTTTAGTCCTAGTTTACAGCATTAATTAACCATCACCAATAAACCTATTTATTTGCAAACCCCCTTTCCAGGGTCATGCAGAACCCGCTGCGTTGTACTATTTATGGTACTTCCTTGGCATCCAGCCAGATCCCCCCGACCGCGGTCAAAATCGGGGCCCTGGGGATGAATTTCGGGGGATAGCTGCATTTTTCATTTAACGTAAAGTTGAATTTGTTGATTAGAGTGACCAGTCCAACTTTGCTTTGCATTATACCAAACCGCAAACCTATTGAAAGTAACATTATATAGTAATGCAGGTCAAGTAATCCAGATTTTGACTTATCATCATCCATCCGATCACTGCATCAAATACCTACATATCAGAGTCAAAAAATGATATCGAATTTTAACGCATGATTTAATGTTCGACGAATTTAACACAGAAGTTTAATAAATCACTAGATACTTCGGTTTAATTAAACAAAGGACAAATTTATTAAACTGAATCATTGAATTTAATATGATTTACGAAGAGATACGAGATAAACTGAAGGCGATCAATAGTACTCATTTCATCAGGATTATTCATAAATAAACCATTAATTAAATCCGCCATGGACTAAACCCTAAAGCCGATTTAAGCGGAAACCTTAGGGATCTTAACGAAGAGGCAAATTTAAGAGGATTTACCTAAACGAAGTAGATATGCACTTATTTTACAGCAGTACAGATTCAGCTAGCAAGTCATAGGCTAATTTAAACCGATTTATTACTGATTTAAACTTGATTTAATGAATTAAACCTGAGGTTAAATCACGGTTTAAAATTACGACTGAATAAGTAACTGCTGTGAGGTATAGATTAAGGTGATCGAATACTGATTCCAGTTGATTTAAGGTCACAACTAAATGAATTAAAAAAATTGAAACACCCGAGTCTTAAATTTGCGGTGCAGGAAGTGAAAATATTAATTAATTAATTTATTAAACACAGCGCAAATTTATTAAATTTATCCAATGGTGGATCCATAGGCAAATGCGCTTAAGTGCAAAGCAAATCCATGCGGGCGTGGACCTGCCTGCAGCGCTGAATATACAGTACGTAATTAAATTAAGTAATTAAATCGTCAATGAAAGCAGCATTCAAGGGTTGGAAGGGAAGACCATATAGTGATAACGTTTAGTTAAGGAACCTTTGAGTTAATCAGGTTAGTTCAGTTGACTAATATTACTGACTTCAGGTTAGTTTGGATGATTCTGGATTAATTAAAATGACTTATTTTTATGGGAATTATCTCACCTAAGCATTGCCGGGGCCCCTCTCCGAAAGGCATGTACGTATATTCCACAATTTTGCTCTTATTTTTGTCGTTAAACCTCTCTGGATTGAACTGATCTGGATTAGGGAAATATTCTGGATCGTTCTGCAGAGCCAGAATTGGAATATACACAGAAGTCCCTTTTTCAATCGTGACGTTACTATTGGGAACGTTATAGTCTCTGGTACACAACCTGGGCAGGTGTGGCAGGGGGGGGTACTTTCTGAGCGTTTCTGGAAGATTTAATCCATGAAATTTTACACGGCATTGAGCGAAAGTTTGGGGTACCTTGCAGTACGTTTTCACAATAGGGCATTTCCTGTAACGCGTCGTAGGTTAAGACTCCATCGTGTTTCTTCAGGACGTCTCTTATTTCATCTCTAAGCTTTGCCTGAATGTCCTGGTTTCGGGCTAATTCCAAAAGGGCAAAAGACATGGTGGTTGAGGATGTTTCAAAACCTGCAGTGAAGAACAAGAGGCATTGGCCTACGATTTCTTCCATGGAGAGGCCCCCTGGAAAATTGGACTGCACCGGAAAGTCGTTTTTCATTCTAGAAAATACCTGCTTGCCCATTGCTCTGGAAAACATCCTTGTCAGTCATGATGTCGCTGATGGTGCCCTGGTTCTTTAGATGGATCATCAAATGAAGAAAGTCCTTCCTAACGATTTTATTTTTTTCTCTATAGTCCACAGTTTCTTTGACTATATGCCTGTGACAATAGAAATTTGGATATTGGGTTAATAAGCTATCGAGGCTGTTGCAAACCTAAAGAAGTCCTCTATATCAGTTAGATTGAAAGGGAGCCTTTTCTTCGTGGTAAAAGTATTTATCAGCCTTGTAAGTAAACTTGCGGACGTAGACACCCTTTGGAATATGGCCTGGCCCTTTTGGAAAAATTCCGATTTTTCGTCGTTCAAAGAGTCACATTCGATACCAAAACCACAAGTACCTGGTGTGATGGGGGTGTGAATTCTTCCTATGGGAACCTCTAAATTTCGTTTATGCAACTTTTACCTATAACATCTGTAGTAAATCTAGCCATAAGCGTTTTCATCTCATGACTTTCCCCATTCTTAGTGGCATTCTCTATCAACTCAGCGAGGCCCTGGGTTTTCGTCAGAAGCATGTCAAACATCATCTTCATTTTTCCTGAATAATAATGCGACATTACGAGGCTGAATTGAATATAAGAGACGTGCACCTGAGGTGAAAGTGGGGGAAAGCTTCCTGCGAATGTCTTTCCAGGGTTCTCCATCCATATGAAATATGTTTCGGAACAGGAGAGTGTCTGCGATTTTGGGGTGATGAGTTGAGAAATGCAGGAAATCTTTGGTTGTTATCAGTCGTATGAGGGAAGGACTTACTACCAACCATTGGTGGTTGGTATTTATGTAATATCCTGATCAAAGAAGTCCGGGTTCTGGCTAAATTATCTCGGATAAATGCTCTACTTACCTCCATACTTAAACCCCCTTTTCTTAAACTCGTAGTAAAGCTTCTCATGCATTTCCGCATTGGTCTTCTGGTTAGTAAGGAACTCCTTCATGTCCCCATAAAGGAAATGCTGATCATTCAGTTGGGGTACCCCTCGTTCTTTCCAGTAGTCGAAGTTCTTCCTCCTGGTCTTGATTCCATAGTACACAATTGCAGCAAATACTAGTAAGAAAGCAATGGAAATCATGTTTTCACCATCACTTGCAATCCTGATATGCTGCATATTCTTTCAAGAATTGTCTATTTATCTCGTTATCTTGAGTTGATAGCTTTACTGACGCTGCGTATCACTCTGTAAATTGGAGAAATGGAACACAGGAAATTGTTGATTTAGTTTGCTGAGCTAATGTAATTTTCACGTTTAGGGTCAGGATTGCACCGAGCACCACTAATTTGACGATAGTTACTCAAAATTAATTTATTCAACGAAACAAACAATTACAATGAATTTTGATAAAAACAATGATTTTCTAGGTATTAACAAATTATTCGCACTTTTTTGGTGACATTGCAGGTTGTGACAAGTTTTTACCTAACGAGTGTGGAAAGAGATGCCTTGTGCGTTTCGTTCATAACAAAATCGAAGAAGCTTTCTGGTTCTGAGTTTCTGAGCGATAAACTGAAGTCAACGTTCGCGAGAAGAAAGGAAATGGAAAAAAATAGAATATAGAAAAAATGCGTTCCGAGCTTTCCGGAAGCTTCTAATAGGGCCTTGTGTCTTCAGAACCTAAAGGGATATCATAATTTCGTTCACATAGACATAAATCTGATCGAAACGATTAATTTCATATATTTCCGAACTAGACGCTCCACAGGTTCCCGAGATATCGACGATTAATCTTAGGTTTTCGATATCTCCGGAACCTGCGGAGTCATCTGATCCTAAAATATATCAAATTAATTGTCTCAGCGAGCTCTCTCAGCTTGAGTGTTTAGTAATGAGATCCCAAAACTTGGAACGCGGCAAAACTTGAGATCCAGCCGTTTCCAGAAGTTTTGAAGTAATTTCAGAATCCAGACCAACAAGAGGGAAATTTTCAAGATATTTTTGAAACAGTTTGTCACATGTTTGATGTATGTTTTATTTAACTTAAGCAAATAACAACAGTTTCTGTCCATTATAGTACTTCCTTGGTGTCCAACCAGATGCCCCCGTCAACGCTCAAAATAGGGGAAGTGGGGGAGAATTTCGGTGGATACGAACACTTTTTGTTTAGTGTAAAGTTGAATCGGTTGATGAGAGTGGCAAGTCCAGCTTTAGTTTGCATAACACCAAATCGCAACCCTACGAAAGAGTGGCATATAATAAGATGCGAAAATTCTCTGTAACCGCGTTAAAGTATCAAAATTCTGGCAATTTTAAATTTCCATCCCATTGGGGATGTCATCTAGAGAATCGGGGCGTTGCCAGGAGGAAATCATCTCCCAGATAAAGTTGACAGAATTTTGCTACATAGACCCTATAATTCTTTACCTAAACACTGCCTGGGCCCTTCACCAAATGGCATATATGAATACTCGGTAATCTGACCCTTATTCTGAGCATTAAACCTTTCAGGCATGAATTTCTGCGGATTCGGGAAATATTCCGGATCATTTTGGAGGGCTAGAATGGGTATGCTAACCATCGTCCCTTTTTCAATTGTAATGTCGGTGTCGGGGATTTTGTAGTTCTTTGTGCAGAGCCTTGTGAGGATTGCCAAGGGCGGGTATTTCCTGAGAGTCTCTGAAAAATTTCTTGCAGAAAATTCTGCTATTTAATGAGGTCTTTTGGTTACCTTGCATTACGTTTTCACAATAAGTCATCTCTTGTAAAGCTTCGTACGTTAAATTTCCATCGTGTCTTTTGAGAACCTCACGAATCTCCTCTCTGAGCTTCGTTTGAACATCTTGGTTCTGGGCTAGCTCCAAAAGGGCGAAAGACATGGTCGTTGATGAGGTTTCAAAGCCCGCGGTGAAAAACAGGAGGCACTGGCCTGCTATTTCCTCCATGGACAATCCTCCTAGGATGTGTGATGAGAAACGAGTATTTTCTATGTGATTTTATAACAGTACCTTCACCACTGGTTTGAAAAATATCCTTCTCATTCATGATATCAGTGATAGATCCTTTGTTTTTCAGCTGAATCATCAGGTGCAGGAAATCCTTCCTGACAACTTTGTTCTTTTCCCTGTAGCCCACAGTTTTGTTTACTACCTGCCTGTAAGGGTTAACACTCGCTTGAAAGAGTTGTGGTGAAGCTAGGGCTTACCTGAAGAACTCTTCAATATCAGAAACATCAAAATTTCGTCGTTTGATTAGTCCAAGCATCATTAAGACGGTTTTATAGATACTGGAACTTGTCGCGAACCGTTTGAACAATTCCTGCCCATGTTGGAAGAACTCTGAATTCTCGTTGTTCAAGGAATCACATTCAATTCCAAAACCGCAGGTGCCTGCAACAAATTTCCCTCTTATCTCCTCAGGAGCATGCAAATCTTGAGTTTACCAATAACATCCGTCGTGAATCGGGCTAAAAGTGCCTTCATTTCATGACTTTCTCCATTTTTAGTGGTGGTTGCCATTAAGGCAGACAACCCCTGGGTTTTTTGCAGTAACATATCAAACATCATCTTCATTTTTCCTGCAACAAAACTTGCATTGGGGGGAAGAAATTATGAATAGAAAATTTGAGGCCCACCTGAGGTGAAAGTGGGGGAGAGCTTCCTGCGAATGTCCTTCCATGGTTCTCCGTCCATGTGGAACATGTTCTTGAATAGGAGGGTGTCGGATAGTATCGGGTTGTGAGCAGAGAAGTGCTGGAAGTCTTTAGTCATGATTAGTCTGATAATTGAAGGGTGAATTAGTAACCACTGAGGACGGTCCATCACGTAATAACCTATGGAAAAAAGGTGGTGAAAAGTGCTATAAATTCCCTTGGTGCTTTGAAAGACATTTACCTCCATGCTGACCTCCCATTTTCTTAAATTTATAATACATTTCTTCACATACTTCCCCGCTTTGCTTCTGGTGCGTTAAGAACTCCTTCGAGTCGCCGTAAAGCAGGTGCTGATCATCCAGCTGAAGAATTCCCTTCTTCCTCCAGTAATTGAATGTCTTCTTTTTGGAATTGAAGCCATAGTAGACGATACTGGCCAAAACCAGTAAAATTGCTAAGAAAAACATGTCACGAATTCACAGTCACCCACAACAATCTCACCGCATTACTTATAATATTCAGATATTTATTTTTATTGCTATCTCAAGTTGTTTGCTACGCAATGACTTAGGAGGGGACATAGTAATTATTAATATTGTTGCTAGATTGATCACCGACAATTTGGCTTTTTTTTCACAGTGAGTCTACGAAATTTGCTGGCCATATTGCACTGAGTACCACTGGTTTCATGTGCCGCCTATAGAGACAGAAATTCTACTTAAAATTAATTCCATGAGGATCTGATGATGACTATAATGTTTTTGAAGGTGTTCAGGAGTTATTTGCACGTTTAAAACGATTTAATTGTTCTAAAAGGTGATATTTCGATTTCGAGTTGAGAATAATTTTGTGAGTCACCATTGTTGTCCTTTTGGACTCCATACTTCAACACTCTGTCCGACCTGTCTCCAGAGAGCAACTTCGTGAAACCCGCCTTCTCTCTGCTCATCTAATCCCCTCCAAAGGCATTCGGATTCTCAGGCATTCTCTTTTAATATTTTTCAAGTCAAGGTCTTCACGCGATTTACCAGCTCTCATGGACGAAGAGCTCTTCTGGTGGCGATGGACTCGAATCGAGTTTTCTCTAGTGATTCACAATCTGAATTGATTCTCGTAATCGTCGAAGGAATATTTCTGCATGATTTCGAGGAAGAGACTTTGGGAGACTGTTATGGGGGTGCGGATCAAGAAAATGTGGAATGTTATATTATATTAAATGGTTAAAATCAAGGGTGTCTTTAGGAAGAATGGGAAATCCGAACGACTCTTATCAGTCTTTATGGCAATTGTTGATTCGCTTCTGAGAACCTCGATTTGGGCCACAAAAATTGGCAAATTCAGCCTCTTTCACTTCAATCTAATTTTCTTTGATGCGGATTGAAGTCCGCGGTGGTCACAGCTTTGTACTCAGCAACGTTGCTTGAGGGTGATGCATGGTAGGAGAATGGGTTAAACTCAAGCCTGCATCCCCCCCCCCCCTCCCCCGCAATGATCAACGATGCCTTCGCCCGCACCTAATCAAGATAAAAATTCCTATAGGAAGGATGTCCCGATCCTTGATACCACCTAATGAAAGATCCTCTAATATTTCCGCCTATTGTTCCCGCATCTACGAAATTCTATTGTTAAGGCATTTTTCTTGCTTGCATAACCTTTACTCCATTTGCAGCCAATTTACTTACCTTTACTTCACATTATTGTATCATATTGTTGGAAAAAAACGCATTTTGTGGTTTAATAACCCGAATATGACCAACATTGCTATGGCTAATTAAAGCAGTTTTATGCAACTTGAGGGCAGTCGTAACGATGTGAGATTTTGGTGGAAACCTCCATGTCGGTGCGGCACAAAATCACGCTTTGTGTGAGCAACATGGTGAGCCATCATTATACGCATTTGCCGGGCACAACGGAGCCGATCACAGAACAAACTGTTGATTCGGTTGGTAATTTAGCTAATGATCACAATTTTATAGTTTTTATGCTGATTATGTTATGAGTATGTCGGTTCTGGTTGTCTAGCCTTGTTCCATCGCTGGCCGACGCGCAGCCAAGGTTGGATCGAAGTGAAACTTCAGAATTACCCATTCGGCAAATTTTAACTAAAACCCCAAAGAATGCCAATTAATATTCTAATTATGACTTTTATGTCCAACTAGGTCACCTCATCGTAGCATAAAATTTAACGCATTTCCACGAGCACCGTTAAATAGGTTTTTTTTAAATAAGACGGTAACCTCTCCACGAGGACAGCTGTTGGAGTTAATGGCAATAATAACTAAATTGGCCACAGTAACTGACCACTGCTCACTTCAGTTGGGACTTAATTGGCTCTAATGAGCCTAAATAGAGCTGAAAAGAATTTATGGCTGGTGTGCAACATTGTCGACTCAATTCGAGCAATTTTTAATCGCTCTTGCGGTTTTTGAGATGTCGCACTCAGCAGATCGCTAACCGAAAAATGCACCGAGCTCTTGTTTCCCGGGTCTGAGAACAAGGAAATTTAATACAGTGTGTGTTATGCGAGCCGGTTAATAAAATACAGTTAAACAACCAATATCGAGGACTATTTTTGCCAGGCAAACACAAATGTGAAATAAGGCAGATGGTGGTAAACCTGATCCGCAAACACGACTTGGTATCTTGTGGCAGATGGTCCACGTATGTTGCATGCAGTTTTACAATTCACAAGTGTCTCATTTTCTATCAGTACTGCGATTGAATCAGAGAGCTGGTTTTTCGACGATGTAACTCTGCTGCAGCTGTAGATTTACCAAATTGTAATTAATTTTGTTTATTGATCTATTTTCGCTTAGGACAAATAAACGAGCTCGTCAATTATTATTTTTCTGTCTATTGTCGAGCGTCCCATTACAAAGCCATGTGTGCGCGTTTGAAAGCCGCAGTGAACATGAGGTTAACAATAAATGTAAACATTGATATACCGCGCGATTCCATAAGTGGCATAAACATGTTCTGTGTGTTTCAGCCGGATTCGGCATTACTTTCCTCATTTTTCGGGGAGCGAACGCCACTAGAGACCTCCCGACGCCACTGCCCCATGACCCCCCAACTTATCAATTGTGGTTTTCTCGCGTCGTGAATCGAGGCTCCTTAGGTCTCTGCCTTCTGAGCGATCAAGTTGGGAATTTACTGTTTGTTCACAATTTACTGAAGATTGTTCAATGATAAAATCATGAGCGTGACAGCTCAGTTTTGCCCATTAAAAATCTCAAAAGCTTACTGCAGTGTCTTTCATGTTGGAATGCCCTCGATTGGGATCCCTGTACGCCACTGGCACACGACCGATTAAGTTATCAGTTGTAGCACTTATTCAGAACTTGTTAGGGGATTGTTTCCATGTAAATTCATTGGCGTAGAAGGTCCATTTTACGTGCTGAAGGTTCCCGATTGCTTCTTGCGGCGTGGCAGAAGGAGATCAAGAGAGGGACAGAGCGCATTTCCAAACGTTTCTGATCTTACGAAACAATCTCACTCTTGTTCTCGACCAACAAAACTAAACAAATATCTCCAATAACTGTTAATTGAACGAATCTAGAACGAGCAGAATTCAGAACTGCGATACCAATATGGGTCAGCATGGTCGTGTGGGCGCTGCGTCTGATATGAACCAAGTAGTACGGACATGGTACCGTTCCAACAACGGTTACTAATTGCTGCAATATTTTTAATTATTGTTTTTGTCAAAACCGGGTTCTTCATTGGCTAATTTGCGTAATGCCCTTGTTATCAACAGAATCAATATTGGCAGCCTGAGATTATCTTATCAGCCACTTATCTTGCATAGAATGTGCACACCCATTGTGGGCTTATTTCCACCCGAAAGCTGCAACACCTTTTATTGGGAACTATTGTTGGCACTTCCGTAATAAAATTCATTTGATGATCATAAACTGATGCCAAAATTTCGGTTATTTTTATCCTCACGTATAAACATCCTCCATTCATTAACCCTGATTCGGATTAGACACATTTCGTTTGATTTAATGGGGATTCTAAGAATCAGTATCACCATTATTGAATTGCGCATTACTTCGGCAAGAGAGATTACTGACCCAAAACCAGTTTTTGATCGGAAGAAGAGATGACTCAACCCATGAAGCCCGAAGAACAATAATTCCTTGTGTCGCGTACTCACATTCCTTCGTTTCATTCTTGGGGCTCTACGGTGCTTATTCACCAAGGAATTCGGCTGCAGGTAAACGGTCCCATAATGCCCATAACTCGACATGGGTTCGGGCAGACGTATGGGTTTTAATGGGCGAGATAACGGGGCGAGGTTCCTGGAAAAAAGGGCTGATAAGCCTTCGGCCGAGCTGAAAAAGGAGCTGAGAAAATAAATAAGAAGAGGTTTTTTTTAACGTGACTTTAGCAATGGAATAATCAGGCCTCGAAACGGTATTTTGCAACCAAACGCTATTTGTCAAAACTTTCAAAATCACTGTTGAAACCAAAAGTTTTCAATATTCTCAAGCCCACGCAAAGCGGTAATTTTATTTTCCGTAGACGCTGGTTCTTATTGACGATAGTCTTTGATGGTGCATTGACTCCACGACAAAGAAACCTCGTAATACCATGGCACAAATAACCCATGAGTGCGCCATGGTCGGATTTGCGCTGCTCCTGGCTGGGGTCACCTTTGTTGCATGGCTCATATTCATAGATTGAATAGGTCCTTTTTAATAATGAAGAATAATTGGGTTTATAGGCTAAGTTGCATTGAAGAGAAGGGAAGTTGTGGCATATGGCGCAATCTGAGAGCCTGTTATTTTCTGATCAGTAAACACAAGGGCACTTGAGGTGTTCTGAAAATTGTAGCTGAGAGACTACAAAAAAGTGATTAATATTACCAGGAAATTATCTCAATATTTCTTTTATTTCATTTTTTGCATTTTTTAAACGTTTTTTGAGTCTCCTTGTAGAGAATATTCTATCCACTTTAACTCATTTTTTATGGCTTCCCCTCAAAGACGACCTCCCAGACCTTGAAAGAGACATGGAGATCATATACAGGGTGTAACATATTATTATGGAGATATTTCAGGAAGTAATAGTCTACAAAATAATAAAAATATGCTAATAGACCCCTGGTCAAAAACGCACTATTTTAGATATATATAGGGAAACAAAGTTTGAGAAAGGTACCAATTCTTTGTAGAACCCAAATGTGGTTTATGCATGATGACGCGACAGGCCATTTTAGTACGGAGTTGAGGGAGTTCTTGAAGCAACGTTTTAGCAACCGCTGGATAGGTCAAGTGAGCCCTCAGTTATGGACTCCTAGATCACCCGATTTGAATAGTTTGGACTTTTTTTTTGGGACACTTTAAATCATTGGTTTATCAGACTTCAATTGAAACAGGAGAGGAATTGCAAAAGAGAATAGAGGATTCATGCAACATCGTCTGTAATACTCCTTGAATATTTCAGAGAGTTCGTTGGTCTATAAGGCAAAGAGTGGAGCCCCGCATCCTAATAGGAGGAGCACAATTTCAACAGTTTTTATAATTCGATTTTTGTTTAGTTTGGATATAGGCTCCTTCTTGTTAAATCCTCCCTCCTCAGAGTTCACTCACCTCATGAACAATTAAACCTATAGCCCTTCATCTATAAGACATTTTCATTTCAAGTAAGTCCGTTAACGTTAATTCTTCCTCAATCCCAAAACCATCGTCCTCAGTCAGGAGCAATTTCGGTGCACTCTCACTTCGGACTCATTTAAATAATAATGACGGATCTTTCTTTGATGAAAGTAAAACAGTAAACAAAGGAATTCATTAAAATGAAAATTTCTTTTGCTCGCCCCGCATTTAACATCGTTTAAGTGTGGGTCAACAGCATACATAATGTAGTGGTTACTGTGAGGAAAGTCGCTTTATTGCGTGCTAGACACGACTCAGAACCGCGTCGATTGCAGTTTTTAATTGATTGAATTAAAAGAAAATATAATAGACAGCACGAATGCGAAAAGTAATAACGGAAATCCTGAGATCACGGACAATTAGCGTATACCTTGAAAAGAGTCGTTTTCGAGATATTTCGCATCAGCGAGTAAGGCATCGGTAACAATGAAATTGTCTCGATTCGTTGAACCGATTTAAATCAAGTGCATCCTGCAGTTGCTGGAACTTAAATCAGAACTTAAATCAAGGCGAAGCTTGATTGAAGTTATAGGGGATCGAAGTAGGTTAGTGATTATAATCAATTAAGAGATATTTTTCCTACGCGTTATCAGCAGGGTTTCCACGTGAACATCGGGTCAGAACAATTAAATTCTGGGATGGTTTTGATATACCATTATTGCCGACGAACAAGACTCGAGCATTAATTAATTAAAAATGACACATATTCCTGTGGATTATGTAGGCATACACGTTTGTCTCTCCTTGACACTCCTAGATAAAGCTTATTAACCTTTCAGCTAATGCGTTTTAATTTCCATTCATATACAGTTAGGGTTTTAATCTTCAAAAGGCACTTATCAGATATCAATACGTACTGAGCGTTATCTGCTTCCAGTATTGTTTGATTTGCGGAATTATTAACTTAACGACTGTGAGGCTTCGCGTGAAAGCTCGGTTGAAGATGGCTTTGTGCCTCTCGACGTATCGGGTGAGTGCTGAAGAAGTTTGACTGAAAAATTGCTCATAGGTAGACACACCTAATGTCCGTTATTCAAATAGAACCATGATTGTGCATATGAATGAGTTAATCTGGAATTCCCCTCATGCAAGCATGGCTACCAAGGTTGTGGGCATTCCGATCGTCTTGACAAACGTTTTTATTTATTTATTTATGTATGACTAAAATTATTTGGGCATTCCTATGGGGAATCAAGAGGAACTTAGCTGGAATTCACTTATTTATTTTATTTATTTATGTAACTTCAGATTTTGTTCAGTTTGAGCTATTTCACAGACAATTTCAACGAAATAAATTTAGTCACATGTACGGCAAAATTTATCTGAATCCAGCCCTTAATACACTTCAATCACTGTTGTGGCATTCTCCGGGCAAATGAGTACGTTTCTCTTGCAAATTTTTGTAAACCTTTTTTCAAAGTAAGCGAAGTCATCGCTGGGATATGTTTTAACGGGATAAACGTAGCCAAATTTCCTGCAGAGATGTGGGCAACCCACAATACGTCTGAATTCCCATTCTCTAGCACCGAATACAGAAGTGCTTTCTGCGTTCTCTTAACTTTAACAATTATTTTCATCCATCGAGAGGCAGTGTAGCTGGTCCGAGCCAATTCTGCTTTCAAGATTTTTTCTTAAATTTCCAGAAATTTCTCTCACTTCTAGCTGTTTCAGTAGATGCGTCCGATCAATACACACCAATTTTTATTAGAAAAATTTCTTCCAAATAGATCCCCTCAGTGCACTCCTTTGCGCCACTAATGGATCTAATCTAAATCTACTTCGATTTCGCGACATGACATAACGGATACACGTCCAAATCCCAATAAGGAAGAATGTTTGGTCAATGTCCTCAGTGTGTCATCGTATCGGACATCGCAATGCATTTATAGATTAGATTGCTTTGTGTTTGTTTTAACAGAGCGAAAATAAACCGGAAGCCGAAGCCACAGGATATAATACAACCGAGCATATCTCCACCTACATTATGGGCCTGTGTAAATTTGCCTTAAGGAAATGCCTTCCACACCCTGTATAAAATTAAAATCTTTTGTTTGCTACAGTAAGATAAACGAGTCATTATTCACAGATACAAAAAATGCTCTAAAAACAAAAATATATCAAAGGCAGGAAGAATGTCATTATTCATTCATTGATCACGATGATGGGAATTATTACTCTCCTTCAATCGTGAATAATGACTAATTTCACTTACGGGGGATACAATTCACTGTCATCTGAACGAAATTTCTTCTGTTTCAGCGTGATGGGATGATCGGATTGCAAGAGTGCGGACCTGCGCCGCCGAGGGCGCCTGTTACCACCCGAGAAAGAACTGCCCAAGCTGTGGAGTATTACAACACCCATGTGCACAGGTACCTTTAATCATACTTTTTATGTCCCTTGTACGAGCCGCAAAATGTTTCTTCAAGGGCTTGGGCAAACGCAGGTCTCTCAGCCTCCAGATCCTCCTTCAACGACAGACACCACCATTATTCAGCCCCAAGGAGAGCACACCAGCCCTCGTCGGATGCCCTTTGTCGCAGCAATTCTAGTTTAGAATTGCTGGATCAGAACGGAAGACCCTTCAAATCCAGCAGTCCACCCCTCAGAAGGGAGTACGGGAGTCACGGGTCTATTGATGTCATTGATAGGCCAACAGGTGTTCAAGGTAGGCTAATATGGTGGAAATTGAGTGTGAACCAAAATTGCAGTGGCGTAGAATGTTTTTTTTTTCAGTATATTTTTTTAACGTTATTTACGTGACTCGTTGTTGTTTTTGTACGTCACTGTTTTCTATTAAATGAAGTTGAAATTTTTTGTTGAAATAGAAATGCAGTGGCGTAGAATACTTTTTTGAATATAATTTTTTTAAAGGGGTTTTAAGAACCTCTTCCTTCGTGTAAATATGCATTTTTAAAAAATGACAATTTACTCTGCCTTCACTACTAACACTCCCCACACGCCCTGTGGGAAATTTGCCATAAATAAAAACTGTGTGGTAACAACTATTTATTAGAACTGAGTCATCAATTAAGCGTTCACCAATTATTATTACTGAGTAAAACCCACAAAAGTTGACTAAACCCGCCAATGAAAAGAGTTTAAGGTCATAGCTCGAATTAGCTAATATAACAATACTATAATCACTTTTGTTATTATTTAAATCCTAACTGTTGTGGTTTAGTCACCAATTTATGTGATTTATTGCAGTCAAAAATGAATTTTTCGAAATGCTGCAAGACTACAGACCTGCAGTGCTAGCAGGAACTGACCAGAGGAGTCCTGGGCCCTTCGAATATTTGGCAGGAAAAGTCGATTCTGAGGAACAACAGGACGGGAATGCTCATGGGGGGAGCTACCCCCAAAGCCCGAAACTGAGGTCCAAATTGGGGAGGTTTTGGAATAATAATGGGAATATTTCTGGAGGTACGAGCAACATCATTTTTTCCTTCCACTACGATCACTTCTAGGACCATCTCTTCTCTTAGGTGTTAATAGCAGTATGGTAAAATCCCAGCGTCAAACCATGGATGACAGTATTGTCAGCACCTCCTCGAGCAGTGTAATCTTCTCCCAGGAGGCGGAGGAGATATCTAGGAGAAGGGCTTTTGCCCATTACGACTGTCAGTCCTTGACCACCACCCTGAATTATGCAGTTCGATTGAGGAGGAACCATTTGGCGAAGCGAAGGAATACCACCACTGGTGCTTCTGCCGCTTCTATGATTATTAGATCATCAACACCGGATGGTAAGAACAGGCTTTGTGTCTTAAGAGTTGCATACATTAAAATCAGGGTTAAGTGCACAAAGAATCGTTAGAACGTTGGCTGGTATAAATTTGCATTGTTGGTTTTCATGGGCCTGGTAGTTTTGCTAACCAGGGAATTTCCATGGAATTACGCGGTTTGAAAAATTGGGCCCACAACTAATTATTGTTTCAAGTTATCGAGCATTTTTTAAATTTCTGAAAACGTACTTTTTGTGGGAAATTATAGTTTTAAGCGTCAGGGAAATCCGTGATTTCGGTGCTTGAAAGCCAAGGGCGCGTCAAGTTTCGCCAGCAAGTATTGGAGAGGACTTTTTCAACTTCTGAGATCATGGAAGTAGGGCAAAACTACGTTTGACCAAATTGATCCGCCACTGGTTATTGTGCGATTTGAGTGCTCAGCGGTTTAAAAAAATCTAAATTTCGTTTTTCGAAAATTTTGTTAATTTAACAAATTTAAGATCGTTCAGTCCGATCTGGCTCCTCTGGTGGATTTTTGCACTTTCCCCCTTAAGAAAAATGCAATTAATGGTCGCTTTTTACCTTGAAGATGATGGTGGAGATGACAATGGCGATGGCCAGTCCAACGATCTGGTGAAAAATTGCCGGTACTTCAGAAACGAAGTAGGAGGCGAGGAGGAGAGGATAGTCAGTCTATCCAGACTTCAAAACGGCCACAAAAGCCATGGGAGGCCTTTGCATAAACCTCAATTAGCATACGGAGTGGCAATTCTCGAGTTCCCTCCAGGTGAGTCCGCCTCTTTAATTACTTCAGGTCGCTCATAGATTCTCGTCCATCAGGTGAAACCCACTGGAGGCACTCCACGTGCCCTTATCAAAGATTCCCTAGACCCATAGAAAACGTGGACCAGGGGGCTTTGTATTACAGAAAATATTTTGCCGGTCAAGGTAAGTAGCCATTCATTCAAAAACCAGTTTAATCGATTTACCATTACCGCAATAAGAGATAAACAAATCCGAAGAGATGCTGTAACGAGTTTGTGTAATGAAGACATTGACATTGATACTTGAACTTGCTATTTTCGTAAAACGAAAGTTGCTTGTAAACGCCTGCGATGACACCTTGGAGATGAAACACTTTGAACTTGGAACACCCACTGGAAGCTTTAAATAGCTTATTGGCAAACGACTTAAGTCGCGATTTTCTCTGCTTTGTGCATCTCAATGAACGCTCTTCCTGTATTTTTTTTAACCCAATAGTTTCCTTTGCAGATCACCAGAACTGGTTTGGAACGGATGAGCAACTGGGGCCTGTGGCTATTTCGATTAAGCGCGAAAAAGTGATACATCCTGAGAACCAATTGACGACCACTTTGACGCAGTACCAGTACAGGTAATGAACTCTTCATTTCTTAGAACCACCTCATTCAACCGGGGAAATTTCTAAGTCAACCTACTCCTATTTGCTTAATTCGCGAACAGGTGGACACACGTTTCTAATTTAGCTTTCCTGGTGTTTACGCCACCGCTCCTGCCCACAGGTCAGTTAATCGGCAGTAATTTATGCTGCTGTTTTGTCTGCTGAATTAACAATGGCAGGAAGCAGACCCGACGTAGTATTGTTTCCTTGAAACCAGAAATTATTTATAAGACACTAAAATTAGCTCTAAAATTAATTCTAGGTTGGTGATTCGCACCTCCGAGCTGCAAACTCTTCGTGGAGCAGTGCTGGAAGATGCCATTCCGAACATCAAAGCCTCCAACCACCCCAAAACCCTGAATACCAAAGAAGTGCTCGAATATGTAGCCCCAGAAATTCAACTCACGTCTCTTCGATTAGGCGTGCAAAGCCAGACTATTGTCGATCAGTTGCTTAAATTGGATGAGCAGGGGTTGACCAACCACTACAAGGTTTGAACTTCCTTCAATACCATGATTTTTTTACTTAAATTGGCTCGTAGGTTGGGATAATGTACTGCAAGGCAGGGCAAAGTACTGAAGAGGAAATGTATAATAATCAGGAAGCAGGACCAGCTTTTACAGAGTTTTTAGAGACGATTGGGAAGAAGGTCAAGCTGCAGGGTTTCGAGAAATATAAGGCAGGATTGGATACCAAAGGTGAGAAATTAACGATTTTGGAGGAAAACTGGCCAAAATCCATGATGACAATCCAGAAGCGTTGCGGGGCGATAATTCAGTATGTTACTTAAAGCACATCCGGATACATGCTCAGTCCCTACATTTCTTTTAATTTACAAATAATGATTTTTAATAGCTGCTGCGTTTGAAAGCCTAAAGTACCAGAAATATGCCGTGAGGGTTTTTTGAGCTGAAGCTGAAAGGAGTGAAAAATTCGAACCTCCACTAATTGAGTTTCCTTCTATTTCCAGCTGACTCCACGGGTTTTTACTCAGTGTACGCCCAATATCAGGAATGCGAGATCATGTTTCATGTCTCCACAATGCTGCCCTTTACCCCCAACAACAGGCAACAGCTTCTGAGGAAAAGGCACATTGGAAACGATATTGTTACTATAGTCTTTCAGGTACTTAAGACTAGTCTAATTTCTTGCTCCTGACTAAACCAAACTGTATAGGAACCTGGGGCGCAGCCTTTCACCCCCCAAGGCATTAGGTCGCAGTTCCAGCACGTCTTTGTGGTGGTCAATGCAATCAACCCTTGCACAGAGAACACCCATTATAAGGTGGCAGTGTCCAGGTCTAAAGATGTGGAGGTTTTTGGGCCCCCTATCAAAGAGGGGGCAGTTTTCCCCAAAGGGAAAGCATTTGCTGAGTTTCTTCTGGCTAAAGTATGTAGGATTTTTTTGAATAATTTGGCGATTGATGGGGTTGATGGTACAGGTGGTTAATGGGGAGAATGCTGCTCATAGATCGGAGAAATTTGTCACCATGGCCACCAGGACGAGACAGGAGTATCTGAAGGATTTGGTCGCGCATTATTCCACCAACACTCCAGTCGATACGGGACAGAAATTTTGTAGGGGTTTTAGCAGGAGTTCTGGAGAAAACAAAATTCAAATCAGGTTCTGTTTCAGCCATATTCAGTAGCAAGAAAAAGGAGAAGGGACGTCCCAGGTTCATACCCGACTTATGCCAAAGAGGAGCCATTTTGTGGCAAGTATTGCTGGACGATAGTGGACAAGGGCAACAGATTGAATGCTTTTTGGGTAAATGGAATTAAGTATTCAAGAAAAAGTCCTCTACGAAATTCGTTTTTATTCCAGGCATCTCATCAGACTCGTTCGTCTTGATAGAGGAACAAACAAGACAAATAGTTTTTGTAACCCCCTGTAAGAGCATATTGGGGTGGTCACCTCAGACTAACAGTCTCAGGATTTACCACCACCAAGGGGAATGCATGACGATTCACATGAGGGACACTCATGGTGATACTGATGAGCTGGTGGAGGTTACGAAGAGATTGGAAGCTGTTACAATTGGACTTAAAGCCAAAGAATTTTCTATTAGGTACCAATGAATTAATTGATTAATTAATTACAAAATACAAATTAATTATTTTAGTCGTAATATTATGGGCCAGTTGGGTTTCCACGTGCAGCCTGATGGTATTGTTACTTTAGTTGAAAACCAAGGGCAGGCCTGGCAGGCTGGTTTAAGGCAAAATTCTAGATTGGTAGAAATTTGCAAGGTTGCTGTGGCCACCTTGACTTACGACCAAATGGTCGACCTTCTCAAAACCTCGTTGACTGTAACTTTAACTGTGATACCTCCCCTCCCCGATGGGTCCCCAAGGAAGGGCTGCACCCTACAGAATTGTAAATATAATGAAAGTCACTTTGAAGGTAAAGAATCTGGAATGATCCTAAAGCAATTACAATCATCCTGCTGGATAGGTGATTACGACAGTGTCACCAATGAAGAGGGAAAAGCTAGAAGAGCTCCGCAGATGCAACAAGCAGTTTCAGGCCATCATCGCAGGGTTTATGAGAGGAGCTTTTCACCCCCTAGGAGCAGCAATAGTTCTGGATACGGGACTGGAAGCAGCAGCAAGTCTTTTCATGGCCAGGAGAATCGATATCATAATAATGCTGTGGAGGTAGGAATTCACGATTCAAATTGGTTTCCTGTGGTTATTTCGAGGGTTTCAGGGGACATTGACCAGTTCTTCTAGCGGCCACTCCAATGACGATAAATGGTACGAAATTATACAGGACTTGGAGCCTCCTCCAGTACCCACGAAATCCAGCAGTTCTCGCAGCACCCCTCAGCACACAAACAACACTTTTCCATGCTCACCAAAGAGGATCAACCATCACCAGGTTAGTTGTTTTATGTGCTGCAAGCATTATCACTACAGTTATCACTGTTTTTCAGAACATCCAAGTGGCCCCAACTTCACACAACCACTACACAGTGCAGCACAACAAGATTCACTTTAGCAACAGTTTGCCCATTCAGCATGTGAATTACCAGCAGCCTTTGAGTGCGGCCCTACACGGCAACACTAGTGATTTGGATCTGACCCGTGACGTGTATCACTGTGAGAAGAATAATATAGTGAAGCAGCATAATGAGAGGATGAGGCAACAGGACAATCACGACTATTTACAGGTACTAAAATAGTGAAGAATGTGGTCCAAGTTCAAGGCGCCCCACTGAGATCTAAGAAATTATAGGAGATAAAATTTGGGTTTTATTTTGGGAAATTTAAGGTGACAAGGCCTCCAAAAGTGGCGGAATTCCCGGCTTCGGGAGACTACAACAGACTTAACTTGAATGATAACATCTCGAACGACAGCTCAATAAGTGATCGAATTAACCTAATTGGGAGCGAAGATGAGCTTTCAACTGGTACGAGTAATTTAAGAGAGTTTTCCCTTTACGAATATGTCTTAATGCACTGTAGGAAGCGGAAATTCACCGAGAACTCATCGATCTGGCAAGCAGGTGAACTTGGCCACCTCCACGAACTGCCACCAAAGAAACCAAAGCCCTAGATCACTGAACGGTGAAGCTAAATTGAGGCCTGGCGTGACCCCGCGCTCTGCAAACAGAAACAGCGCGAATTTATCCTCGAGCACTCTGCAAGAGGAGCTTCTGAGGCTCATAAATCCCGACAATATCGAGCCTTCAGACCCCGCGAAGGTTCTTAAAGACACCTCCAAATCCCACTCAAGGTACTTGAATTAACATTTCAAGGGTATAGCAT
This sequence comes from Euwallacea similis, assembly GCF_039881205.1. Classification (NCBI taxonomy): domain Eukaryota; kingdom Metazoa; phylum Arthropoda; class Insecta; order Coleoptera; family Curculionidae; genus Euwallacea; species Euwallacea similis. Next base: position 866,873 of record NC_089630.1, read on the forward strand.
TTTCATGTAAATTCTTTTTGCTAAAGAGAAAATCTCAACAGTTCTCTCTCCATCCATAAACCGAGCCAACAAGAAGTGATCCTGACCACAGCCAGACCTGCCACGGTTATTTCAAACGCCAGTACTACTTCAAGTCCTTTGCCCAGCGAGTTTAGGGTGACCAAAGATGAAAATTTGCCCTCCCCCAGCAAGAACAAGGTGGGCCTGCCCTTCCCCGATTCATTCCCCTTAAGTGAGGACTCCGACTGGCCCAGCTTGATGGACACAGCCACCAAAGTCATGATGCAAGTAGGAAACTTGCCTGAAGAGGACAAGAATCCCAGGCATTGGGACGAGGACATGATCGGGATTAACAGAATTGATCAGCAGCTTTCCAGTTCATTTTCGTGAGTTTTGCATGCTCTTTTTAATAAAATTTTTGATGCGGCTGTTCCAGGAGTATTCCAGATCAGACGAAACATGTCGCAGAATTGAGCCGCAAAGTCCAGACTCTGGAACGGGAGAATCGTCGCTTGAGGGATGAAAACAGGAAAGCTAAAGAGCAGGCTCAGGCTGCAGTTCAGCAGCTGAGGAAGTTCACTGAATGGTTCTTTAAAAACGTGAAACGGCAGTAAGGGATCATGTGCCAACGATTATGGGAAAGATATCGTCACAGTCTTCCTTATACGTATAATACATCACAGAACAAAAAACACCAACGATCACGTATTTTTATAATGTATATTGCTTCTATTAGCTTTAACACATTTTACAACGTTTTAAAGTTTATACTGTAGGCTTGAAACTAAGGTATTTTGAACTATTTACCTCGATTTAGCTGGAAAATTATCGCTAGAGTAGTACAAAATCGATTTATTTATATTTTTAATTTATAAAGAAACGTTCTCATAAGTATTACGCAACACGTTACCAAATACCTTTATTTTTATCGTAGCAGTGCCAGTATTTATGATTATGGAACGTGGCAGTTCGTTGCCGTAATGAAGAGAAAAGTGTGGATGAGAGACTTCATTTACTTTAAACATTGAGAATTGATTAGTGATTTCAAAATTGACAACATCCTCTGAGAGAAATCTAGCCAACCTCTCGTGGAAGTGCATGGCTGGTTGCCTACGCTCAGAAGTGGTTTAATGCAGTAGCGAGAGATATACTGGTATCGCCAGTTCAAGTGGAAACATAGGGATTGTGCAAGTGGAAGAAGGACCACATAAGACTTAATATGCCTCCGACAAAGAACAGCGAAGTGGGCTGAGTCAGTCCGTCCAACGCCCCCATTTCGATGTCTCGATTCGTATCTCGCTACAATTTTGTTCCCGATAATGCAATCCTCGTTTCTAAAAAAACGATTTTATTTGCAAGAATTAAGCATTAGATTCGAAACTAACTATGCATCTGATGGCCCACTATATACAGGGCCACCCTGTATAAAGGGTTTGTTAACGTCAGACGATATCTATTGTAGGTGTTAGTGAAGGGCGACATGAAGTATCACGAATCGTAGGGAGATGGCCGTATAGCTCTACCTTCGCGGCGATGGAAACGTTTGAAAGTATTAGGTATTATACACAATAAATGATGCATATCTTTCGTTACGTAGAAGTCTAAGCCGGATGATTCACAAACTTTAGGTTGCAGGAATCGCACCGCCAGCAGCAACTTCTGTTATCAGCTCCTACATTTTTACTATATCATAACCGAATAATAAAACAGTCGCACTAAACTAAATATTAATCAGACCTTATTCAATTAAGATAAATAATTTACGACAATAATTACAAGTTAATCGTAAAAATATAATAAATAGTCACAAATAACAAACAATAACTACTCAGTATTTTATACTCTTAATTCATTTATAACACAGAGCAAAAAGCAGCAATGTAAATAAACGAGAAAAAAAGGTTAATCCATCACTAGAACTTATATGAGTAAAAAAGTCTGAAACGGTGAGAGATCGGGCAAAACACTGGGCTGATTCCGCCCACTTTAGGCGATAGTGTCTCAGCTCACTTCGTCGGTCTTTGTCGTGGGCATGTTGAATTTCAGGCGTTCCTTCTCCCACCTGTACAATCTCTATCTTTCCATGTGAACTGGTGATACCTGTGCAAACGCTATGTCGAGCATCATTCACCAAGACGTACAGAAAGCAAAAAGACCTATTTCAGTATAATGAAAACGTTTGACTAACTTCCCGGATATGGCAAGACCGTTTCAAAAAAGAAATTAATGTTTGATTGGTTCAGAAGTATATTAAGAGTAATTACATCGTCTGGTTACTTGTCTAAGAATACGCTTGACCTCATCATCTAGAACAGTTTTATTCAAGTAAACGCAGTCAGCATCCGGTCAGGTCGGCGGAACTTGTGACTGAATTATTACGTTTACTTCGCAACTTTTGGATAAAAATTTTGCTGGGTCTGACCAAAATTTCAATGAACCTAAAATCAATCGTGTTAAAAATAAAAAGGTGATTAATGAATCCAAGATTGACAAAGTCGTCTGAGGTAAATATACCTAGCCAAATTGCGATATTAGGGCGATTATCCTCTTATCGCTGTGCACGCGTAGCTGCCTGTCTAAGATCAGGAGTCTCGCATCCGCATTATGCACTTCTGCCTGCTAATCTGACCCCAGGGTGTCCCCAAAATCGTCTTCAAGCGGCCCAGGGATATGTACATTTTTTGCGTGTATACATATAGGGTGTCTTACACTCAATGGGAACCCGAGGGAAATCCGAAGATGCAACAGTATACCGGGTGTTCCATATAAAATTTTTAAGTCGGCGCTACTTTACCGTAGAAGCTGCATCTTTGAAAATATTTTAGAAATGTGGGTCACTCTGACTTTCCAGTACGACCGGATTCTGCTGCGGTTCCCTCACCCGTAGTCGAAAAACGCCTTAAGGAGTGTGGGACGCCCTGTATATATAATTTAGGTTTTCGGGTGCTTTTCCCCCTTTTTGGGGCTTCCCTGCTAAGAGAAAAATTTTCCGATACAAAAGGCGCCGTTATCTTAAATACTTCCACAGTTATCTCCCTCAAATCTATACCTCTCGTATGTAATATTATGTATTACGTTATATGTTATATTTAAGTTATATACATATTACGGTTTCGGCTTTAATAAGGTTCTTTGTCCTAGGGGACAAACACACGTAACTGTTTAGCACTGATTTAGCTGTAGCTTATTCGATTAATAAAACTTAACATTTGGTTGTTATCGGTTTTCAATGTTATTAGAGTTATTTGTCTGTGACCTGTTTAAATTGCCTTTAAAGCGATTATATTTTATGAAGTATTATATAACGTACTTTTTTATAAAAATATATTTGTTGTAAATAAAATAAAATGACACATTACACGGGGGAGTCTTATTAGGGCCTCAAAAACAGGAAAATTCACAGGGAACAGTTCGATGTCGCCGCATGGGGGGATTGCCCAGAGCGGCAGACCAGAAAGGGCGGCGGTTTTTCTTAGGGGGCGGTGATTAAAAATTGCAACCCAAGGCCGGCCGTGGCTTCAACTTCTTATTTCTTAAGCTCCTCAATCGTTCCCAAATCTTCAGGAAAATTCTCCATGCACAAACGCATTATCTTGCCATCAGCACAAACAACCGTCGATTTGCATTGCAAGGTCAATGATTATAGCTGTGCCACTTCCCGTAAGTTCAAGTATTAGCAAACTATTGCCAATTAAAATTCATTAGCCTTACTGTGAGTCAATGAGGCGTGTTATCTGAATGTTTACAATACCACAATACTCTGCAAACATCGATTTTCGCCAAAGCTTGTAACCTCTATAAATAAGCTTCCATCCAACAAGTTGCATGTATAGTGTTTTCCTTGGACGTTATTTTTAAAGTGACCAGTGAATTTGGTCAAGTGAACTAATTTTGGAATAGTGGGTTTTAGCGCTGCGTACTGGGAAGTTGGTTTTCGAGGAAAGTGATAGATAATGCCCGAACCGGTGGAAACTGAGAAGAAAAGGAGTAAGAGCGGCTGTTGCGACTGCTGCTTCCCTAAAATGAAGAAAGTTCCTCATAAGGAGATGGAGAAGAAGGTCGAGCTGACGAAGGTAAAATTGAAACTCTATTCAAGTGACCATCAAAAAACCTCAAGGTTTACTTCAGTTACCAAATCAATAATGCATACACTCTGTGTTTTGCCTTGGTAACCACGGCAACCCTTCCAAAGCACATGATCATATTTACCATCCTTTCTACCCCGATCACCAAAGAAGCGCTCAAAAAAATTGTGGTGGCAAAAGAGATCGAGGGTGCTTTCCTCCTCGGATTGGCAGGCATACAGACATTGCGTCACAGCTTTGCGGCTGGTTGGTTCCTGTCTATGTGACAGGCACAAAGGTTAAGAGAATTCTTTTTTCGATGAGGTGCGGGAAGAGGGAGGTTCCTCCTTGGAGAGTATATCTACAACCATCATGGATGCCCTAGTGTCGCACTTAATGTTGAAGTGTTGCGGCATTCTCCTCGACTGGATTAGACGACGATTCTTTCGGTCTCGGGTAAGAGAGATTACATTGGGGTGGAGTTTTAAGGGGTGGAGTAAATGGGCCTTCCGGCGCGCTCAATTGCCGAGCGATTCACAGCATCTGCACTGTGAAGCATTCCCTAAAATGCGATTTTTCTGTTTAATTTTAAAATTTCTGTCTGAGGTCTTCAGAGAGCTCTCTAGTGAGTCTCTTCGGAAAAAATCTGTTTTTTTTTGTGTTTGCTGAATTCCGGCCCCTTTCCAGAATTTCTAACTTTTCCCTTCGCACGCAATTTACGTGGGTAAACAATCACGTTGACTTCAAGTTAAAAGCTTCCCTAGTGTATCTAATAGTGCTGGGCCAAATTACACGTTATCTGGTTTTTTGGGACTTCAAATATTAACGATGAGGACCTGAATTTGCAATCAATGGACCTAATCTGGCATTTCTCAAGTTCTGTTTCAATAGTGATTGGAAGATTGATAATGAACCGATTAGAATTTACGTGAGATTACGAGTTGATAAAATGTGGCTTCATCATAAATTTCTCTCATATTAACCGGTGCAATTCGCCTAGATGCAGAGATTAAGTGTCTCATCCATATGCTCTACAATTGGGGCTTCAGGAAAACTTGGCTGGGTAAGATATTTCTTATTTACATATATCTGAGTATTCATAGAAATATGAGAACCTCTAAACCCGCAATCTTTTATTTTGTTGCTGCCCGAAATAACATCAAGTTTTGACCATACCTATCTGCATTTTTTTCCCCCAGACCAAGGTCTTTTGCGTACCCAGACCAACACGCCGCCGTCAAAGAAACTTATTGCTTGACGAGGTTTCATTCAAGTGCGTGATTTTTAAATTTTCGAAAATGGTACCAGAAGAAGACAGAGCCATAATTGCTCTATTTTGTTTAGCCCTGTTCGTAGGGTGGTCCGTGATCGTCGTTATATTTTTCCGGTGCAAACATCAACCTTTCGAACTTGGTGATATCTTCTTCCTGTACACATCGCTCGGAGTGTATTTTTTCGTGGTGTTTCATTTCTTTTCGTATTTAACAGAGGCATGCAGAGCAATATAAATGGTAAGAAACTGCGGAAGAGGTGTATAAGTTGCTCGATTTATGCCCTCAAATGTCCTTGTTTTTATGTTTAGAGACGACGAAATCGCCTTGTGGCTGCCTCAATTGCGCTCAAATTTTCGGAATTTGTGCCTTGTAATGTCCTCAACAAATTGAAAAAAAAATTAAGAATGATTTGTGCAAGGCTCGATTATAGAACGGGGCCCTCCTTGGAGAAACAGAATTTTCACGTTTTCTTTCCAATAATTTACTTCTGCTCAAAACACAACTTGTTTTGACTATTTTACCTTAAACTTAATTTTTTTTTAACCAAAGGCCTTTTGCATTTCCAGATCTATTTGCCACTGAGGGAATTTACTCCTTGAAGACAGGTTTCGTTGAAGCGCCCGAATTTTGAAAAATGTTGAACATAGTGAAGGAAATTCCTCCCTTGAGGAGTGTAATTTTTGATTTCATATATTCAGCAATTCCCGGGTACATAGCCACAGTATTTATAAACTGCCGAATCCGACGTCGCCGTATAGTGATTGAGGACATCTATGCGTTGGGCATGAGCCTGCTATTCTACTTTTTTTATTGCATAATGAGCTTTGAAAGACAATATTTTAGCCAATTTACACTAGCAGTGCATGATCAAAATGAGTTACATCCACTGTTTAAATACTAAGAAAATCCGCAAATTTCCTACACACTTGAAAGTGCCAATAAATATCATGCTCAACTATTCTCAGCCATGAAATTCTTCAAAAATTGTTAATGTCAAGTCAGTTTGAAAAAAAAATCTTAAATTTTATTCCATGTGTCTTTCTCACCTCAAATTTAAAAACACTGCAGCTTCCATATGAATCGCACTTTTGTCAGTAATTGCGTCTTCAAGTTCACATACCTTCGATGCGCTGTATCTCCTCTATGATGCCCCCGATTGCGCTCAAATTTTCGGGATTTATACCCTGTTATAATCTTTACAAATTGGGAAGAAGATGCACCACTTATTACTTCAAATTAAAAAAATTCGACTCCAATAAGATTAAATGTCTTGGTATAGAGTTTTTTGAAGCGGTGCGACTTCGTTTACTCTGAAATTTTCAGGATTTGGGCCTTCTTCTCTGAAAACTGAGAATAAGTAAAGAAATGGCTGTAAAGGATGATCTTACATAAGAACGTTTCATGGAGAAACCGACCTTTTACCGCCCAAACTTTTGCAGTATTTTTTGCATTTGCCCACAGCACACCTCATTTTGTCCATTTTTATCTTTCCTCTCTTTTTTGTCTCAGACCTTCTACATTCCTAACGAAACCAAATTGGGCACCCAAGGAATTTACTTATTGACGAGATCTCATCGAAGCGCGTGATATTGAAATTTAGCGAAAATGATCAGAATAAAGGAAGAAAAATTCTATATATTGAGAGAATTTTTCTACCTCCTGTTTCCAGGGTGGATATTCTTGATCTTGCTAAATTGCCGAATCCACAATGGCCGACTAGTGATTCCTAATCGCGTTAAACTGGCTATCGGCCTATTATTTCACACTATTTTTTGCGTTGCCGTCATTATACAGCGTGTCGGCCTATTATAGCCAATGTGCACTTTAGTGCAGAACCGGACTGTGCTTCATCGATAGTGCAAACGGTAAGAAAAGTTTTATAAACCACGGAAAATGCCCTTAATTGCTACGAAAATTCGTCACTCATAAAACACCAGCAATTCCTCCAAAATTGCTAATTTCTTGTCAGTTTAAAAATGCCAACCTCTGACTGCTGGATTGCAGAAATCCAGGTAGTGATAAGGGCTAAACATTGGGACACCCTGTATATCTCAATTTTTTAAATTAAATTACCTATTTCCCGTGTCTCATTTGAAAATCGAAAGTTATGGTTACATGCTGTTAAACCAGAAGCTTAGGAACTTTAATTAGATTGCACTGTAGGGATTTCTTTAACACGAGGCCTGAAAGTTTCGAAATACAGGGCGTCCCAGAAATATTATCCGTTGGCAGTAAATGCCATTTGTTTTCAACAAACTGTCACAAAATGATTTTTTCCCACTCACGCGACTTGCCGCACTCATCTGCGGCGCGTGCGCAAACGTCATGTTCTTAATTGCAACAAGTAGCATATTAATGCTCGTGCGATACAGGGACTATTTTCGACGAGGCCCCATTTGAATGTGCGACAATCTAAATTTTCAAAAATGATGCCATTAAAAAAGGAAGGAAACTCACAATTGGTTCTCGGATTCCTCCTCATCGGGTGTTTTGGAATCGTGCAGAGACACTGCGGATTGCAAAATGGGCGGTTAATTGTCGTGGACAAATTTGGAATGATTATGAAGCTTGTAATGCACCTTTCGATTTACGTATTCATCTTCGGGTGGGCCGGGATATGGTAGAAAACATATTCACATGACTGCCCTTCATCGGGGATATAATTGGTAAGAAAATTAATCCGCAATGTAGTGTTTCTGAGGTTTTTCTTCAGGTTAAAAGTGTCTTAAATCTGTTCTAAAGTTGCGATTCAGGTAGAATTATTGTCCTCCATGTTTAATCTCAAAAGATTCGTACTGCCCAAAACACACATTCCATCACTCTTATTATAAATTTTTTGCCAGTTTTTAAGGTTTTTTACTTTTCTTCAGCAACATGTTTCTCATAAAGAAGCGATTTGATATCTCACAGAACGAAATTAGTTGTTGACGACGAAATCAGTGATTTGATAGCTCTCATAAAGACATTTATTCCTGCCGACCTTCTAAGAGTTCTTTACGACGAAAGAAGTGATTTTTGACGAAGTTTGCCTAAAGTGCTTAAAAACTGATAATCATTTCGAACAATGTTCAAAGACCCGCTGCAAGATCGGGGGGTCCAATTCATGGTAGGCTTGATCGGAGGATGGATCGCCATTGCTATTCTCCTCAGCAGATGGCATCGAGGGCGGTTCGTTGGTATAGATGGTCTGCGAGTAGTTATGGCTGCTTCCATGTATTTATTCTGCGTCATCATCCTTTTTGGATGGTGGCTAACCTAAAGCCTGATCTCATCTAATTGCACTTTTAAGTGCACCTCCAAATGCGCTTCATCCGTAGTGTAAGAGGTAAGGAAAGTTCAACATTTTACACGTACGCGAGTGTATTTTTACCTACTTCTCAAAGACCGGAAAAAGTCGATATAAGCTGAGAAAAAAAATCAAATTTAGGATTTCTCTGCAAAGAAAAGTGGCTTTAAAGAAAGCCACATTTCGAACAAAGTTTTGTCTCCTTCTGACTTTGACAAATTGAAACATTTACGATTTTTACCCTGAAATAACTGCAACTTCCCTTGGACAACTTCTATCGCACCTAAATCTCCAAGATTTGAGCCTTTGTATATCCTCTATAAAATGAGCAAAAATGCCTATTTTCCCGCTTCAAAATCAAAGCTTTCTGAGCTTGGCATGGTAACTTGAAGTAGAGCAACATATCTGATTAAAAGTTTCCAGTTTCGAAAGCGCTGTATCACCCTTTCAACAATTTCAACACAACTTTCTGGCTTTAATTTAAAATTTTCAGATTACTGGAGAAAGTAGCTTTAAGAAGTGCAACATTCAAACGAAATTATTTAAATATATCGCTGTTACGCTCTTTCGATAGCCTTAATCCTCCTCAAATTTTTAGGATGTGTGTTTTGAAATATGCATCATCAATTAAGAGAAAACGACTCGTACTGTCCAAAAACCCACATTTTTACCTGCATTTTTTTACGTATTTACTTTCCTATATCGAATAATTCCACTCATTTATCAACGAAATCTCATTCAAGTGGGTGATCACTCGAATTTCCAAAAAATGGCGTTAAAAGATGAAATTATAAGATTGATTATATTTCTTGCATTCCTGCTAGTCGGTTGGGGTATAATCTTGTATAACCACTGCCAACGAAATCAATATGGAAGACTCGTTATTGTGGAGAAATACCATATGTTTGCAAGATATGTCTTGCACTTTTGGCTTTGCATGTACCTTTATATTTTAATGTAGAAAACATACCCACATGATTGTCCTGCTTCATCGATAATTTAAATGGTAAGAAAATTGATCCGGAATGTAATATTTCTGGCTTTCTCTTCAGGTAAAATTACTATCAGCCATACTTAATCTCAGATGTTTATCAAAACCGAAGATTCACACTGCCCACAACACACATTCCATTAATCTTATCTTAATTTTTTGGCAGTTTTCAAGGCATTTTTTTTAGCATTCCTTCAACAACATATCTCCCGTAAAGAAATTAGTTCTCGACGACCTTTAATTGAAGTACGTGATAGCCGATAATTATTTCTAAAAATGTTTGGAGATCCACAACACGTCTTAGTGAACGAGTTTCTGGTAATCCTGCTTGCAGGATGGATAATCATAGCAGGATTTTCCTGCAAGTGGGATCGGGGACGCATCATAGCGGTAGACGGCAACGGAATGATTCTCAGCCTCACCATGTACTTCTTTTGCTGCATTATCGTTTATGGATGGCGTAATTAAGGCCAAATTCCAATTTAATATGTATTCCGGACTGTGTGTCAACGATGATTTCAATGGTAAGAAAAACTGTACATTCTTTGAAAATTGGGCCAATTGACTGGGGTTCTTCCGGCAACGCTGCCGCCCCATTGGTGAAGAGAGCGGTTTGACAAAGGAAGTTCGGAAGTTTGTTAACTCGCCTGGTAGTTTTTAAAAATTAACTTTTCAGGTAAGAAAAATTAGTTTTAAATCAGATTAGTACAGTTTTTTTTAACTTATTGACAAGAAACTCAAAACCCTCTGACATTTGCTTTCCCTCTAACTTATTTCCATGCGTATGAGTGAAAATGCCTCGAAACTGCGCATACTCAACAAGAACCGAATCCAATCAATAAAATTTAACATGACCAGTTATATTATCTCCAATTGGCACAAACCCTTATCCTTCATTTCTAGAATAAATTACCCTCATATGTTCAGCGGTATATTCCAATGTGACGAGCTTTCCATTCTAATTATCATCGTATTATTAAATAGCTGCATTCTACGCAAGCTCACACACTCCCAGGTAGGCAACTTACAATGAACCAAACAGAGATAGCTTGCTAGTGAAGTGTTTCCCATACAAAAGATAAATTCCAGCTGGTAGATATTGTTTTTACTTCTAATACTGTGAGTGGCTCATCAACTATTATTATTTGCTTAATAATGTACCAAAGTGTCTACTGTGACTGCTATGGAGGTTGCAGCCGACGCCTTGGAGCTTGATTTTGTTATTCTTGATTCCCAGGTTAACAAGGCAGCTGATGCAGTTTACACTAAGGATTTAAATGAACCGCTGAAGCCAGGATCTTGTATTGTTATAAGAGGAACCGTCAAACCACACTGCAAAAGGTAAGTAGTGTGCACCTTTTAAATGTACACGGTGCAGATGCAATGACCCACAAAGATTGGTTTAGAGTTTTAACCTGGTCTGAATTGAATGGGATTTGGTGTTTGTCGACTTATTATCATGTTTTGTTTCGAAACACGCTTGATAACCTCCTAAAAGATATAAAAATATTTAAAGTTCCTTTAAATGTATTTTTGGTGACAAATTGCATTATTTATAAATTGAGTTAGCCTCAATACATTTTCCTGTAGCAGTTTATTAATAACCAAATTACTCAAAATTTGGCTGCAGGCGCCATCTCTACATCAAACAATGAAATACCCAGTTTTTGTTTTATAAGATCATGTTATGGAACTTCCACAAATCTACAGCTATGACCAGTAGATGGCGACATGTGGTCTGATTGGCTTAATCAATAGTTAACATGTTTTATTGCCTCTTCTGTTTTTTTCCCATTTTTCCATGTTGTCCTTTTTCCCATTAATTAAGGTTTCCACAATTCTGGAGCAATCCAGAAAAAAATATGATGTTTTAATCTGTGCTTTTTTCTGAAAGCAGATGCTTGTCTAGTTGCGATCTGAAAATCCATGCATTTTCATCTTCTTTAAGGCCACTTAGGGCTTAAGCAAAACCAGCAGAGTCCTGTAGGGTTAATATACAGATACTTGGAGAAATCAATAGTCAAAGCTCTAAAGCTCACCGTCAAAGGGCGCTGATTCTTGACCTTCTCAATTCTCTAGATCAGACCTTTTATAGTGTGAAAACGCTTTTTAAAGACATTTTTGCAGAATTAAAATGTTTACTTTGAGGCTCAGAAATTATTATTTGAGCGCAGGAAATTTGGGTTTTCTGAGGTTACTGTTCCAATCGCCGTTTTGCCCATATAGCATCATCCATATCTGGAAGACATCAACAGGCGATTAGAAGAGGACTTTCATGGAAAAATTTGGCTTCATTGAAAATATGGAAATAATTTTCGACGGGGAATTGAATAAAGTCGCGCACAAACTACGTTGAGAAAAAAGCATATTCGCCAGATCTTTTCGATTTGCTCGCGGGATCATAATTTCTCTTTAATTTTCATGAAATTCTTCCGTTTTAATACCTTCATGCCTGCAACAATTCGCCGACAGGGCTCGTTAAATTTAATTTTTATGCTTACACACAACCAAGAAGGTGGTTTTAGTGTTATTAACTTTAGTATTAAATTCGGATGTAAAAAGTTACATGGGGCTGGATATAATATTCCCACTGAGCTTTTAGCCGAGACCATCTCCTTTTAATGAAATCATAAAGTAAATGCATTCCTCCTCGTGCTTTTAATACTCTATTTACTTTTTCCCGGAGAATGTTCTTTATGTCCCGGGAAGATATAGGAGTTTACGAACGCCATAATACGTTTTTGTCTCCCTAAATACGTTATTTGTTGCGAAGCTCCAGAGAAAAGCTTTTAACCGAATTATAATCGATCTTGGGTGGATTTTTCCTAATGGAAGTTTCTGCTAATTATTGCAGGTTCGCAATAAACCTACTCCATGTGCGAGGGCCTAAACTTGATATAGTCTTCCATTTTAATCCTAGGCTAGCATTAAGGTAACTACCGGTCTGTAATCAGCACCGTGAGTCTAAACGGTTATTCCATAGATGGATAGTGAGGAACTCGCTGTTGAACAGCTCATGGGGGGAAGAAGAAATAACCACAGTTGAAAAATTTCATTTGGACCGGAACAAAACCTTTGAACTGCAAATTGTAGCTTCAGAACATGAGTTTTTGGTAGCTTTAGACGGACGCCATATTTGTGCCTACGCTTACAGAACATCTTTAGAAAAAGTCAACAAGATCGAAGGTAAGATTCCAGGGCAACCACCCTTAATTAACAAGTTAAATCGAATTTCTGTCTTCCAGTGGATGGTTTTGAGGTAGAAGGGGTAGAGGTAATGAGGCAAATCAAAACATATCCTTCAGGTTAGAGTGTGGTTTGATTGCTGTTTGCCCTTCGATCGTTCTCTTTCTGGAAAATAAATCTGATAAAAATGTTTCAGTGGAAGGAGCCATCGATGTAGAGAGCCTAAACACCACCTCGGTGGATGTCTATCCATCAGCAACATCGTCGGCGAATGCTCCATTCACAATTCCATTGGGAAATGTGTCAAATGGAGACGGTTCACCTGAACAAAATCTGGTAAGATGAAGCTTTTCCATTATTCCACGGCGATATCCATAAAGCTTAAAAAGTTGAGAAGTCTGGGAATATAGTACACTCTCGCGTTTGCTCCAAGATATGGTAAGGTAATGCCATCCAGGTTTATATCAGTAATAAAATCGGTTCGGAAAAGTTTAAAAGCGTAAGTAGCTATAACCAACCGATGATGTTACACAGTCTATTTTCAACTGTTCCCTCAGGAACTATATAAAGGGGATTAAAATTTCTCTCCAGTTTATAACTCTGCGTTGGGATACTTTTCACGTAGGAAGAACGGTAGTTTCAAGCTATTTCTTGCAAAAATGTAAAAATTGCAAGCTCTCATCATGAATGTCTCTCACCCTCCTTTCAAGGGCTTTAAAAATATCCGTTATGCCTGGGAGACCTCGATTTTCATCCGAAAAACAATCCTTTAGTCTTAGTACGCCCCTGTACTCTTTGGTCTTGAGGTTAAAAATTGTTAGCATTTTTTAAAAATAAATAACTCATTGGCGCAGCCAAAATTGTAGATTGTGTTTTTTCCAGGTTGTTCCAGTTACAGCGAAATTTCCCTGTAACTTCAAAGTTGGCTGGCAACTTGAGATCGTCGGCAAAGTAAAAATCCTTCCGTCCGCCTTTTACATCAATTTACAACAAGGCGATAAACTGTGGCCTCATCCTGTGATACCATTACACCTCAATCCAAGATTCTGTAAGTGAAAGAGAAATTTCCGAACAACAATTTCCAGTTTTTCTCTCTATTCAGACACGGCGTATGGCAACCATCTCTTCGTGCGAAACTCCTGGATAAACGGTCAATGGGGCACAGAAGAACGTACCCCTGGTTTCCAGTTTACACCTGGAAAGCTCTTCCATCTGGCTGTAAGGATGAATCCAGATAACTTCGGAGTATGGATTGACGGCACCTTAGCTGGTGAATTTCGATTCAGAACTCCTGTAGATAACATCGACACCGTTTACATACATGGAGACCTTCACGTGAAGAGTGTTTACCTCAAAGACTACATTGACGACAAGTACTTTAGTCAAAGCAGAGAGAAGTTAAGCAATTATAGTTTGTAAAAGTTTGTAATAAATGTCCTGTTGTTGTTTGTTGCCTGTTTATTGCAGGTTTTGTGATGCTACTTGTGTTTAATCATCTACTTCTTCAGACTGCATTTTACTTAACAATAATAGCAATTTTAACCTGTTTTCATGTGTTTTGTTTGACGTATTTGATAGTTTCCGTTTAATTTTATTTAATTGCATGTTTTTATGATTGTCTATATTTTTTTGTATTTTAATTCATGCATTTGTTACGAATTCAGCTGTCTTTTAACCGATTATAATGATGAAGCCATTGATTAAACGAGAGCTCGTTTTATTGACCACGATTTCCTAGATCATTCTTTATGTCAAATTTTTAAGTTAGGGTGTTAACCAAACACAATTTAACCCCTCGTGGCAACTTTGAAAAGGGACAGGTCGGTGAGGATTTGCTTAGACGTAATAGGGGCGAAATCCCAGGTAATTCGGACAGATTTTGATTCATCGAAACAGGGGTTTAATGGCTGAAAAGTGTTGTGACTTGATGTGTTTAGGGGGTGATTTAGGAATGTGTAATGTCCAGATTATTTTGGAGTTGTTAATTGCATGCCACGAGAATTGGGCTGAATATCGAGGGGTATTTTCTAGCTGACAGAGCATAGATTTCTCTATAAGTACTCTATAAGTATATAGCGCGTTACTCTTACACAGCCCCTCCCCCTTTTTTCTCTCACTCCACTTTTTCCAATATACGAATTTTCTTCTTGAAGATTCTCAAGATGCATTGAGCCTCTTCAGCCTTACTCTATCTTCTCTTCTCTGCGTCCTGCAAATTTTCTTCTAAATAATGTTCAAAGCATTCCTCATCACTTATGACTCTATCGACCCACCAGCTTAACCATGATCACCATAAATTTTCCCGTAAAACTCTATAGAAACAAAATTGGCCCAAACGTGGCAATACGTCACGTTAACGAATAGCCCCTTTGTTTTACAGCTTTTAGCCAAATTAGAAATTATTGGATTGTAGTTTATCATACGTGTTTATCGCACTTGATTATAAATTAAAATTATTCGTCGGGAAAAATTCGTTTTATGGATGTTTTCTGCTTTGAGCATGGGGCTTACTGGTCGAGTGAAGATGATGAATTTCAGCAAAAAAGCTTTGATTTCATTACAATTTTTGTGCAGTTTTTGCTCACTATTCGGGGTAATTCCTCTATACTCTTTCGAGCAAAACAGATTCCTCAGACGAAAACTTGTAATGGCCTACATGGCCCATTTAGCCCTGTTAATGGCGTCATTCGAGTTGGATACCATATACCAGTAGTTCTCAAAGTCCTGCTAAAACTCTCAATGATAAAAGACCATAATTGAATTTGAAATTTCTTAGAACATTAAGTTCTAGTACTGGTTATATCTTCTTTTTTCTTAATTTCTCGACGTCAGCGATAATCGGTAATTTGGCCCTAGATTTGAAGAACAATTTTGCAGGTATGAATGAAATTCTGAAGAGTTACGAGGAGGATGCTGAGGGAACGATCGAAGGAAGGAACAAAGGCTTTGATCTCCAAACTGACCCTGTATTTAAAAAATTGCAAGATCTAAAAAGGTCGAGGATCAGTATTGATCTCTCACAGAGGTGGTTGATGTGTTCAACGACCACTTTGGCCCTCAGCTCTTATTGATGGGTCTGCATTGTTCTTGTAGATTTGGCGATGGAGTGTAGCTCTGCTGCATTTTCGAAGATGATAGCAATATATCGATTATTCTAGGTTAGCTGTAGGGATCATTTATACTTGTGCTGGTAGATATTAAAGAGCTAGGCTTGGGTAATCATTTCTCATTAGATTGGGGGAGGATGCCTCATGCTGCGTCATGGCGGAACCCGCGGGAATAACCAGCATTTGCTACAGAATTTAGCCAAAAGACTCAGCGTTTTCTGAGCCCCATCAACGCCTGAAGAATTTGCTTTCCGTAGTAAATAGTTCGAAGGTGGCCTTCACTGCAATGAATTTCTACGAGATTAACCAATTCGCAATGTTCAAAGTAATAGGGACTACTGCTGCATATTTTGTGGTCCTCGTTGAATTTTATGATACACGCAAAGCCGCGCCCGAAGGAACAATCATGAACGCTTCAGATGTTCCTCCGAAATATACTCTTTTATACGAAGATGCGTTATTATATCCATCTGTATGCAAAACAAGCAGTTTACCAATCCGCATTTTGCTTCTTGGAGATGAGATGGAAACCAATCAAGGCCACGCCAAGGCTCCCAATCGAAAAGGCACAAAGTAAAATATACGGGCTTACCAGGGGATATATTTTAGTCTTCCACGAGAAAATCGAAATAGAGGTCGGAATCTTTCCTGGGAAATTTATTTACCATACATTCAGAAGTAATTGAAATCGATATCCATTATTCCTGGATATATATGGAAGTGCACTGATTTTAATACATCAGGATCGGAAAACTCTGGCATTTGGTCCTCGTTTTTATGTCTCGAAAACTTTCCAAATTGCTCGATATTTGGCGAGCACATCGATGATAATTTCCAGAACGACCACATTGTTGTTACAGATTGCGTTACTATTTATTATTATTACACTAAACCCATATTGGTCTGTTCGATTTCCGGGCAAACGTCGCTGTTCTAATGAAATATTGTAAATAAATGCGAGTGGTCTACCAACAATGGATATTGTCAAACAATGTTTTCGGGCAAAAGAGGAACACTGAATTCAATCCCGACGAAACAATTCGATTAGGACTAAATGTTAAATTTAATTTTGTTGCCTGATGATAATATTTTTTTAGCAAGAAACTGAAACTCATATCATACAATGCGCCAGCAACTGCTCATTGCCGTAGGCAGTTAATTTGATTATTCTGCTTCGGCACGCCGCTGTTTCTCGCCCGATCCAGTTGCGGATTTCAGGGTTTTTAACCAGCATTTACGTAAGTGATTATTCACTGTGAAATTTAGTGGCGTAGAAGGGTGTTTCTGCAGCTGCAACGTTTTTCTAAATTTCTCCTTTTAGTCGGGCGTTCGCCACGCCACTGCTTCTTAACAAATCGAGTTGTCAATTTCGCTGTTTACCGAAATCCCCCCGGCGGTTATTTGTTGCGAAGTCCATTGGCGTAGACAGTTAATTTTAATTTTTTTATCCCTTATTAGAGATGAGGTGCAGAAACGAGTTTTTACTAGTCGAAAGCTTTGAACGTCCTCCATAATCACCGGTTGAAACGTGACGAAGCCACATAGAGGGGCACAGAGTATGAAGCTGAATCGAGTAGAGCCGCGAACTCGGACACTCAAAAAATCGCAACTCTTGCTAGGGATGAGGTACCGCAACGAATTTTCTTAGCTCGACAGCTCTAAATCTCCTGGATGATCACAGATTTCGATCGAAAAATTAAGGAGCAACATGGAGGGGCTCAGAAAATGAAACTTGACCTGGTAAAAGTTCGAAAGTAGCACGTTGTATGCTCGCAAAATCGGAGCTTCCGTTAGAGATGTGTTAAAGCGACGAAGTGTTGATGGCTCGATAGCCCTCGACGTTTCCTGTAAATCGCAATATTTTTCGTCCTAATTTATAAAGCGGTGCAGAGGAGCACAGACAAAGACTCCATTGAAAACCTTGGTTTTGGCGCTTTTTATGAAGGGATCACAATAGGTACTTGCTTAAAGTGGGTTTTTTTTTGCCCCGAAACCGTGCAAATTTAGCCCATTCAAGCCCCTTATCCCAACCATTTCCAGGATATTTAAAAAATAATTACCGCCACTTTCCTAATTAACGTTTTTTGGACGTTTTTCTGGAATAGCCAAACTTTATTAATCAAACTTAACTAACAAGTAGCAGCTTTTACAAGTTTCCTCGTAACTTACAAAACCAAATTAGAAAATTTACCCTTCCCTTGCCATTGGATTTACTAGAGCGATAAAAATAACAAATGAGCACGTAAATAAAGACTTTATCTAATTTACCAGTAACCATCTTCGAATTTAGTTAGCTTAGAAATTTATTGTGATCAAGATTGAGCCAGTTCCAGCAAGAAAGTTTCCTGTGGTGCCCTCAGGATAAGTATTACGATGATGTAGTGTTTCGATAATGTGGACCATTGTCTTCGATTGCGCCCTTAAAGAGCCTTATCAAAGGGTCATTTCGCTAATTGCTCTATAATGCTTTACGAACTTTTCCAGTACCTCGAATATCAAACTTTTGAAGCCTCTTAAGCAAGTTTCGCGTGCAAAGTTTATGCTGATATTATCAGGAAAGAACTCTGGATTAAAACGTCACTTGGTATTCCGCAACTGTTTCTTATACGTTATTAAATTGTCAACTTTTGGCTGTAATCCCTTGACGCCGGAACTTTTTAATCTCGAGAGCGGTGTTTTCATGAACTCGTCCCAAATCCTAAATTAAATCTGGAGAGCCGTGACATCTTGCTCAAACTTATTACATTGCCAGATTGGATATACCACGAAGGAGGAAAATTATATTGAGATCACCAGAGCCTCCATCTGAGGCATTCGGAAAAAATCTCAGAGATCAGACTAATGCCGGCTCAAAATTCAATTTAACCCCTAAAAGCTTAACAAAGGAGCCGCTCCTGACATTGTTATGATTAATATTGCGAGCACGTCTGTGCCAAAAATAACGATGAAAAAGTATGATTAAAGTGTGTTTCCCTCTAATCGTTAAAAGTTGACGGCATAATAAGAAACAAGAAGCAAGTGCTGAATACGAAGAGCCGGGAAATGCGTAAAACGGGGCTAACAGAAAATTAAATTTCGCCACAGATTACAAAGCAAGTCCAAAGCCCCAGGGAGCGAAATCTTTCGAGGATGGAATACGTATTAGAAATCTCGAGATGTAAATGTAATTTGTCGGGTTACATGTTACCTCTGCTTTCGTTTATTCTGTTCGAGCCCAGGAAAAAATCCTGAAAACACCGATTTACTTGGTTTTAAGAAATCCCCCTTAGATCCGATTACATCAATAAGTAAATTCACTCCAAAATTCATCTTTTTACGGTACACTCTGTGAGGTCAGATCAGATCTAATCCGAAAACCAAATCTCATTTGTGAGCTATATGATATGTGACTGAAACTCAATTTTCGCTCAATTATTGTGAGCCCTTGAAGTCCCCTAATTTCTTACCTTCAATGGAAAATTTACGTTTAAAATAAATAGAGAAGATTTTGGTTAAAGGAACTGCAAAAAAATCGGGAATTTAGCTCATCTATAGCAGGAGTTGTGATTTTTAGAAATTTGCGCTCCCTGCATATACTCAGATTCCCACTCATCGTTGTTTCTTGCCTTAGGCGCCTCCACTTTGCTGTATAAATTCAGGTTGGAAATTTCCAGCATATAGAGGAGACCCAGGGGTAAGGAATGGTTCAAACATCTGGCAGATCTCTAACGGAATTTACAATTTTACGAAAACTTCGCAAAATATGAAGATGATGGTCTTCTGAGCACTCAACCAACCATACAGAGCCCTATTACAAAATACATTAATCATGGTCAGTGCTAAGGGAGATCCAAGGACCAAATACTGTACTATGCAAATTTTAGCAGGTTTACTTGGTAGTTTCTCGCTTCTTCCTGAAGGAAGAAGTCGAGAGGTGTAAGGTCGGGAGATTTAGCGGGCCACTTAAGCGGGAAAAGTTTCTAAAAGTACACCCAGCATAGCTTCGCATATTTCTGAGCCACACGTTAGTAATACCTAAAGAAATCTCCTTGAATTTGTCCACTCTGTAAATCGAATTAACGTAAAAATTTTTGAAAATGCGAGTAGGAGGGTGGTTAAAGTTGATCTCCGCGTAGGTACACATCGCATATTTTCAAAAAAACTAGAGGAATTTTTGTGAATTCGACCATTCTAGAAACTAAACGGACGTAAAAATTCAAAAATTCCGTAATTAAATTTTGAAACACGTTGCAATTTCCTTGAATTCGGCCAAACTGAACCAATTACTGGATCCTGCGATGCAATGGCCGCACCTAGAAGGGTCGTGTTATATGCAGCAGCCCGTAAATTCATATAGCAGACCTCTTTCCTGTTGAAATTATATTTTCACATCACGGTAACTGGCCATTGAGGAACGCGTGAATTGCCCCACAGAACGTAAATTGGAATTTTCCACTGTGCTGGATTTAATTTAAGTAGTTGGTTTTTATTGCATCGCTGCGATATCAAATTGCGAACTCGTCAGTTTTGCCTGCACCCTGGAAAATCCGGTTCAATGCCGACTTTTATGGATAAAAAACAGCCATACAAGATGTTTCGCGGAGATAAAAAGAAAATGGTCTTACATCAAATTTCAATAAAAGTGGCAGTAACCATCAAATCCCCACACACGTCATATTTATGACATTGGAAGACGAAACCTCATCTATATAAATTGCACTGGCGGACGGGAAAAACCGGGCTCTTAGGTTCTCCCTTTTTCCTAAAAAAAGATGAATGAGTGTCAATGGAAAATTGAATTTCCGCGGTTCATCGCTTCAATCTCGCTTTTCGCAGTCATTTTTTAGAGAAATTTCTCTATAAAAGCTGATGACAGCCGGCTCTGCATACATAACTTCTTATCTTGCTAGTCACCAGACACCTTTTCTCCATGTAAAAGCTAGAAAACTCTTTTTGTATGATCCCTTTCAAGGGAAAAGTGTCACTCTAAAGAAAAGAGCTCGCATTATTCCAGGAGCTAAAATGACTTTTTTTGATTAATAGAAACTGCAGATCATTGAAGGCGATAAGTTACCTCACGCCGTCTTCAGCAATTGCAAGTTTCCAAATAAAGCCAAAACAATATGCAGTTTACATTCCGCAAGTTCCTCACTTGTGCATATTTGAACTTGTTCGTCGCCTTTGAGAATGTTAAAATGCAAGCTTAGTCTGGCTTTACTACCCCAGCACGGTCCTCCATGAAATTTTAACGAGTCGGTTTGAATATCAAAGGATTCCTCAGTCAATATGGGTCCTAAGATGTATAAATAATCGATGTCCTTTGTAATACCGTCATTAGAGCAGGACGTCGACGGCATACAAAATCATTTCACTTTTTTGCATTACGTATTCCACGGCGTTAAGAGCACGCTCCTGCGACATTATTTATTCCGAAAGGAGCCTTATTTTGAGTTAGTCTTAATGATAAAGTTGCTGCGAGACGTAGTTACGTTACATAAGTTTTTAAGCTTCGGTTTTATATAATCTAACTTGGCCCTATAAAATATCAAAGAACTAATGAATACCTAAGGAACTCTGAGGTCTAATAAGCCGAAGGCATGAAGTCTCCAGTCAGAGATTAATAGAGAGCAAAGCTGGATGCTTAACTTGCAGTTTGCGAGGGGATTTGTTAATTAAAAACATGTCCGGCGAAAGTTGGTGCTTTTCATGTTTCAGTCCATTTTAGACGCTTTTAGGTACTTGCGATAACAACCAACTTGAAAAATTCGTAACTTCTGCCAGAGATGCGTTAGAGCGCCGATTTTTTACAGCTTAATCCCCGAGAATCTCCCCTATAAATTCCAGTTTTTGAAACATGAATTTATAGGTGCTCAAACGAAGGGACTTAAACGGAGGAAATTATGTGAGTACAGGAACTGCAAATTTCAAAAAATTCACATCCTGATGGAGGCGACACAGTAATAAACCTTTTAAAGCTTGATGACTCGAAATCTTCTCTATAAATTTTTATTTTTGGCAGCAATTTATTGAGCGGCAAAAGGGCCCTCAAACGGGGAAGCTTGAAATTGAGCAAATATGAGCTCAGGAATGCTAGTTAAAAGCTCCTAACTCTTGCTGGTAGTAGTAAGTTGAAAAACTAGTTTTTTACAGGATTTTCCGTACACTATGCCATTTTCCATCGTCAATTTTTATATAGCAACAAAACTGCACTTAGAGCAGGGAATTCAAAAGTGTAAAAAATATAGATAGAGAGACTGAAAAAAAAAAATGGAGCTCATTCTAGAGAGGAGTTAGAGCGACGAATATTTACAGTTGGATAGCTCTGAATCCCATCTATAATACATATTTTTTCAACGTCAATTTGTGTGCAACAAAGAGGTGCTCACACGAAGAATCTTGGAAGCGTGCAAATTTAAAGAAAAAAAATTATGTTTTTTTAAAAGGGCTAGTGAGAACCTGGAAAAATGAGTTAGGTTACAGCTCAATAGCCCTGAAGTTTCTCTATAAACTGCAAATTTTTAATCATCAATTTACAGAGCAAAAAAGGCACTCAAGTCAGGAAACTGAAACAGTGCACCAAACAACTCACGCTAGAGAGGAGTTAGAGCAATGATTTTTCACAGCTTAGCAGCTTGGAAGCTCCTATATAAGGGGGATGTTTCATCATCAATTAAAGCGGGTTAAGGGCACACAGATGAGGAGTGCAAGCATGATTTCGAAAATTATTTAATTTCCTTCAATCGTTGGTAAACAAGATTGCTCTCGAACAGCCTAATATCCATATTTCCAAAACCACCCCAGGTCTGCTCGCATGAATTGACATCAAAAGCATTGGAAAAATTCGGCAAATGGGTAATATCAAGTGGGTTTGAATAGGAAAAGTGATCTTTTTTCAAGCGATCAGGAATTGATTTATTGCATTTTTTGTTGTTTACAAATTGCCAGAGTTCCTTTGTGTTGCAATGTACATTATTCTCAATATTCGCACAATGGAGCTTATACGTCCGATCAATCCTATCATCTTGAGCTGTAATCCGGTACTCCGAAAACGCTGTAAATCTATAATGGTGTTGGTCCTTTCACACTCTGAGCTTGGGCTTAGCTAATCTGATGAGTTCTGGGTCACGCCCAGGTGGAGAGTCCCTCCTTCATCTAGCAGTTTTTGGGACAGACTGAGCTAAACCCTGATAAATAATTGAATAAAATTGATCAATAAATGCATCAATCTGTTACACTCACGCTCAGGAAATCCCAGTCTGCCTCGACAAAATAATTACATGGACTGGATACTCGGCCATTTCGGAATTTTACGCTACTCTTAAATATACCCCAATTGAGGACACCCATTAAGGGATACACTGGATGCAAATAGGAATTTTTCGATTCACTCTATCGCGAGCACCACCAACATAGATAAGGGACCTTTTAGATTAGGGACGCTTGATATACGCAAACCCCAATTCCGAGGTAGATAATGACGGAAAATCGAATTAAATAATTAAGTAAATATGGCAAAATCCGTTTACACAGGGAATTAAAACAATTATTTAACGAATCGCTGTCAAACTAGTAAATTACGTTTACCTTTATGGGCATATATTTACATTGCATAAATCTAAAGATTTATGGCGCATTACAGATAATGCGTCTGTGTATATTCATGCAAATTCAGTAAGAGGGGATGTGTTTTAACAGCTTACCAATTTGTACAGGGCTAAAATATGATGGAGGAATTGTGGCTGCCAGGATATCGATTGGCAAATGCAGTTTATCCAGCTTTTTCCTGGCTATCTGGATCGCCAATTTGGGGAATGGCGCATCAGGTGAACAGCTATCTCCGGTGGTACCTCTACGGTAAAAAAAATGGTGCGTCACGTTACGTGGTGCACAAGTCAAATTTCATTAAATAAATTAAATATAAGTATAATCTCGTGGTTATCTTCATATTTGATATTGACATATCTAAAATTAAGTGCATGTCTTCATCACTATATTGATATTACTGAGTCATTGTTATGATATTATGATGCTTCAATCTGCGCATGGAAACGTTCCAATTCTAATCTCATATTGTTAAGGCAATGACTCTGCGTCCTAGTTGAGACTGTACATGGGAAGCCAAGAATTCTCTTCACATCTTTAGAACGGTGCCAAATCGTAGTTTGTCTCACCCAGTAGGTAGTAACATGTGTCGCAGCTTATAATTTTGAGGATAATAAGAAGCCAGCCAAAAACGTACTATTGAAATTCTTAACGCGAATTTTTGTAAGGAACACGAGAAGATTTCTCAACAAGCCGCCCCTGTTCCGCAATTATAGTTAATTTCGTTCTGACTTGTTATATAATTAGGAAATTAACAATTCTCCTCATATTGCTGGCCTTAGGTTAATAATTAAGTTGTCTCAATCAGGAAATAAATCAACAGGTATGTCATTTAAAATTGTAAATGTCCAATCTCAATCTACGCCCATTTCTTTTTATTCAGCATGTCTGTTCTAATCCCACTTCTGCTCTGTGGGACTCTAATCTCCCTGCTCTATTTGTGGGCGAAACGGGCCCAAAACTATTGGACTCGGAAAGGGGTTCCTCAGATTAAACCCAACATCATCTTCGGCAATCTTGGCCCGTTGATGAGGGGCAGAAAGTCCTTTAAGGACACTTTTTACGAATTCTACCAAGAAGCAAATTCCAAGGGCTACAAGTACCTTGGACTGTATGCTGGAATGACTCCAGATTTTATGCCAGTTGACCTGAACCTAATTAAAAGTATAATGACTAAGGATTTCAATAATTTTTCATCTCATGGAATATTTCATCATCAAACCATCAAGCTATCTACCCATTTGTTCCATATGGAGGGGGCGGAATGGAAGAACAGAAGGGCTAAGCTTACACCTGCGTTTACATCTGGTAAGTACAGTCACAAAGACTTTTATGGCACCTGTGTCCAGGTTAGTGAATATTTCCGGAATTACCTTTAGGTACCAAATGGTGCTGTGATTGCTGGAAAATCGAGGAATGTTTGTCTGGCAATATTAATTGCGCTTAGATTCTGATAGAGCTAGAAATTTTTTGTATTTTACTATTTCTGGTTTAAAAAGTATTGAGATTTTCTTCTTTTGAAAATTGCTGTATTTCAAGGTAAAATGAAAAAGATGTTTGAGACTGTAGCGGCCACAGCTGATGAGCTGACCAACTTTGTAGCTGACAAGGCCCAAGCAAACGAACCCTTCAACATAAAAGAGACCTTATCTCGGTTCACTACAGATGTAATTGCCAGTGTGGCATTTGGCCTCGAATCAAAAAGTCTGAAGGATCCTGAGGATCTATTTAGGTGAGAGTTACTATACTTCTCACGATTATTGAGGATATATATCGAGTCTCTTTATTACAGGCGAATTGGGAAAAAAGCATTAACGTTTTCCATGTTAAACATTTTCATGAAGAATTTCATTCCTGAGTCAATTTTAATTGCTCTCAAATTCCAGATGTTCTCTCCTGAAGTTATTAATTACTTTACTGGTAAAAATAATTAAAAATAATAATAAACCACGTGAGAAAAATTAAAAACTCCTTTCCAGACATTGTCAAAAACACCATAAACTACAGAGAAGTAAACAACGTTGAAAGGAATGATTTCATGCAATTGATGATTCAGCTGAAGAAGTTGGGAACTCTTAATTCTGCCAACGATGACGAAAATGTTGCGGACGAAAGTAAGAAGTCATAAAGGTCATTCGTAAAATCACAACAAAATATCTGTTTCAGAGCAGAAATATTTTGTCACGGACGAAGAAATCCTGAATGAAAGTTTCCTGTTTTTCCTGGCAGGATTTGAAACCTCCTCAAGTACTATGACTTTCACGTTCTTTGAACTTGCCCAAAATCCTCAAATCCAGGAAACACTGCGCATTGAAATACTGAAAGTTTTGGAGAAACATGATGGGAAAATAACTTACGATTCTCTCTTCGAAATGGAGTACTTGGATAAGGTCGTTAAAGGTGTTAAGTGGTCTAATGGAGACAAGCAAAAGCTCATTACTTGTTTTTATACAAACAGAAACTCTAAGGAAGTATCCAGTCCTTCCAGCCATCCCCAGGAAATGTACCAAATCCTACAAAATTCCAGACACTGATATTATCATAGAAAAAGGTACAAGGGTGCACATTCCCGTAATAGGCTTCCAGTGGGATCCCAAATATTATCCGAATCCAGAGGAATACAACCCTGAAAACTTTTGCCCGGAAAAAATAGCAAGCAGGCCGGATTTCACTTGGATACCCTTTGGGGAGGGCCCTAGGCAATGTACAGGTAAGTGCCCATCCCATATGAGTTTTCCTATTATTATGGCGGAACAAATCTAGGAATGAGATTCGGCCTAATGCAAACCAAAATCGGAATTGTAGCCCTGCTGAGCAAGTTCAATTTTACGTTGCATCCTTCAGTGAAACCGCCCTTTGAGGCGGATGAAAGGATCAGGCTTTTTGCTTTTAAGAAGGACATTATAGTTTTTGCTACGAAAATCCAAGAAAAAATTATCTAAATATACGGAATTTAATTGTACGTACACCTGTACTTTTATTATGTTTTTTCACCCATACTTTTCACGATATTAACAGGTGACTTCAAAGGGAATCTCACGTTCCAAAGGGCTCGGATTCCCTTAAGTAAAAAGATCCCTTTTACACCGATTTTTAAATGAGTTTTTGCAGATTCCCTGGATAGGTGACACCATCATCATTGTAGTTTGCTTTTGCCCGGTAAACTTCGCTCCAACAAATCTCAGATAATTAAGATTTTTCCGGATATGTTGCAAGAGTATTCATTACATGCATTTTTAATTAAAATATAATCTTGTTATAAAAATGTTTGGTTTTGAAGTTTGTTTGCATTTTCTTTGCATAGGAGGTTTTACCCACGATTAGGTATCATTTTGGATACTATCTCTATATTTCTTTAAAAAACTAAGGGCTTTGCAAGCTGAAACATGCTCAAAGGATGAAGAAAGCTTAAAAATTTACTATTTCTAAGGAAGGCCCATGTCGGACTAATCTTGGATATGGCTAAAGGTGGCTCTAACATATTTGGTAACAGATTGGTTCCTCGACTGGTACTCGGCGACTTTATATAACTCCCAATCTTCATCGTTGTATAGAGTTTAGCGCAATATTGGTGGATTTTTAATAAAAATTATTACGGTTGGGAAAATCGAAGATTTAAGATATGAAAAAAAATCATGAAGCGCCCAAGGAATAATGTATTGAATCGAGAATTAGCAGCGGCAAAATAATGCAATATTCAAAAATTGAAAATATCTAACATTCATATCTGTATAGAAAATCTATCAGTTTTGAGTTAAGATATTCTTTTTGCGGGAAAGGATGACTATTTGGAAAGGGAAACTTCTTGAAGCGGTTAAAGAATAGGGTGTTGTATCTATATTCAGAAGGAAAATAATCAATAAGCAGCGCAAGGAATTATTTAAAAATTCAGACACTCTTAACCCTCATCGCTACGCATAGTTTTGAATCATTTTTTTATTAGGACAATAATTTGGGAATCAGGATAGAAGCAACCAAAGGGAAGTGTGCTTTATTTGTACTTCAGTAATCAGTAGACTAATTTAAAAAGTGGAAAACTGCTTACTTCCATCGCTCTACAGGAACTTACCTTTTTACTTTTAATGATTAATTTCGGAAAATATTTGAAAATTTGCAAAGAAACCGTTCTTGAAGTAATCATGAAACGGACCACCATGCTAAATCGAGAATTCGTTGGAAATTGAAGTGAAAACTCCCAACCTTCATCGCTCTATGGAACGTCGCATTTTCGTTTAGCCTTGAATAAAAATTATCATATTTTCTTGAATTTGAAGAGGTTTACTGTAGTAATGAATCCCACTCTGTGACCAATAAATAATCCTTTCAATTTGGTAGAAGCGGGATGCTACTGTGAATAATGAGAGTAGCAATCAATTATCATTAAATTATGACTATCTTCGAAGATTTATGTTGCGAAACGGCTATTAAACCTAACGGGGAAATTGGAAAGCGGAACCATGCCACTTTGTGCTCAAAACAACTTGAGGGGTATGCATAAAATATTAGATTTTCTTCGGCATTTATTGGCGCACATTCTCGTCATATCGAAACGTTTAATGTGATTTGAAGCAGCGTTCTGACTAGGAACTCGTTGCTAAACATTTGTTGATAAAATTGAATTACTCTCCGGCATTATCTCTTTTTCTTAAAAGTGTACCAATTTAACGGACATTAAAACTTTCCTGTTAAAAACATAAATTGGAAAGCAGCTTGGAAGTTTTGTAATTAAAATCGAAGCTCGGAAAGTTACAGGTCATTATTTAATTGGCGAGTGTCATTTTACGTGCTTCCGTACTCCCATAACTTGTTTACGTAGAATATAGTTCTCAGACCTCACACCTTCAAATGCAAATTTCCGAAATTACTTTTTCTAACGAATCCAAAATAAGTTCCAGGTCTCCAATTAGCGAGTGAAGCTTAACATTTTCCTGCTAGGAATTTAATTGCAAAAGTTTTCGCATATTCTCCAATTTATTTTAAAGTTAAAACTTTCACATAGCTGACCGTAGGTTAAATTAGAAAACTTTTTCCATAAAAGTGTCAATCGATTTTTAAAAATTGGCAGCGCAATTAGTAATTTGTTTCTACCTGAAACTCGGGGGGAATTAAGGGATTTTCGCAAGATCAGTACGTTGTTAAACGAATAAAATCCCAATTCCCAATGCCACAAAAAATCCCATTTCATATTTGCTTTGTGGCTTCACTTTATACCTGAATTATTCCCGAAGATAACAAAAGCAATTTCATGGGGACGGCCATATCCGAATGCTGATATATAGACAAGTACGAATGTAGGTACATAGAATCATATTTCCTTCGTTTTGTGCCAAATTACGGAGAAACTGAATTCCGGTTTGGAATGGAATATGTATACATATAACTCACAGATCGGAAATATGAGCTCTGCAGGTTCTGGCAATGGTTTTGATATTTTGATGCAAATACTGCTGCATTTAAAATTTCAAAACACATCACCTTCATCGCTCTATACTAGACCCCATAAATCCAAGTAAAGTTGCAGTGTGTTTCTCTTTAGGAATCGAACTTATAAGCTCGAAAAGGAAACCTTTATCAATCCCAGTAATCGCCCCACTTACCCTCATGGCCAATCCTGACATTTAAGAATTTGAGACGTATTATAGAAATTACATTTCGCTAATAGTTGGGAAAGCGAGAGAAATTTCCGAGATGATATGCAATGAGCCGTTAAATGACAACCCCAGATTCAATCGGGCGTGCTGTCGACGTTATGAAAATTGAATTCCATTAAACCTATTGCCGTTTGCTGCTGTATTGAATTCTGTCCTTTCCATCCCTGAATCTACATGTTCTTGGATTATTAAAACTGTATCTGTTGAATGGTAAATTGTTTCATCATGTGGCAGTACAGAGTTAAGTGTCATTCACATCTCAACATGCTTTGTCAGAGCTCAATGGACTGGCATTAGCTGGTACGTGTTCCTGTCGAAGTCCATTTTTTACTAGATTTTTTAGCACTATTAGCAGCTAATATTGGTTAAATATTGGCTAAACATGTTTGTTATTGGAATTTTTTAATTGAAAAATGTCCAAAATGCATCGTCGTCTAGAGCAGTGAGGGTCAAAATTTTAAAAATATTTGTCTTTGACGATGCCGATTCTTGATTAGACATATTTTTTGTTGGACACTTTCTGAGGTCGACTTGCCCACAGTCTTTGATTTTCGCTGAAATAAATAATTAAAACATATAGAAAGATTGCAAGACTATATAGAGCGGTGAGAGTTAGGAATTTTCGAAAATCCTTTTTTTTTCATTATTGTTGTTTTCACACTAATTTTCAATTTTCTACTGTTGTCACTGATCAAATCAATAGTATTCCTCCCAAAGTTCTCTCAGCTTTGCTGAAATAAATTGTTTTTATCCGAAACAGGACAAAATTGAGGTTTCTATTAAGCGATAAGGCACAGGAGTGTTAATACTTTTAAACGCATCATTGGGCTTCCGGTCAGTTCTTTTGCCACTGACAATCGGTGCAAAAAGCTTTTCTTTGATCATTTCTACAGCCACTTGCAACCGCATTTCTCAAGCATGTTGACCATCAAAACCTAGAGGGTTTGAAAACTATAACGATTTTCGTTTAAAAGCGTGAAAAATTGCTTTAGAATTTAACGTAAATTCCACATGTAATAACGCAGCGTTTAAGACAAACAACAAACTCTCCTGGGCTCAGTGTTTCTACCCGATGAAAGCCAATTTACTGGCGAACTAGCCCTAGGACTTGCTCTCTATTGCCCCACGCTACAGTTTCTAACTTAACAGAACTGCTGCACATTCATAATAGCTCCAATTTCTATTAAAGCACACGACTAGGAACGATAAATTCTGCTTGTTTACACTGAGGGGATATGCATATGCCACCCCCTTTTCAATATGTTTGTATCTATTTCATTGAACCTATAACGATTATGAGGTTGATTCTCATAGGGTTATTGGTGCTTTTAGGGGTATTGCATCGAGTTTTCTAGTGTGTGCAATTCGGGAAGCCTCGAGAGCAAAACGGAAAATTTCTGGGTTAATGAATGTTTCTTTATCCCAAATCCAAAAGGCAATATGTTGCTCTAACCCCCACGATTTCGGTTAAAACTGACATTCGAATTTGCCTCGATTGAATTGCTTTAATTAACCGGTGTTATTATAGGCTAAACGGATTTAGCCCTGTTATTTTAAACTCGTTAGCAAAAACCTCGTGTGCGCTAGACCTCGTCCTTTAATTTCCTAAACAAATCAGCTCTTATTTTCACAAAATGTGACAAAAACGACTTGGAAACTTGCTAATTGAGTGCCACCATGTTTGATAATTAGGTTAATTAATAATTTGCACCGAAATGTAACACAAATGCAAGTGCAAGTAAGTCAATTACGGCGAATGCAGCTTTTCTGGAGAGCAGACATGATAATTAATAAAACGAGGCAACGTTGTCAGGCCTGAATAAGTGTTGACTTTGCTTAATTGATGACGTAAAAATCTGCCTAGAAATCAAATTATACGAAATCGCGGGATTTGCATTCTAAATCACCACACTTTTCCAGGCTTAGACACCAGAACTGAATTATTTCACACAGTTGAATGTAACAAGACGTCCGTAAATTCTAGCAGTCAGCTCTAACTTTAATCCGACTAAACCGTTGCCACGACTAAGTGTCGCTAGCAGTATTGTGCTCTGCTAATATATCGCCTTACTATTTATAAGGCCCTCATAACTCTTTTGCAGATATGCCACTTGTTCAACAGTTTCTTTGGGGACGCCACTTCCGAATTATGACATAAATTTTAAGCCCTTTGTAATTTTCAATCTGCCCTCTTTTGTGCACACACACAAGTGCGTTAATTCAGTTTTACCACACTGATCAAGCGAGCGTTGCGGGAGCGGAATTTTGAGACCTTAAATTGACTGAAAGTTCCTGAAACTTTCGACTTGATTTCTTCGAGTTCCAGGAGCATCGTTGAAAAGTTGGTCAGTTTACGTGACAAATAGAATCTGGATAGGTAAACATATATTTGCGACAAAGGGCTGCTTTGAAATTGCCAATTTTCCACCTATTTCAATGGCATGAAGGCTCGATTATCTAGCAAGGTTCACGCCGTCAAAAGGGACTTAAAAGCATGTTAAATTTTGACTTCAGTTTTCAATATCCCTGCGGTGGCTTTGATATTTTACAATGTGATATTTATTACGTTATTTATGCTGTCAGGACGAGATGAATAAAAGTTTCAAGCCATAAAAGCGATACGACTCGAAAAGCTTTTAGCACATTGGATTTAATGGATTTGCCGCGTTGCGTTTAGCTATGTGGGAACTATCTTTCATCTTTAAAAGTCGATCATAATAGAAAAAAGCTTTATTTGCATTGCTGATGACGTTTAAATATCTCTCTTTTCAGCTTAAAATGGAATTCATTTGAGATACTTACAAGGAGATAAGCAACGTTGTCCCGAGCTGCAATATAAAGACATCAGAATCTATTTGATTTTTAAATAAATTTAAAGCTGGTTTGAATCGACAATAATTGTCGAAAATGTGTAGGGATCTCTCTCCCAAGTTTCAGATCTCTATCGGGATAGAGATCTGAAACTTGGGTTCGAGAAATTCTAAAGACTGCCCATAGAGTTATGAGCCTAAGCCAGCTCACGCTACAGCCATATTTAATTTAATCCATTTTTTTTCCATTTATAAAAAATGAACCAGCAAGCTGATGCGAGGGCACGAAAAGCGCCCATGCATGTTTCCTTCCCAGCAAAAGTCTCTAGTGATCCACATTATTTTTCTATTAATGAGGCCCAGGAATAGAAACATGCGAGTCCGAGCTCAGAAACCTAGCTAAAAGTACATCGAAATAATAGATTTTTTACTTTGCAGACGGAAGAATTTGGAAGGCCGATCCCTCGACATATCAAGCACCTACATATGCATTCTGGACCAGGCAAATTTCTTTGTATGGAAGCTCTGGCCTTGAAAAGCGGGACGCGAATGAAAGTCCATAAGCTCACCGAGAATCCAATGAAATAAACAAGTTTTTAAAAGTAAACGGGACGATTTAGAATGTCCATCTCCGGGTGTAATGATCTCTCATGCGGTGCTTTCTCATCGCCGAAAATTTAGAGGAAGTAAGATCGCTTACGAGGTATCGCTGGGCGAGACCAACGGGCCCTGAATCAGAGGTCACGGACCAGTTTAAAATTGGACTAAATGTGACAATTCACAGCTTCGATACGAAAGCGTCCACGAGGTTCATTTTCTGCCGTATTAAGCGCCTACGAACGATTTCCTATGAATGAGTTCCTAATCGAAAATTTAAAGTCAATCAACTTGTTTGCAAGCTAGTTCTAAACGAAAATAACAGGGCTTGCGCGAGAAGCTGAAAACCTACTTAAAGTTAAGCCGAATCTAAAAATCTATAATTGACAAATGGAAACTACAGGAGAGCTTATTTCTGGATATAACAAGCACATGTGTGTGCTGTCTTAACGATAAAAATTTCAGGCGAATCTGACCGTTTAGGTGGAAGTTCCAGGCCGAAAGGGCTGGACTTGGTGCTCGGAGAGTCTATAACTTTGCCCATTGACGGGCAAGCAAATGCTCCGATCGTATCTTTACAGATTATGGCTATACACGTACTAAACATCTCTAATTACAATGATCCCAAATGCACGTCTCCAAACTAAATAAGCATGCTTCTGACAAATCTCACGTAGTATATCCATTTAGGCTCCACTCCAATCGAAGGAGATTGTCGTATAATAGTTTCAAATTAGTATGATTATCAGCACTTTGGGACTTTGGAAACTGTATCCAAGTTACATTCCCGGTATAACTATTCGAAGTGAATACACAGATACGGAGCATCGAAGGAATCAGGTTTTAGTTCAATTGGGTTCGCGACTTTATGGTTAATTCCTCTCAAGTTTGAACTAAATGTAATCAGAGCTCTGGCACTTATTCATCTCTGGCTGTTTTGGAGATCTATAGTTAAAATTCCTCCCCTTAGAAGTATGTTCTTTGAATTCCGAATCGAACTGGGGTTATTAAACCCCGTACAGAGTTTCGAGGTAAGTGCTTAACTCGTCTAACCGCGGGAACAGAATGGAATCTTACACAATAGTTTCAGCTCTAATTAGTATAATTGTCACTTTAGAATTTCTAGCACATTGTAATAATCACTTTCTGGCAGTAGTTTAGGGAAAATGGAAATTAGCAGGATGGAGGGCAATGAAGCGTCGAATGACTGAATCAAAATTAATTGGGTACGTTGTCGTCTCGGTCATGAAAATTAAATTTTATTACCCCCACTAATGTGACTGTTCTATCTGGATTTGTTATAACACTGTGCAATTTAAACGCTAATTATGGTATGTAGCCGGGGAATGACAATGCTGCCAGGAGATTTAAGTCGCTAATGGGAACATTCCGAAAACAGCGATAAGGTTATTTTAAAGTAACACTTTTTAGGTAACGGTTACGGTAATTGTTACCTTGAGGCGCTACCTTGTAGTCGCGGCGACTCGGAAGTAACATCGGTCAAATCGAGTGCGTCGCGCGGCAAATTTTTGCCGGTCCTGGATAATTGTGAAAGGTCTGAATGGTTTAAGCGCTAATTCATTCATGGCGACCTTCGAGGCTCTTGACACAAATTGACCGTGCAAAAACTTGCTCTCGACGACTGTCAGTTAAGCCTTCGGAAATGGGACTCAATTATAAGTTGAACTTTCTTGGCATAGTTTCGCCAAATTAGACTGTCAGGCACAGGGAGACCCGCTTTTTCGATTAATTTAATTCATCCTTGACTGCCGGTTGACTTTTATCCTTAAACTTTGTTGTGGAGTTCGATACGGATTCCTTTTAATCGGCCATATGTTATCGGGCCTTCTGCTTGCACTCCGGAGCCGATGGCTATTTTTAGCTAACTAGGCAATCATAAAAATTGAATAAGCTGGATATACATTTAGCCTAGCATATTGTTCCATCTACTTTGCATAATGACACGACGCAAACGGCAGGAATAACAAAAACGAGGCGCTCGTAAAGGTTTAGCTCCAATAACTCGTTGCCGCCTTGGCTGTTTCCATTGTTATTTATTGCGTTGTTTATGTTGTTGCGAAAAAGATAAGTAATATCTCGGGATATTTTCGCCAAGTACTTGAACCTGGAGTCCTATTTCTCCCCATTATTTCCGGGCAAATACGAGAATTTTGGTCCTCCGTTGCATGGCAAGTGTAAGGATCGTTTACTCGCATTTTAGAACCTCTGGGAGCTTAATAAAGAACTCTCATTTGAGACTTTAAGTCGAGCACCTATGCATGCTTTTATGACTTCGGAAATTTAAAGTGAATTAAATTATTTGCAGTGCAGCTCTAGGTAGAGCGAGAGGTGGTGCAGTGGCGACCAACAGACCTCCCTAAAGTTCAACCAAAAGAAGCCCTATAAACGCTTCTTCGACCCTGAAAATTTGGAGTCAATCGGATTATTTGCACGGGAGTTCCAGGCAAGAGGAGCAATCCTCGCATGAGAACCTACAAATCTGAGTAAAAGTGAATCAGATATCAAAACTTATGCCGTGAAAATGGAAGGCTCCAGAAGCTTGATATCCAGGTAATATAACAAGCGGGGTTGCGCAAATGCAGAGGAGGACAAAAATGGAAGTAACAGCTGAAAACTCCCTCCTGCATAAGTTAAACAAGGACGGTCACATGAATAAGTTCAATTAGATAAGCTTCAACATTTCCACAAAGAGCTAAAATGTCAAGTTTTAGCAACTTTTGTGTGCTGCAAGCTCGGCGAAAATTAAATTACTTACTCAAAATTCTAGCTATTCTTAAGTGAAAGAGGGTAAGCAAAGTCACACATAAGCAAAATAGCACTACCGGTAGAACTGACTCTCATAAGTGACGCAAGAACAGGCATATGATCTAGATCAATTAGATCAAGACATTTCAGGAGAAGCGAAATCGCAGAATTTCATTATGTGTGAATCAAACAGCTTCATGCGGAATTAAATCATCCGCACTCATCTTAATGAGAACAATGAGGAGTGGTGGGGACTGGGAATACTAGATGTTTGAAATCTCGCGATACTTCTACAAGTTGGTCCACATAAAAAGGGCAAGTTTCCTATTTAAACTTAAAGTTTCGATGTGAAATCATAGATGGCGCCAGCCGTTCGCAGAGCAAAGTATACAACCACATAAATGCGTATTTCGATATGCGTTTCTGTCCCAGCCATGATTGAATTGTTTGGTAAATTAGGAACAAACTTGCAAATTTCGTTATATGACTAAGTTCCAACACGAAATTCAATAAGGCATCCCCGAGCTTCGAGTTAAGTCCATCGGTGGCGCTAGCAATTCTTGGGAGCTGAAGTATGCAACCAGATATCCGCGCAATTAATTTCTCTCCAGGATTCCTGAAGAAAAATTTAATAATGACAATTTTATTGTGTATTTAATTATCTTTATGAAATTTTTTCTTTTCCACTTCCTACGCATAAACTCACTGCCTTTTTGCACGTCCTATAAATAACAAAAACAAAGATAAAAACTATTAGCGAATAAAACAATATAACGTCCAACAGGAAATACTGATAAAACGGCATTCCTATAGCAGCAGATCTCATGTGCTGTCCTCCTTTATTCCTGGCAATGTGCTCTATCCAGTAAACAGCTGTCTGGATAGGCGGGACTTCCCTATCTCTGAACCTTTCAGAAAGTTTCCTAGCATTTTGTGTTGTTCTGGAAGAGCGATAATGACGAGCACGTAAACTAATATTATAATTCTCTTTTTACCGTTTGCTTAAAGCCATATCTAAGGCCTGCGATATTTTTTCCTCAGTAACTTCTCTGAGGTTCAGAATCACTCCTGCCTCATGAGATTTCACTGCTTCAGCATTTAAATTTTGGTCTCCAAATTGCGGCATTACCAACATGGGAACTCCGCAGTGCACAGCTTCAGTTGTGCCCAAGAGACCTCCATGGGAGATGAAAAGTTTGGTGTTGGGGTGACCTGGAATGTCAGTTCTTTAAAGGGAGGTTTTACGTCGCATTGTTGATTTAGATACATAAAACGTCAAATTGAGGGGCCCACTTGGTAAGCATAACATTCTCAGGTTTGCTTTCCATGGAGTCAATTTCCCACTTCCACAAAACCCTCTCGGGTCGTTTGGAAAATACCTTCAGGAAAGACGCTAGTTGGGGTTGTGGGAAGGTGTGCCCTTTCGCTAGAGATCCCAGGCTAAAGTAGATTAATCCAGAGGTTGAGTCGTTTGTCCATTTCTCCAGGTCCTGAAAACTTCCATTATAAAATACATAAGGAAAAATCAGGGGAAAGTGCCTTTGGTAGACGTTTGGGTTTCTTAGAGGCCACATGGATGCCTCCCACTTCCACTATAGAAGGAGTTAAGGGCCTGGGCCCATGTAGGGAATAATGGGTGTTTAAAAGCAAAAGACTGGCATCGTATGGGTCTGCAGGCTCGTATCCAGTATACTTCAAAGACAATTCCCTTCCTGGCCTTTCCATGAATAGTTTATACCACGCAACACCGACTAAAAAACATTGAGAATAGGATGCATAGCTTATTCAACGCACAGTACCCAGGTGCATAAGAGTGTTTTCTGCCCTGTGCAAGAAAGTCATTGGGACTGGATGCGCCATGTAAATTGAGGGGATATACGATGGGTTAACTGGAGACCCGAACCACTGACTATGCCAGGCCATCATGGAGCATGAGCTAAGACCTAAACCATTTATTCTAGATAATCGTTTAATCGAAAAGGTGACACTGACCGATGAACGGTGCTTTGTACTTGGTGATCAGCCCAAAAAAGCAGTTTGTATTGAAGAATTCCGTTAATATCACATCAAAGTTATGGTCTTCGAGGAGAAATTGCTGCAGTTCAGCGCTTTGCAGGGCGGAGGGATAGACGATATTGCCAAAGTAGGCTATCAAGTGAGTTTCCATGTACTTTTGAAGACGATTGCCGGGAAACATGCTTAAATCGAGGAAATTGGTGAGGGGCTGTCTGCTTAGAAGCACATCCTTTCCATTTTTTATATCGCCTGAAAATTTACGGTGATTGAATCACTAGAACTCCACGTGTAAAGGATCATTATCATGCCCTCGGCAGAAATAAATTTAAATGACCTCCACTGTTTTCCACTGAATTGCTTCTCATTTGTACCAAATCTACTTAAGTATATATTATTAAATAAATATCCACCTTCTGTTTCTACGTGACTGATTATAGTTATGTTGTGCCCCCGTTCCCCCAGCTCCTGAAACAGCGGCTTAAACACGTCATAGTGGCTTTTCCCAGGATGTCCGAATATCACTAAAATGTTGTAGCATGTGACAGCTCGCACTAGCACTAGTGACACAAGTATTATCGTTGCATTTATTAGCTTAAACATAATTAAGGGACTGATTTATCTCTATATCGCGGCACACACAAATGTACAGTATTTTTAGCGAATCATCCGATGCACATCATCATGCTTGTCATCGCTCGACGTTGCCACTCCCTCAAAAGTTTCTTAGTATTCAGGATTAAATTTGTTTCAGACCATTACATTTCATCAAAATTAAACCAAGTCTTATATTCTTTATTTTAATTTCTCCACGTATATATTTGTTAATCATCGCTATCTTATTCGTCAGATTCATAGTCAGCATCTATTATTAGTGGATTTATCTCTGTTCTATCCATTATCTGCTCCCTCTGGTACCGTTTCATCATTTCCAAATCCGCATGATCAATGCAGTTTTTCCGAGTTTCTCTGGTAACTGTTTCTGAAGCTTCCTTGAACGTTTTTAAAGCAGCTTCGATAGCTTTCCCATCTCGTCCAACATGCCCATTACAATAATTTTTACATATTCCCCATACCAACTAAATTAAAATTACCTGTCAGGGGCAAAAGAGGACCATCGGCATCTCTTTCTCGTTCAAAATAACGAATCAATGAGGCAACAAACTCCTTGCACGCTCTGCTCAATGATGCTTAGGCATGATGACGAAAATCCAGAAAATCGCGACAAATTCTTAAAAGAACGTTTTATAAAAGGCCACTTAACTTTTCAGCACTAATTTTCGAATCGCAAATGGGAAGCTCGCACGAAATAAAAAATCTATACAAATTGTTAACAGCCTTCAAGTCAAAGAAAATATGTGACAACGCGGCAAAAAAGTGTTGCCAAGTTTACTCAAAAAAATGATTTTATGGTAATAGTTCCATATAGAAGCATAAAAATAGGTTACTAACATTAGCAATTTATAAATATATTTTATAATACATAAATCCCAATTTTATTGAGATGTATTTACTAAATTATTATCATTAAGAAAAGCATATTTTGCATGAGTAATTGCCTCGTTGAGTGATGAAAACATTGAACTTTTTCGAACTCTGGCACCATTACTCGATATCGTGTTGATAACGTGCATTGGTTGATTCGCTAAAAATACTGTATCTTCCATTAATAACATCGGCTGGGTTTGGGTCTGACCTAGAGATGATTTAACCAGCAATTCGTGTACGTGACTGAAGATCGTGAAGTTGATTGCCGGTCAATGTACGGTGGGGAAATTATCTTCGGTCTATGGAGTATCTCTGAAATGTGTTTAGTCATTGCCTTGTTAGTAATTATAGTCGTAATTACACTTTTGTGAATTTGCCGTTCCTTTGTTCTTGTTGATAGACCATCATCCCCCTGATTACAGTCTCGGCAAGCGGGGGAATATAGAACGTGTGGGAAGCAGATGTGTGGGTGGCAGCTATGAGAAAAGGCTAAAATACATAATTTTGCAAACTCGCATGTGCAAAGCTCTTTATTTCGGAAACAGTTGGAGGGCGGTTTGAGGAGAAGTATCCTAAAATTAGTGACCACTTGATTACAGTCTCTGAAAGACCCTTACCACTCTCTGTGAACTTATAATTCCGTTGCAGATTCATAAAGTTGTGTTAAATTGTTGTGTTAAAGCAAGTCAAGTTTTTCGTGTCAGAAAATTCTTCTGTGCATAAATATTTTCGGGCCTTTGTGGCTCGGAAACTATAAGAATTTGAAATATGGACGCTTACATTAGTATGCACGTCTCTTTACTGCAGATTCACAAAATCCATAAATATACAGGGTGATGCGTTAAGAAAGTGAAGTTTTCGGTGTTGGAACGGCGAGGATGCCAAGCCGTACAAATCCCCTTTGTCCGCATCAGTTATTGAGGCTCTGTAGCTCGGAAACCATAAGAGTCCGGCATATGGACGTTTATATCAAAATTCACCCTCCTTTAATGCAGATATACGAAATCCATGAATGTACAATGCGGGGTGTTAAGAAAGTCGAATTTTTGGCGTGGGAACGGCGAAAATGCCAAGCCGACTTTTTGTACAAATCCTTTTTGTCCGTGTCAGCTTTCCAGGCTCTGTAACTCGGAAGCGGTAAGAGACCAATAAAGGGATAATTAGATTAGAATTCAGCCCCCTTGATCACCGATTTATAACGTCCATACAGGGTGTGGTATTAAGAGGTCAAATTATTAGTGTGCTGTCGAGTTAAACACCCAGCTAAAGAACTTGACTAACGTGTACTAATGATTCTGCTGGTAAAATTGACAGCACGTTAATAATCTGGCCGTTGCGTGCGTTTTCGTATTTAGGACATTTTCCTCAGTCGATTCAGTAGTTGAACAGTCGTATCACTCAAAAGCAAAATTCGTAATCAGTTAACTTGTTGTCGAGTCCATTAAACTTGGGACATAAATACTTGTCTGCATGCACAAATCTACTAATTCAGACTACAATTTTCAGTTATAGAAACTAACAATGACTCTTGTCACCAGCAGGGCAGCGTAGTTGTCTAGAACTTCTCTCTATCGTGTAAAATCGTTTGGCTGGGAAGCCCCAAATAATTTAATAAAACTGATAATTTATTACGTTCCCAAATGGCGGACATCCTTTCAATCGAAAGACAGAGCTAGTCCTTCGTCATATTTTATATTGCCCGGTACGTCAATTTTGCTTTCAAGACCGTGAGTTATTGATGGCGACACATATTAAGCCCAGCCCGTTTTGCGCCGATTATTTTTCATCATTTCATTTAAAGAATAATCTATATCTTTACACAGCAAGTCTAAAGGCAACATCCCGAAAAAATAACAAGGTCTGTTATATACCGCGCTGACTTCTGCCCATTTCGAATGATAAATCTCGCTTGACAAAAGCAATTGGATGAGGGCAGCTGATAGCACTAAACTGGACCATACAAAACGCTTTGTTAACACTAACATATGAGGCAACAAGTCATAAATAACCCACTATGAAAAAATATATTTTGTTGGTTATAATATATTAAATCGAGGGTTTGAAAAATGATTGCAATTTTTTCCCTTGGAAGGAAATTACAGGACGCGGGTGGGGGAGAGGCTGAGGGAGTCTCCTCTCGCTCCTAGCGGTCTTAATAAGGAACGTTTGTGCGTCAATAACTGATTTATCGCACATCCTGATAGTCCAGTTTTCTGGTCAATACCAACATTTGCTCTTACACAGAGACATTCCTGGTGCAACCGAATTCCTCGTGCTTCGGGCACTTAACTTTACTTCCAAATTCGGGCCTTATCAGGTGGCCGTTTCAGCTGAATTGCGATAGGCCAAACATG
Organism: Euwallacea similis; assembly: GCF_039881205.1. NCBI lineage: Eukaryota > Metazoa > Arthropoda > Insecta > Coleoptera > Curculionidae > Euwallacea > Euwallacea similis. The sequence continues at coordinate 908,041 of NC_089630.1, forward strand.
ACTTGACGAAGCCAATTAAGGCCAGTTTAGATAATTAATTAGGGCTTTTGCTACTCGTTTGATGACCTCTCGACATGGCCTAGTAATGGCAGAGACTCTTCGAAAGACAGCTGTAAGGTTTTTGTTTGAGAAGCAGCATTTCCCCATCTAAACGACTAGTAAATAAACAATCTTGACGTCGCTTATCATCATAACGTTCCTTAGAACCCCAGACTTCAGTTCGAATTCTGTCGACTCTAATGCCAATTAGGCAGCATGTGCTGAAATGCGGACGCTTGTGCGGGCGTATAGATGTACATAGATCCACTCGATGTCTAGAGCCTTTTTAATCCTTAAGTCTGCCGTTTTGAGTATACCGACCCCGATTGGGGCTTAAGTGTCTCAATTTATCGAAATCATCATCGGCATAGACCTGCCTAAAGTCTCATTGATATGCAACAGCGCAACACGTGAGTACACAATTAATAGTTCATTACACCTCTCAGCAACCGAATTTTCAACACTATCAGGTTTAACATTCTTCAAAACGTTTAAAGTGCCCATTTTGATAAGATAATAACAATAACGATCTTTTCGTTTGTGTTCGTATTGTGGCTGTGATTGCCCGAAGCTTGAGTAGTGCTTGTAAAACGATCTGAAATATAAGTAGATGCCCAAGAATTTTCTTAAAGCTTTGACGTAACAACATAACGTGAAAAGTAGTCAAGCAGCAGCAGCAGCAGCAAAATGGGGCCAAGAAGCAGTCATGCGATATTAGCCCTGCTTTGGGTGTTAACTCACATTCAACCCAGACAGTGCCTTAACGTCTTAGCAATAGTGGGGCACCCAGGCAAAAGCCATTTCGACGCTTTTGCAGCCCTGTTCAACGAGCTCGCAGATCAAGGCCATAATTTGACCATATTGAGTCATGTCAAACCTAGAAATTCTAGAAATATTAGGGTGAGTTGTGTTGCTTTTAATCTACTACGACCCCTGAAAGTCGCTTTCTAGAGTGTCTTATTAAGGGAAAGCCAACCAATGTTGCATGCAATCGACCTCACCACAGTAGGCGATAGAGGGGTGTCTTTCCCTTACAAACAACTAAAGCTATTAAGGCAATTTGCCTCTGATAATTGTCCTGTGGACCTGCAAAGGCCGCAGTTGAGGGCATTCCTGGAAGAAAATAACCACTATGACGTAATTCTTGGGGAAATGTTTAATACTCTCTGCTACAATGGGATGATTAGGAAGTTTGAGGCTCCATTTATTGGTAAAGAGGTCGTGTAACTGCTGCAATTTAGAGAAGTCACTGATTTGTAGGTTTGTCTTCCTGTTCCTTTTTGGCGTGGCACTATGACTGGTATGGAATTCCGTACAATCCTGCGTATATCCAGAACCTGCTGGGAGGTTTCAGAGCCCCCATGTCGTTTCTGGATAGGGTTAGTAATACTGTAACGCACTATGTTACCGTCTTCTGGTAAGTAATTTAAGATACGCCATAAAGTTCTAGGGACTTGACAAGACGCTCCTGATTTCTCTGCCCCGAGTGTAAAGTTCATATAGTTAATTATCTTAAAAACTGCTAGAGATCGTTTTCAAAAAATAGCTGGCACTTTCAGGTATTATCTGGCAATGGATGGAGCTGCGAAGGACTACTCAAGATATTATCTCGATCTTGAACCTGCGGACCCTAGAAATGTCAGCTTAGTCTTGGTGAACAGCCATTATGTCATTGATGGAGTTATGCCCTTGCCTCCCAACGTAATTGAGGTCGGAGGTTTACATCTCGGGAAAAACAAAAAGCCAAAACCATTACCCGTGGTGAAAAATAACGTCAATTATATAATAATTCAAATACCCTAACAACTTACCCGCCTTTCAGGATATAGAGGACTGGATAAATAATTCAGATGCAGGAGTAATCTATTTCAGCCTTGGATCCATGATCAAAAGCGACACGTTTCCTGAGGAGCAGCTAAGGGCGTTTATAAGGGCGTTTGCCAAACTGCCTCAAAGGGTTTTGTGGAAATGGGAAAACGACACCATGCCCGACAAGCCGGACAATGTAATGATTAGGAAATGGATGCCGCAGTTCGATATTCTGTGTTAGTTTACGTCGAGAATATCTATGCGAACATGAGAATTAAAATAATTCACATTAGGCCACTCAAACGTGAAACTTTTCATATCTCACGGGGGCTCATTAGGAACTATGGAAGCAGTGCATTGTGGGGTACCTATAGTTGCAATGCCGCAGTTTGGGGACCAGCTGTACAATTCTTACGCCATTCAGAACAGCGGAGCAGGGCTGGTCCTCCATTTGCAGAGCGCCACTGAGGAGGTCATCACTGAGACCCTTGAGAAAGCTTTGAGTGTTGAGTGAGCTCTTTTTCGAAGGTTTCAATGAACGTTTAGCTATTTTTGGAGTAATTTAGGTTAAGGCATGAAGCAAAACTTGTCTCGAAGAAGTTTAAAGACCGTCCCTTACATCCCTTGGACGCAGCGATATTCTGGATCGAACATGTCGCCAAATTTAAGGGCGCTGAGCATATGAGGTCTCCGGGGATAGATTTGCCTTTTTACCAATATTACTTGCTCGATATTTTGGCTTTTATAGCCCTTGTAGCTGTAGTGTTTATTTTTGTCATATACAAAGTCGCAAAGGGCGTGTTATGTAGGCCAAACCAGGCAGTGAAGTATAAACCTTTGTAAGTTAGGAATGAAACTTCGTTCCTCGATTAAACCGCTCTCGCTGAGTAAGACGAAATAAAACTTCCTCTTCATTTGACTTTGATTTCGACAAATCCAAACACAATAGAACAAAAGAGGTCCTGAGCAGTTCAATCACGTTTTACAGCACATTTTCGGGGCTGGAGATTCCGAGTTTCGGAAACTAGTTGTTAAGTGCTTCGGCCGGCCGGAGGCGTCCTGGATTTAGTTTTATTTAGAACCTCTGTCGATATTTGTGGCCCGCAGTTAATGAAGTTAAGGACGAACAAAGTACTTTTCCCTGTTTTCTGTGTTTCCTGACAGGACGCTGTCGGAAACCCTTAATTTAATCACCTCACTGACTCAACGAACTTGTGTTACTTCAGTTGATTTGATTCGAGTAATTGGTACCTCTACAACTGGAAATTGATCCAAAACAAAGCTATGAGGAATCTGGGGCCAGCAAATACGAGAGTCTGGACCAACCAGATTTCAGAAAAAACCCAAATAAAATCCAGCAATTCCAGATAGCGCCACTAAATAATAAAACACACAAAGAGGCTTAGAGCTTGAATAATAGGTTTTCCATTCTCTATTAAAGGAATTTTCGAAACGGCACCGTGTCGGCTATTCTTTCAGGTTTCCCTGACTTGGGGCTCACTGGTAATTATGTTCTTAAATCTTGATTTAGTGGTTTCGTTGCTATGCCGTTATAAATCAAGCGATATTAAAACAACCGCTTGCCGGGATTTTTCCTAAATTTTAGTGGAAAGCCCCGTTTTGTTTCATGTGGAGTTGCGGAACCATAAATTCTTCCCCATAGCGAAGGAAAGGTCTAAATTAAAGCACTAATTTTAAATTGAAATGTGTGGGGAACGTTTAGGGAGGTTTGTCACGAATTTACCTCTAATGGCCATAAAAACATTTCGGATTCTTTAGGAATCAACTTTTATCGGAAACTCCTAAAATGACCCAGAGGAACTAATTGTGTTTAGGGAATCTCGAGGGGCAACACTGAAAGTGCATGGAGACTTCTTCGAATAATTCAACTTGAGATTTCTAGACAACCATTCGAGATTTTCGAAGGAACGTTCTCAGCAAAAATGCTCTTCATGGGTAGTAGAATCTAGTGCAATCATAAAATTGATGATGCACTATTAGAAAAATCGGAATTGGATGCCCTACGCTTCAGTAAACTTTAATATCCATGAAAACTCTCCCTCCCAATTCAGCTCGCGATATCTCGAAAACTACTAAAAATCTGTATGGGAACATTTCTAGCCATAACTCTTCCTTTGGACAGTAGAATCTAATGGAATTAGAAAGAACAGGGTATACTATTGCAAAAATCCAAATTAGAGGCCTGTATACATGCATAAGCTTTTAAAGTTCTGGAAAGTGCTTCCTTCTAATTTAGATCGCGATATCTCGAAAACTACTGAAGATGGCCAAAAATTCTCCTCATGGATAGTCTATTGTCTAATAATGCCCTAAGATATACTGCTTAAAAATACGAATTAGCAACTAACTCTGGAAAATGCATTTCCTTACAACGGACATAGCAATAAAATACCTCGAAGCGAGTTCGCACACTCTTTATTGAATTAATAAATCTTATAGGGCCTTTGGACATATTTCTTAAACATCCGAGTCCATCCAATGAAACAATCCCCTTTAAAGTTCACCTCCAGACTCAAAAATGCATTAATGTTCAAGAAGATATATTATGAATTTGAGACTGTCTCTCATGTGACGTTCTAAAGAGTGGCATCTTCATTTGGAATAGGGTCCCTTTGGGAAAGTCAAACCCTTATCAAGCAAAGAAATTAGGTTAATCAGTCCCTTACAAATATGTCACGAAATTGGTCCCCAACCTCATCATCCGGTTGTGAGTGAGCAGATTGGCCTCATCGAGCCCCCTAGGGGTTTGATGCTCCAGTTGTATTTGAGCTCTTCTTCGTGAGCAACGCTATCGGTATCTGGAGTTATATTTGATAGAATTAAGCTCAAGGTCCCCAAAATTAACCTAGAAATGTAGTATTGACTCTTCCAGCCACACCGTCGTAGAAAAATATATAAAAATAGACATCGGTGAACTTTGCCATTTGCTTTCCTTCCTGAATGACGCTCCGCGTGTATTGATTATCACTGTTAAACTGATAATTTCGTAGTATTATGGGTGAAAACTCACCCTGATATATCTGCCTAAATTGCTTTCAAAGGTGGAATTCCCCACATAAATTATTCGGATTTATTTCCTAACTTCTAGGGTTGTAACTGTAGGTTTAAGGTTAAAGTTGACCGGAACCAAGGAGTCTAAATTGCCGTCAGCTGTAACTGTATATTTCTTTAAAACCTCCACGGCTGCAGACAAAATTGATGATAAAATAAAAAAATAATAAAAATAAACATTTTTTAAATTCTAGTAAAGTTAGAACTAAAACACCTGCAGCTAAAGATAGTTTTTCCTCAGAGTTTACTACAATCGTCATGGGAACTTCAGAGTAGTTTCCAGACTCGAAGATTTAATTCATAAGTTGAGTTATGAAGGGATCTGGATGTTGAAGCTCCATGACTGGCAGGGATAATTCTTCAGACCAAATTCGTACAGTACAGAATATGAGGCAAATGAACGTATTACAGAGAGTCCTGTTGAGGATTTATCGATGGCTTCTGAGTTCAAGCCTTGAAGATATGATACAAGCCCTATTGTCGATGGTTCGTTGAAGGACTCGTTTACTTTCTGAGCCAGACCCAGAGCATAATTACATTACAAATTATAAAGATTATTGTCAAAGACTCATATATTCGTTGGAGAATCGCTTTTGATTATGGCGGTTTTAACCAATCCTGAGATTAACCATTAAAAAGTTGCAGATTTTAGAATAAACTGGAATAGCTAGAGTTTATAGTTGTCACCCAACAGAAGATCCTCCAGCACTTTGGCCTGCTATTGTGATCCTTCCACTGTCTGCTCGAAATAAGTGAATGTTTTGGTAAGTCCATGTTAAAGTTAAATAATTGGTGGGTAATGTTAAAATATTAGTCTTCCAAAACAACGTTCTCTGGAACATTCAGGTCTCCAGTAGTTGCAAATCCAGATTTTTCATCTCATATTTCGGATTTCTGGATAAGAGTTACATACGAATCTAAAGGTATGGACGCAGTAGTTGGCGGTCACCATCACAATATCTTCTGCGATCCAATATTGAGGGTACCAGTCTGCACAGCTGTTTATGAAACCTCCAATGTAGATCCAGAATATCACTGGTACTTGAGTTAAAATTTTTTTCTGCAGGGGGCGGTTTTAAATGCGCTGAAGACTCTGCCAGACTCTATTCAGAATTTGAGTGAACATATCCAAATGCAAGCAATCCTCATGCTCCCTCGCAAAATCCAGAGTCATTAAGTAGCAGCAGTGTTTTAATTTTGTAGTTTCCAGAGCTCTGTCCCATTTTTCTTCTGAAAGTGGAGCCTAAAATTAGATATTTCTGGAAATATTTACTGCAGCTTTACTGGTGCCCTTGTTATTCGGATAGAGGGAAATGTTTGAGACATAAATTCTTGTTTGTGAAAGAGGGTCAAATCCATTTTAGTAACTACGTGACAGTATTAGGGATGCAATAAGGGAATTCTGGATGCTTCAAATAATAAAGTTTATACCTGAAATCGTAAGCCCCCTTAAGAGGGCTTGGGGCAAAGGGAATACCTTCAAATGCATGATAAGGCTTGTTAGTGGAACTCAGCAATTCATACCCTTTTATCTGCCCTTTTGGTAGCTCTGCTATCAGCTGAGCGGTCTGAAATGCAATTTTACCCTATCCTCCTACTCTCAGAGTGGTGCAAAGTAAATCAAACGACTTCAGGATGAGAAGGATTTTGTTTTTAATTTCGTGGTGGGGCAATATCATTGATTAAAGCTCTTTCCGCGGGGCCCAATTTCTATTGAACCTGGATCGCTGTTACCTTTGTATGTAACTTCAAAAATGCCTAGTCAAACACAATTTCGTGATGACAAATTATCCTTCCACAAAGCAACGAAAACTGTCCAGCATCGAAATCCCGCTTCCAGATCAAAGCTGACACAGAGTGTTTGCAATTCTCTTGGGGTTATATAGTCTAATTTGCAATTGCAAAGCGCATCCAGAATGTAATTACCGACTACACTTAATAACAACATGCATGCTCTTGGGCTATTTCATGAGTTGACATCGTTTTAATTCGAATTCTATAATTTTTGCTCGGACAGATGTATTCCAGAGAATCCAGAAATTTTTCGCCTTTCCTTTGTATTTTCGGTCCAAACACCACGTTCCCGTGCAAATCTAATTACGGGCTAACTTCGTGCCCTTTTCAAAATGAAGGTAGCTGCTAAGTGCTTCAGCTTCAACCGTCATTAGATTAGATGTTTTAGTTCGACTTGAATTGTAGCTGGTCAGAAACTATGGATTGCTCTATAAACATCGAAAGCCAGAGAGAGTTTTACCGACAGAGGGTGATCTGAAAATACTAGGGGCAAATTCATTTTATGTGACGGCATGGTTCTTATTTTAAAAATAGGAGCTCTGGACAAAAATATATCGTGAATCTGGAATATAGAGGCTTATTCTGGAGTGCTTCTGCAATAAATTTTAAAGCCGCAATATCGAATTCCACTAATAGTACACCCTGTATTTTATAATTCCATTAGGTTCAACTGTCCATAGGGGGAGTTTTTGCTATTAATGTTCCTATAGAAATCTTCAGTAGTTTTCGAGATATTTAGTGCTGAACCGGAAGGGAGAGTTTTTGCAGGTTTAAAAATTTGCTAAAGCTTTGAGACTTCGCACTGGAATTACACCGTTTAAAGGAAGAAAGGATTATGTTGTGATTAGTAAGGAAATGAATATTTCGCACAATTTGGAAGCTGGGTTTCTACATATTCCAAAAACTAAAACAATGCAGAAATCGGAAAGTCATGCAACGAGGAGGTCTTTAACAGCACCTGGAAACCCTTATACTTTAGTTTCAATGAAATTTCCAATTGCAGAATGGTCGTCGACGTCAAAATATACTAAAAAAGAAATTCGAAGGAGCAAAAGAAGGATTTTGAAAGAAGAGAAATAGAGGAGAGGGTCGCGGTGAAGGTAGAGGGTTTTATAGAGGGAACTTTGAGTCAAATGATTCACATGTCCATTTAATAAGCTCTGGCCTCCTGGTTATGGTTCTACAGAATCTCAATTGATCTTTCTCCTGGATCTGGAATACTGCTGAAGTTGAACCCATTAAGCAAACCTAATCACGTGGATACTACATCTTGCAATAAAGCTCTGCTTTTGCTGGTGGCCTGTTCTTAATGGATCGTCGGCTATTATATTGATTGCGTTCAAGAGTCACCTGTAACTCAGTGATTGATAGCTTCCTGAGCTCTAAACATGATTACTCTTAAAAGGGCGCGCTGTTTCTTACAAAAGCGGAAAGGGGCGATCCGAGTTATATTTATGTTGTCCTTTTGTGTGAGCTCGACTTTGCCTGTCATAAATATAACTCAAATTGTAGAAAAACCTTTTCCATATTAACGCGGGTATCTCAGGTTTAAATCCTCAAACGAACTGGATCGAGGATTGAAAATAGGTTTTTCTTAAACTCCTTGCTACGGGTCTAAGATCGTAAGACGAATTCAAAGAATACGACAATTCCAACAAAGAGGATTCCGTTAAGCCTATTTTAAGGGTATTTACGATGTACCCTCCCTGAAATCGATATCGGAAGACAGCAGGGATTCAATTAAAGTTGGATATTCTCTAAAGCTCTTTACAGGCAGTAGAAGTTTCCTCTTTTTTTTTGGAGGCAATCGCGTTTAGCGCCCAGGAAGTCATCAATCACGGGCCTACAGGTGACTGAGAAATGCAATCAGTATAATGGTGACAAGTTTTCGAAGCGCAAAAAGGAGTCGTCTATTTGAGCCGCTCTCTTTTAGAGCTGATGGATATGAGGAGGGCCTTTATTACGCCGGTTTTATGTATTTTAAAGTTTCGGCCCTGAAGGCAAGCAATTCTTTTGAGAAATAAAAAATTTATTAATCTAGTACTTCAGCTCGTTCATCAATCACCCGGCTACAGGTGTCTCTGAAGGCAATCTGGTGTGTATTAAGGAAATCGATTGGACAAAAATCTGCCTTATACAGAGCGCATTTTTCAGGAGTTTGAGTCGTTCTCAAACTTATTTACTTTGGAACGTTTTCCATGTGTTTTTATCGCGCCGCAATAAAACATGCAATAATTCAGCGGCAAAACAAGTAAACATGTTCTTATCACGACCGCCTTATTTGGCAAAGTTGGCTTTATGGTCCCAAAAACTGAGTGGAAGTCGTGGCAATTCAAACTTCCTAAACTTAATCTATCGCCACTTAGAGAAGCCGTGTAAATATTCACTAGTGGTATTTGAGCAGCAGCAATCTCCCGAATAAAAATATAGAAGCTTGAAGCATTTTTCTGAAACTGTCTTAGAACATTTTAAAACATGTTTAAACCTTTAATTTACAGTTTATGCTGAGGGAGCTAAAACACCTCCTTTTCCATCGAGAGGCAGGAAATTTGACTTCCTTAAATTGGATATCTTGTATATCATTAGGCTTTTGAATCTTGTTAAGTTTAAAGGAGATATTGTTCAAGCGTAGTTCTATATCAATCTCGAGCAGTTTTCGACATATTGATAATGGGTATGTGCGGAGAAAGCTTCGAACATGTTTATTTTTATTCACAGGCAGGAAACTCGTACGACCTAGTTACATTAAGGGCCTTATTACGCAAAACTATGCGTTTCCCAATCGGAAACATAAATAGCTTTTTATTCCCATTCAAACTCACCAAACTTCCTAAGTCTAATCTAGCTCCACTTAAGAAAACCGTGTGATATTCACCAGTTTCATTTGAGCCACACCACTCTGCTAAACCAAAGACATTTTAGCTTGAAAGATTTTTCTGAAACCCACTAAAGAACGATATTACAGTATTTTTTTATCCCTTTGAAACTGAGTGGTCTATCTCAAGTTACAGCATTAACCGACACAAAGCTGTGTAATATTTCACGCGTCAGGTGTCATCGAATGAACGAGCAGACGTTTGCGTAAAGTGTTATTTATGGAAACTCTAATGTTCAAAGCCTCATATTCGTCATTTTAACATAATGCTTTATCTCTGTTACAATGTTTTTGCTCGCTTAAGGGAAGGCGTAAAGTGAACCTGACAAATGTGGGTCGCCTTTACATTTCACAACATTTTGATTAATAAAGAACGAATGTTTAAATATACGAAGTATTGATTAAATGCCCCATTTGATCTGTGTGTTTGCTCTATGAGCTGATTCGTCTTATCTGGGATCAAAGGACGGAGCTTCTCGTTAATTTAGCTGTCATAAATATTTCATGCCTGCACGGCCAACTTCATTAGTTAGAATTCAAACTTGGTTAAAGGTACATCATTCCCTACGCAGAGTTCAAGTTAAAACGTTCTTTTGATGTAATGGTGTAATTAAAAATTGTGTTTCCCTTGACGTGTGCTGCAGGAAGAAGGAGGGCATATATTGATAGAATAGGAGAAAATTCATACAAACAATTGAGTGGCAATAACTAAATTTCAATAAATAAAAGTGTTATCTACAAATCAAGCCACAATTATACAACTCGCGGCCTCAATCGTTCTAAAGACTCATGCAAACATATTTAGAGCGATGAAGGACGCGAGTTTTCAAATTACAACGTCCAAGAAGTTCCTCACGATCTTCGATATGATCCAAATTTCAAGTTGTATAAAACAAAAATTCAGTTCTTTAAATATGTAAAAGCGTCTTTTGCAGTGTTCGCTGAAGCTTCAACTCCATTCCTTCTTGAAACTCTCCCCCGTTTGCCTGGAGAAATAACATCTTAGGGCTGAAATCAATCATTCCTCATTTAAGTTTCAATGGTTTAAAATTCATATTTAATTTCTAAACTCTATATATAGCCCGGAAGAACTTTCTCAAATTGAGGAAGTTCCCTAATGATTTATATCCATTTCTGCACCTATGATTTCCCTCTTGCAGTAAAGGGAAATGTGATCTTAAGTGCTTAGTGTTTTTCAGAAATCTTTTAGGGACACCCTGTACATTGATGTTATATTTTTAAAGCCTATTAGTAGTAATATAATTGATTTCGAGCGGTTCTGGCGACATGACCAGCATTGTGTTTGAAAGTTAAACATATTGAATGATACACCCTGTATCATGTTATGTTTTTGAGCCTTACTGATTTTTTCAAAATAGATAGTCTTACAAGAATCTAGAGCAGTTTTTGAGATATTGCAGAGTTTGTGTCTTCACGAATGCGATTCTACATTCAGAGCGATGTGGCCATCGATTTTCCAAATTTTGCGCATCAAGCTTTATGCATTTTATCGAAATTTAGGTTACTCGGGAAACTTCCCGTTCGAAAATATCCCTGTGGTAAAAATATCGAGATCTTTGTCCATTCCTATCCCCGTCTTTCCCCAAAAACTCGCCTTATCCATCGATCTTGTTTCATGTATTCTACGGGAATCCGCAAGTACTTTCCATATTAAATATAAATCTCGGAGCAAGCATAAAATATTAACTGCCAATCTTGTGCTGAACTGCTTGCCTAACTACCAAAGTTTTGTAATCGGGAAACAAGGGAAGTTTAGAATTCCCCAGTCGTCTCCTTTGTGTTGAATAAGTAAATCATGTATTTTTCTGCAGCGAAGCGAATGACACGTCAAGTTAGATTGGATATAAATCAATAAATAAAGTATTTGCTTGTGTGCATTGGATATTTTTAAATGTAATGAGGCATTCAAAATCGACAAGCTATGGCTTTCCCGGCTGACGGCTCAGTAAACCTCTTCCGTTGTCTTAAGCTTGGAATGCTGCTTCAGGGTTGTTAGTTGATCCTTTTCCCATTTCCGTATTTCTCCCTTTAAATGGGTTTCCGCTCATGTGCCTTTCGGAAAAATTCTAACTATCGATTAAGCAAAGATCATGCTTTTTACACCTCAGAAAGCAAAATCCTGGGAATAATTATTGTAAAGTTAAGTTGGAGCCCACTCAAAGAAGTTGCGTAACTGGAGTTTCTTTCACTTTTTGTTTCCCGTGCTGCACACTCCAATGTTAAGCCCTTTTGTCGAGTGTTGCGCCCTTAAAAATCTACGAGTACCCTCAAAAGAACTAGAAATGTTACCTTGATGCCAACTTCGAATGGCACTTAACCTTGCTATGTCAGCATTTTTTCCCTGGTCAAGCGCGTTATAATTTAATGAAAAAGTGTTTTAAAACAATATGAAACATTAATGTATATTAAAAGCATTGTTTTCTCGGAACTTTGGCCACGTTTCTCCATTAACATTTCGCCCTCCACGAAACTAATTATTATTGTTGTTTCGGTGTAGTTTGGACGCAGTTTCTCTTCTTTACAAATTAAACTGTAATTTTAGCATAGCCCGGGGGTGGTTTTAAGCATTTTAAAGTTAATTTTATTCATGAATTTCCTCAGTATTGTCTCCGAAACGTTAAATATCAAAGAAGGAATACTTTACGTCCGCTTTTGCCTGCTGCTTCGCTAATAGCACCCATTCAGCATGCGTAGCGAGTCGCGTTTAAATATGTATACTGAGCGTTGACAAATAAGGTTACTGTCTTAAGGAACCCATTTAAATATTAATGCGTAAATGTGAATAACGACACGAAAACAGAAAGTTACTTTCGAGAAATTAAATTTGCTTATTCGGGTCGGAAATTTGTAATTTAAGTTTCTTCGTCTGAGCCCCGATGTGTAGCTCCATAATTACTGGGAATGTGATGGACATAGAGGAGGTTCTGGGCTATCCAGCAGTAAAAAATCATCGTTCTATTTTGTCCCCAGCAGGAGTTAACGATTTTTCAAAAATTTCAGTTTCTGCTTTAGAACTGCGCTCGTTTAAGCTTTGTCGTCTGAGCCCCTCCATGTAGCTCTCTAAAGCAGAAACTCCCTTATTGGGAAATTGAATTATATATGTTACATTAATGAAAATGTTTCCTCTATACTGATGTATTCTTGTTTTTGGTCGAGAGTCTTCTCGTTGAGGTTTATTTACCGCATGCAGAGCTCTGGAAGGAAGCTGAATTTGTAAGACCTCTACAAAAGATATCGGGCGCTTTCCAATACAGTAAAAGCTCATAATTTAGGGGTCTAAAACATTACTGGCCACTAACTTCGACAAAAATAAGGTTAGCGCTTCGAGTTGCTGGTTTCCGCCGATAAGGTGAAAATAGACTTTTTATCGCCCTAATTCCTCTAGAATGTTTATGGCTCTTAGTGTAATAGCTTCTAAATTTGTTTCAGCATTTATCTCCTCCTAAGGGTGATGTATTGAATCAATTTGTATTTATTCGAAAGCCCAGACATTCTAAAATCTTCCTCATTTATAAACGCAACCGCAATGAAAGCCCTCATTCCCGGGCTAAATAAAACATGTACAAAAATGAGATTGAGAAAGTTACAGAAAGCATCCTGATGGAATGAACATCTCAAGTCAAGTTGGTGACTTTTTATTTAATATTGCACAGCCTGTTCTGTCGATGGGCTACGTGCTCTTCGTATTCCCTACTCTAATTTATTTGGCCTCGTATGTTGACGTCAAATTTCAGAGAGTGTTAGGGAATTGCCCAAATCCCACGGTATGTTTTCTGATGTGCTGCTTGGCTTCACATTGCGCCTCTATCTCCCATATAAGACGATTTTCGATAGCAGCAACATTCTCACATTATTTGAGACTCGAGTAAGTAGATTGAAAATGTTTGAGTATTGAAAGTGAGGCGCGATAAGTGCTATGTAAATCTATGAAAATTTAAATTGTCTGCATAGCAGGGAAACGCGTGTCTCAAGCGGGGACACCATTTAATGCAGCAAGTACCTTAAAAATGACTAACAAACATTTGCTATAACGACCTGCAGTACCTCCTTTCTTCGCCCGGGCCACACTATGTTGATCCATAATTTCTTATTCGAAATCTAAAGTTTATAGAGCGTATTCAGAGCCATTGAGCTGGAAAGGACATGTCGGTTGTTTGGTATTTGTTTGAGTTTGTTTGCCCGCACCCCTCTACGTTCCTCCATAATTTCTTATCTATCTCTTTCTCTTTCTGTAAACGTGACGATTATGGAGGAGATTCATGGCTATCCACTGGAAAAAATGTCGCTTTCACTCATTCTCAGCAAAAATTATGATTTTTCGATCATTCTAGTTTCTGCTTATAAATTTACAATCGTTCGGATTTCTTTGCTTGAGTTTCTCCATGCTGGCTCATAAATTTTTACTGGAAAGCGGACAACTGCAGAGGAGATAGAGTGCTGTCGTAAAAATGTAGCTATAGCTCATCCCCTGGCAAAAAATGGGTATTTCCCCCTTTGACATTTTTCGAAAAAAAATCGAAATTTTCGATGTGTTGTTTATTGGTCCAACGAACTCATATGGGTCTCATATTGATCGTGAGTATTCAGTTGTGGTCGCGGAGCCTCGGAAAGGCATTTTTTGCAACAGTCCTTTTTGGCCCCAAAAATCGCAGAAATTAAAAACCAAAATGGTGCTGGAGCTCGGAAACTTGAAAAGATATTGACATGCGGTTTGAGGCATGTTACAGAGCTCGCCGAGAGGATTAATTTAGTGGTAGTAGTTACGATTTTTTCAAATTTGTAACTTCCGATTTCCACCCGTTGTCAAGCTTCTTCTTTAGAGTCCTTCAAGTTGCTCCACAATTTTTCCTGGAAGCTCTGCAGATGGAGCTCCGTAGAAGTTTTTCGAAACATTCTTCATGTATTTGTTGTTCCAAATTTGTCAGGAAAATTAATCGAACTCCGCAGATTTGAGGTCCCAGAATTTGGGAAGAATTATAGCTTTAGTTTTGTTGGGAACTTGAAATTTCAAATGTAGAATTTTGCCCAGAGGTTGTAAATCATTAATATAATAGATTCCCGTTACGGTGAAACAGTGCGCCATTGGAGCACAGTTGCCAAGCTTCGGCGAAAACCTTAGATGATTGGAATTTCAGAGGAGGGTAATTAGTATGTTTCGATTATTCATTATTAATTTACTATGGTTCGGAAGTTACATCGCAAAAGAGCAATGTAAATTCCATTCGAGTCCAGGCAAAGACATGCATTTTTAAAAGAAAATATCGGTTACTTTCCGAGAAGCACACATTGTGGAGAGATATAACAAACGAATACAAATACGTGAGAATTTTATTGCAAAATTTTATTTTGTGTTTCGAGATCAGGTGCTCGAGACTGCACATATAAATAATGTGCATCTTGCAGTTATTGAATCAGGTTCTATGTGTATTTCTATCAAATCTCATCGCTCGTATTGAGATCATAGACAAAGAAAACTACTTACAGAGCAATGAATGAAGCCCATGTTTTCCTGCTGTGTCCCAAGAGAGTCGTTGCTCCGTTCTTTTATTTCAATTAAACGGGAGCCCTGGGGCGATGCCACGGACGTGACTCAAAATACAAATTGAAACTCCATTGTTTTGGGGAAATAATTGGATAAAACTTTTTGGGCCATTTTGGAACTTCGACAGATGTACTGCATATGTGATCTCTAAACTGCCGTCAATTGGGGCCGTTTCGCCGCTTCTCAAATATAAAGGACTGTGCAAAAAAGCCCCTTTGTTCTTATTCAGAATGGCCCTCCTGCTTAAAAAATAATGAGCGAATATTAAGTTAAGAAACAGATCCGTCATTATATTTAAATATTCTCTTAAGGGGGAACTTTTTCTGCGAGCAAGAATAATAAAGAACCAAAAATTACGTTGGATATCATTTTCATTCCATTATTTTGACTGCCGTCGGGATTATACTGAAGATTGCGAAATACAAAGCTTAGGCTAATCAGATATTCAGCAGCGTTTTTCTCATTTTGTCCCATTTTAAAAAGATAACAAAATCCCATTATATTCTTATTAAACTGCACCTAATACCAACATCTGTCCGCTGTAATGAATCACATTCGGTGTATTTAGGGGAAGCATCTGGATTTCCTCAAAGTTGGAGAGTGATTTCGAAGGTAAATTTCCCTTTTGTGAGAGTTATTTGACACACGTGTTACTCGGGGCTTTTCAGGATTATGAGATTTAGAAATGATACCGGCTTTACCACCCACGTCAAAATTTATTCCAGGAAATGGGGTTTTTAAACTATCTGGTATTTTTCGTCTGCCTCGAAATATAAGGAGTGAACATCCGTAGAGATTCAAATTTCTTCGTTTCCGATCACCGGTGTAAACTACACATAAAACTGATATTTAGCAAATCGCGTCTCTTCTCCACAAAAGCTAAAATACGGGCTAGCTTGGGGAGAACTTACGATGCGACTGCTAGGTGGTCGACGACTTTGAAGATTGCCACGAGGAGGTAATTTGGAGCAGAAACGTGAGAGTAGACACACATACCAAAAAATCTGGCAGATAATGTGGACACTGCTGCGTAAAATAATAAGACAGAAGTAGAGACTTGGAGCTTGAGATTAAGATAGAGACATAAAGAGAGAGAGAGAGAGAGAGATGAAGAAATGCAGCAGGTATAGATATTTAAGACATATTTTGAAATACCAAACGTTGATCCCTAAAACAAATCGGTTGCTCGAGTTGCGTATTCCTGTACAAAGGGCTTTGCCTGTCCTCCCTACGGTAGTTGAAAAACAAAATCCCTGTTTGGATATTTCCAAGTAGTTCTCGGGGATAAAAGGATTACAAATGCCCTTAAAATTTCTTCACTGTCCGATGTAGTCGTAAAGCTATTATATCGACTATATCCGGTAAAAATGATGATCCAACAAATATGGGACTTCCCGCCTTTATAGATTGGTTACGTGAGAGGAAAACGTACCCTATTATTTATTGACTTTGGCGCAAACCTTAAAAGATAACAGGAAAATTAGTGGTTCGGCATTCCCGTTTATATTCCGATCTTTCACTTGATGACGTACAAACTGTATTGTAGCCAAACACGCACAAAGGTAAAGTAGTTCCATGTACCTATTCATTTCAATCAAAACTTGATGGACCTCAGAGAGAGATCCCCTGGGAATGAAAATTCCCCGCTTTAAATTTAATAAATGAAAAGCTCTCTCTGAGTTCGTCAGATATAAAAGGACTTGTTTGTTTCCATATTTTTACGTTAAAGCAAGTTTGTGTGTTTTCCCAACATGCTCCGGTTTTATTTCATTACTTTCAGAGTTTTCACGCTACACGGTTTCATAAAAATATTCCTTTGAGACGGATTTTCGGAATATGTGATTTTATAGGAAATATCTTGACTAATTCCTGCAGCACTAAACCCCGCAGGACACTGAGCGGAAATGGCGACAAAATTAAAAATAATATCTCAAGGCGGAGACAGGAAATTGCTCTATATCAGTGATGCTGGGATAAAATTCCATTAGGATAACATGGCCGGAAAATCTGTGTTTAATATAAAAATAATAAGGTGTGCGGAAATTTCGTCATGGATGGATTTTAAAATGACTGTAATGGAAAAGCGAAGAAAGAAGGTCGATAAATCGGGTCTGGCATCGACGTATAAGTATAAGAGAGAAAAATTGTTTTTCATTAAAAGAGAAAAAAACGTATTTATTAATGAGTTTATTAAATCCAAACTGCACTAGACTGATACGCGATAAAAACTCTGAAGTAGTGAGATCAAGCAGAAAATTGGATGGGATTCGACTTTTTGTTCATACTAAAAACTACAATTTTTTCTGTGCCCTTCCGCCTCCTCTAAGCTCCCTGATTAAAATTTTCGGACAAACTCCTGAAGAAGCGTTTCGAAGCAGAAACGTGGCGCTGCATGACAAAGTAGAGAACCTTGGGGTAAATTGTAGACGGTGGGCAAAATAAATTTTTATGCAAACAAAAAGCAAAAAACACGAAAAGGTCAAATTTCCCCCTCTTCCATCCCCTCTCACGTTTCAATTTTCTGAATAAACTTCTTTATTAGTACAAATTTTGTTGGACAATTAATGAAATCGTACTTATTAATGAGTTTATTAAACCCAAACTGCAATGGACTGATACGCGATCAAACTCTGGAGTAGTGAAATCAAGCAGAAAATTGGATTCCGTTCGACTTTTTTGTTCAAACACTAAAAACTACAATTTCTTATATTGCAATATGTTCACGGGGCCGTAAAAATTGTATCTCGCTTTTGGGAGATACGTGATATGACAGAGGGAAGTTATATTGGGGTTTGATATTAAATAAACCATTTCGAGGGTTATATCCAACGTCAATTCGAGTAAAACTGTACAAGACGGTCCATTTCACAATAAAATTTTATATTAAACTTTTTATATTCGTTTCAATACGCTCCCAAAAGTCCGTTACAGTCTCGTTAAAATTTTGGCCTAATTATTGTGAGGGTAAAAACCCAGTAAACAAGTCGCTTTCTTCAAAACACATTTTATAAAGAAATAATGTTTACAGAAATTTCGCCAAGTAAACACTATACGTTTATTTAGCAAACAGAATGGTTTGCGCCCAGAAATGTTTATTCCAATTGCCTGTTGAGCTATCCACCCCGAAACGCGTTCGTATTGGAAAACTCAGTTTCCATTACAGTTTCCGATATTAAAAAAGTTGATCGTTCCACGCTGGAAAGTTTGTATTATCGAATATTGACTTTTATTGCATATTGATCAGTTGTTTTCCAAAAACTTGCAGGCAATAACGCAAAATTAAAAAAGTTTATTAATATTTGTGTGTTTAGCCAGACCTTTGAATTGCATTAATCCCAATCTGAGTCGGGTTAATTTATTAGAAACTTGATTTACCTGTCGAACAAATAATCTGAAACCGAAGTTTTCAAATAAATAACTTGTTAACTACTGTAACTGTTCAACTTTCTCCAGAATTAATCGTTAACGGATCATAAACTACGATGAATTGTAGCCGGATTTTAGCTTCGAAGTGGCATCGTTTACCTTTTCTTCAATTATTTAGGTAGAGATGTTTCCTGTGAAATTTGACAAACGATCAAAATCCGGCATAAAAACTCATGAAGTGTGAGCTTTTATTGTTCGCCAGGGATGGAAGTGTGGATTCTTTACCAAGTTTGTTCAGGAGAGTGCATTTTATAGCGATTGTATCTATTTCGATTAAAAGTGCTTCATGTCCCACGTTTAAGTGCTTGCCATTATTTGATAATGTGCAAAATGACAATATTGTTTACTCGAGTGCACACATGATACTCTGATGTTTATTAACGTCGAATCCAGGCTTTCTATTATAGAAAGCCTGGAAAGCAAAAAAAACATCGGCTCCAGGCTACCATTCTGGCCGTCGGGAGTGGAGCAAAAGGGGCTATGAGGGGCAAAAGGTAGGAAAGAGGTAGTCATCGTAACGTTGGAAGAGTTTAGAGGTGCCGTTAACAGTTCGAGTACGGAGTTAAGCAGTTGGAGAAGAGAAGAGACCTAATGAGTGCAAGAGTATGTGTGGAAGGATGTTCTGATGGGGATGTATGGGAAGTACTGAGAACTGGATCAGTTCACAAAAATCGGCAAGGAAACCTTTCCTGATACACAAAAAAGTCAAGAAAGATAAGGGTCAAATTGAAATGGAGTGTGGTTGTCCGCAGGGGCTAAGCTAGGGACCATTATGAACCATCTATGATTATAGTCTGTGTCAACAGTCTTATTCACAGATCATCTACTCCTTTGTCCAGCCTGATTCTGGAGAACTGCTTCGGCCCCTCGGTGACGCGGGTTTGTACCAGATCCAAATGAGCGGAATATTTAAATATGCAGTCTCTTAATTGGAGCATTTGGTCAAATTATAACGTGTTTTCATTATATATCTATGTGATTTATATGTATATTTACCCAATTAATAGGATCACACATTTATTAAATAGTCCTTTAAGTTGCTTCAAGGATTTGTGCATCTTCGGGATCTGTCTTGATCAGGATCAAGCTAATACTTTTCCCTCAAGTATAAAGTGCCTGCTCTCTGCACTTTTCTGAAGCATTCGCAGCTTACATGCAATGAAATTTGGGCCCTCGAACTGCATTTACCCCTTGAGAATTCTCTTGATTAGAAAATCTCTAACGCTTCACCACTAGACTCTTTTTTATGCGTTTTGCGAACTTAGGAGATGGTTAATGTTCTTAAGGTTTCTTGTAACTTCTTACAATTTATTGCTGCTTTGGCGTAAAAACATGCAAACATGTGAATGTTTGCCTGTTTTGCAGGAAAGCTTATGCTTTTTCAATTTTTTATTTAATTTAGTTTTTTTTATATTTTCTTCTTTACGTAGATTGTAGTGATGGAATCAGAATTTTTTTTCCATTAATTTTGTGAATTTATTGGAAATTCTTAGTATGGAACCTGTAAACCTACGTGGGAATATGAAAATGCATACGAAACGAGACTCAATTCAGTATAAAGAAATCGACACGTAGTTTTACAAAAATTCGTCGCTTAATCGTCACACGGGAGCGACATTTTTTGTTAAGAAGGCTTTGGAAACAAAACAATAACGCTTCGGTTGTCACTATTAATGGGGTCTTGGCGTTTCCTCCCGTTGCGCCCGCGAAAAATATCAAATTTCGAGTGAAAATGTGAAAAGAATTCGGGAAAGTTTGTGCGGACTTAAAGGTTCATTTCATGGAAATGTAATGAGTGCTCATACGAGATTGTGCCCTGCTAGAAACAGGTAAAAATCGCACTTTTAAAACTTAGTTTGGTTTGACAATAGGGGGAATATCGCATCGTTGACGTTCGGGTTTCCAAATTCGCCCGATGCTCGACCAGCCAACCTAGAAGTAGCTTACATTGAACGTAGCAAAAAGTTTCGTACACCGTGACAAAATGTCAGAGGAGCACGTGAGACCTGCTAGTGAGTGCTGAATCGAGCTCTAGTAAATATACATTTTTAATTAAATTTCCTCTTTTAATGTTAATTTTGGTATTCAAATTTTTAAGCTTTGATTAAAGTTAACTAAAATCTTAAATTACAAGAGTAAACCGGGTGAGTTAGTTCTACGAAATTTGGAAGTTTGCTATTACGACAGACCAGATCGATCTCAGCAAATTTATTTACAGTTCTGGGTGCATTGCTGCCATCGAGGGTCGTCCTGAAAATCGAACTCCATAAGTTTTCAATGGGCCTCAGATTCAGTAGCCATTCTAAACTTGCGATTTCCTCAACTTGACCTTATTTCCTGCGTACATCTACCTCAATGTCGTGTGTAAAATTATCATCCGCAAACATGAAATTCATGCCAATTTCGTTGTGTAAAAGATAAATATTGGACTTAATAACATTTTTGTGTGTAACTTTTAGTAATTAAATAACAATTCATCGTCACTCTCTTCATTAGGATCGACTTATCGTGTAAAGTTAAATTGTTAGCGACATCCGGAGTTTTCCATAACCTTTGACTATGGTCATTGTTTTAACGACAAAATTTTTTCATTGTCTAAAAAATGAGATCACTTGTTAACATATCAAATTACGCATTATTCACGATGTTTTTGTAAGTCTCATATTTTAACATTTCTAGATAATTAGCGAAAACAATTAACATTATTTCACTATATCTAGTGAGTGGGAATTATTAAACAGTACGTTTGTGGATCTTGCACGCCAAGGCAACAACTACGTTTACAAAGATTTCTGTTATATCTTATTTCATACATTAGGACTATACGGCAGCCAATGATCTGTCCTCAGAAAAATGAAAGAATAACGAAATCGGATTTAAAGTTTATCTAATGTGACAGAGACACATAGGTCGTCGTGTTCCTAAAGCACTCCAGTTTTCCGCGGGGAAATAAAAGTGCTCTCCTAACTTTTTGGGCTTAACTTTGAAAAATTGACAGCCCTGCTGAGCGCTTTGCCATTTGGGATCAAATCAAATGAACTCGTAGGCTGAAAAAGTTTGAGGCTTACTTTTCGATGGGATAAAAATTGACAGAATCAGATTCAGGATGGGAACTTACCGCCCGTCTAAAAGACAATAAAGATTTATGCCTGCTGCTGCAAAACGCTTCTCATCTCGAAGGTTTTTATTAAAATATAGGGCGCTAAAGGGCGCTTTCTCCCATAAACGACAACAGGCGAGTCTAGGAAAGAACCGGGTGGAGAAATTAAAAAGTGATGAGAATTTAATATCCTCCCTAAGGAAAACCATATTGTGTTGCAGAGCAGTTACGCCGTAATAAATTAAAATGAGTATTTTATGTCCTACGTCACTCAAAATGTTTTTATTTATTACAATACATTATGTAAATTTGCTTTTTTTTGATAATTCAAACCTTTTTCCTTCGTTGATTACAACTTTTCGACGAGGAACTTTTAGCAGAAATTGAAAGAAAAGGTGGGAAAATTCCCTCCATTGGAGGGAAAACTTTAATGATAAGCGCGATGAAGATTTTAAGTTTTTCAGCAATTTCTGTGTTTGCTCCACGATTAATACTGAACATTCTGTATATTCTGCGCAAAAACCTCCCAGTTACTACGAAAATTTTCGTATTTAGTCCATATATTGATTTTTATTAGTTTCCGGGTTATTGGCAGTCAAAAAATTCCATAATTTGCTGTTTGCTTGTTGCAGTCAATTTTCATTCATTCAGTCTCATAACTACTACACTTAAGTAATCGCAATGAACGTTTTTCTTATTCCTCCCCAATTCCTAGTAGAGAACTATATAATAAGTCTCTATTGGCTCATACGGTCATGCAGGTAATGCAAGTCGAGTCACGAATGTAATATTGCATCATGGAAGGAACAAAGGGAATATCCAGGTGAAGTCCCTAGGGATATTTTGAAGCACAATATAATACATTTTGGCAAAAATATTTGATACCAAAATAAGGCACTTTGAAAGAGTTAAAAAAACTTTTAAGATAATCTAGATCAAAGATCATTTTTGGTTAGAGGCGATCTTTGGTCAAACTAGTCCAGGCTAGTTCCTTATGCAAGCCTTACGAGCTTATCCTCAGGGTTTTTCTTATAAATTCCTTTAAAAATTACTTTCCCAACAAACTGATGATCTAACGTTTAACTCACGGTAAAAGTTGCTGACGTTGTCTCTGTCGAAAAACTTTTTTAATTACAACTTCTCAGCAAAGTGGGAGCAAAGCTTTTGTCGCCAAGACACTGATGATGTTTCTTAGGAACAAAGTAAATTATAGCAGGTCAAATTAATGTTTTCTTACGGCTTCTAATTTAATGGGAAAATTATTATGATATCTTTAGCTTATCTTACAAAATACAGACCCAATGATAGTCGAGGATTTCTTAGAATTGTCAGGATTTCTAATTGATTTTATGACAACAAGGCATTTTCTCTTTTTTAAAGTTTTTTCGGTTATATCAACTTTAGCCGCAAAGAATGTCACTTTTCTGAAACTTTTTTAATTATAACTTCTTGAAGCAAGTGCAAATAAAGCGTTTCTGTGGGACGACTGATGATGGCTCTTTTCTTCGGAAATAAAATCCCTTTAATCACTTGAATTTAGCTTAATACTTACCAGGACCGAAACACCCTTCAGTCAGTTTTTACTGAACGTTATTTGCTTACGGAAACACCTGATGCTGAGACACGAAACGAGGCTGCAATAAAAGTTTCACGTATTTCCAGGGTAACATTACGCTCACCTCAAGATGTGTTTCCAGGAAACTTTATATTTTTGTCCTAAAAATGTACATGCGACAATGAATAATTGATGACCGCACTTACACTGAATTTTGTTGAATTTCCTTTGAATACTCCATTGTGATCGTAAAGCCACGTTCCATTTGCCTAAAGTATAAATTACAGGAATTCCTGCACATTGGATCCAGCCGTGGCCCTCATTCGATATTCCATTCTTTTAGTGCGGAATACATTTTTGATATTGCCCGATGTGTTTTGCCTGCCATTCCCTTTATCATCACGAAAAAGAAAGGCCTCGAGAACAATTGCTCCCCAAGGAGAAAGGCTACGGTGTAAAAAGCGGACATTTCGAATTTATGTTCTGCGTCTGGTAAATAATAAGTCTACGTCTTGATCCAGGTTCTTGAAGTCGAATGACAAGAGACTTGGAAAGGGGAATTTATTTATTAAGGGTTAAGGAAGATTACCTGTGTTGTTCTTCTTAATAAAAGTGGCAGAAGAGTTAGGGAATTCTCTAGAAGGGTTAAAACAAGATCACACAGCGAATGTTCAGGGAGTTATTTCAGCTTTAATTAAATGAATAAATTTCCAAAATCCAGAAGTTGGACATCGAATTATGCGTGCTCAAAGAAAACACCCTGGACGTTCCTCGATTTTTGATATTTTCGATTTTCCTCAAACCTGATTCTCCAAATATTGATCAGCTTCTATTGGACCCACCAATCACACATGCAATATATTCAATGTAAGGAACTTACAGCATGGAGATCTCGTAGAAGATAACAAAGACAGACTCAGTCAAACGGAAGACACGCTGTGCTTTCAAATGAACAGAAGAAAGATCTTTTTGTATCGTAAAACAACTCCCTTAAACACGCAACTTTTTTCCCACTTATGCCTATGTCTATTACCAAATCCTATGTTGGATCTGGAACACATTGTATACACTTATGCGATTAGATTTCCAAGCGGTCTAGTTGCATTGATTTGTTTGAGGATCGATATGGGGAATAAATTAGCCAAGAAAACGAGGAGATAATAGCCGTTTGAGGTATTTACCCAAACGTATCTTCAATCGGCAATAAAGCAAGTGGGCGTGGCTTCCTTAAGGGTGTTGATATTCAAAGCCCCGCAATCACATGCTAATTCGTCCGAATGCGTTCTGATTTATTTATAAGCCCCAGTCGAATTTCCCACGTTTGCATATCAAGTCCGAACCATTTGAAAGGCAGATATGCCGATTTTGAGCCCTTTCCTTCGATTTCCATAAGAGAAAGGCATTTTGTCTTTTTCCGAAGGGCCTTGCAGACACATCAAACCAAGCAAATATCTTCGATATACAAGTGAATAAGCCAATTTCTCGGGAACTGGCTTCGCCTTTATTGAAATTAGTTTAGGTTTAAAACGGAGGACGTTCCATCTATCTGTTTACTTTAGACTTCGAGGCTCCGAGAGAGCACCATATGGTTGCTCTTTGCTAATGTAATTGGATTTCTCATTACGTAAAAAGCCGACGAAAAGCTTTGACAAAGAGGGAGCAGGTAAACTTGTTCCAGACGACATACGTCTTCACTAACAAGGGGTTTTGCATAAAAAAAACTGTGTCAAACCGAATTGGGTTCAAGTTCCATTAGGCCACGATACAAATTGTTTCCTGAAGGAGCGACGAAGGCGAAAACAAAATGGTAGAAATGCTTTAAAATGATGCATGATGCCCCCAAGCTTTTGCCTAGAATTAAAACCATTCGTCACGAGGAAACGTCAGCATTGCTACAGTCTGAATTACATTGCTGATATAGTGATATATTACAATTCTCGCGAATTTTGCAAGTCTGCTTAAAATGCGAATAATCCTTAAAAAGTTCTATTATTCTATATATATATATATATATATATATATATATACATATATAGAGGACCAAAAGTCCCGCACGAATTCGTTTAAAATTGAAGGAAATATTTTTCGTGAAAATACTATTATAGAACACGTTAAATATTATTTTTAATTGTGCACTTTTTGGCGTAAGACATGTATACATGGTAACCCATGTAGTAGATAAATCTACGTTTTGATTTTTTCTTTATAGAATCCCATGTACATTTTAACGTCTTTGAATTCTTTGAGAAACCCTAAATATACAGGGTCCGCCTCCAAAAACTTCCCAGGCTTGTATTTTCTTTATTCTTTTAAATACAACGTTAAATGCTATG
The DNA here is from genome assembly GCF_039881205.1 of Euwallacea similis. Lineage (NCBI taxonomy): Eukaryota > Metazoa > Arthropoda > Insecta > Coleoptera > Curculionidae > Euwallacea > Euwallacea similis. Next base: position 933,607 of record NC_089630.1, read on the forward strand.
TCAAATTGAAGGTCTTTTTAAACTCGTTTAAAATAGCATAGCGGGTGCCCAAAAAAATATTTGCACTCGATGATATTTCACAAAGTGAATTTTTGCCAATATTTTTCACCTTACCCCGTATAATAAATATTTCTTCGTAATTTGATGCCGACTTTAGTCTTCTTCAACTTATGTCATTACCATGTAAACCTTATTTTTCTTCCTTTTTAATGAAAAACTCGTAGCTGCCATTTTTTGTTAACTATCTTTATAATTTTGTAAATTTCATTAACTATTCAATAATTAATTAATCTAATAAAAGTAAAAATAACAATCAAAACGAATAAACATAATAACAAATAATAACCACAATGACATTAATTTTATTCTGGTTATTACCATTGAAAATGTGAACAAAAGCCGGACAACGCCTATCAAGTAACCTGGTGCTTTACATTTCTATGATTACGGTTCTCTTTGTTTAACGTTTGATATTTTTAATAGTTTAATATCACATTTAGTGAAACATCTACTTTTTTTATTTCTCGCTATGGTTCAGTTTAGTAATTTTGAGAAAACTAATCAATCGATTGTATTATTATTATTACGTGGCTATGTTACGTGAAATGTGTTTAGAATTTCTCAAAGAACTCAAAAGTCTCATAACATACATGGGACTCCATAAGAAAAAAATGAAAAAGTACATTTATCTACTACATAGGTAACCTTGTATACACGTGCATTACTTAAAAAATTACACAACTAAAAACAATATTTGACGTGTTTCAGCATTTTCATGAAAAATATTTCCTTCAATTTTTAAGAAATTTAAGCGGGACCTTCGGTCCTCTATGCATATCAGATCCAATTGCTACACTTATTACTGCATAGGCAATAAACGATTTTTAACTATAAAATAATGAATAAAAATACATCCACATAAGGCTACACTAGCTTTAAAAAAGAAAATGTTTGTCCTACGAAATTCTCAATTTTTGTGACGGTATCAAAGGTTTTTGTGTTTGTGATATTTTTCTGCTTTCATGGAAAGATGCAAAACAAAGAAGGATATCTTTGTTGCTCTTTATTGGCAAAGTCTATGTAGCTTTGCTTACAAATACTTACTTAAGTAATTGGGTGTTTTATTACTCATCTAATATGTGCCGCACAACCATGTTTTCTTTATATTCGCCCCTTGCGCATGTACAACTGCTGTAGTAAAACGCTGCGGCGTTGCCTTTCCCTGAATGCGCCCGCTTATTTTGCGCATCGAAAAATTTGATTTTTTCATACAATACACATTTTTTCCTTTCAGTGAGCATGCTCTGCGTTATTCTCTGAATAAATCGGTGTTTTGGATTGCTGCTTCTATGACAAGAAGTACCACAATTTTATCTAAAGTGCTAAAGATGCTACAATAGCTCTCTACAGAGCCGAGATTTACAATGATGTCCAATTTGTCTTAAAAATTTTCATTTTAACAAATAGTGATACCAATCACCTCAAATCAACATTGATTTGATGATGATATAATTCATGTTATAACAATTATCATTCCTTAGAGATTCTAGCGGTTCTAGTAAAACTAATTTAACATACAATACATTACGATAGTAGCTGAAATTTCCGCTTTGCCTAATAAAAATAACAGTTTTTGCTAATTGAAGTGGGTTTTTTTTGCGAATTGCGGTGACGTAAGTTTCTCCATATTTAGAAACACGTGGTTGACGTTTTATAACATTTACATATTACTGGAGTAATATATTGAACGTAAGATTGGCTTTAATATGGATAGCCAAAGGCATACTGACTAATTTTACACAATTATATGTTGAATAACAACATAATAGTGCAACGTACTATGTTGTGTAACAATATAATTTCCACTAATCTATTTAAGGCTATCTACAATACTTATAATTACAATTGTAACTCTATTAAAGTGTTTATTTTTAGGTGACGAAATTAATGTGCGAAGCGCTTTTAAGCATATGCATACTACATATTGTATATGGTAGATCAAGAACTTTAGCTACAGGAGTTTGAAAATATAAAATAACAAATTAATCATAAAATAAAATAATAAATTGCTATTTTTAACGTTAAATGACTTAATTTACGACATTAACTTTGTAATAGGTTTAAAGAGATACGAACATGACATAGTCGGAACGATCAACTACTGAAACTGAAAATGAATACCATATAGGGGAGTTTACTTCTGAAAATAAGGAAGTTACCATTTTTCAGAATCTCGATTTTCTTCAAACTTAGTAGGAGCTACGTCAAAACTGACACTGACCAGGGCTTCCTTGGGAAAAATGGGCTGAAAATGACTAACATACCTCTGCTCAGCGAATTTACAGAAATATCAGACAAATTGTTTGGGAACAGTTTCTTCACACCAGTTACAGAGATGTTGTCTTAAATTTTTTTCCCGAAAATTTGAACATTTGGGAGATAATTTACTGGCACACTTGTAGATTTCTTGTAATTTCAAGGCAATTTTCCAAATTTCTCTGAAATTCGAATTTTCCAATAATTATTTCAAATTATTTTTCATGGATTTTCCTGAGAAGTTTTTTGGTGATTGCAGGCAATTTGACATTAATATATTTCTTGGAGATTCTCGCAGATTCGCTGGGATTTTTGGAAATTTATCTAAAAATTTTTCAGAACGTTTTTTTGCATCATAATTGATTTTAGGGATTTATTTATTTATTCATTTATTCATGTTTTTGAAATTTCTGATTATCCAGCAAGAAAGAACATATAGATCCTCTCATATAAATATAATGTAATATAAATATCACACAAACAAATATTGTGCGAAAAAAGTTGCCCATTAATGTATTATCATGATAAACAATACAAGTAATGTAAGTTTATAGGGTTCATAATTCAGCTTAACTCACGTTTGTCAATTGGAAAATGACAAAGAAATATATTAAGTGTTTTATAAGTTTACCTAGAATTAATTATACAGGGCGTCCCAGGTAAAAGTGTCCACCATCTTCCTTGTTCGTTAAAAAAAAAAACGCTAAAACACGTCAACTTTGATAAGGAGGGGGACATCATTTGGTGAAAAAGTCGTTTTCGAAATGTCATTCCTCTATCCCTGGAAACTACTTCTTTGAAATTTTCAAATTGGAAGAGGGGTTGTGTTATAACTCATTTGAAAGATAATTTTATTCTCTACATTGTCAAGCTTCTATTTTTTATTTTTGTACGTTTTGTACGTATTTTTTACTTTTAACGAACAACAAGGAAGATATTCAAGGTGGACATTTTTCTCTGGGACACCCTATATATTAATTAGCTAAACTGGAGGGATTAATTACGTGAAATTCAATAAAACATCTAAAAATCGTTAAAGAAATTAAAGTCTAACACCTGCTACGGTTGGTTGATACGCAGATACCTTAAGAATGGTGTTATCATTTGTGGTAAAATGTCTGCTATTCATAGTATTCAGTACTGTGTTGTATAATATTTGGTTGGTGGCCACCAAATATAGGATCGTCCGGTTTTCGTGGTCGCAAAATGGATGGTGGTTGCCTTTGCTGCCCTTTGTAGGCAACATTTATATAGTATTATTCACTGGATTAAAAGGTGAGTAAACGGAAAAAAATGAGATTGTTTTAAATCATTCTGCATAAAACAAATATCTTGAGGGAAAGTAACATATATCTGGCACATTTCAGAAAAAGTTCTGGTAAGTCCCTAGAATTCATTGTTATAATTTTTAAGTCATTACTTCGACCTGATTTTCACACAATTTCTCCTCAATAAAACTGCTCAGAAATATTTTGGACACATCAATGATAACGCAGTTTTAATTAATAATGGCATGTATTGTAACCAATTGTTCGCGATTTGTCTTAACTCCATACTTTAATCATAATTGGAGACAAAGTGGCACACTGAATGTTGCTGGATTCGGTTTATTTCCTTATCGATAGGTTCCATTAATACGTGATCTACTTTTAAGAGGTTATTTATTAAGTAATAAAGGGTCTTGTGTGTTTTTCAAAAACACTCCTCATTTATTTAGTTGGGCGCATTCAACAAATCGCTTGAGCTTGCTAAATGCACCCAATATGATTAAATGAAAAATATTGTTTCTCGAGTCTTCGCAACGAACATAATTACTTAAATAATGAATTACCTGAAACCACCTCTTGTGTGCAACTGTTACAATAGAGCTTTGCAGCGCTGTCTTTCCCTGAATGCGCCCCCTTATTTTATGAATTTTGAACTTGTTTTATCTTTATATAATACATGGCTTCTTTTCTTAGTAAACATGATCTCCAGTGGTATATGGATAGACCGGTATTTAGGACTGCCAATAAATTGGTGGTATGGCAGTAAGTACCATTACTTCAGCAAGAGTGCAGATGATGCCAGAATAGTATTAAACCATCCGAAGTGTCTGGATAAATCTGAAGTTTATAGTGATATTGAATGGGCCTTTAACAATACAATTATAATAAATCCTGGTAAGTATGCGTATAGAATTATTATTAGAATATTCTAATTATAAAGAAAATCACTTATTTAGGAGATGTATGGAAGAGCAAACGTAGGTACTTGAGGACTGCCTTCAATACTAACATAATAAATACGTTTGTACCGATTTTGCACCAGCAAAGCTGTACTCTGATTGATTTGATCAAGAAGAAGAAACCTGATGATGATCACTATAAGTTTTTTAATACTCACGCTTTCAAGAGTTTTTTCTGTAAGTAAATCAGCTGAGGAGGAAAATTTTAAATTGATAATTTGAGTAGTGGCTGTAATGCGGTAATAGGCTGTAAGCTGTAATAATATAATGAGAAAACATGTTTTGAAAAAACATTTAGCGCTTTTTCTGTGAAAATGGGTTACGTACCTTTTCTGGGCGATTTAATTAATATTTTATGAAATAACTGCTTCCTTGTCACTAATTTCATGCAGATATCAGTTTGCTAAGGTCTACCATAACTCACTATGTCTGCAGTCCACTCCTTTGTATAAGTAAATAGGTGGTAAATTTAGATAGCTTTAATTTCATGCTATTTTTTAAGTTTACTTCCGAATACGTCATCTAAATCTGCAATTATTTTGTATATTTCAGTGACTTCAATTGGCTTGCATTCCGAGGAAATTAAAGATAGTAACGTAATTGAGTTTGCGAATTGTATTGATGGGTAAGTTGATTGTCATTAGTCCATAAGAATAATGTAGGAAATTGTTTTTTTTTTCAGAGGCCAAGATGAATTTATAAAGTTATTTGTCAATCCCATAATCCCGTCTTGGATCTGGGTTCGAACTCCCTTGGCGGCGAAATTAAGTTTATATAAAACCAAGGCGCAACGCATCTTTAGTGGTATTGTAGCGAAGAAGAAAGCGCACATGGCTAAATACACAAGTAAATGCTTTTCCACAAAACAGAATGCAGTAACAAACACTATGTTTCAGAGTATGTAGAGAACACCTCCGAGCTACCATTTTTGGAATTGCTCTTGAGTGATGGGTATGTATGCAAAGATAGAGAGTCGGATGTCTTAGAGGAATTTATATTTTTTGCTGTAGCTGTAAGTAGTCATATGATAAACTAGTTAGATACTCTATATCTTAATATTTAGGCGACAGAGACAACCGGGCATACCTTGACTTTCCTTTTTGTTTTGCTGGGTATGTTCCCAGATATCCAACAAAAAGCGTACGAAGAAGTGATGACTGTAGTAGGAGATAGGGAAATTGACGATGTAATGCTATCAAAATTGATGTATACAGAGGCGGTTATTAATGAGGCGATGAGAATTTTTCCTTCGATCCCTTTAGTGGGGAGGTATTGTTCTGAGGATATCCAACTGGAAGATAAAATTTTGCCTAAAGGGGCAAATTTCGCCTGCAGTATCTTTCATATTCAGAGAAGTCCTGAATATTGGGATAATCCCCTTGAGTTCGATCCTACCAGATTTTTGCCGGAAAACTCTGGAAAAATCAAACCAGGGTCTTTCTTGCCTTTCTCTACTGGGCCCAGAAATTGCATTGGTGGGATATTAGATTTGAAATTTGAGTAAAAATTAATCATGTTGGGGATTTTAGGGCAAAGAATAGCGACAGTTTTGTCCAAAATAACAGTTGCTACTGTGCTGAGACACTTCAAAATTAGCTCCAAGCATAAGGATATAAAGGAGTTTGAGCTGACTTCTTGCATTTCCATGAAAACCCGGAATCACTTAGATTTGCACTTTACTCTCAGGAATGAAAACGAACAGTGAATAGTGCCGCTTTTGTGATTTATATGTTTATATGATATTGATAGTTTTTATACATTCTTTATGATGTAATATGTAGTTCAGGGTATTCAATAAAAATGTATACAAATTTCGTAGTTACGTAAATGTCCCGTTTGTCAATAAACTACTGGCTTTTTCCCTTTTTTCACCTTTACCTTATGTGTTCTAATACTGCTATTTGGTGCTAAAAATGCAATCATGTTAGATTCAAACGAGAGGAGAATGATTTCTGTTGATTTTTTAGATGTAAGCTCATATTTCAAAATAACAGTTGATAAGAAAAACGTTACAATACAGAGCCGTACAGCAAAGAGGTACACACTAATAATTTTCAGATCTTTTTCCATTTTTTTTTAAATTTTCTACATATATATTGGTTAATCGAATTATTTTGAGTGTGGTCATGACGTTTTATTAAATTTTTAATGTATATGAAGTTCTTTATTTGCCATATTTCGTAATATTCATATGCATTTTTATTAATGATCTACCTAGTTATTACCGCACGAGCATTGCTAGAACCATAATAGTGGGCTGTTAATGAACTCATAATTATAGTTAAACTTATAATTCTCTCATTACCAAATAAGGAAGAAACCAGAAATTGCAAATATAGTATGACCTTTTTAATTCGAATAGCGGGGACTTAAGCGCAGAATAAAAAAAAAATAACATGAATAAAATCGAATTAGCAAAGGCTTGGGACAATGTTAGGGCGGAACTTATATAGAAGTCATGTAGTAAATTTTTTGGGAAACAAGCTGATGATGGTTGAAATGAATTGTATATAAAATATATAAAATAATTGTCGTATAACTTCGTCTTTAAATGCAAGTTCAAAAAATGCCGAAATTTTTTGTTCACGGTGATTATTCTGATTGGTATTTTGTTACGGTTTTTCTAACGGCAATTCGTGTGCTATCTCATATTAGGGTGTGGCGAACATTACGCAAACAAGGCCCTTATCCTTTCCACATCCAAAAAGCACAAAACCTGCAACCAAGCGACTATCCCAGAAGATTGGAATTTTGTAAATGAATCAATACTAATTGTCATCTCGTTTCAATTATACTTTTCACTGATGAAGCCACTTTTACTCGTAACGGTATTAACAACACTCACAATAATCACCGCTGGTTCGACAACAACCCACATGTGTAGAGACAAATTTTCAACACTGATTTTCTGTAAATGTCAGGTGTGGAATGATTGGTCATCAATTGACTGGATCCTTTGTTTTACCTGATCGTCTAACGGCAGCCAAGTATTCAAATTTCCTGCAAAATGATATTTCGGTTTTATTAGAAGATGTTCCCTTGAGCACAAGATCAAGAATAATTTTTCAACATGATGGCGCTCCGCCCTATGACAGCAGGCAAATAATCTATAACATAATCTAACTGAACATTTTAAAGAAAGGAGTATTGGTTGTGGAGAACCTATCAATTGGCCAAGTAGGTCTCCGGATTTAAGTCCATTGGACTATGGACTTTGGGGATGGATGCAAAATGAAGTTTATCGCAAAAAAGTACACACACGAGATGAGCTGGTCCATCGTATAATGACCACATCTACGCGAATAAAACAGCTCCCTGCAAAATTGAATAATACACTATGCAATATTTTCGTTAGTGTTGAGAAGTATATCGAGGTCGGTGGTGGTATTTTTAAACCAAACCTTTGAAAAACAGTTTAGTAAAGTTGTAGTTGTGTAGTAATGTAGTGTTAATAATTAGTTGTAATGTTTTATTAATGAAACTTTCTTTTTATTTACATATTTAAACGAAATTAGAAAATAATGTCAGTAGTAAATTATTTTATTTCTCAAAAATAACACACTTTAGGATAAATGTTGAAGAGGCCTTTGTTTTAGATAAATGCTTGGAGATGTAAAAAATCAGGAAATCCTGTTCAAAAAAACAGTAACGTCTCATTTTTTTGTCTATTTAATTGTAACAATTAGTAGTACGCTTCTCACTGTTTACAGATTTTATTTACTTTCATTGCGAAAGATGTCTTTTAATGACGAGTTTTTCTCTGCCAAATTTCTTTAAAATACAAACAACCGTTTTTGAAATACTTAAAAAAATTATTTTCAAAATTAGCAACACCCTATTTATGATACATGATGAACTTCACCTATACGAATTTGAAGCTATGAATTGCTGTTTTTAACATTAAATGACTTAAATTACGACATTAGCTTTGTAACCGATTTAAAAAGATATGAACGTGGCACAGTCGAAATTATCAACCATTGAAATTGAATACCAAAAATAAATACCATATAGAAGAGTCTACTTTTCAAAACAAGGAAGTTACCATTTTTCGAAATTTCACTTTTCTTCGAACTCAGTGACAGCTATATCAAATCTAACAGTGACTAAGGCTTCCTTGGGAAAAATGGGATGAAAATGAGTACCATATCTCTGCTCATTAAATTTACAGAAATATCAGAAAAATTGTTTGAGAACAGTTTTTTCACAGAAGTTAGAGAGAGGTTTTCTTAATTTTTTATCTGAAAATTTGAACATTTTAGGGACACACTTATGGATTTCGTGATCGTCTCATAAAATTTGATATAACATATATATTCCACAAATAACTATTGTACAAAAAAGTTGCTAATTAATGTATTATTATGACGAACAGTTCGAGTGTTCCGCGATTATACGATGCATAATTCAGCCCAATTAACATTTGTCAATCAGAAAATAACAGGGAAATATATGTGGGATTTATCTTTTATTCGGTTGTCTAGGGTTTATGTATAATTGGGATAGGGTACAATACGAAGCTTAAATGGTAACTTAATTAGTAAAAACTCGCGTCACTTAGTTCGTCGTTCACTCCGGATATCAAAGAGAGCGATTCTCCTTGTCACAAATCTTAAATATTAAACCTGGGGGTAATAAACCAGTGTCGTACCTCGAGTAGAGGCCAGCGACCGTTACAACATCTGGCTGCTGCGAGCCAGCACCACGAACCATCCTTTGTTTGAGCCCTTAGCAACCATCCTCCGGCCCTTCTTCCTTGGTTCAAACAAAGAGATGTTCGCTTTTTGGGTTTTTTCCGTGACACAGATTCTAGGAGGTTACTGGGAGAACCCAGCAACAGCCGAGAATCACTCGAACTCAGGTACGATACGCATGGGCGTAACATCGAGGTACCTCACTTTTTAATCCCCCTCGGTTCCTCAACCCTAATTTAACTAATACTATCTAACAAATATTCGGACTTTCCCGTTGGTGTCTCGATTTGGTCAGACAGTAATAATTACATTTAGAAGAGTTAGAGCGATCTGACGAGCGGATCCTACATATACTAAGTAGTTTATAAGTTTACCTGTAATTAAAGAAATGCTAGCTCAACTGGAGGGACTAATTGACTGTAATTCAGTAAAATAGCTAAAAGTCACTTAAGGCCTTAGTATCTAATAATCACTTCGGTCGGTGGATACGCAAGTACCTTAAAAATGGAGTTATCATTTATGATCAAATGTCTGCTATTCATAGTATTCAGTATTGCGTTGTATAATATTTGGTTGGTGGCTACCAAATATAGGATCGTCCGGTTCTCGTGGTCGCAAAATGGGTGGTGGCTGCCCTTGCTACCCTTCCTGAGCAACACTTACATATCATTGTTAGCTGGATACAAAGGTAAACAAACGGAAAAAACATGAGATTGTTTTAAATCGGTCTGATAGAAGAGGTATTTTTAGGAAAGTTAACATATGTCTGGCAAATTCCAGAAAAAGCTCTGGCAAGTTCCAGAACTCATTTGTCATATTTTTGAAGCCATAACTTTGACCTGATTCTCATACAATTTCTCCTCAATAAAACTGTCCAGAAACATCTTGCTCATATCAATGATAACGTAGCTTTAATTAAGAGTAGCATGTATTGTAATCAATTATTTCCGATTTTTCTTAGCTCCATTCTTAAATCATAATTGAAGACAAAGTGGTGTACTGAACGTTGCTCGATTCGGTTTATTTCCTTATCGATACGTTCCATTAATATGTGATTCAAATCCTTTGTGTTAGCTACTTTTAAGAGATTATTTATTAAATAATTAAGCGTCTTGTGTGTTTTTCAAAAACAATTCTTATTTATTTAGTTGGGCGCATTCAACAAATCGCTTGAGCTTGCTCAATGACCCAATGTGAGTAAATAAAGATTATTGTTTCCCGAGCCGTCACGACAAATCTATTTGCTTAAATAATTAATTACCTGAAATCACTTCTTGTGTGCAACTGTTAAAATAGAGCATTGCAGCGCTGCCTTGTTCTGAATGCGCCCCCTTGTTGTATGAATCCTGAATTTGTTTTCTTTTTATACAATACATGACTTCTGTTCCAGTAAATACAATCAGAACTCTTCAATTGTTAGACCGGTATTTGGGACAGCCAATAAATTTTTGGTATGGCAGTGTATACCATTACATAACCAACAATGCTGATGATGCCAGAATAGTACACTCAACCATCCGAAGTGCCTAGATAAAGCTGAGATTTATGGTATTACCCAGTGTATCTTTAGAAATTTTATTGGATTCATTCCTGGTAGATATGCGTATAGAGTTATTATTAGAATGTTTTAACCATAAAGAAAATCACTTCTTTAGGAGAGAAATGGAAGGGCAGACGTAGGTACTTGAGGAGCGCCTTCAATACCAACATGATAAATACCTTTATGCCGACTTTCAATCAGCAGAGCTGTGCTCTGATTGATTTCATCAAAAAGAAGAAACCTGAGGATGATCACTATAAGTTTTTTAATACTCACGCTTTCATGAATTTTTTTTGTAAGTAATTCAGCTGAGAAGGAAAATTTTAAATTGATGATTTGAGTAGTGATAATAAGCTGCAAGCCATAATAATGTAATGAGAAAATTTATGTTGTGAAAAAAACGTACTGCACTTTTCCCATTAAAATTAGTTAAGTAGCTTCTTTTCCTGGGAGTTTTAACTATTATTTTATGAAATAACGATACAAATAATATACAGGGTGTTTGTTACGTACTTGCACAAGCTTTAAAGAGCGAACCTTTGACTAATTTTAAGATAAAAAATTTATTTGAACGTGGGTTCGTATCGACTTAGTTCTTGAGATACAGGGCTTCACAAAAAATTGTTTGTTTGGTATTTTGATTACATTTTTTTTCAATAACATGTCAATTTGACGACACTCTGGGTACTGGGAGTATCATTGATGAGAAACTTAAATATTTACTTAATTTTTTGTCGAGTGTTAGAAGGCGCCACATACAGTGTTTTACCTGAAGGTAAATAATCATAATTCTTAATATTTGTTGCTAAAAGCAGCCGTTTTGGAAAAAAAACAGATTTAGACTTAAATCTGCGTTTGAAGTTTGTAAGTTGAATCACTGAGAATTTTTAAAAAATAGAGAAAAAATACATTGTTTAGCGTCGTGTGCTGTGTTAAACCATCACTTTGCAAATAACCATCTCCAAATTAGTGAAAATTAGATAAAAATAAAAATTCGCAAAACGCCTGCTGCATCTTTCCTCTGATGCGGCATTACACAAGGAAACGGCAGATACAAGCATAGCAAGCCTTGGAAAACAATCCAGGAGTTTCCATGGCAACAGAAACAGTCATGAAAATTGATTTAAAAAACGTGTTTTATTGTCATTTTGATATTTTAAATTATAATTTATTGTGTGTCGTGTTTAAAATGTACCGGTAAACTAAGGCAGATATGACAGACATTCATTTCACGTATGAAATGGCTCAGGGCATTGCACAAACTGCAAGACGAATGTATCAGGCGTGATTTCCTTGATGGGTGGTCCCATACGTCCAAACTTTCATTCATATTCACGGAAGACTTTATGAAACTGGCAGTTTTAAAAAGATAACAGATATCCTAAGAAAGCCTATGAGAGTTCGAATAGTTAAGATTGAAGAAGCTGTGTTAAATAGAACAGAAGAAAGTCCGAAAATTAATATACGGAAAATTGTTCGTAAATTAAATATTACACACAATTGTGGTACATTTTTGAGATCTCAAAAATTTTATTCTTGTCATATGCAGCGTGTGCAGACTCTATGACCTACAGATTTTCTCCTCAGAGCAGATTTAAGCAGAAAAAGATAAATAAGATAAGAACCCCGAATTTCTTAAGCCATGTGCTTTTTGCAGACGAAGCTTCGTTTTCTCAAAATGCCATAATTAACTTTCACAACAACCATATCTGAGCTGAGGAAAAAGGATAAAGTTGAAAACAAATGTATAATCAAACAAAACAAATTTTTGGAGCCCTGTATTTCAAAAAACAAGCCAATACGGACTTATGTTCATAAGAACTCTTTATCTGAAAATTAGTCAAAGATTCACCCCTCACGACTTGTACAAGTGCTTAATAAACACCCTGTATATAGCAAATAGGTCGACCTTATTAAGCGAAATCTGATAGCTACTTCCCAGCTCATTGAAATTATCTAGCTTTGATTTCATCCTCTAATAAGTTTACTCCTTAACGGGCGGCGGCCTGTCAACGTATGTCGCAGTTTACTGCGTCATCTAAACCAGTAATTATTTTGTGAATTTCAGTGACGTCAATTGGCTGGATGGCAGAAGATATTAAAGATAGTGACATAAGTGAGTTGCACATTATGGGGATAAGTAAGTTGATTATCATTAATCCATACGTGTAATGTGAGATATTTACCTTTTTTTTCAGATGCCAAGAAGAATGAGTAAAACAATTCGCCAATCCCGCAGTCCCGTTTTGGATCTGGGAATGAACTTCTTTAGGGGCGAAATTCAAATTTTACATGACGGAGGCGAAAACCGTGTTGAGTACTATTTTAATGAAGAAGAGGGCACAAATGGCTAAACAGTCAGGTAAATGGTTTTCCACAAAACAGAATGCAGTAGCAAACACTATTTTGCAGAGTATGTGCAGAACCTCACAGAGCTACCACTTCTAGAATTGCTTTTGAATGACGCATATGCATGCAAAGACAGAGAGTCCGATGTTTTAGAGTAAATTTTCCTGTTTACTGCAGCTGTAAATAGTCAGGAAACAATCTAATTATTTACATACTAGATTTCCCAATATTCAGGCGACAGACACAACCGGGCATACCTTGACTTTCATCTTTACTTTACTGGGTATGTTCCCAGATATCCAACAAAATGTGTACGAAGAAGTGATGACTGTAGTAGGAGATAGGGAAATTGACGATATAATTTTATCAAAATTGGTGTGTATGGAGGCGGTTATTGGTGGGGCGATGAGAATTTTTCCTTCTGTTCCTGTAATAGGGAGATATTGCTCTGAGGATATTCAATTGCAAGATAAAATATTGCCTAAAGGGACGAATATCTTCATCAGTATCTTTCATATTTAGAGAAGTCCTGAATATTGGAATAATCCCCTTGAGTTGATCCTTCTAGATTCTTGCCAGAGAACTCTGGAAAAATAAAGCCAGGGTCGTTCTTACCTTTCCCTACTGGGCCCAGGAATTGCATTGGTGAGATATTAAGGATGAAATTTGAGTAAAAATGGATCATATTGGGTAATTTTAGGGCAAAGAATGGCGACAGTTTTGGTCAAAATAACAGTTGCGACTGTGCTGAGACACTTCAAAATTAGCTCCAAGCATAAGGATATAAAGGAGTTTGAGCTGACTTCTTGCATTTCAATGAAAACTAGGAATCACTTAGATTTGCACTTTACTCTCAGAAATGAAAATGAACAGTGAATAGTGCCGCTTTTGTGAGTTATATATTTATATGATATTGATAGTTTTTATACATTTTTTATGATGTAATATGTAGCTCAGGGTATTCAATAAAAATGTAGAAAAGTTTCGTAATTACGTAAATGTCCCGTTTGGCAATAAACTGTTGGCTTTTTCCCCTTTTTCACCTTTACCTTATGTGTTATAATACCGCTATTTGGTGCTAAAAGTATAATCATGTTACATTAAAACAAGGGGAAAATTATGCCTACTGTTAATTTTGTAAATGTAAGTTCATGTTTCATAATAATAGTTGATGAGCAAAATACTACAGTACAAAGTCGCACAGCAAAAGATATGATTAATTTTAATATCCTTTTTCGATTAAAAAGAAAAAATTCAAGTAGATTTGTTAATCGAATGATTTTGAGGGTGGTCCTGACGTTTTATTAAATTTTGTGTGTATTTGAAGTTCCTTTATTCGCAATTTTTCGTAATATTCATATGCACTTTCATTAATGATCTACCTAGTTATTATCGCACGAACATTGCTAGAACTGTAATAGTGAACTGTTGATGAACTCATAATTATAATTAAACTTATAATTCCCTCATTACCGACCAAGGAAGAAACCAGAAATTGAAAATAATACAAATGATTAAAAGACACAGAGACGAACTATATCATGATGGTATTTTAGGTCCCCATTGCATCTCTTTAGACGAAGCAACATATTTTGATTCATCTCAACCATCTTCAATGGAGCTCATAAATCAATGGCTACTTACCTCATGACGCACATATTTTTTGCATTTCTAAAATTCGGCTGTGGAATGATGCCTTTGTGGTCAAAATAATAATACATTTTTTAATATTTACTCTTAATAGATGAGTAATTAATTATCAGCTCATCTGGAATGATTAATTGCCAATAACCAGGTAAAACAATAAAAGGTAAAAGTCAACGTTCATTTGTACAATTGTTGATTGCCTGTTACTAAATATAGGGTGGTTTGCAGCCATGCAATTAACAAACATAACTGTCGGTATTGGTTAGATTCTAATTCAAGAATTTTTTGAGAGGCACATACCCAGCACGCCGAAAAATTAAATGTGTGGGCAGAAATTTATGGAGATCGGATCGTTGGTCCATTTTTTTACGTGGCAATTTAACAGGAGAAATGTATTTAAAATTGATGGAAAACACCATTAATTCAGCAATAACAACTATTATCGAAGATGATAATCGATATAACGCAAAAAATTTACCTTTCCAACAAGACGGTGCTCCGCCACACTACGCCATGGCGGTAAGACAATTTTCCAGAAAGATGCATTGGTAGGAGAGATCCTATTGAGTGGCCCGCTCACTCTCCCGATATAACTTTACTGGACTTTTTTTGTCCGGTTATTTAAAGTCAAAATTTTATTCCACATTGTCAAACTTCTTAGAAGTCTTACGTCAGTGGATTATACACGAATGCCATCAAATAACATCTGAAGTACTTCAGAATATCCAACACTTTGGACAGGAAATGGAAAATTTCAAAGGTGGTTCAATTATTGTATGGAGGTTGGTGGTGGCCAGTTTCAACATTTACCGAACTAAAAATGGTAAGATATTTAATTTTTGATGACATACTTTCTCGAAAATTACTAATCCAAATAACTAAAAATTGATGTCGTTGAAAAGAGAATTTAGAGCGTTTTAAAACAAGATGCTACTCGACACCCCTTTCTATTTAAAATTTTCAAAGTCACTGACACCCCTGTCAGACGATAACATTTATTTTCATGATAATATGAATGAATTGTGTCCCCCTTAAGTATAAATTTGACAGGTCCGAGCGTTATTCAATTTTCTCCAGCAAACGCTCACAAAATCAAGTGGAAAGTTTTTGATGGCCCGTCCTTTATAGAGAATAAAGCATACATAATATACAAACGTAGGAAGAAAAATGAAATTAATAATCGAGTGGAAATGGAGAAATCACCCTATTTTTACTATAATTTATTAGGTATTTAGAATTTTAAACTGGAACACCTTAAGCATGGGTACTTCTTACGAGAAAATCATTGGTATTCCTGACCATTTTTGAAAATAATTGAAAAAGAGTGATAGATCCGGAAAACGCCTAAGAGATATACCTTCGAATTCCCATTTTTTTCGAACTCAGTGACAGCCACACGAAACTGACAGTGATGAGGAATTTCTTAGGAAAATGGGCTGAAAATGAGTACGACATCGCTGCTCGCTGAATTTACAAAAATATCAGGAAAATTCATTGGAAGGAGTTTCTTGGCAGAACTTGCAGAGAGGTTTATTTAATTTTTTTGTGGTTGAAAATTTTAAACATTCCAGGGGAATTTTATGGCGCACTTTTAATTTTTTATTGTTATTTGAAAGCTTTTTTCTAGATTTATCTGATTCCTGAAATTTCCAGGATTTGTTTCAAATCCTTTTTTTGGAGTTTCTTGGTGGTTGTAAGCAATGTGACATTCATATACTTTTGCGAGCTTCTCGGAGACTCGCCGGAATCTTTTGTATTATAATTATGCTAAACATTTTACGGACATTTTTCAGAACCTTTGTCGCATCACCATTGATTTTAGAGACTTATTCATTAATTTCTTCAAATTCCTGAAAATATGATTAATGACTTCTTAAGGATTTCTACAGATTTTTTATGATATTCAGAAACTTAAATGGACGATGAAAAAGCACTTCAATAACTAGACTTTGCTGCTCAATTGGTTAAGAATAACTACGACAATTTTCACATGTATTTTTATTAATCGAATAGGTAATTATTATGCATATTACTATTGTCACAACCATTAGAGTTACCTATAGATGCAATTTATCATTTCTGATTTTCAGGAAAGAAAATATTAGATTATTAACGGTTGTTAACGGGAAATTGTAAATAATGCAAATGATTGCGAGGTTGTGACAAAGAATCTATATCTCGGATTTGCTTATAAAAGGCCCTTTATGATATAGCTCTGAGGACATAAAGGGATCCACTGTGACACTGGTAGTAAGAAGTAGATGAATTTGCAATCTACATAGAGTATTGACTTACGGACATAAATTTCCATTAATAGGCGATGAGATATTTTGCAAGGATTTTGATTTTCACCTCAAAAATTAAATTCTTAAAATGAACATGACTTCGAATGTAAAATGTTTTACGCGATAAGTATGTAATGAGACTTTATTCCACTAGCTCGCAAACGTTACTTGCTCGTAAACTGAACTAAATAGTAAATTTTACGTTACATGCATATTGTACAAAAGAAATTGCTCAATAATGTATGTTGCGATTATAATATGGACACGTATAGCTTCATATCTCACTAGCTAATTGGGAGGAAAATTAGGTTCTGCGGTATCAAAATTTAATTTTAATGACGTCTTGTAGACCGAAAATTACATCAAATGTATATTAAGTAGAAAATAAGTTTACCTTTAATCGATTAGTTAGCTCAACTGGAGGGATTAATTATCCGTAACTTAATAAAACTGCTAAAAGTAATTTAAGTACAACAATCGCTTCAGTCGATACTCAAATAGCTTAAGAATGGTATTATTTGTGGTGAAATGTGTTTTAACATTACTATTCAGTGTAGTGATGTATTATGTTTGGTTGATTGTCACCAAGCCTCGGGTGGTCTGGTTTGCGATGTCGCAAAAAGGGTGGTGGATGCCTTTGTTGCCCTTCCTGGGTAACTCCTATTTAGCCATATTCACTGGAGTAAAATGTGAGCAAAAGAAGAAAATATCAGACTATTTTAAATCACTCTGTAGGCAAGAGGGATTTTAAATGAAGACAACTGGCAAATTCCAGGAAAAGTTCTCGCAAACTCCCGAACTCATTGATACATTTTTAAAACTAGAACTTTTGACTTGATTTTCATACAATTTCTCCTTAATAAAACTGCACAGAAACATTTCGGACACATCAATGATAAGATAGTTTCAAGTGCAAATGACATGTATCGCGCGTAGTTGTTCGTGTTTTTTCCTTTTCTCCATTATTTAATTATAATTTGAGACAAAGTCGTGTACGCAACGTTACATAACTAGATTTATTTCCTTGACGATCGGTTCCATTAATGCATGATTGAAACACTTTGTATTAAATATTTTTAACGTTCAAATTTTTGAGTAATTAGGAGTCTCGTGTGTCTCTCAAAAACAATCCTCTTCCATTCAGTTGGGCGCATTCGGCAAACCGCTTGGATTTGCTGAATGCGCCCAATGTAATTGAATGAGAATTGCTTGCCGAGCCGCCACAAGACACCTAATTACTTAAGTAATTAATCACCTGAAACCACCCCTTGTGTGCAACCGTTATAATAAAATACTGCAGTGTTACCTTTCCCTGCTGCCCCTTATTTTATGAATCCTAAATTTGTTTTTTCATACAATCCATACTTCTCTTAACAGTAAACATGCTCTCCACTCTTCTATTTGCAGAGAGGTATATAGGAATGCCCATAAATTTTTGGTATGGCAGTAAATACCACTACATAAGCAAAAGTGCTGATGATGCTAGAATAGTGCTCAACCATTCAAAGTGTCTGAATAAAGCTGAGCTTTATACTGATATTCAGTATGTCTTTAGGAATTCCATTCTGTTAATTCCTGGTGGGTATGCGTATAGAATTATTATTGGAATGTTTTAGCCATAATGAAAATCACTTCTGTAGGAGAGATATGGAAGGGCAAACGTAGGTACTTGAGGAGCGCCTTCAATACCAACATGATAAATACCTTTATGCCGATTTTCAATCAGCAGAGCTGTGCTCTAATTGATTTGATCAACAAGAAGAAACCTGAGGAGTTTTTAATAAGTATTTTAATAAGTTTTTTAATACTTACACTTTCACAACTTTTTTCTGTAAGTAAAATCACCGAGGAGGAAAACTTTAAATTGAAAATTTGAGTAGTGAAGAAGCTGTAATAATATAACCAGAAAATTTATGTAATGAAAAAACATTCTGCGCTTTTCCTGTACAAATGAGTTATGTAACTCGTCCCGAGTACTTCAATTATTATTTTATGAAATAACCACCTCCCCATCAGCAATTTCACTTAAATATCGGTTTAATAAGGGTTGGCTCAACTCATCCTCGATGCGGTCCACCCCTTCATGTGAACAAATAGGTCGACTTTATTAAGCGAAATCTGATAGCTACTTCCCAGCTCTATGAAATTATCTAGTTTTGATTTTAAGCTTTAATAAGTTTACTCCTTAACGGGCGGCGGCCTGTCAACGTATGTCGCAGTTTACTGCGTCATCTAAACCAGTAATTATTTTGTGCATTCCAGTGACGTCAATTGGCTGGATGGTAGAAGATATTAATGATAGTGACATAAATGAGTTTGCGCATTATGTGGATAAGTAAGTTAATTGTCATCAATCCATAAGTGTAATATAAGATATTTATCTTTTTTTTAATGGCCAAGATGAATTTATAAAGCTTTTCGCCAATCCCGCAGTTCCGGGTTGGTTGTGGATGCGATCCCCTTTGGGGGCGAAACTAACTTTTAATATAAAGCACATGAAGAGGATTTTGAAAAATATTCTAAAGAAGAAAATGGCGCAGATGGCTAAACACAAAGGTAAATTCTTTTTCATAAAACAAAATTCAGTGGTAAACAATATTTTCCAGAGTATGTGGAAAACACCACAGAGCTACCGCTTGTGGAATTGCTCCTGAATGAGGGATATGAATGCAAAGACAGAGAATCCGATGTTTTCCAGGAATTTACCTTGTTCTCTGCGGCTGTAAGTAGTCATGTAATAATCTAATTACTTACATACTAGATTTCCCAATATTCAGGCGACAGACACAACCGGGCATACCTTGACTTTCATCTTTACTTTACTGGGTATGTTCCCAGATATCCAACAAAATGTGTACGAAGAAGTGATGACTGTAGTAGGAGATAGGGAAATTGACGATGTATTGCTATCAAAATTGATGTATACAGAGGCGGTTATTAATGAGGCGATGAGAATTTTTCCTTCGATTCCTTTAGTAGGGAGATATTGCTCGGAGGATATTGAACTAACAGATAAAATTCTGCCTAAAGGGGCGAATATCTTCGTCAGTGTCCTTCATATTCAGAGAAATCCTGAATATTGGGCCAATCCCCTTGAGTTCGATCCTTCCAGATTCTTGCCAGAGAACTCTGGAAAAATCAAGCCAGGATCTTTCTTGCCTTTCTCTATTGGACCCAGGAATTGCATTGGTGAGATATTAAGGTTGAAATTTGAATAAAAATGGATCATGCGGAGGATTTTAGGGTCAAGAATGGCGACAGTTTTGCTCAAAATAACAGTTGCTACTGTGCTGAGACACTTCAAAATTAGCTCCAAGCATAAGGATATAAAGGAGTTTAAGTTAATTTCTTGCATTTCCATGAAAACCCGCAATCACTTGGATTTGCACTTTACTCCCAGGAATGAAAACGAAGAGTGAATAGCGCCGCTTTTTTGATTTATATGTTTATATGAAATTGATAGTTTTTATAAATTTTTTATGATGTAATATATAGCTCAGGATATTCAATAAAAATATATGAATGTTTCGTAGATACGTAAATGTCCTATTTGGCAATAAACTGTTGGCTTTATCCCTTTTTTCACCTTTACCTTAGGTCTTATAATACCGCTATTTGGTGCTAACAAATTTGCTCATGTTAGATTCAGGTGAGAGGAGAATTATGCCTGCTGTTAATTTTGTAGATGTAAGTTCATGTTTCAAAATAACATTTGAGGAGCAAAATACTACAGTACAAAGTCGCACAGCAAAAGATATGAATAATTTTAACATCTTTTTTCGATTTAAAAAAAAATTCTTTAAGTAGATTTGTTAATCAAATGATTTTGAGAGTGATCCTGGCGTTTTATTAAATTTTGTGTGTATTTAAAGTTCCTTTATTCGTAATCTTTCGTAATATTCATATGCACTTTCATTAATGATCTACCTAGTTATTATCGCACGAACATTGCTAGAATTGTAATAGTGAACTGTTGAAGAACTCATCATTATAATTAAATTTACAATTCCCTTCCTCATTACTGAACAAGGAAGAAAATTAGAAATACAGTATGTCCTCTTTAATTTGAACAGCGGGGACTTTTAGCTATAATCTAAACAAAAACTCGTCAATTCGAACAGTGAGCGTGAGATGTTTCCACCAATTCCTGCTACTTGTTTACTTTACCTACAGCCAGTCCCAAAAGTCTCCGTACACCTTAGAAAATTAGGATTTTTGAGTATTATTAAAAAAATACAGAGTTTAATTACCAATTTCTTCTAATATAAAACTGTTTTAAAATGTTAGATAAACCATATGCTAAATTCAAATTTGCTTTAGTTTAATATTTATTAATTTGCAACTCTTAAAACGTAA
The DNA here is from genome assembly GCF_039881205.1 of Euwallacea similis. NCBI lineage: Eukaryota > Metazoa > Arthropoda > Insecta > Coleoptera > Curculionidae > Euwallacea > Euwallacea similis. The sequence continues at coordinate 955,021 of NC_089630.1, forward strand.
TTAGGCACCTCTCAAAAGTCTATGTACAGTCGACTTTCTGTCGACTTTCTGCTAATACATGGTTTTAAATTTGCGGAAAAACGAAATTTGTGTAAAAATTGGTAATTGTAGGGGTTGCTTCCTTTGTTATTGTATAATACAATATAGCGTTATATTTGATAATATTAGTAATAAGTGTTTAAAATGTCGCGCTAAAATGCTTTGCCAATTGCTAACTTAGTAGTGAAGCTTTAAAATTCTGGTAGATTATGTAGTGAGATTGCCAAAATTTTATATTTAAAACGCAGCACAGTTCAAACAATCTTTCAAAATTTTATTATAAACGGTCATCTTGCTGATAAACCTCGTGTTGGTGGCCCTAAAAAATTAAGTGATCGAGATTGTAGAGGAATTTTAAAAACAATCGCCTCTGACTCGCGACGTAGTGCCCCAAAATTTGCCGCAGATGTGGCAAATATTTCAGGAAAAGATGTTGGGTCGGAAACCATTAGAAGAGTTTTACGCAAAGCAGGTTTTAATGGAAGAGTGCCCCAAAAGAAACCACTGATCTCTCAAGTCAACAGAGAAAAACGACTTGCGTTCGCTAAGGAACGACAGAACTCTCGATTTTTGGGTAAAAGTTTTATGAACTGATAAGAGTAGCTTAACATTTTTGGATATGATGGGAGGGGAAAATTATGGCGAAAAAAAACGAAGAGCTAAAAACCAAAAATTTAATGGTAACCGTAAAGCACGGTGGAGAGACTGTCATGGTTTGGGGGGCGATTGCAGCTAGTGGAGTAGGCAATTTGGTGTTCATTGATGGAATAATGCATAAAGAATTCTATCTGGCTATACTACAAGAAAATTTGAAACCATCTGCAGCTATATTATGCTTAGGGGGTGATTGGATCCTTCAACACACAGCTAGGTTTGTTAAGACGTGGATCTCAGACAATGTACCTATACAGCTTCATTCGCTACCACTATCACCCGATTTCAAAGCTATCAAGCATGTTCGGGACGAATTAGAAAGAAGAATTCAAAATATCAAATTACTAACAAAAATTTCTTAAAATGCTTTACAGCGAGTATGAAATAGTATCACCCCTAAAATCACTATGAATTTGGTCAATTCTATGTCCAGACGGCTAGAAACTGTTGTGGCTCTACAAGATGGACCAACTAAGTATTAATTTCGTAAAAAAAAAAAAAGATTAGAACTAATTCAAATGAAAACATTTTCACTGTACGTACACTTTTGGGGTATGTCAATTTAGGATTTAACTGTTAAATAATTTAGACTTTAGAGTAAATTTAACTTCAACAAGCATAATATTCCTTTGTCATTATAAGACTGTTCTGAAATAAAAATTCTAGTTTAAACTTTTTTTTTCTCATAATACCCAAAAATCCTAATTTTCTAAGGTGTACGTAGACCTTTGGGACTGACTGTACATATTAACAGGGGACTCACAGAATCTTTCCTGGGTTTTCACTTTTATTGCTTCTTTCCAGCTAGTGTTCGTTAGGGAATCGATTGGAGTGCATCATATTTGGGGTTGTACGTATTGCCAAGTGTTTTTTTGTTCCAATTCGATCGTAAGTTAAAGTACATACTGATGGCGGCTAAAAAAAAACACATTACGTTATTAATTAAAGTCAAGGTTGAGATTATTAAAAGCTTAAAAGAAGGTTATACAGCGACGGCTTTAGCAGTAAAATATAAGGTCGGGAAAATGAACGATTTATGATATCAAAAAGAATAAGGAAAAGATGCTATCCTATGCCAACATATCCAGTTTTTAATCAATAAACGAAAGACATTGAAAATAAATGCATATCCTGAAGTGGATAAAGCTGTTTACACTTGGTTTCTATAAGAAAGGTCAAGAGGTAAATAGTTATTTTCTCTTTAATTTGTTCGTTTTACCGAACATGGTATGTTTGTGGGTACTCCAATATCGGGAGAAATTTTACGAGAAAAAGCAAATTTTTTTATGAACAAATTCACAACAATACGCTAAATCTTAAGGCCAGTTCTGATTGGTTTGATAAATTTAAAAGCTTATATGAGATTCGACAATTGTCCATTAGAGGAAAAAAATTATCCAGTGACGAGGCAGCCGTAGAGCCATTCGAACAATTGCTTCAAAATAAAATCCAGAAGATGCACTGTCGCTTGACCAAATCTACAATGAAGATGAAAGAGGTCTTTTCTGGAAATTACTTCTTCAAAAAACTCTAGCTCATCAATCTGAAGCTTCGGCCCCAAGTAGAAAAATGAGCAAGGAAAGTTACCTTTATCACTTGTTGGAGTGCTCCTGGGACTCATAAAATAAAATTATTAATGTTAGGCAGATCTAAAAAGCCCCGAGCCTTCAAAAGTGAACAACTACCGATGATCTACCAAGGACAAAAAAAATGTGGGTCATCAAAGAGACTTTTAAGAGTTGGTTTCATATAAACTTTGTTTCTGCAGTTCGAAAAATAATCTGGCAATTGACTTTAGATGCTAAGGCACTTCTAATTTTGTATAACCCTCCAGGACACCCAGAAAACTTACCTTCAAATGATGAGAAAATGGTTGCAATGTTTTTGTCGCCTAATGTAACGCCGTTAGTGCAACCTATGGACCAAAATGTAATTCAAGCAATCAAGTTGCATTAAAGAAAATGTCTTTTAAAATGGATTGTCGCTTCTGAAGGTGGATACTGCAGCAAAATGTTTAAAAAATAATTTAAAAGATGAATAGAATCGAATTAGCAAAGGCATGGGACAATGTTAGGCCGGAACTTATACAGAAGTCACGTAGTAAATTTTTTGGGCAACAAGCTGATGATGGTTGGGATGAAGATGACCTTCTATCACTATCAGAATGGAAGAATAAACGGGAATTAGAGAACGCCGACAAACAAGTAAAGGAAGTTACTGCATCGTCAAACCAGAGTTCTGGAGATTTTACACGACAAAAAGTTATCGATTGGGCAGCTGGTCAAAAAGAATCATGGCAAACCATAAACGATATGAATATTGTGGGGCATGTTCAAAATAAATTAAGCTCTTACGAATCGAACGAAGACGTAGACATGATACTGCACCATATATTTCATAGAGAGGCAGTCAGATGCTACAAAATGTGTACGAAATCGGCTTTGGGAAATTCTGAAATGAAACATCACGTTTTGATTCTATCTGAAATGAACAAACGAGCCTTCAGAGCAGGACAAAAAAATACTAAACGGTGTAAAATAACTAAATTTTTTACGTCACTTTAGGTTTAAATGAATTATGTATTCCAAGAAGTAATTAATCAAAATTCATACTCACCTATGTATATGCATTAAGTTCAGATTTTCATCTCAATAATTTTGTATTTTGTGCACTCTCCCCTGAAAAAATCAAGTCTTGATTGCAGCTATTTTGAAAATGTTTTTCGTTAGTCCGAACATTTCGAAAATCCGAATTAGCCTGTGCAATTATTAGTTTGGATTAAAGAGATTGTACTGTAAAATAAATGATTAAAAGACAACAAATAAAGAATCATTTCATGATAGTCTTTTAGGTCTACATTCCATCCCTTTAGACGAAAAAAATATTTTGATTCATCTCAACCATCTTCAATGGAGCTCATAAATCAATGGCTACTTACCTCATGACGCACATATTTTTTGCATTTCTAAAATTCGGCTGTGGAATGATGCCTTTGTGGCCAAAATAATAATACATTTTTTAATATTTACTCTTAATAGATGAGTGATTAATTATCAGCCCATCTGGAACAATTAATTGCAAATAACCAGATAAAATAATAAAAGGTAAAAGTCAACGTTTATTTGTATAATTGTCGATTGCCTGCTACCAAATATACGGTGGTCTGCTGGCCATGGAAGCAAAATGGACGGTGATTTCTTTGGCCGGTTAAATTAGGTAAAATTATCTGACACTAATCACTTACCTTAACTCAACCCTTCTTTGACAACGTGGTTCATGTTATAATAAGTCTCATACTTCAGCGATTTGAGAAGTTCTAGTAAGACCGCTTTAACATAGAACACACTGCGATATTGGTAGGAATTTCTGCCTCGTCTGATTCAGATAAAAATGTTTATTAACCCAATTGGGTTTCTATTTTCTGCGTGACAAAAATTTCTCACTGTCTTGAATCAGGTAATCGGCACTTTATGCTGTTGATAACACATTGCTCCGGCATTGGATTGAATTACACTCAGTCAAAGAATGACCCACTAATATTATGCAACTAGAAAAACGAACTAGCTTTAATGACATCATGCTAGTACTACTGACCTACTAATGATTTTCATTAATTAATATTTCCGAGTAATTCATAATTAATTAAGATGTTTGCTTTGGAATAATAACATTAATATAGAAATAACATAGTATAGAAAACTTGCAATTAGATCTGCACTCTACAGAGGGTCACATTTAACTTGAGACATCGCAATATCTCGAATAATAAGCGCTCTACGAAAAAAATGTCCTTTATGAAAGTTAAATTATTCCACGGAGAAAACACATTGATACTAAAATTAGTGCCCCTCTGCCCCTCCTTGTGGGGGGATGGGGGGTAAATTTGATTTCTTAAATAACATCTCCTACTTTTTATTGCAGATTCGAATTCTACGGCAAAAAACCCGTAGAATTTGTCTGGAAGATTTTTTTCGATTCACGATAAATGACGCTGTAATCAACGAAATTTAATTTTCCTTTAGCTTATAATTTACCAAAAAGTTTGGTGAAATCTGCTTTTAAAAAAATCTTATTCTCAAGCGTTGTTGGAGATAAATAAAAATAGCGTATTTTTATTTGTTTACATTTTTGATTTAAACGTATGAAAAAAGTTACTTGAAGAAATAACTAATTTTACTCAATTAGATTTATTTCGGTATCAACACTACGCCAGAATGGAGTATTTGACTGTACAAGGGAAAATTGAAATGGTTTTTGTTTATGAAGAATCTGGCAAGCGTATACAAACAACAGAGCAGACTGCACTAAGACTGATCACCAAGATTAGACACCTTGAAATTTCGCTACACAACCCATCAAACCAATTACTCTACGAACGTACACACATGACAAAAATAACTGAGAGACTACTACAGATTCAGGCCAAATGGAAAGACAAGCCTCACAACTTGACAATACTGTACCCACTTTGCTTAGCAAGACAGACGAGACAAGCACGTTTTCTTTTTCCAACTACCTTATTAGAACACTACCAGCATTGAAGGTTTTTGCTACTTGGTGTTCGCTTCTTTCCTTTTTTTATTGTAATCTATTAACAAATAAGTATCTTTGTGTAACAGGGGCCGAAAGACCAAATAGTCGATAGCCTGTTCCCTTGGGAATAAAGATGATTTATATTATATATGTTACAACCTGTATAATACACATACATATATAGCATATGGTAACTTTAACTATACGAGTATTAAAGCTACAGGTTGACATTTTTACCATGAGATAAAGTAAACTACAGCACTGTTAATCAGCTAGTCAAATTAAGGATGTTTCAGGTTTTTGAGAAATTTGATTCTGAAACTGAAAAATTAACGATATACTAAAAGAAGTGGAAAATGATCATTTGTTGATTTTACTTTCAATAACAAAAGTCCATTACATTTTCGGCCGGATCGATTCTGGCGACAGATAAATATTCTATGTCGACCTTGGATAGTTCCCTTGAGGTTCTGTATTCTTAAAAATGCAATTAGAAGAATCTTAATTTTGCAGCCTTTTCAAAAAATCGACAAAATTGGTATCAAAGTTATTCGATATCTCTTGGAACTGGAAGTGTACCGGATTGGTATTCACGTTTGTTGGTTAAAGCAATAAATATCAGCTCTAAAGTTTAGATTTTGCAAATGGCAGTACTACTACCTCTAAACTTAAAAACATTTCGATATATTTTTTTAAATACATGATAAAGCATACTTAATATACAAACGTAAGAAGAAATATTAAGTTAATAATCTAGTAGAACTACAGAAACTACTCCATTTTTAACATAATTTATTAGGTATTTAGAGTTCTAAACTGGAACACCTTGAGCATGGGTACGTCTTAGGAGAAAATTATTTGTACTCCTGTTCACTTTTGCAAATAACTGAAAAACGGTGATAGATACGGAAAAGACCCAAGAGATACACCTTCGAATTTTGATTTTTTTCGAACTCAGCGACAGCTTCGTTAAAACTAACAGTGACAAGGAATTTCTTGCAAAAAAATGGACTGAAAATAAATACGACATCAATACTCGCCGAATTTACAAAAATATCAGTTAGTTCAGGGGAATTTTATGGCGCACTTTTAAATTTATTGTTATTTGAAAGCTTTTTTCTAGATTTATCTGATTCCTGAAATTTCCAGGATTTGTTTCAAATCCTTTTTTTGGAGTTTCTTGGTGGTTGTAAGCAATGTGACATTCATATACTTTTGCGAGCTTCTCGGAGACTCGCCGGAATCTTTTGTATTATAATTATGCTAAACATTTTACGGACATTTTTCAGAACCTTTGTCGCATCACCATTGATTTTAGAGACTTATTCATTAATTTCTTCAAATTCCTGAAAATATGATTAATGACTTCTTAAGGATTTCTACAGATTTTTTATGATATTCAGAAACTTAAATGGACGATGAAAAAGCACTTCAATAACTAGACTTTGCTGCTCAATTGGTTAAGAATAACTACGACAATTTTCACATGTATTTTTATTAATCGAATAGGTAATTATTATGCATATTACTATTGTCACAACCATTAGAGTTACCTATAGATGCAATTTATCATTTCTGATTTTCAGGAAAGAAAATATTAGATTATTAACGGTTGTTAACGGGAAATTGTAAATAATGCAAATGATTGCGAGGTTGTGACAAAGAATCTATATCTCGGATTTGCTTATAAAAGGCCCTTTATGATATAGCTCTGAGGACATAAAGGGATCCACTGTGACACTGGTAGTAAGAAGTAGATGAATTTGCAATCTACATAGAGTATTGACTTACGGACATAAATTTCCATTAATAGGCGATGAGATATTTTGCAAGGATTTTGATTTTCCCCTCAAAAATTAAATTCTTAAAATGAACATGACTTCGAATGTAAAATGTTTTACGCGATAAGTATGTAATGAGACTTTATTCCACTAGCTCGCAAACGTTACTTGCTCGTAAACTGAACTAAATAGTAAATTTTACGTTACATGCATATTGTACAAAAGAAATTGCTCAATAATGTATGTTGCGATTATAATATGGACACGTATAGCTTCATATCTCACTAGCTAATTGGGAGGAAAATTAGGTTCTGCGGTATCAAAATTTAATTTTAATGACGTCTTACAGTCCGAAAATTAAAATAAATGTGTACTAATTACAAAATGAGTTCACCTTTAATCGATTAGTTAGTTTAACTGGAGGGATTAATTATCCGTAACTTAATAAAACTGCTAAAAGTAATTTAAGTACAACAATCGCTTCAGTCGATACTCAAATAGCTTAAGAATGGTATTATTTGTGGTGAAATGTGTTTTAACATTACTATTCAGTGTAGTGATGTATTATGTTTGGTTGATTGTCACCAAGCCTCGGGTGGTCTGGTTTGCGATGTCGCAAAAAGGGTGGTGGATTCCTTTGTTGCCCTTCCTGGGTAACGCCTATACAGCTATATTCACTGGATTAAAAAGTGAGCAAAAGAAGAAAATATCAGACTATTTCAAATCACTCTGTAGACAAGAGGGATTTTAAATGAAGACAACTGGCAAATTCCAGAAAAAGTTCTCGCAAACTCCCGAACTCATTGATACATTTTTAAAACTAGAACTTTTGACTTGATTGTCATACAATTTCTCCTTAATAAAACTGCACAGGAACATTTCGGACACATCAATGATAAGATATTTTCAAGTGCAAATGACATGTATCGCGCGTAGTTGTTCGTGTTTTTTCCTTTTCTCCATTATTTAATTATAATTTGAGACCAAGTCGTGTACGCAACGTTACATAACTAGATTTATTTCCTTGATGATCAGTTTCAATAACGCGTGATCGAATTGCTTTGTATTAGATATTTTTAATGGGCAACTACTTAAGTAATTAGGCGTTTCGTGTGTCTCAAAAACAATCCTTTTCCATTCAGTTGGGCGCATTCGGCAAACCGCTTGATTTGCTGAATGCGCCCAATGTAATTGAATGAGAATTGCTTGCCGAGCCGCCACAAGACACCTAATTACTTAAGTAATTAATCACCTGAAACCACCCCTTGTGTGCAACCGTTATAATAAAATACTGCAGTGATACCTTTCCCTGCTGCCCCTTATTTTATGAATCCTAAATTTGTTTTTTCATACAATCCATATTTCTCTTTACAGTAAACATGCTCTCCACTCTTCTATGGGCAGAGAGGTATGTAGGAATGCCCGTAAATTTTTGGTTTGGCAGTAAATACCACTACATGAGCAAAAGTGCTGATGATGCTAGAATAGTGCTCAACCATTCAAAGTGTCTGAATAAAGCTGAGCTTTATGGTGATATTCAATATGTCTTTAAAAATTCCATTCTGTTAATTCCAGGTGGGTATGCGTATAGAATTATTATTGGAATGTTTTAGCCATAATGAAAATCACTTCTGTAGGAGAGATATGGAAGGGCAGACGTAGGTACTTGAGGAGCGCCTTCAATACCAACATGATAAATACCTTTATGCCGACTTTCAATCAGCAGAGCTGTGCTCTAATTGATTTGATCAACAAGAAGAAACCTGAAGATGATCACTATAAGTTTTTTAATACTCACGCTTTCATGAGTTTTTTCTGTAAGTAAAATCACCGAGGAGGAAAACTTTAAATTCAAGATTTGAGCAGTGAAAAAGCTGTAATAATGTAATCAGAAATTGTATGTAAGGAAAAGGCATTCTGCGCTTTTCCTGTACAAATGAGTTATGTAGCTCGTCCCGAGTACTTCAATTATTATTTTATGAAATAACCACTTCCCCATCAGCAATTTCACTTAAATATCGGTTTAATAAGGGTTGGCTCAACTCATCCTCGATGCGGTCCACCCCTTCATGTGAACAAATAGGTCGACTTTATTATGCGAAATCTGACAGCTACTCCACAGCTTATTGAAATTATCCAGGTTTGATTTCAAGCTTTAATAAGTTTACTGCTTAACGGGCGGCGGCCTGTCAACGTATGTCGCAGTTTACTGCGTCATCTAAACCAGTAATTATTTTGTGAATTTCAGTGACGTCAATTGGCTGGATGGCAGAAGATATTAAAGATAGTGACATAAGTGAGTTTGCGTATTATGTGGATAAGTAAGTTGAATGTAATTAATTCATAAGTATGATGTAAGATGTTTATATTTTTTTTAGAAGTCAAGATGAATTTGTAAAGCTTTTAGCCAATCCCGCAGTTCCGGGTTGGTTGTGGATGCGATCCCCTTTGGGGGCGAAACTAACTTTTAATATAAAGGACATGAAGAGGATTTTGAAAAATATTCTAAAGAAGAAAATGGCGCAGATGGCTAAACACAAAGGTAAATTCTTTTTCATAAAACAAAATTCAGTGATAAACAATATTTTCCAGAGTATGTGGAAAACACCACAGAGCTACCGCTTGTGGAATTGCTCCTGAATGAGGGATATGAATGCAAAGACAGAGAATCCGATGTTTTCCAGGAATTTACCTTGTTCTCTGCGGCTGTAAGTAGTCATGTAATAATCTAATTACTTACATACTAGATTTCCCAATATTCAGGCGACAGACACAACCGGGCATACCTTGACTTTCATCTTTACTTTACTGGGTATGTTCCCAGATATCCAACAAAATGTGTACGAAGAAGTGATGACTGTAGTAGGAGATAGGGAAATTGACGATGTATTGCTATCAAAATTGATGTATACAGAGGCGGTTATTAATGAGGCGATGAGAATTTTCCCTTCGATTCCTTTAGTAGGGAGATATTGCTCAGAGGATATTGAACTAACAGATAAAATTCTGCCTAAAGGGACGAATATCAGCTGCAGTATCTTTCATATTCAGAGAAATCCTGAATATTGGGCCAATCCCCTTGAGTTCGATCCTTCCAGATTCTTGCCAGAGAACTCTGGAAAAATCAAGCCAGGATCTTTCTTGCCTTTCTCTATTGGGCCCAGGAATTGCATTGGTGAGGTATTAAGGATGAAATTTGAGTAAAAATGGATCATGTTGGGGATTTTAGGGCAAAGAATGGCGACAGTTTTGACCAAAATAACAGTTGCTACTGTGCTGAGACACTTCAAAATTAGCTCCAAGCATAAGGATATAAAGGAGTTTAAGTTAATTTCTTGCATTTCCATGAAAACCCGGAATCACTTGGATTTGCACTTTACTCCCAGGAATGAAAACGAAGAGTGAATAGCGCCGCTTTTTTGATTTATATGTTTATATGAAATTGATAGTTTTTATAAATTTTTTATGATGTAATATATAGCTCAGGATATTCAATAAAAATGTATGAAAGTTTCGTAGATACGTAAATGTCCCATTTGGCAATAAACTGTTGGCTTTATCCCTTTTTTCACCTTTACCTTAGGTCTTATAATACCGCTATTTGGTGCTCAAAAATTTGCTCATGTTAGATTCAGGTGAGGGGAGAATTATGCCTACTGTTAATTTTATAGTTATAAGTTCATATTTTAAAATAACAGTTGATGATCAAAACACTACAATACAGAGCCGCACAACAAAAAAGGTACACACATTAATAATTTTAAGATTTTTTTCGATTTTGAAAAATTTTCTTCAAGTAGATTCGTGAATTGAATGATTTTGAGTGTGGGTCTGACGTTTTATTAAATTTTGTGTGTATTTGAAGTTCCTTTATTCGCAATTTTTCGTAATATTCATATGCACTTTCATTAATGATCTACCTAGTTATTAATGCACGAGCATTGCTAGACTCATAATAGTGTGCTATTGATGAATTCATAATTATACTTAAACTTATAATTTCCTCATTACCGAACAGGAAAGAAGCCAGAAATTGAAGATAATAAAAATGATTAAAACACTGAGAGAAGAATTATTTTATGACGGTATTTTAGGCACTCATTCCATCCTTTTAGACTAAACAACATTTTTGGTCTCATCCCAACCAACGTCAATGAAACTCATACATGTAGGACTTTTCTTAGTTGAAGTCAAGGGTTGTATAATTATAGTCCGGGTAGATTTTAGTTACTGGATATATTGGCTATGCCTATGCTTATAGGGTAACACTAATGACTAAAGCGGTTTCACAAATTGTAAATCGCGTCTCAATCTGCCATGATAATAAGGAGCGTCTTCCCAACTTTTTGCGTTTTTGACCGTCGTTCGTACCATCCGACCCCCTGTCCCGATCTGGTCTCCTAATTTTCTTTGCCGTTCTTCGTTGGGTTTCCTGTTTCACAGAAGGCGACCCGTCAGCAAAAGAAAATCTTAAAAATAAGTTATCTACAGAGTGGTTTAAAACGACTAACGAATTTCACATTCATCAATGGCTACTTGCTTCATGATTCATATATTTTTTGCATTCCTGAAATTCGACATTCCAATGATGTCTTTGTGGCCAAAATAATAATACATTTTTTAATATTTACTCTTAATAGATGAGTAATTAATTATCAGCTCATCTGGAATGATTAATTGCCAATAACCAGATAAAATAATAAAAGGTAAAAGTCAACGTTCATTTGTATAATTGTCGATTGCCTGCTACCAAATATACGGTGGTCTGCTGGCCATGGAAGCAAAATGGACGGTGATTTCTTTGGCCGGTTAAATTAGGTAAAATTATCTGACACTAATCACTTACCTTAACTCAACCCTTCTTTGACAACGTGGTTCATGTTATAATAAGTCTCATACTTCAGCGATTTGAGAAGTTCTAGTAAGACCGCTTTAACATAGAACACACTGCGATATTGGTAGGAATTTCTGCCTCGTCTGATTCAGATAAAAATGTTTATTAACCCAATTGGGTTTCTATTTTCTGCGTGACAAAAATTTCTCACTGTCTTGAATCAGGTAATCGGCACTTTATGCTGTTGATAACACATTGCTCCGGCATTGGATTGAATTACACTCAGTCAAAGAATGACCCACTAATATTATGCAACTAGAAAAACGAACTAGCTTTAATGACATCATGCTAGTACTACTGACCTACTAAAGGCTTTTCCTATACTTCCAAATAATTCAAACTGCAAATTGATTAGGGTGTTCCTCTTGTAATGATAAAATTAGTAACAAAAGTACTTGTAATTAGATATGCATGATATGTATAATATACATACAAGATGGCGCAATAGTGTGACAAAGTACTATATCTTCCTTATTTTACAAAATTAAAAAAAAATTGTTTATATAAAAGTTATATGTGAACATGCGGCCTACATTTAAAAAATATTTTTTACCATATAAGGTGTTGCATAAATACGGGCCAAAATATTTATTTATTTTATTTAACGGAACACCTGGATTCCTCGTAAAATTCTTTCCACTGTAAGGTGATTCGTTTTAAATTAAATTGGAATATTGTTTGCTTATGTCGAAAAATGTTTAAGTTTGAAGAAAAACACGGTTCCTATCATGCGCCATAACTTTAAAAGCACGTTAATTATTTTAACAAAAACTGACACAACAGAAGGCAAAGGGGTGCTTAAGTGCCTCGTTGGACGCATAAGTCGGTTTCGTATATAGGATGCTTTCTACAAGCCCTGCAACTTGGGAATATTAAAATTCATTTTTCTTGGAATTTTAAATGGGGCACCCTGTATTTACGTATCCTTTATTGTTGAGATTTTAATCCTCTTTAACTTTTGTTAAGGTATCATTATACTCATTTCCTTTAGTTTTGGCATAATACTCTTTTTTAATACTTTTGCAAAAATACGTGCTACGTCTATTGTTAGTTTAATTTTCTATTTTGCCATGAAAGCCATTGACAAATTTGATTTTTTTTTGTTTTCAGTCACTACTAAGTGAACATTTAATTCGTTAAAACGTCAAATTTACTATTTATTGGTTTAGCTATCACTTGTAATAAGGTTGTAATGAATTTAAATATGAACTTTTCACAATCCGACATGGTTGACATGATTTTCGTGTTGGGTGCTAGTGATAAAAATGCACTATTGGCTAAAAGATTGTATCAAGAACGATATCCCGAGAGAAGACAACCTGAGAAAAGAGCATTTGATAAACTTATGGAACGTTTTGAGAGAACTGGAAGCGTGTCATATAACAAAATTAATAGGCAAAAATGATCAAGAATCGAAGAAAATGAACTAACTGTTCTCTTAGCAGTGACTGAAAACCTGCATATTAGTCCAAGGAAGCTATCGCAGCAGGTCGATGTTGATCGAAGAACCGTTCAGCACATCCTGAAAATCAATAAAATGCATCCCCACCATTTGCAATTACTTCAAGAATTACATGAGGATGATTACCAAAGAAGACTAGAGTTTGGTCTGTGGGCTCAAAACAAAATTCGGGTACAAAGAAATTTTGCTCATTTGGTGTTGTTTGGAGATGAGGCTACTTTTCACTGAAACGGCAATGTTAACAGGCATAACTTTCATTATTATGCAACTGAAAATCCACGTTTTTGTAGATATAATACCCAAAACCGGTGGTCCTTAAATGTTTAGAGAGGATTTATCGGTGATAACGTAATTAGTCCATACTTTTTTGAGCAATGAGTAACATGAGAAGTGTTTTGGACTCTTTATAGAATCATCTGCTTGGCCTCTTTTCTCAAAGAGCAATTGAATTTTCACAAGAAATGTGGTTTATTCATGATGGGGCCCCGGTCCACCATACAAGGTCGATCATCAATTTTTTAACTGCAACATATCACAAACGTTGGATTGGAAGAGGAAGACCTATTGCGTGGCCGCTTAGATCGCCAGATTTGACGAAAATAGATTTTTCCATATGGGAATTTGTTAAAGAACAAGTTTACCAAATACCCCCGACTACAAGAGAAGACATGAAAATTCGAATAAGAAATTGTTTTCGCAGTATAACTGTTAAAATATGTCGAAATTTAAATGATGCTTTTGAGAGACGTCTTGAACTTTGTATTCGAGAAAATGGCAAACACTTTGAACATTTAATTAGGTAAATCTCTACACAGTATATTAATAAATTTAAATTAAATTATAATATATAATAAATATATAATAAAATATATTAAATTATAATATAATAATATAATAGATGTATCACGTTTTTTGCAAACGTATTAAAGAAATGAGTATTCTGCCAAAACTAAAGGAAGCGAGTATAATGATACTTTAACAAAAGTTGAAGAGGATTAAAATATCATCAATAAAGGATACGTGAATACAGAGTGTCCCATTTAAAAATTCCAAGAAAAATGAATTTGAATATTCTCAAGTTGCAGGGCCTCTAGAAAGCATCCTGTATAAGAAACCGACTTTTGCGTCCAACGAGGCACTTAAGCACCCCTTTGCCTTCTGTTGTGTCAGTTTGTGTTAAAATAACTAACGTGCTTTCAAAGTTATAGCACATGTTATGGAACCATGTTTTTTTTAAAATTTAAACATTTTTCGACATACACACACAATATTGTAATTTAATTAAAAATTAATTACCCTACCATGGACAGAATTTTTCGAGGAATCCTAATATGCAATAATATATAGGGTGTTCCGTTAAATAAAATAAATAAATATTTTGGCCCGTCTTTATGCAACACCCTAAATAGTAAAAAATATTTTTAAAATGTAGACCGTATGTTCACATATAACTTTTATATCAACAGTTTTTTTTTATTTTATAAAATAAGGAAAATATGGTACATTGTCACACTATTGCGCCACCTTGTATAAAGCACATGGTGACCTTTAGCTATAGGAGTATTAAAGCCACGGATTGGTATTTTTACTATGGAATAAAGTAAATTACAGCACTGTTAATCAGTCAGTCAAATTAAGGATGTTTAAGGTTTTTTAACAATTTAATTCTGTAAATGAAAAATTAGAGATATACTAAAAGCAGCGGAAAAATGATCACTTGTTGATCAGAGGACTTGCAATAATAATAGTGCATTAAATTTTTGACCGGCTCCATTCGGGCGGCAGATAAATATCTTATGTCAACCCTAAATAGCTCCCTTAAGGCTCCGCAACCTTAAAAATGCAATTAGAAGGATTTTCATTTGGCAGCCTTTTTAAAAAATCGAGAAAATTGGTATCAAAATTAGTTGATATCTTTAGGAGCTGGAAATGTGCGGAAATGGTATTCATATTTGTTGGTTAAAGCAATGAACATCAGCTCTAAACTTTCGAATTTTGCAAATCGTAATGTTTCTAATTTTTTCGTAATTTCTAAACTTAAAAATAGTTTGATCTTTTTCCTTTTATATACATAATATACAAACGTAAGAAGGAAAATGAAATTAATAATCTAGAGGAATTGGAGAAACCATCCTATTTTTATTATAATTTATTAGGTATTTAGTGTTCTAAACTGGAACACTTTGAGCATAGGCACTTCTTAGGAGAAAATCATTGGTATTCCTGACCATTTTTGAAAATAATTGAAAAAGAGTGATAGATCCGGAAAACGCCTAAGAGATATACCTTCGAATTCCCATTTTTTTCGAACTCAGTGACAGCCACACGAAACTGACAGTGATGAGGAATTTCCTAGGAAAATGGGCTGAATATGAGTACGACATCGCTGCTCGCTGAATTTACAAAAATATCAGGAAAATTCATTGGAAGGAGTTTCTTGGCAGAACTTGCAGAGAGGTTTATTTAATTTTTTTGTGGTTGAAAATTTTAAACATTCCAGGGGAATTTTATGGCGCACTTTTAATTTTTTATTGTTATTTGAAAGTTTTTTTCTAGATTTATCTGATTCCTGAAATTTCCAGGATTTGTTTCAAATCCTTTTTTTGGAGTTTCTTGGTGGTTGTAAGCAATGTGACATTCATATACTTTTGCGAGCTTCTCGGAGACTCGCCGGAATCTTTTGTATTATAATTATGCTAAACATTTTACGGACATTTTTCAGAACCTTTGTCGCATCACCATTGATTTTAGAGACTTATTCATTAATTTCTTCAAATTCCTGAAAATATGATTAATGACTTCTTAAGGATTTCTACAGATTTTTTATGATATTCAGAAACTTAAATGGACGATGAAAAAGCACTTCAATAACTAGACTTTGCTGCTCAATTGGTTAAGAATAACTACGACAATTTTCACATGTATTTTTATTAATCGAATAGGTAATTATTATGCATATTACTATTGTCACAACCATTAGAGTTACCTATAGATGCAATTTATCATTTCTGATTTTCAGGAAAGAAAATATTAGATTATTAACGGTTGTTAACGGGAAATTGTAAATAATGCAAATGATTGCGAGGTTGTGACAAAGAATCTATATCTCGGATTTGCTTATAAAAGGCCCTTTATGATATAGCTCTGAGGACATAAAGGGATCCACTGTGACACTGGTAGTAAGAAGTAGATGAATTTGCAATCTACATAGAGTATTGACTGACGAATATAAATTTCCATTAACAGGCTATGGAGATATTTCGCAGGGATTTTGACTTTTACCTCAAAGTTAAATTAATAAAATGAACATAACAATGGATGTAAATCGTTTTGTGCCATAAGTACGTAATGAGATTTTATTCCATTGGCTCGCAAAGGTCATTTGCCCGTAAACAGAACTAAATAGAAAATTTTACGTTAAATACATATTGCGCAAAAGAAATTGCTCATTAATGAGCGTTACGATTATAAAATGGACATATGTCGTTTCATATCTCACTAGCTAATTATGGGGAAAATTGGGTTCTGCGGTATCAAAATTCGATTTGAATGACGTCTTGTAGACCGAAAATTACATCAAATGTATATTAAGTAGAAAATAAGTTCACCTTTAATCGATTAGTTAGCTCAACTGGAGGGATTAATTATCCGTAACTTAATAAAACTGCTAAAAGTAATTTAAGTACAACAATCGCTTCAGTCGATACTCAAATAGCTTAAGAATGGTATTATTTGTGGTGAAATGTGTTTTAACATTACTATTCAGTGTAGTGATGTATTATGTTTGGTTGATTGTCACCAAGCCTCGGGTGGTCTGGTTTACGATGTCGCAAAAAGGGTGGTGGATTCCTTTGTTGCCTTTCCTGGGTAACGCCTATACAGCTATATTCACTGGATTAAAAAGTGAGCAAGAGAAGAAAATATCAGACTATTTTAAATCACTCTGTAGACAAGAGGGATTTTAAGTGAAGACAACGAATATCTGGCAAATTCCAGAAAAAGTTCTCGCAAACTCCCGAACTCATTGATACATTTTTAAAACTAGAACTTTTGACTTGATTTTCATACAATTTCTCCTTAATAAAACTGCACAGAAACATTTCGGACACATCAATGATAAGATAGTTTCAAGTGCAAATGACATGTATCGCGCGTAGTTGTTTGTGTTTTTTCCTTTGTTCCATTATTTAATTATAATTGGAAACCAAGTCGTGTACGCAACGTGGCATGACTAGATTTATTTCCTTAATGATCGGTTCCATTAATGCATGATTGAAACACTTTGTATTAAATATTTTTAACGTTCAAATTTTTGAGTAATTAGGCGTCTCGTGTGTCTCTCAAAAACAATCCTCTTCCATTCAGTTGGGCGCATTCGGCAAACCGCTTGGATTTGCTGAATGCGCCCAATGTAATTGAATGAGAATTGCTTGCCGAGCCGCCACAAGACACCTAATTACTTAAGTAATTAATCACCTGAAACCACCCCTTGTGTGCAACCGTTATAATAAAATACTGCAGTGATACCTTTCCCTGCTACCCCTTATTTTATGAATCCTAAATTTGTTTTTTCATACAATCCATACTTCTCTTTACAGTAAACATGCTCTCCACTCTTCTATGGGCAGAGAGGTATGTAGGAATGCCCATAAATTTTTGGTATGGCAGTAAATACCACTACATGAGCAAAAGTGCTGATGATGCTAGAATAGTGCTCAACCATTCAAAGTGTCTGAATAAAGCTGAGCTTTATGGTGATATTCAATATGTCTTTAAAAATTCCATTCTGTTAATTCCAGGTGGGTATGCGT
This sequence comes from Euwallacea similis, assembly GCF_039881205.1. NCBI lineage: Eukaryota > Metazoa > Arthropoda > Insecta > Coleoptera > Curculionidae > Euwallacea > Euwallacea similis. The sequence goes on from NC_089630.1 coordinate 973,195, forward strand.
ATAGAATTATTATTGGAATGTTTTAGCCATAATGAAAATCACTTCTGTAGGAGAGATATGGAAGGGCAGACGTAGGTACTTGAGGAGCGCCTTCAATACCAACATGATAAATACCTTTATGCCGACTTTCAATCAGCAGAGCTGTGCTCTAATTGATTTGATCAACAAGAAGAAACCTGAAGATGATCACTATAAGTTTTTTAATACTCACGCTTTCATGAGTTTTTTCTGTAAGTAAAATCACCGAGGAGGAAAACTTTAAATTGAAGATTTGAGCAGTGAAAAAGCTGTAATAATGTAATCAGAAATTGTATGTAAGGAAAAGGCATTCTGCGCTTTTTCTGTACAAATGAGTTATGTAGCTCGTCCCGAGTACTTCAATTATTATTTTATGAAATAACCACTTCCCCATCAGCAAATTCACTTAAATATCGGTTTAATAATGGTTGGCTTAACTCACCCTTGATGCGGTCCACCCCTTCATGTGAACAAATAGGTCGACTTTATTATGCGAAATCTGACAGCTACTCCACAGCTTATTGAAATTATCCAGGTTTGATTTCAAGCTTTAATAAGTTTACTGCTTAACGGGCGGCGGCCTGTCAACGTATGTCGCAGTTTACTGCGTCATCTAAACCAGTAATTATTTTGTGAATTTCAGTGACGTCAATTGGCTGGATGGCAGAAGATATTAAAGATAGTGACATAAGTGAGTTTGCGTATTATGTGGATAAGTAAGTTGAATGTAATTAATTCATAAGTATGATGTAAGATGTTTATATTTTTTTTAGAAGTCAAGATGAATTTGTAAAGCTTTTAGCCAATCCCGCAGTTCCGGGTTGGTTGTGGATGCGATCCCCTTTGGGGGCGAAACTAACTTTTAATATAAAGCACATGAAGAGGATTTTGAAAAATATTCTAAAGAAGAAAATGGCGCAGATGGCTAAACACAAAGGTAAATTCTTTTTCATAAAACAAAATTCAGTGGTAAACAATATTTTCCAGAGTATGTGGAAAACACCACAGAGCTACCGCTTGTGGAATTGCTCCTGAATGAGGGATATGAATGCAAAGACAGAGAATCCGATGTTTTCCAGGAATTTACCTTGTTCTCTGCGGCTGTAAGTAGTCATGTAATAATCTAATTACTTACATACTAGATTTCCCAATATTCAGGCGACAGACACAACCGGGCATACCTTGACTTTCATCTTTACTTTACTGGGTATGTTCCCAGATATCCAACAAAATGTGTACGAAGAAGTGATGACTGTAGTAGGAGATAGGGAAATTGACGATGTATTGCTATCAAAATTGATGTATACAGAGGCGGTTATTAATGAGGCGATGAGAATTTTCCCTTCGATTCCTTTAGTAGGGAGATATTGCTCGGAGGATATTGAACTGACAGATAAAATTCTGCCTAAAGGAGCGAATGTCTTCATCAGTATCTTTCATATTCAGAGAAATCCTGAGTATTGGGATAATCCCCTTGAGTTCGATCCTTCCAGATTTTTGCTAGAGAATTCTGGAAAAATCAAGCCAGGGTCTTTCTTGCCATTCTCTACTGGGCCCCGAAATTGCATTGGTGGGATATTAAGTTTGAAATTTGAGTAAAAATGGATCATGTTGGGTGATTTTAGGGCAAAGAATGGCGACAGTTTTGGTCAAAATAACAGTTTCGACTGTGCTGAGACACTTCAAAATTAGCTCCAAGCATAAGGATATAAAGGAGTTTAAGCTGACTTCTTGCATTTCAATGAAAACCAGGAATCACTTAGATTTGCACTTTACTCTCAGGAATGAAAACGAACAGTGAATAGCGCCGTTTTTGTTATTTATATTTTATGTATACATTTTTATAATATAATATGTAGCTCATTCAGCAAAAACCAACAAAAGATTCATAATTAGCTGAATTTTCCACGTGGAAAAAAACTGTTGGTTTTATCCCTTTTTCCACATTTATCTTATGTGTTATAATATGACCATTTGAGGCTAAAAAATTTCATCATGTTAGATGGAAATGAGGGGAGAGTAATTGCCGTTGATTAGTCTGGTGTAACTTCACATTTCAGAATAACAGATGACGAGGAAAAAACTAAAATACAGAGCGGAACAGCAAAAAAGTAGGCATATTAATAATTTCAATATGTTGTCAATATGTTTTTTTCAATTTTCTTCGAGTAGATTTACTAGTCGAGTGATTTTTTATTTATATAGTTATATGTATTTTTTTTTTTAGTTTAAGGTTTTTTTATTGGCAAACTTTCTCAATCTTTATATGAATTTTTATTAATAATTTATAATTTTATAAAATTTTTATTATAATATTATTAATATTATATAATTATATAAAAAAAAGACTATGTAGTTATCGTTCCAGTATTGCTATAATCATGTTTATTGTTAAACTTACTATTTAAATTATAATTTTTTGAATACCGAATAAGAAGGTAACCAGACATTGGAAATAATACAAGTTTATAATGATATTTTAGATTCTTCTTTAACCATATTGGACGAAACAAAATATTTTGACTCATCTCAACCAACCTCAGTGGAACTCATACATCAATGGCGTCTTACCTCATGATTCACATGTTTTTTACATTCCTAAAATGCGGCTTTCGAATGATGTCTTGGTTACAAAAATGATAATTTATTTTTTTAAGTTTCTTCTTAATAGATGACTGGTTAATTATCATTCCAGCTGGAATTATTAATTGTCAATAACAAGAAAGAACAAAAATATTTAATATTGATTTGTAGAATGTTTAATTGCCTACTATCTAGTATAGGGTGGTCTGATTTCTATAAAAGCGAAACGGACGGTGCTTTCTTTGACTACCCTTTGGGAAAACGTTTCTGCGGCGATTGTCACTAGATTGAATGGTAAATAAATTATGATTAACTGACACTATCTAAAATCCCTACGAATAGTAGAGAAATATTGGAAAAAAGGTAAAGTATGTCTGGCAAATTCCAGAAAAAGTTCAGACAAATTCCAGACACATCATTAAAGCCACATCTTTCGGGTCGATTTCCATACAGTTTTTCGTTAATAAAGCTCTCTAACAATCTCCATGGATGCATCAATGATTAATAAATAAATAATGGCATGTATTGACAAATTAACGTACCGAATGTTAGATGACTCGGTTAATTTCCTAAGGGATGTATTCTAATAATGGACGAATCAAAAGCTTTGCGTTCATTACTTAGAACAGGCAATTAATTACCTAAGTAATTAGGAGTTTTGTACCTCACCTAATGTGTTCTGTACCCCCACATGCTGTCTGAATTTGCACATTGTGTGCAACAGCTCTCATAGAGCGTTGCAGCGGTCCGTTTCCTTGAATGCGCCCCTTTATTTTATGAATTCTGAATTTGTTTTTTTCATACAATATGTGACTTTGTTGCACAACATCTATCCTCTCCAGCCTTTTATGTGCAAACAAGTATTTGGGATTTCCAGTAAACTTCTAGTTTGGCAGTAAGTACCACTAGATAAATAAAAGTAATAAGGATGCCAAAATAGTGGTCAAAATAGTGGTCAATCATTCAAAGTGTCGGAATGAAACTGAGCTTTGCAGCGATATTTAGCATACCTTCAATCAATAGCATCTCAAAAACAGACTTCGTTGGAAGTTCCTGTCTCCTTGGAAATATGCTTAAATATTAGCAGATATTTCGATGTCTATTTTTAGAGTTTTTAAAAAACTCCGGCTCATTTCTCAAAGGAATTTTGGACATTTCTGGAAATTGTTTTTTACTTAAACGTAGATGTCATTTTTTAATTCTTCAGATTTTCGAAGATCAAATGCAATCTTTGCAACCTATTTAACAATTTTACCTATCTTTTATGATCTTTTCGGATTTTTTTAAAGTTTAGGGTTTGTGGATTTTCCTCCTCAGTACCCTGTCACAACATATGTTTTTGCGTTCTATAAATTGAATTTGAAGCACGTTTTTTTGTGACCAAAAAATGACCCGAAAAATTACGCAGCAAATATTTTAATTAATAAAACAATTGGAGGGACCTTCAACTCGACAAAATAGTTAAAAGTAATTTAAATTTCAAATTGGTATAACAAAATTCGACAATAGCTTTTATCGATACGTAGGTATAGCAACGATAACGTTTTCAATTGCAGTTAAATCTGCCCTAATTATAGACTTGAATATTATTTTATTCAATTGTTGGTTGGTGGCTACCAGGTACAGGGTATAGGTATGTATTCGGTTCTCATGGAACCAAAATGGGCGGTGGGTGCCTTTGTTATTCTTTGTGGATAACATCTATGTTGCCATTTTCACTGGATTGAAAGGTGAGCAAACGAAGAAAAATTCACGCTATTTTAAGTCCCTCTGAATACAGAGCCTTAAAATAGCCTCAATTTTTCTCCTTTATTAAAGCGGTCGCCCTTTGCGTACAATCGCTTTATTAAAGCACTGCTGCGTTGCTTTTCCCTGAATACGTCCACTTATTTTATGAATCCTAAAGTAGAATTTTTCCATACAATACAGGAACTGTCGTTTTAGTAAACATCATCCGCACTGTTCGATTGGCAGAGGGGTATGTGGGACTGCCAATAAATTTGTGGTACGGCAATAAGTACCATTACATAAGCAACAATGCTGATGATGCCGGAATGGTACCCAGCCATCCAAAGTGCGTGGATAACTCTGAGACTTACAGTCATTTTCAATATTAAAAAAAAATTTCATTCCATTGATTCCTGGTGAGTATGCGTTTAGAATTATTATTGGAATGTTCTAACCATAAAGAAAATCACTTTTTTGGGGGAGAAATAGAGGAGCAGACTTAAGTTCTTGAGGAGCGCCTGCAATATCAACATGATAAATACCTTTATCTCGCCAATCAACCAGCAGAGCTGTGCTCTAATTGATTTAATCAAGAAGAAGAAACTCGGAGATGATCACTATAAGTTTTTTAATACTCAAGCTTTCATGAGTTTTTTCTGTAAGTAAAATCACCGAGAAGGAAAACTTTAAATTGATGATTTAAGTAGTAGTAATAAGCAGCAAGCTATAATAGTGTAATGAGAAAATTTATTTTATGAAAAAAAGATTTTCTCTCCATCCAAATGGGTTACGTAACTTCTTCTTTTTGAGTGTACCAATTATTATTTTATAAAATAATAATACAAATAATGTACAGAGTGCGCCAACTAAAGCGAAGCAGAGTTGTTTTCTCGATTGGTGAAGATGTTATGCAAAACTCCTCGGACACGTAACTTTAATACGGAGGGGGAAGGTTTTTTATTAGAAATTGACGGTGATTTCTTTCACCGTCTAGACAGAGAAAGAACCACCCTCAAAATTTTAAATGGCGAGAGGGGTTGAGTTATACCTCAAATTAAAGATTTTTTCAAGTGCTTTATAATGATACCAAAATTTCTTGCTTTGAAACAACTATGAAAAATAAATCGTTTATTTCTGTATAGACGCTACTATGGTACATAAAGCACAAAAGCATCTAGTAAATTAATTGTTCAAAATGCTGCCCGTTAACTTCCTGACAGTGCAATAAGTTTGCTTTAAAACACTGTCGCATTTTCTGGAGTACTTCGGGGCATATTCATTGACAATGCGTTCTCGCAATACTTTTAAGGTATCTGGAGGGGTGACATAAATTTTGGATTTGAGAGGACGCCATTAAAAGAAATCTAATGGGTTCAAATCTGGAGACCTGTGGACCATTCAGTCGCACCCCTTCTACCGATCCAATGACCAAGGAAATTTTCAGGAAAAAATTGCCGAACCGCGAATGAATAATGCAGTGGTGAACCATCATGATGGAATATTAAAAGATTGTCTGAATAATTCCGATTATTTTCCATACGATCTGCTGAGGATAAGCGAAATCTTCCAACAATCACAGCGAAAGAGTCGAATATTTTCCAGTCCTTTTTCTTGTCTTCCGCAGCTATAAGTAGTCATGTAATAATCCAATTAGTTACATACTAGATTTCTCAATATTCAGGCAACAGATGCAACTGGGCATATCTTGAATTTCATCTTTGCTGAGCATGTTCCCAGATATTCAATAAAAAGCGTACGAAGAAGTAATGAGTGTAGCAGGAGATAGAGAAATTGACCTTATGGTATCAAAATTGGTGTATATTGAGGCGATTATTAATGAGGCCATGAAAATCCTTCCTTCAGTCCTTTTAGTGGGGAGATATTGTTTTGACGATATCCAACGACTTTTTTTGACGATATCCAAATGGAAGATAAAATTGTGCCTGAAGGAGCGAATATCTCCAACAGTGTCTTTCACATTCAGAGAAATCCCGAGTATTGGGATAACCCTCGTACGTTCGACCCTTCCAAGTTCTTACCGGAGAACTCTACAAAAATCAAACTAGGATCTTTCTTGCCATTTTCTTTTAGGCTCAGGAGTCGTATCGATGGGGTGTTCGGTTTTAGATGTGAGTAAAAATAGATCATTTTGTGGCTTTTAGGTCAAAGAATGGGAACAGTTTTACTAAAAGTTGCAGGCGCTACTGTACTGAGACACTTCAAAATTACTCCCAAACATGCAAATGTAAATAAGTTGATTCATTCACATTTCAACGAAAACCAGGAATCATTTGGATTTGCACTTTGTTCCCAGGTCTCAACATGGATAGTGAAGAAAGAGGGATATTTTCATATTTACACACTTTAATGAAATTTTTAGCTTTTGTATATTTTTATGGTGTAAAGGGAGAATATGTAGCCATGGGTATTCAAGCCAAACAAGCAAAAGTTTCATCATTAGGTAAATTTCCCATGTGGCACAAAAGTGTTTGTTTTTTCCCCTTTTCCGCATTTATCTCATGTGTTATAATACCTCTATTTAAGGCTCAAAAATATGACCATATTAGATTGAAATGAGAGAAGAATTATTGTTGTTGATAGGGTGACAAGGAAAAACCGAAAATACAAAGCTGAAGGGCAAAAAAAGATACACACATTAACGCTGGAGTGCGTTTACGAGCTGCCTCGCCATGTCGCTTGGGAAATTCCACTAATGTACTCCTCTTTTAATACCCAGCTCAGGCAGGAAGAAAATGAGAGTCCTGTTTATTCCATAGGGGGCAATTGGGAGCTAAGTAGGAAACCTGGCATTTATAGGATATTTAAAACCTTGATAATGATTATTTGCATCTCAATCAGAGCGGGCAAATTGGGTTAGAAATACTTAATGCTCTCAACGGGACGACTCTCCTAGGTCATAAATTTTAAGCGAAATTTGAATTGTTCATGGAGAGATATACCAGAATGGTCACAGTCAGCTAGTGCTACTGGAATATGGATAAATTTGGGGTGAAGTGTAGGTACATTCCTTTTCCCCTTTAGTAAAGTTGCAGATTCTCTTTAACTTGAATGTAAAAAAATCACATTACTGCCTAGTAAGTTTTCTCTTTACACGCAGTTCTGTATTTATCCTGAAAGTTTTCCACCACTGGTCTAATCATATACTACCAGCCTGCTAGTCCTACTTTCAGATTTTCAGTAATAACATGACGTAAAAAGGATACTTATTACCCACATTTCTATTTTAAGACAAAGGGGAATGTTATCGAGGGCAGATATGTCTGCTTCAGGTCAAACCATCCTAGAGTTCAGACCTGTTATTATAAACGTAATTTGTCAGAAAACAGACCCAATTCATTGCTTAGAGGCTCTAAGTAAATACCGCAATTCAGTGCTCATTACGCATCTATTTTCAAACTAATCAACGTGAATATTCTTGAGGTGATTGAGGACACTTGAGCAAACAACGAGCCGAAGTTCATTAGTTTACAAAGCCTGTTGGGACAGGTACAATTCTTCAAATAATTTTTTGTGAATTTCTTTACTTTCAGGCTATCGCACACCTGCATTTTAATCCGAATCCAGGTAAATATTGTTAAGGTTATTGAGGAGTTCCTGTTTACTAGATAGCATGCGAACATATAGTAAAAACCAAACAAAAGTCTTGCACGTCATCAAAGTTCTATGTCGCGCTGCCCTACGCTGTTGCCAGACTTCCGAACAAATCCTTGAGGCGATATACATATAATTTGTTTCAGGACAGTCAGTCGCAAGATTTAATAAAAAAACCGTTTTAATTATTTACAACACAAAACCTTCTAATGAAAGGAAAATCTAAGAGCAAAAATAGACACAATCACTGGTATTATAAGATAATCTCACAAAATAATCATCACATAAACACACATAGTTTTGCGATTGACGGCAACCCTGTCGGGTTAAAATTTTTCCAGTGGTCCTGTTTACATCTCAGTGGAATTATCGAATTTTAGCTAAATGACGTCACATCAAAATTTCTGACCATATTTTATTATATTTATGTTTATATTTTATTTATATTTTATTATATATGTACCTACATGACCATGTTCATTATATTTTTAATAATTAATACGTTTTACCTTCGAATAATAATGATAACTAAATAAGTTAGACATATATTGCTTCCGAAATAAACATAACCAATGTGGCCATTTTGTTTCGTCACAGATGACGTGCGAGACCTTTAGTTTGCTGTTAACTATACCAAGAATCAGACCAACATTCATTAGAATCTAAAGCCGGTGGCGGTACGTACAATTAAAAAAAAAACTTTAAGAAAATTGTAGAACTCTCTGAATCAATTGATGACAGTGACTTCAGCTAGTTTTTTTAATGGAAAAGCGATGTTTGAGAGCCGAGAGTTTCACATTTATTTTCTCAAAAAAGCAGTGTCGCACTGACGAATTTTAAACGAGTTGGAAACCGCGTAAAAATGAGATTTTAACGTAAAAAGTTCGTAAAACTCTCTGAGTCGATCGCCTCGAGAAGCACAAGCTTTCGAGTCTATCTCCATACAAAGATACTGATATAGAGAATTTTCTAGTTTATGACTTTAAAAGACAGGTCGTAAATTGTAATAGGAGTTTGAATGGTTGGCTCATTGAGAAACGTGCCACTTTGGTAGCAATTGCTCACTGGCGCTTGAATATGCATGAATTTGGGATAAAATGGAGGAATACAAATATTTCCTTTCCTCCCTCAAAAAAGGGATATTTACTATATCTGTCGCATTTGGTTCTCCATAGACTCTAAAACCCATTTTGTCTAGATTTACTTCAATCAAAATCCGGAAAGTTTTATGCCCCCGAGGCGTCAGTTCGACACACACCCCGAAAGTGAAAAATGATGTTCGCCAGTTCCTTGTGCCAAATAAAGTTTCATTTTTAAAACTACTTTTAAGTTTATGTTTAGCACATTTTACTTGTGAGAAGTGGAGACGATGCGAAACGACACGGTCTCGGTTTGGCAATTTATATCACACTCTTGTTTTTGGCAATCTTTAAATCGAAAAGCTCCTTTTGGGGACAAAAAGCTGAGTCAATACCCATCTTACTTTGCAAAATGTGTACATGGCCTCCCTCTCTCCACCCTTTAAATTAAATTAAGAAACTTTTTTGCCACTTCCCACGACGTTTGAGAGTGCAACTCGGTAAGAACTTCATAAACTTCATAATTCCAAAACTTCCAGCTAACCCAAGTGGAGTTCAGAGTGTATAATAATACGCAAGACTGCAAACATGGACGTAGAATACTGATGTTTAAACACTTTATTATATACCAACTTTCCTTGATAGTAATTACTTTGGAACTCTCTTTGTCTCTGTAAGCCAAAGGTAAGTTAAACTGTGAGGTGTGAGGAAATGAGGGTCGTAGAGAGGAAAGCTCTAAATAGGGACGCCAATGGATATTAATCATAATGCAGAACAGTTGTAAAATTTTGTTTTGTAATGTTAGAAACATCGCTTAAGTTGGAGAGTTTAGTTTTGAACCACTTTCGCAGGAACAGACCTTACCGCCTCGGATGAAGTTTTGCTGAATTTGGAAACCGAAATTTTAAGTAGTTAAAAGGGAATTTTAGTCTTAAGTCTGCAGAGAAAGGTTTGTTTCGAATTAAGAAATAGGAAATAAAACCGCGCTGAAATGTTTCGAAAATGTGGTGCAGATATCATTATTCCACATTTGCGACCTGCAAAAATTATAAAATATTATTGGCTACGGCTCTATAAGAATTTTATTTTGTGTTTGCAAACACTCGTACATGACAAGGGCTATTATTCCTTCCAGAGTTCGTCATTCACGCTCGATTGCAATTGTTTCTTAGAAAATTCACATCTAAATTCTTTAATTCGCACTATCACTAGGCCTCCATTATAAATATTAAATCTCTCAAAAAAAGTCTAAATCTCTCTTATTAATACAATGACCGAAGAAGTTTATATCGAAATCTTCTTATATGCAAATAGATATTCGGGAATATCCCTCAGAAATAATGAGTCAATTCTGACTTTCAAAATTCAATCTTGCCTTAATCCACATTTTTTCTTCCTATTTCCCTATTAAGATTTTTCTCCGCTCACAATTTTTAATTTCCCTTGAACCCCACTTTTCGCCCTTTTTTAATTTGCATCCACTTCTTCCAACTCATAAACCTCAAACATTTTACTTACTAGCTTTGTTTCTCACTTGGAGCTTAATCTGCAATTATTGATTCTGTCAGTAATTACTTGATACCACTTTCAAAATTTGGGCCTCAATATCTCAGAAATCAGGCGAGTAATTGAGAGATTTTAGGCTTGTGCAAATCTGATTGTAAAACTTCTTCTATTTATGAATAAATGCAAGCAAGGAGAGAACTTCGAGAGGCAAAAACTCGAAAAACTGTTTGAAGTTGGGAGACATGAAGCACTCAGGTGAAGGAAACTTAATGAGAATAAAAATTAAAGCATTATGAGCCCCCAAGGAAGTGTGAAAGGCCTTTGGGAATAAAAAAGCTTTAGAGAGTGGAAAGCTTTGAAGGATGTGGGAAGAGCTTTTGAGACTCAATGAATGGAAATGCTGAAAATGATAATAAGAAATCAGGTACTTTTAAGATGCGAAGTGAGGAAGAACTGTGAGTCAAGACGCTTATTAGCATTGGAAAATATTTTCAGCAATCTTCAGATTTTCACAAGAGTTTCTTTTACAGTTTTCCTCACTCTGAATCCTTGAACTTGTTTCCCGTTTTCTCCACTTTTCATTTCATACCCCCTAAAAATTCCTCTTTCCTTAATCCATCAAACTAGATAAGATTTCCTCACATGTTCTCAGCACCGAGTGCTTTCTTCTGTGTGAATGATGAAATTTTAAATTTGCATAACAATTCTACGCCCTTTTTAAATTTAATGACATTGCCCACAACTCCGTAGATTTGTCTTACCTGATCTGGATGGGAGAGACTTGATTTAAATTTCCACCCAATTTAATGCTTAAGGCTCAATTTCCTCACCCCTGCTCTGGATAAAATCCTGGAAACTTCCAGTATATCCAAAGCAATTCTTCAGCAATTCCGAGGATTCCAGCCTGCAGGAAATTCTCAAAAATAACACTCACTCTCGGCACGGCGAAAATTTAAGTAATTGCGTCCATTATTTTCTTGTCCGCAGTTTAATTAAATACACCCCCGTGCAAGTAGATGGATGCGTTTAATCTATTTTAATATACTGAGCTTGCTTTTCTAATTTAAAATAATTTCACCTGGTTTCCGCAACGACCTTCATCCACTAATTCCGCACTCCCGATTCTGTCCTGAGGGAAACGTACCCATTTATAATTATGGTTATACTGTTCCCGATATACGACACGCCATATATCAACTTGAACCACATATAGTCAGCATGGGATTTCCAACGAATAACGTAATATAGGGAGCCGGGAAATATAGTTGAAGGCCTTTATGTGTGATGGAATTAAAATATTACCCCTCTACGTGCTACAATGGGGTCGAATAAAGAAGAGCTAATTTCGTAATTAATATTGCTACAGGGGTTGTCAAAATGTTTCTTAACATTCGGGAAGGAGATAAAATTGAGTCCTAAAGCCTCAACATGGTGCAGTGATTTAAACCCCTTCGATCCGGGACTTAAAGGACATTTTCTTCAGATATCGCCGGCTTAAATTTACTTGCAAAGTCCCGAAATACATTCTGGAGCCAATCCAATAAAGATTTGTGGTCGCCGTTAAGACCCGCAATTATTTTTATATCAAAGTTGTGTTTTATAGTTGGACTTTATTTTATGTTTCCTGAGATTTACAGCGATGGAGAGATTTGTGTCTCCTTCTCAGGGAAATAAAACACTGGGAATACACAAAATAGGATAAGCTTTATTTTACACTTAAAGTCAATGCACGTGTTATAATATCTCCCATAGAAAGCTAATAATGGAATAAATTACTGATTCGAAGCTCCTATCCGAAAAATCCCAAAACTGTTGTAAAAACGCCCTAATAATTATACGCTACGTTATTGACAAAAGTTGAAGGTTTCACAAGTTTTTACAAGAATTTCGAATGATCATAATTTATGAAAAAGCTCTTTATTAAATGTGTCAAGCTGGACCAGATCCAACCCGAAACGCACGATATATTATAATTTATAAAACATTATTATTATACACCTATCAATCGATATGTGACAATTTTCAATGCAATCAAATAATCTCTCATCTGTTATGTATTTACATAGTTTATCACCAATTCCAGATCGATAATCTACACGTTATAGAACCATAATAACGCCCTTGAAGTTACTGAAGAAGGTTCTCAAGAAACTGAATTACACGTAACTGAAGGAAGACGTTAATCGTATAACTTCAAGAACGTATATTAACCGAAAATTTTACATTGTTATCACCATAGATCGTTCTTAATATTGTCTTTGTTGACCATTGCTATAACACGGTCGCATTTGGTATTTTTTGAGAAGTGCTTTAAAAACCTATTTTAGGACTAGTCTAGCAGGCTTTCGTCCTCAACGCCGTTAGAGCCAGCATTAAATATCTGTTAGCTTTTTCGACATTTTTAGTGTGGGGAAGGACAAGAGGAAGTACTCAAGAGGAGGCATTTAGAAATTCTATCAAATAAATGGCGAATCCCCGCTTGACTGTTAAAGAGAGCTTTGATAATCCGTATGTACTTTATTCGGAAATTGCGGATTAGAACGCTGGAAAAGAAGTAGTGCGAGGTACTTGAGAGCTCAGAATGGAGAACCCGTAAAGGAGATCGCTGAGGAACTGAAAGAAACATCAAAATTTCATTCTCAAGGTTTCCCCAAAATGCCTCCTCACTGTTATTCTTCTATTCTATCTTCTGATGTTCTCTTAGCTATTGCAATTTTTCCATTGTTTGAATGTTTCTCTCTCTTTCCTCCGAGATAAAAGTCTCTTAAGAAGGGAAAAAATGCGAAAATTCCCAGCATGAGGGCCGAAAGCATTGGAATTCTTCATAGAAAACTCATTAAATTGGTACTCCCAAAACCAAGTTAAGAATTACCGATCACGATGCCTTCGAAACGAATAAACTAACCTTAGGAAGCGTCTTGGAAGCTTCTGATGGATTCGTTTTAGTCTTCGTGCTGAATTTCTAGTCTTAAAACCAGATCGAGTGTCTTGGAAATGTCCAGAAGTCATTGAAACGATTTATGGTTTCTAAAGAAGTTATTACGTGTCCAGTCTCCTTGGAATATCGATGATGAGATATCGGTGAAATTAAGCCTCCAGAAAAAATCAGCAATTGGATGGCTAAAAGTCCCTTAAGAGTAACTAAAAGCCCCATGATTTTATTCATTTAGCGAAGCTCAATTTTTCTTAGAAGTATTACAGATTCTGATAGATTCAGGCTTCTTTTCCCCCAGAGCGAGGTATTACATTTGAATTATTTCTGTTTTTGGATACATCCAGAAAAACCTTTCGTCCAGCTGTTATGAGCTCAGGAATATCATGATGGACATGATCAGAACCGAGAAACCTTTCATTCTGTCCTCCAATTTCATTTTCAAATTGCAACTCACGGTACTCTCCAGCACGATAGTAAAATCCCAAACCAGTGTGATTATATTCAAAAATAGATTTAGAGGCATTTTCCCTCTGGATTTGAATTTTTGACCTTTTCAACACTCTATGGTTAAAAGGTGGATTAACCTGGAATCAGCATTAGTTTTCCCCTTTCTGCCTTGTTGATGGTCAGTTTATGTCACGTTCTCAATGCTGCTCAATGCTCTTTCAGGCTCCAATTTTTAAATACTTACCTTAAACCAACATTATAACATTTTAGGCGATTTTCCGAATAAAGCACTTACCTGAGAAAAAGTCTAAACTGAACGTCGTTCTCATAGGCCAAAATCAAATTTGCAATATTAACAATCTAGCTCTAGAAATTAGAAAAATCTTCATATAGAGGGCGCAACTTTAGAAAAATGCCTTAAACAACAGTCTTACGTCACTATATTATTTATTTATAAAAAATATCTGAAGTTAATTTTCCTAGCTACTTGGGTGTGGCAGCAAATTTTTGAAGCTGCAGTCAATGTGCACCTGCGCATCAAGTCACTTTGGCACAAGCGCAGGTACATTATCACTGTCAGATTTGATTCCCTCTCTCTCTCTCTCTCTCTCTCTCTCTCACACACACACACGCTCCCTTTTTTTCTCTCTTTTTATCTCCTTTAAATGAACTGCGGCAAAGTTGTTTTACTACTGAGTCTACTTTGCTCGTCATTGCTGCGATAGCCATCTAAGATAACATATTCAGCCGACACCCGTTCGCCTGTACTTTTGTTTATCACATAACCCCGATGGTTAACTATCCCCTAGGGTCAAGTCATAATTCCGTACAACCTGTGCAGATTTGTTAAGGTCGTCTCGTCATCCGGTTGTAACCTCAGCGCTTTTCTGTAGCTGCGCTCAGCTTCCTTGTACTTTCCGTTCAGATGTAGCATTGCTCCAAGGTTTGTGTGTCCTCGAGGGTCCTGAAAAATGTAAAATTCGCTGAAACAGTGGGGGAGCCATTTTGGAATCTTACCGAAGGCCTCATCTTCACAGATTTGCGGTACCATCTTTCTGCAGCCTCCTGCCTTCCAGCTTTTCGCATAGCAGTAGCCGCAGCTACGGCCAGTTCGAAGTCTTCGGGAAGAAGTTCAGCCGCTCTTTCGTACATGTTGGATGCTTCGTTGTAGCGTTGGTTGATTACAAGGAAAGCTCCTGAAAAGGGGAGAAGGGTTTTGTTCTAGTTCGGAATGACTCCAATCTAAAGCATATGTGTTTTCTTAAATAACTGAAGAGTAAAAAACCCTGGATTAAAATTCTCTCTTCTCAGAGCTTTATGACTCAGTGTCTTTGGAATTTAGCTTATATCAGAGCTCCCCCACGAAAACCCCAATTGTAAGCTTTTTTGAAGGAACTGAGTCAGAGAATTTCCAAAAATACTCCTTGGGGAGTCAGCTGCAATTTAAAGAGACTCCACCTTGTGACTTTGACTCAGTTCCTTTGGAATTCGCCTGCCACTAAGCTCCGTGCTTTTCCTCCAAAACAAGTTATATTGCGCTGAAAGAACTAATTCAGAAACCTGAGGAAGAAGGTGTCGGTTATTCAGTTAAGTTCTGAGGTGTCTTCTTTTTCTCATAGACAAGAAAAAGTCAATATCTCGGTCCAATATTAGACATTCTATAAATTTGAGAAGTTTCAGTAGGTAAATCACAATTCCAACATTTCACCCGCTTGTCACATTAGTTTGAAATATTGCCCCAGTATTATTTAACCTATGTTCCATGTCGGTTTCGAAGCCGTACGTAGAATACGTAATTTTATTCCAAGTGAAAAGCTCGATCATTCTCGAGACAGAAATTTGTCGTCTGTCGAACCAGCGGTGCAATATCAGTATATCACGTCGCCTTCCCTTATGTAGATTTGATATTTCGATGATGGCAAATGAAATTTTACGGCACAGCTTTCGCCACCAGTGCCTCATTTTCCCACTTTCCGCACACATCTCCTCTCCACCCTATAACTCTTCATAACGGCAGCCAGAAGTCGGAAAATATATCTTGTATTAGCCTAATGAAAACGTATTTTGCCGCATCTCTTTATCAAATTTTATAGAGGCAGCTTATTGTTTTATGAGCTTTCCTACTGTAGGAAACATTTTTGAGGACTCTAATTGAAGCTCGCATAGCAGACCCCTTCTGGCCCGAAAACCTTTTGTTATTAAATTACTTCCAGGCACCTTAAACTAGCCGCAATTTGCCTAAATTTATTATTTATTGGGGGTATGGGGGAATTAAATCAGGGGCTTGATACCCCTATAAAATCTCCTTACATGTATAGGGGGTTTTAACTTTATTCTGCCATTCCCTCAGTTCAGATAAAACCTGCATGTTCCCGCTAATATTTACGAGTGGAATTGTGGGTCTAAAATGTGGTAATAAAATCTAATAAAGGTCCTTTCGTTCTCGATAAGGAACTCGAAAATCTACTAACTTTCCCCCCCGAATACGAGTTGATGACGTTAATTGCGAAGGACCGACATTGGGCTTAAATCAATAACAGGACCCCGCTGGTGGAAATCCTTTATTATTAAATTATTCCGAGACACCTTAGCCTGGGTCCAATTTACCTAAATTTAGCATGAAACCGGATCCCAGAAAATTAAGCAAGCAACACGATACTGACTACGAATTGTCTTCGCACGCAATCGACAATTTGTCCTTCGCATCCAGAATTCTGGATGAAACTGCCACAAAATTGCAGCTCCGCCAGAAGTCCGCTACATATAGAAATTTACAGCACATTGCAAATGAAGAATTCCACGGAAAGTTTGTACAATTATTTTCGTTCTTTTTGGATTTTGTTCCACTTCAATGTATTATAATTTGGTTCGAAACCAATTTCGAAAATTTAAGTGCCACTGAGGCCCTCTAAGTGGAAGTTATAGGACCTAAAATCCTTGAAAATTGACTCATTTTGTTCTTTGCTCCATTTGAGAAAATTTTCATTACACTGTATCTTTCAGGATTAAATCGCATTACTGTCTCTCTTTTCCCGTTTGTAAAGAATATCTACAAGTGCAGGTTCTCATTTCTAAATGGAGGCTCTAAATGGGAGTTACGAGACCTTAAAGCCTGGATACAGTCTCGTTTCCTTCTTGCCTTATTTCAAATAATCATTTTGCTCACGCTGTATCTTTCAGGATTAAATCCCGGCGTTGTATCTTTTTCTTGGTTTCTAGAGATTTATTTAGCACACAAATCCTCAAAATTTTAATTCAATTGAAGCCCCCAAAAATGAGATACCGAATTCCAAAGATTCGAAATTCTTTCATTTTCCTTTCGCCCAACTTGAAACAGTTATCGCGCTCACTGCATCTTTCAGGATTAAATTGCAGAATAAGTTTTCTCTCAGTTTCTTTGGGGTTGTAAAAAAATTTCTAATTACTGATACCGCATATTCAGACATTGAAAATTTTTCATTCGAAACTAGTCTCAACTTAAAGTGTTAAAATACTCGACTTAAATCCCGATTCTGTCCTCACTAAACTCCCCGCTTGAGCCTCAACAGTTTAATTGCATCGTTTCCAAAATCAATACTTGAAGTAGTGTTATTAAATTACAAGGAGACAACTTAGACTTTATTGCATTTATCCAAATTCGACATGAAAGCAGTTTCAGGTAATTAAATATAGAGCACGATATGGTTTCAAATTCGCTTTGAACACGCGAGCTAAATTTTCATATTGCTTTCAACGGAGTAAACACACAAATTGTGTAAGTGGAAAGATTAATCATTCGACCTGGAATTCGAGGAAAATTAAATACGCAAAAGAGATATTTCTAAAGTCAATTAACTTCTTTGGAATTTCTGCCTTTGATGACTTCACCATTATGTCAATAAAATTTCTTTCGTGTACCTCCCTAGAAAATTTTGCCCCAACACCGAGAAACAATCCATATTTTAGTGCCACGTTTCAGTAATTATTTATTCATTAGTTGCTGACTAGGGGTTCCTATTAATTTCGACCTAATGCTTCGATATACTAAACATTGTCAAAGTAAATAATGGTGCGTGTGTCTTGGCACTTTGCTGGGCCGTAATGACACGCAATTGCCCAGTTGACTGATTACGAAACAGCGTGGTAACAAATAATATAACACCAAAAAGGTGAAAGTGACAAAATAATAACGATTACGTTCTTTTATGTGCAAGAACTGCGAACATAATAATATGGCACCTTTTTATTTATTGTTGTGTCCAATTAGGTTCAGAGGGATGTCGGCCAGGAGTTTTCGAACAAAATTCCAGCTTTTATGCTGCCATTCTGGAGGCCAAATATAAAATCTCTATAGTTGAACTGATATGGCAATACGTGCGGAGAGATGTCATCCCCTTTATTGCCCTTGGAATGGAGGCGGAAGTGACCTGAATAAGATTGCAGAAAAATTCCTTCACACATTTTAGCAAGTAATTTCTTAACACTAATGAGAGAAAAAAACCTCGTAAGTTAATGATGTTCTTCAGAAGCGATATCTCTTACAATTTATTATCAAACTGTTTTAAAGCGAATATTAATAATTAAGGGCGCCATAATGAATTCGTCGACTCACGAGAGAGCACAATAAACATAATTAAAAGGGAATATCAAACAAAACTTAAACAAGTAATTATTTGTTGCACGAGTTTCAGCTAGGGCTTTGTGTTATTTTTAGTAGGTAATCAATCAAGCAGGTAATAATTTGGCTTAATTGAACAAACACCATTTCGGGCACGAAGCTTTGTTTGCTCTGCTTCGGTATTAATACAAAATAATTTTAATTAAAAGAAAATGCTCGACAATTTCGAAGATTCTCTTTCTGTAAGTGCCGAAGAAGTAACTTGAATTTGCACATTCTCAACAGTTTCTTAATCCCACTTTAATATAGGCATTAACGCGTATTAAAAAATTAATTAAACGAGAGACAGAAAAT
Source organism: Euwallacea similis (assembly GCF_039881205.1). NCBI lineage: Eukaryota > Metazoa > Arthropoda > Insecta > Coleoptera > Curculionidae > Euwallacea > Euwallacea similis. The sequence goes on from NC_089630.1 coordinate 992,054, forward strand.
CCTTTTTTAATAAAATCCCTTAACGGCCTTTTAAAGTGGGTTTTGCGGCGCTGGGTCTCCCTTATAAAACCTAATAAACCTCATCAACTCGTACCTTTCCTAATGAAATATTTTTCAGATTTCCCCAGGCGAGTCCATTACGTTTAAAATCGTCTCTCTCTGTCTTCCTGTCCTGTGCAATCGCTCATCAGAATAATTTCAGCACGTTGTCACGAACTGCTCTCGTTTTGTTCTTGTCTTTTTCCAACGGATATTATATTAGAGAAACATTTATATTTCGCATAAAGCGAAATAAAACACTCTTTGCTTTGCCTCTAATGCCAAACGAGCCACCAAACGCTGAGCCAACATACGAGAACCAAAGGCCTGCCCTGTACTAATTTACATAACTTGAGTCTGGTATTTGTAAAGGGCTAGAGGAAAGGTTTTCCCTTCTGCCTCGGCATGTCTCTAGTTTGCTAGAATGACTGCCGCAGCATCCTTTCATGTTGCAGCTATTTAACGGGAATGCGTTTAATCCATCCAGGATTTGTTTCACTGGATTACTCGAGTTTCATTTCAATGCCTTTCCAGGGGTGTTCGAGGAGGTGAACGTATCAACATGTCAGGCTAGTTTTTGAATTATAGGTGCTTAAATATCACCTTAATAATAGAAAGCTGTTAGGCTGATTTAGGATACAAGTTCGTCATGAGAATTCATGTAGTTGCTCCCTGCCAAAGTGATAACTGGATGAAAACTGACTGAGTAAGTCTAAGTGTATTTTATATCCTGAAATGTCTCAATGTTCCTTTCGCAACGGATGACGTAAGGAATTTTCGAATTGCTGTCAGAAGAAAATCTGTTTGTTCATCTGCAAGGCGAGTGATAACTCTGCAGCACCTACACATAGAGCTGCGTGAAATTGTCATATCAAACGGGTTGACAACACTGGACAGAAGAATTCTTTAATTTTTTCTTTCCTATAACGAACAGAATTTGTTCCCTTATCTAGAACGAGAGCGATAATTCTGCAACAAGGACAAACAGAGCTGCGGCGTTAACGACAATTGACAGAGTAGGTCCAAGTATATTTCACTCTAAAATTTGACAACATTACTTTGACAACATTTGACATGAGAAATTCTCGAATTCTTCCTATTTGAGAGGGGTTTAAAACTATTCTTCTATCCGAAATAGAGCGACATCGTTGATGAGAGCTAACAGAGCAGGGGTAGCTCTATTTCATCCTAAAATATGACAATACTCTACATGAGAAACCTTCAATTCGTGTTATGCAAAAACGAATGAAATTTTGTATCTAGATTGAGAACTGCAACACTAGAGAAATGGTAAATAGAGCTAAGCTGCAAATGCAACTTGGCAGGCTCTCTCCTAGTTTATATAAGGAAAACACTAAGCACATCAAATAAGTGTTGAATGTCAAAATATCTATAATCCACCCCTGCAAGGAGTTTTCAGAATGTTTAACTTTTTAAGTTCCCAACTCTTCAATTACAGCTCTAAAAACACAATGAAACTCGTATATTATTAACACACTCAAAATTCCGAAAATTTCAACTTGATGTCGCCCAGACCGCTCAAAACTTCGCAATTAATTATGAAAACGATATACCAAACATTTTCAACTTTTAAGTCTTTTGCGTGGCAGGTTCGCGTGTTGGAGCGGATGAAATAATTTAAACATGAACAAGCAGGTTGATTACATGACGATTATAAGTTGATTATTGTATTAGGAGCCCTGGCGGTGTTATATTTTTCCTTTTACGGCCTCCATCAATTTTAATTAAGCCTGTAACTTGGCCCATGATATGTTAACCAGAAAAAAAAGGAGAGCCCAAGGAAAATTAGATTGTTGTGAATCATTAGAGGGTGATAGAATCGAGCGAAGATTCATTACCTAGCAAGGGGTGTTATCTACCACCTGGGGATAAAGAAAAAGGAAACCGCACCATGGGGTTGTAAAGTACAACAAAGATTAATGGCCTTGATGCACATTAAACTATGAAATATCACGATAATCGAAAAAATTTTCTGATTTACTGGGTACGTACCATAATGGTGGTAGACGCTTGGGTCGTTCGGGGCCAGTCTCTGGGCTCTGCGAAACCACTGCTCCGCTTCAACGGACCGACTAACCTGGAAAAAACAATGTTGTTTTCATAAATAAATTTCCATTCGACCATGATCATTATCGCCACGATCATACATAATACTTAAAACTGGTCGTATCATTTTCATGGCAGTTTTAGCTTTTATTCCAAGCTTAATTGAGCCGCAAAAAAAGCCAAAAGGCTGAAATTGTGATTATTTTATGTCTATTTTGATAGGACAATTTTAGAGGATTAATTTGGCACTGAAAACAGTGCGGAAAGTGTACTATTAGGCAGGGCCTGTGAGTGATGTATGCACATACATGAGGGATAAGGGTAGATCCGCGTCATGTGATTTCAGCCCCTCCATATGAAATATTTAGTCGTTTTTCTATTGTAAAAAGAGAAAAGTAAAGTCTGATGTTTCCACTTGCACAAAACGTATTTTTTCCACGAATTAGTCAACGCTTAATTGATAATTAATTGGTAATTAGTAGTTAATTATTAATTCGTGAATTTTCAAAGGACAATCATGAAGGATTTATTTGAACAGCGAAGAAAATGTAGTATATGTTAAAAACAGAAAAACGGAAGTCTACCATTTGCAAGTAACATAAAATGCATTTTTTCCTAGTAAATACATGTTGGCTAATATTTATTAATACTTAATTAATGAATGCTTTCATAACTCGCATATCGCCCGAAACAAATTTTTTACGAATGTTTGGTCAAACAAATAATAATTGGAATGTATGTACATTAAATTTAATATCCATATATTTCAATATCCCGATTTCAAGCTCGATAATGTTTGTTTTGTCGAATTTTATGATGATTTCGCTAAAGCCCTCTATATTAGTTAAGTGCTCATTCCATTTGAGAGTTAATTATATTGAATACGAATTATGAGACTGCATTATTAATATAAAACTTCATGAGTTAATATTTTACAACCTCGAATTCCAACGAATTCGAAATTAATTTGCAACAATGGAAATAAAAATAAATTCTCTATGTGAGGAAAACTAATTTCGTTGTTGTGTTTTTGGCGACCCAAACAGGGCCGAGATGCCATTTCCCGTTATCGCAAGACAAATAATAAAATTTCCCCAGTAAATGGACCTCGAACGAGAATTTTCTTTTGATTCGCTCAACAAGAAAACAAGCGACTACTAATTTAATTATAATGCTATTTTTTTCCGCTGTTTTCATTAGTTCGTTTTTGTTCTAAATTCGTTATTAATTTGAAGCTGCGCCAGCTCCTGCCCCATTAATCATTGTGTATTTTTCTCTATTATGCCCTTGATTGATGCATTTGTATTAGGATAATATATTGCTGAAGATACAGACCTTTCGGATATAAAGAGGAAATAAAATGGCTGGAATATATTGTGTAATATTTCATCTTGATTGAAACGTTTATGTATTCAGCAAAATATTTTTCTTGGCCGGGGCTTTCGTTTGTTTTCCTATTTCGAGGTATCTTTAAAATAATCCCCATTAGGGACACCGAACTAAATCCCTTCAAATCTGCAAAAAGGGCCGAAAGAGATAAAGGGCTTTACGTGTACATTTTAACCTCTACAGCCTAACCTGACGGCATTAAGCCTAATGGGCTCTCGCATTCTAGTTTGCATAAAGTAAAGACCTAATTACAAAAATGAAAGAAGCCCTAATGCCAACAAACAGCAAAAATCCCTCTTTTAGGACGTGGTTCATGCTGCATCATACCGCCTTGGATACTCATGAATATTCACAACGGAAAATGAGAAAGGGTACACAATACAAAGCTTTTCGTAAATTTAACGCATTTTTAATAGCCTCCTTTTCCTAATTGAGGTGCTAATTTATTTGGATTAGAGGATCTTATTTGCATGGGCTTGGCCTTATTTATGAGAGCCTTGAAATTTTACGCAAAATAATTTAAGACGGCTAAGTGAGCAAGACAAAGGCCTTTTAGGCCTCGGTTTCGCCGAGATAAAAGTTTAAACCTAAAAGTTGAAATTACAATAGCGCTGCATTTTTTTTTCGCAATTTTGACTATATTGGCAGTTTTACAGTTCTCCCTCAAGCATTTATATGGTTTTCAAGGATTTACTCCCACGGGAGTTTCCACAGCATTGTTTCGGGAAGATCCATGAATTTGCTCCGTGCAAAAAACGTGGATCCACATTGTAAAGGGGGGCTCAAAATTAATGCTCTTCCTGTGAGACACAAAAGCTGTCTAGAGTGCGTTTGGTTAACTAGAATATCCTGAATGTAAATGCGCCGACAGACAATTAAATTTCCTTTAAAACGATGCATCATGTTCCCATACCTAAACCGTTTTATTTCGCAAATAAATTCAGTGTTGCGTTATGGCCTCCTCGCATGGGAACGTTTCGGCGTTTTTGCCGAAGGCGACGATGGGCCGCGTTAATGCTCGAAAAAAGCTCCAGTACTTACGGGGCTTCAAGGGGGCGTGACGCACCACACCTTGTGGTACCGTGCGCACTTATGGACCAACCTAAAAATGTCGATAAATCGTGATATTTCGCAAATAAATGTAGGTTTTTGCGTGGCTTCAATAATGCATGGGCTCGCTTAAGCGTTTTTGCCGAAGGTGGCCGTGAGAGGCGCTGGCGAATGTAAACAAACAAACGTGAGACATATCCGCGTCATATCGAAGATCTCTCGGCCGAGCCGTTATTGGCGAAGGTGGCTGTGGAACGCAACGCCTGGTGTAAACAAACAATTGGGAATCGTTTATGCATCGTACCGAAGGTCCTCGGGTCAGGCTAAAAACGTTGATCGAGCCGAGATTTTCGTATTTACCAAGAAAAGTACAGTGGCTCGCGTTCAGGCCAGTGGCGCGGATAACACATTCAGCTTTCTCACGATTTTGCAGAACAAATGCGTTATCCCGCATTCTTATGCAGCAATCTGCTTCTTTCCTTTATTTTACTTGGCAATGGGGCCTCGCACGCAAGTAGGGTGGAATTGCACATTATTCTCAGTTAAAATTAACTGACAACTGCATCCTTCGCTACAGGGATTTTCACAGACGAATTAACGTTGGTAAGTAGTATGTTTGCTCTCTAGCGCCAAATGCTGGGTTATGCCATTGCTTCTCGGCATGAAAAGCCAGTACCACCTCCGATACGTTTAATGGAGCCCCTTGCTCGCTATTTCTTTTTGATCGCGTTGGCTTAACAACTTCTACATCTATCTTTAGCAGTTTTCGAAATAAGGCCCTGAGGCAACTTGTCTTACAACGTGATTTGCATGCGCAAAAAGCAGCAATTTTGCGAATTGTCTCAGAAAGATCCCCATAATTTTAAATGTGAATTTATCGCGCCCAAAACCCCCTAGGAGCAATTTTCAGCCAGTAAAAAAACATTATGAAATTCACTCCCAATTTACAAGACAAAAAATAACTGAAACGTCCTGTAGAATGAAAATAGGAAATTGTCTTAAGACAAATTGAGCTGGATGGCGCTACTCTTTTATCCGCCAGCCTGCTCTGCCCATCTGCTCCATTGTTGCAGGGCCGCCCTGTAAAATTTGGCGAAAAATTTCCCTCATTTCGTCTTTTCCACGTTGTTTTTCTGACCCCTGGAATAACTAATTTGTTACTCACACTAACGAAATTGTTACTTACATTCTTAGCAAGCAACTTTCCATAGGTAATATGGGCCGGGACGTGGTCTGGCTCAGCTTCGAGGGCGGCCCTATACCATTTCTCAGCCTCTTCATCCTGCTGCAATTTGGCGAGTGTCTCTCCGAGGATGTTGTAAATCTTCTACAATAAAATAGGCGTTTTTTGATATTGGATTTCACTGCGAAATTAGTACATACAACACTCTAACCACTTTCAGTCTGAAATAACTTCAAAAATAGAGCGAAACTGTTTATTTAGTCCAACGAAACTGCCTCATTTTTCTCAAATCCAATTTGCACTTAATTTCAATTCAATTGCAGCGCCATTCACCGCTATCCGAATCTATGTCTGTAGCTTGGATCGAAAAATTTGGTTTGAATCGACACTGAAATTTTATTGCAATTTATCCCTGGTCTCTAAATTTGTGTTAATCTCGGAACTTTAGTAGTAAGATGATATCGAGGCTTCGAGGTAGTTAGCACACTTTCCAAAACAACAAAAAGTAATAGAGGTCCTTATCGGGGAAATTGGCTGGGATATCTTCCTCTCCCAGTTAGTTTTCTGTCTGGATAACAAGCTTCCATGTCCGCCAGAGAGTCCCATAAACCGAAAGTTGATTAGCCTTAGATAAAACTTTATTTAGCGAAAAGAATGGCTATCGTGGTGGCACAAATAAACGAAATATGTTTTCCGACATGTTGAACGCTACTAGAAAACAAAGGGGCTGAAGTACGATAAATCATACGTTACTGACGTACAAAATAGAATGCCACTGTGCCTCTCTGACAATGAAGTCGGCGGCAGCAGAGATTTTTATTGTTTCTCCGTAAATATATGCACTGCGGATGTTATTTTGGACAAAAAATAACTGCCCTACATTCATGTTCCCAACGGGGAATGGCTGATGTTTAAAATGATACGTCTGCTTTTATAGGCAGGGTGATGAGGGTCAGGAGTTACGAAACTTCCATTCGGGTCGCAGTTTGGAAGCCCGACGATTACGGTTAAAAAAACCGTAACCGTCACGTTACTTGAGGCGCGATGAGCTTTCTCAACGCGAATAATTAACACGTTCGTATGAGTAAACTTGGAAATATGAATTCGAAATTAAAAGCAACAAGGTTTGCTGAGCTGCGAGGCCAACGAGAAAAGGAACACCCCAGGGATCTAATTAGTAAAGTTTCACGTTCGTTAACAGAATAGAAGGGACACACTGTTAGTGTGAACAGCACGGCGGAAACCGGCTCTTATTATCAAACTTTCGGAACTCGGAGCGTTTGCATTTAATTCAGATGTGGAGTACAAATGGTTTCATAACAAAGTGAATTGCAATTCAGACTTATAAAATAATGAATACATTGTACGGTTTGCCATCTTTTCATTTAGCAGGTATTGTGCGCACCAAGCTGTTGTTTGGGAGTTTGCTCTGCTTGTATGGGAACAATGGTGTCTCAGTAATGTCCTTAGTGAGGCATTGTGGAAGGAGGTGCTTTAGCAGAGACGCTGGAGAATTATTAGTTTAGCTTTTAACGTAGAATTTCTGATGCTGTCCCTATCTCTCTGAGCGTGTCTCTTACACGAATTACTTCCAAAGCTCCTTCCTCTCCGAAATTCCTCCTCTGGAACCTTCCCCTATGATCATGTCGATGCGGAAAATCTATATCGAGAAACTTCAGACGATTAAGGCCTACGCTTAAGCTTTGGCTTTAATTGACTTGAGCGTCCCAAAGACCCGTTTCTATGAAATCTCATCAGTTCATTTCACTTTCAGTCAATTAGACGCAAACGGAAATCGGCAATGTCAACGGCAAGTTTGTCGGGCTTGCGGGAAAATATCCTAGCAGCGCCATCTGTAGTCTCCTTTTTGCTGCACCTCGACCGGTCTTCGGGACGCTCGAGTTAATTAAACGCAGAGCTGGATGAGGCATAAAGTCGCAACTGGCCTTAATCTTTTCAGATTTGTCATGCGACTATTTGCAGCGGCCTTCATGAATTTATATAGACACTCAACGTATCTCATTTTGTAGCGATCAAATATTGTCGGTTTTTATTGTTCGAATTTATAAAACATCGCTTCTTATCCTGTTTCTTCATCGTCGTTCTCCATGAATTAGCCACAATTCTAGGGGTTCCCCTAGGGGCTGGATTTGATGGACTGCCACATTACATCAGAATTAAGTTTGGAAGAACTCTGGAAACTGATCCATGTTTTTTGTTGCGTTTTGCAGACGAAATTCTTGGCTATCTAGAAGCGTAAACCGCGATGAAATATCGTATTGCTTAAGAAGTTCCAGTCTAGACACGTTCCCGGAGGTTCTCTGTTTGTATGCGAACAACAGAGTTTTCTTAATGAGGAGGGTGGGGACATAAATTGGTTTAACTCTAACTTTAATCTCCATTTTGAAAGAATATGACTCTCCATAGCATTTGAGGCACGGTGTCACGTATCTTTGTGGTTTTTCAGTGCTCTCGAAAATTTTCCAAAATCAACAAAAAAACCTCTTTACCTTAACGTCTGTACTGCTGCCAATTTGTCGCAAAGTGCAAACTACATTCATTCGTTTCCAATATATAGACCTCCAGTAATGGAAACCACAGATCGCAATTCACTAACTATAACAATGTGCCCTTTCTGTCAGTGGCCTATGAAACTTTCATAATTAGTTCGCCAGAGTATTCCTCGTTAGGGGAATTAACGAGTAGAACAAATCTCGTGTTAGCAATGTTACAGTTTATTTAGACCGAAATGGATAGCGAACACTAATTGATTTACCAGTCGTTGTTTTACATTAATTTGATTGATGTGGAACCAAAAGATAAATCCAGAGATTGTTGAAATATTAACGTGAGCGGAAACTGGTGCTAACTTCGTCCATTATCCATTACCCTTATATTCATATTTCAGGTAACCTCGCTGAAATCTGTAAAAATTACGCGGGTTTTCCCTCGCGCTCTACAAACCCTTAAAGTTTAAAATTTATTGACCATTTTTGGGCTGACACAGCCACTTTAGATCCACTTTGACCCCATTATCTGCCTAATGCTCACCCTTACTTTCATTAGCGCATCCTATTTTCACGCCCCATTCTCAAGTTTAAAAGGGTTCGAGCCATGCTCATAGGTAGCATGAATACATTAAAGTGATTTTCAGTAGATTCTGTTGCGATTTTTCACTCGTGAATTTGGTTTGTGCTTCCCAGAGATGCTCAAATTCATTCTCTACCTGCCCTAAATAAATCTGAGCTCTGTAAATTTGAAGTTGCCCCAGTTGGCGGCCCAAAAGAGAAAAGGACTACTTCAGGGAACAAATTAGTAAAGTTTCGAGCCCGCGAACAGAAGGGACACACTGTTAGTGTTACTGCATCACGAAGCGGCACTGTTATTGTGAAACTTGGAGAACTTTCCCAACATAATGCCGTATTTAACTTAATGGTAGCGTGTTCGAATGGATTCATACTAAGTGATTTCTAACTAATCTTTTATTGAACACAGAAGGCTTTCGAGCTAGAAGTTGGTCCTTGAGCCCAGAATTGAGAGAGCAGAGCTCTTTACATTTACTATTAAAAAACCTACATTTGAAACTTCTCTTCAACGGAATTTATTTTTTAACGTCGACTATCCATATACAGGTTGTCCGTTTCTAAGACCAAAGTATGAGGATGTCCTGTTTGGAAAGATCTTATGTTTACCTGAACCCCTTGAATAACCTTTAATTCCAACAAAATGGTACTCTATCGCATAATGTTAAGAGACCTATTGGTTTTTTCGTCATTCCAAACAATGCAGGCATACGTTGGCCGGCACGTTTACCAGATCTTACCCCCTTAGATTAATTTTTATGAAAAACTGTGAAAGACATCACGTGACTTTTTTCGCCGAAAAGGGCGTTTCGAATTACAAGCCGTACACGGCACCTTTTAAAAACATAAAAAGAAAAATGCTCCATTTTTTTTAATACATATACAGGGTAGCAATAGTTTTTTTCATGGCCGAGAGAATATGTACGTCAACTGAATTTCTGGATCGGAGCTCCGCCGGTGTGACTCTACCCACATTAAACTTCGCTGAAATTTATAATGAGGGGGGGGAAACCGATAAAAGTAATAAAGAATATAAATCTCGAAGGAACTAATTACCGAAGTTTAGGGCAGTCAAGAAGCGCGGCATGTTAGCGTAACACTGAACATCGGCGATATTACGGAACCTTGAAACTTCGAGAACACAATATCCGTATCTAACCTAGGACTACTTTGTATGGAAGATTTATGGCGAATAACGACGGAAGTCGTGTTTCACAAGGTCTCCCCGAACTTGTTACAAGTGTCTTTAAAGTGCCATATTTCCAGGGGAGGAGAGGTAATTGGGCATAATATTATAATGTTAATTTAACAGAGAGATCCCTTTTGAAATTGGGATTCAATAGAATCTACCTTGATTGTAGCGACAACTGAACAAAAATATATCGAATTTTCTGTTCGCGAATACGAACGAAAAATTTGAATTGACGAAGAGATTTATTTGATGCAGACATTTAAATCGTTAATTCCCATTCATGTAAATTACGGTTTAATCAGGTTTCAGATACAACGACAGATGAAAATATTATTTAAATGGGATCTGCGGTTTAAATTGTAGAGTCAAAGCCACGATTATTTAATCAATGCAAGCTTTGGATGGGGTTTTATACCGTTAGCGAAAATGTGAAAATATAAAATGTGAGCCATAGTCAAGTTATGAAGAAAAATAACGCGACCAAGCTTCATGGTTGCTCAATGACAAAGAGCTGTTAGATTCAAAATGTAAGGTGTTCTATGGGGACTGTTGGGTTTCCAAGATCTGAACAAGAGAATAACGTCAAAAATTCACTTTGAGAAGCATTGGAAATGCTATCTGAATATGTCTTGTACCCTGGGAGCTAAACTAACTGGGACTAAAGATGACATGACAGGAAATTGTTATCTCTCCAGCCCAAGCGGGATGGTTAACGTTTCCGGTCCCAACGGTGGACCAGACGTTTTTGTTGGGGCTCAGATAAAATCTAGGCCAAATAATACACACTTTAGGGTGTAGCTACAACTCCTTACTTATTCATCATGTACTTGAAATGACTGGCAAGAGCATATTAAAATAAAGGCGAACCAACACCCACGATACGACTAAAGTCCATCCAGGGAGGTTTTCCAGGTCCAAAGCGACACTAAGCTACGTGATATCGACATTTACTACATGCGTCGAGTGCCGGAGACGCTGACACGACGAGCATCAGCCAACGCGACAAAATCGACAGGAGGAGGTGGCCCTCTCACCGGGAAGTTGCGGAGGGGGCTCAAGGCTCAACTCTCCAATTCGAACTCGGCCCTGATTCCCGGCTCTCCGAGTTCAATTTACAGCAGCCACTATAACAAGATTGGAGGTACCGGCCAGCGACTTCGCATAACAAACGTTCAACAGGGCACGAACTATCAAACTGAATTGCAGAGTTTAAGCCTGAAATATGGCCCTCGACGTCCGGCTACAGATGGACGTTTTCCAATCAGAATTAATATTTGAGAAGGCCCTAATTTGTCATCGTTAACCCGGGGAATATAATATTCCAGTCTGGCAAATTCGGAATTAGCATGTGTAAGTGACGAGTGCTGAAGTATGGAGTGTCTTCAAATGGGGGCTCTATTGTCGAGTGAGTGATGGAATATCCGGCTGTCAATGCGTGTCAATCCATGAAATTTTTTTAAACATAACAACCGCATTTGTCGAATGCGGCATTTTAATCTGGGAACAAAAGAGTGGATTTTCACTGACCGATTTTCGTTTTCAACCGGAGTCATCATTTCCGACAGAAACAATTGACGCGTGAAGTGCAAATTGCGTCGGCTAAAATAGAATCGTCTGCTAATGTTCTGGGATTGATTTAATTGATGCAGGGGATTTATTGTTCCACGGTTTTATTTGCTTAGTTTCGAGCACTTCAAATCCCTCATAGCGCCGCTCAAGCACGTATCGATAATTCTCAATATTTATCTTCCGCATAACTCATTTCGCGACTGTTACATCTTACCTGAGGAGGATAATGCGCGGGTAAATTATCCACGGCCTCCCTGTATGTGGCCAAGGCGCTGTGCAACCTCCCTTGGTCGCTGTACAGCGCCCCCAGCTGCAGCAGCGCTGAGATTTTGGCGTTCTCGTGCTCTTTCCTGTCTCGAAGTCCGGTGCCGTCCAGCTTCGAGGCTTGGCGAAGCACGGCGGCGGCTTCCTCGCATCTTCCCGAGGCTATGAGGGCCGTTCCCAAGTTCACGTATGCCACTGAAACGAATAAAAACACGCTATTTGGCGGTAATGTCGAAGAAATATGGCTACGGAGCAATTTTCAATTTGTCCCGGACGTACGAACCTTCGATGTTCTCGGCTGATAAACATGCCAAAACATAACGAGTTCGAAAACTTTCGACTTCCGCATGGTAGACTCTGAGAGGCTCAATTTCCGCCGTTAGCGGCGTCCGTGAGCGCGCCTCAAGTGTCAAAGTTGTGTGCTCAATGTTCGACTCGCGCTGGACACGCGAACGCTCAAGTCCTTGCGTTAAAAAATATCCTAAAGGCTTAAGAGGATTTGTGTCCCTCTGACGGGGGGATCCAGAAGGCTTTTTGACCAACCGAGGTGGAAAATGTCTCTCCTGTAGACGAACTTCTGCAGTCCAGAGAAACTGCCCACTTGAGCGCTGCTACTCCAGGGCTTCGAGAGCGTGGCGTTGATTTGCGAGAGAAGCTGAGAATGTAATTAACTCAAATTCTTCGATTTGAGAAACATTATTTTCGGCTTCCTGAAAAACTGCTCATTTGAGAACCGGGACGCTCCTAGCAGTGCTACGCCCCTACGAGCCCTTTCGAGACTCGAAATGTCAATCCTCGAACTAAATCTAACACCCAATGCGCCAAATCCTGGAGTAGCAATAAGTAAGATTCCGCTAATTTCCTCTGGAGCAAAACAACTCGCTATCGGCCCTATCGCTTAAACACATCCAGGAGTACATGAGGGCGATTAAGGCATAAACCCATACCATAATTTAATAATCCGGATTTGAAGGGCTGAAACTTTGAAGCGATAAATGATGAGTTAAAAGTTCGCTCGCTTGGAGGCTGATTTTCTAACTTTCAAGGGATGAAATATTCATCAGTCCGCAATTTCTCAAATGTAATTTTCCTTTAAATGATTTCCCGTACCTATGATGTATTAGATCGTTTACGAGCTGAAAGGATGGGACAATGCCGAAGGGTCGACTACAGCATTTAAAGGATAATGACAAGGGCTAAATTCGCCTCCTCGATCCTGTTTCGAAGAATAATTTTAAAGTTTAACCAGATTATGCTTGACAAATATGGCGAAGACTGCGAGAAGTCGTTACGGCGTTATTATCGGGGGAAATCTACCTTTTAAAATTTCTGGTACATTAATCAGGGAGTGTGCCCGTGAAGTCTATCTACGAAATTTGAACCGCTAATTTGCCGCACTCTCAAATGAATAACCACAGTCGCTGCCACCGTCTGTAGGGATTCACTGCCTCGCCACCTTCAAACTAGGCAGGGAAAAAGTATCGATTTCTCCTAGAGCCAGACCCTTTACTGGGAGGAATCAAATATTCCAAGTCTCAGATATAGTATGGGCTCAGTTTACTCCCGACCATCGCGCTTAATTACACTCTTTTATCTGCTGATTTGGGACCATATCGAATTTCCACAAATCTCGACCCGAAACCAGCATTATCTCCGTCCGCCATGGCGCGTGGACCCGTAACGAATCTCATTTATCAACGTTGTCAGCTTTTCATGGGCGTGCTTAAATGAGCCCTTAAATTTCGTAGCTTTTTGCTAAGATAAATTCGTAAAATTTTGCTGAGGATGTACTGAATTAAAAACTAAGAGAAAGAAATCCCTAATTCATCATTACCAAGGAAATGTGTTGAATGGATGTTGCAGCCTCGCGAGGTTCTCATTTCAAGAGTCACAAATCTTTCAAATTCGTTACGCTTTCGGGATATTTCTTAACATGAAAAAATATCATATAAGATCAATGTTGAGGGTTACTTCAGTGGGTGAGAAAAGAAATAGGGAGCACCTGATTACAAGACGATATATTACGGACTCACTATTTTAAAAAGAACACACATCCAAAGGAACACTGAAAACGCTGACCTCGCATATACGTTTGGCGGGCCGCCTTATCAATATTATTGCTTTTAGGCAAATTAAGGTTTTCTTTCTTCAATAATCAACCTCTTCGATTTCCCCCTTCTAAGGACTCGGACAATCTTGTGAACTTGCCGGTCACAAATAAACCAAACATTACCAAACTGCGCCCTTAAACTATTGGTGCAAGACTGTCTCGTACTCGTCGAGAAAATCCTCTCGATATCTCACATATGCAGCTCCCCTATAAATTAAGGGTAACCGCACACAACCCCCCATAAAACTGTTTTAATACGCAGCAGCTAAATTAAATATGTATGAGCTTGCAGAGATTCGCTTTTAATTCGGCAAATGGCGACAGGGGCGGCCATAGCACCGTCCAAACGACAATTATGGCACTCCGAAGTCTAGTTTCGGAACTATCCATAGATTCGTTATTAATTTGGTTCGTCCCTACCTTTATAAATTGAATATAAGGGCGGTAGCACATTGAATTGTCATTTTCCTTTCAAATGCCTTGAAGAGATAGACGGTTGTTAAATTAAATCTAAATTTAAACTTTTAAAGATGTTCTAGCCACTAGGAACGGTCAGTAATTGACGGGCTTTTTTTAATTTAAATAATCAATTTCTGTACTTTCACGGAAAGAGAAGCCAAGAAATTTTTTGACCCAGAATTGAATTCTGCAATTATAAGTTTTTTGGTCGAGGCGAGGAACGTGTGTTCTGTGGCCAGCTGGAAGTCCCGACTTAAATCCATTATATTTCTTTTTTTAGGTTTTTTTTCAACTTATCGCCACTTCTCAACTAGCTTGAAATAGATATTCTTGGCGAATTTGTCATGCTCAAAACCTTCCCTAGGACCAATTTCAAATCTATACATCAAAAACTAGCAATAAGAAAAAATGTGGTGGTTCTGAATCTTTGATGACAGTCAATTCAATGCAATTCGTCTCCTTTTAACAGTTCGCTGAATTTAAAATTAAAATCATTTATTCACGTAACATGTCACTACAATTCCATATGTCTGAACGGTGTTGCAGTATGAGAGATAGATTCACCTGGTTGTTCTTCATCAGATGTTCTGCCTTGCTTTTCTCGACCCTTCTTTCTGCGAGACTAATCATTGACTAATTCAATGCAATTCACCTCCCTACATTTTTGTTTTCTAGGTAATGAAATTCTTGAGTTTGCAAGATAATTTTTAATGATTTTAACAGAGCCTTGAAGGTAGTAGTGCCCTGGAAAATACGTAAGAGATTTTTGGAACTTCTTGGAGCGCTTAGAGGTATTAATGAAATTCCAGATTATTCCAAAGATACTTGCAGGGGCTGATAATTCGAGATTATTGGAGCCTTATTAGATCTTTTCTAGGATGTTCCTGAACTGAATTTGACATACGGCAAATAGATTTTTCTGGTTTTCCTTCATCTTCGAGCGCATCCGGACGATTAATTTTGGGATCATTTTAAAGGCAATTACTCCACGTGTTGCCGAGATATCGGCGTTCGAAGTTTGAAAAGTGGCAAAAAACGGATGCTGCCCCCCTTTGACAACTTTCGGAGAAAAATCGAAATTTTCCATGTGTGGTTTTTCTCAGTATCTCAGAATCCACGAGCGATATTGCAACTTCATTGATGCGTGCTTGCAGAGCGCATCCAGGCGACACACAGAGGATTTCCCTTGAAAGCCAGCTTCTAGAACACTCTAGCCTAGAGCTCGATTTATGCGTGTCCAATCTAAACACTTCCATGCGATGATCTGCATAGCAGCGAATCCCAATACCGCACCCATAACAAAAAGTCCTGCTATATGCAAAATCAGCAAATTTATATTCAAGCCACAGGCCTCACTCACTTTCGACAAAGCCGAATTTTGTACGGGCCATTTTTGGCTAATTCTCTCCATTTGAATTCGTCATCATTGGCGGCGAGTATCATTATTGTTTTCCAACCAAAACATGTATTAACGCGAAGCCTCCTAACGTATTGTTTTCAGATATAAAAAGATTTGGTTTTAAATTTGCTTTTATATTGTGCCTTTTTGGTCCCGCCAATGTGGGTATAGGTCTTTTTATTTGAAGTTGTTCTAACCCAGCTGGCTACATTGGACCCAAACTGTAAGGGTCCAGGCCATTTTCCCGGAATTTTAGCATAGGCATCCAGACAATGTCACTCGCACGAAAAAAATGACAAAAGAGAGTTTCTCTCGGCAGGGGAATAAATTTGCAGGAGCTTTCCAGCGAAATCCATGGGAATTCGCATAAAGCGACGTACATAACTCTGGAGTGTATTTTGCAGACTTTATGACAATATTTTGTAAAGGATAAACATGTTTTGAATGAGAGAGTGTTTCAATAGCGGTCCTATAAGTTGGCCAATTCGCGTTAAATAATAATTGGGCCTGAAGCTGCGAGGCGGTATGAAATTTTCATTGCAAATTAGTCTTATTCGGAGAAATACCCATTTTCTGCCTCGAGGGACTCTTCCCATTTAAAGATTTTTCGCATTAAAAGTGCTAATTACAAGAAGTTCTATTCTTCAACAAATTACGTATTCATAAGTTTTGCCTTTGTGAGATAAGGTTGCGCTCACTCGGCGGTAAATTCAGAGAAATTTAGTATTCTCTGTGTGATGTAAAATAGGAGTGTTCCTTAGTCGGTTCTTGTTTCATTAAGGAAACGATGTTCGCAGGACTACTTTTTGCTATATTTGCTATACAAGCCGGGAAGATTTCGGAGTTTTAGCAAATTTATTCAAATTAGTTTATTCAGGTAGTTTGCAAGAAGCGAGGAAAACTGGCAATGTTCCACCAATAACAGCAGTTGGAACAAATGTCGCACGTGTAGTGGGATTATACGTGCTGCTGCTGTCGTTTTTGCTGTTCCGGGCACTTTTATCCTAAATCAAAAAATACTGCTTCGGCATTACTGCAAACTCTGCCTTTTACGATATTACGATTAAACTGAAATAGAACAAATTTCGGTTATTGCTTTTTGATATCGCAATTTATGGTAATCACAACGTGGACTCGAGTTTCATTGCTGTTTTGGGAAGGACGAAGCCCGGCTTTAATATCTTCGTGTGTCGCATGTCTCGCGATAACCGTCTACGTGGAATACCATAGAATTCAATTTTGGGGAACCTCTTCGGGTCTACAGGAGACATAACAACTTTAAGGCGGGTCGCCTTAAGCTGGTCAGGTCGATTCGGATAACCAGTACCGTTCAAAACCACTTGATACAAATGATTTGCATGCACGAACGCGCCAGAATGAACCTTCCAGGTTCTCCCATTCCGCGGCCAAAAATTTCCGAAATCTGTGAAACCCTTGGAAGATGTGTGAGCTACTTGTAATGACTTAAAGTTCATGTAGGGTACTTCACGTAGAAGTTAAGGACTAAACTCATAGTTTCGACGAGTGAAAAGTACTTGTAGATGCGCGAACGTGCGCGTCGAAAATGAACCTTCTGGATTCTCCCATTTCTCAGCTGCAAATTTCAAAATGTTTTAAACCCTTAAAAGATTTAGGGATTGTTAGCATTCACTCACCCCCAGTACCCCCAGCACAGCTGATGAATTGGGCTCATAATTTCCGCCGTTAAAAAGCATTTATAGGTGTTGAAATCTTGCCCCTTCCATACCTATTTTTAGTTTAAACCTGGGAAGATGATCCAACGGATTTGAGCAGGTATTTTTGGCAAATGCTCTTAGCATTCAGTCATCATATTTAAAAGGCAATTGTGACGCCTGAAAGGCCGTAATATATATTTCAGCCCTAATTGCAGTTTGAAAAGCCAGTAATTGTCATTTGGCGTTTGCATACCGGCCACATATGTTGCTATTTGCCGAATTAAAAGCAAATCTCCGTAAGCTCATGCATATTTATTGTAATTGCCCTGCATTAGGACCGTTTTTGCGGTCCGCCATAGAGGATTAAGATAATATTTAGGCCCCCAGCTCGAATCTCTACAAAGACCATCCGAAGAAAGCGGTTTTTCTTAAACATCTAGAAATTTTCCGCTTTACATTTAGATCATTTTAGATAAAAGGCTGAAGGCTTAGTGTCAGGAGACACAAAAAAGGGCTTTTATCTTGGAAATCCCCCCGAAAAGCAGCATGATTTGATTCTTATTAAACGTCGACGTAAGCCGTGCATTCGCCCCAGATTTCCCATAATATTGCCTCGAGATCTTATAAAACATCAATATTTAACGGCTTAGGGTTTCAGACGTCTTTCACTTGCCAGTTAAGCTTTTATTACTTCCTCGGCTTTTCGGGAGACGGGCTTTGTTAATAACTTAATACATTTTATTTAGATTTATAAACTTTGCTCAGATTGCGAAACTTTTGCCTTTAATACACTGAGGAATTAGAGCTCAATGATCCTACAATGTTTATTGACAAAAAATCTTCAGTTAAGCTTGAATCTTCTACGCTCCACCAGCGGTGATTCATGGCCTTCAATTCGAATTCCAGAGCACTTTGCTGAACTCCTGACATCTCGATTGTAACCCTCAACCGACACATCTGGCTAGAATAAACAATCTAAATTTCTGGATATTCGCACTAAGCAAGAGGAATAAGAATGGCGATGGGTATCCAAAATTGTGGGAAGAAGGTTTTGAATCGCTCTAATAAAATGTTTTGTCGTTAATTTCAATAGAAACGACCCTCTTTCTGGCTCAATATCATATAAATTCACTGGCGTAGTATACCCCTAAGGGCGGTTAAAGATTCTTGAATTCGCGAATTTATCCTTCGCAAATTGGCAATCGCTGCCTCTCTAATTTCTTGTCAATGAATGCGTCACTTACAATGGAAAAGAGGTTCTTTTCCGCTTTAATATCATATAAAATCGGTGGCAGAGTACGTCCCTAAAAACAGTTAAAAATTATTGAAAATCGATGTGGCATGCTGTTTCGCAAATTTATTCCTCGCAAATTGAAATGACGCAATTAGAGTGAAAAAAGAATCAGTAGCGTAGCATGACCCTAAAAACGGTTGAAAATCCTTGAAAATCATGCCGCTTTAGGATTTAATTTTTCGAAAAATACGAGCTACTCCACCTCTGACTTCTTTGATAAACATCCTAAAACATGTGAGTCGTTAATATGGTTACAAATGTAATGCTCAAAGAACAGACTGCACAAAGCCGATTGGTGTAATTTGTCTCAAGCAACCTTCGTCAATTTTCAAAATTTACGAAAACGCAATTTGATTAATTTTGGCTTTATTTTGAGATGAGCAGTACGCCACTGATATTTATCAGCAAGCAGCAGCGCTGCAAGCAAAAGCAAGCAAAAAATTTTATTTTGATCTGCAACGTTCATAGAACAAAATAGACGGACATACGTGGTCTCAAATGGCCGGAAAGGTTTTCCAATCTGTGTTTTTCTAAACCATCACTATTTATCGTTCAATACTTCATAGGATCGATTCAAGGAGAGCTCAACGATACCACCAGGAATGACGAACAGAGAATTCGGACGAATACTGCGTGAACTTCATTCCGGGGCCACGTTGAGCTTTGTAGATTCTTAACGACGCGACAAGGGGAAAGAGATTTATCTATTATTCTGGAAATCTCATTGAATCGGTGATAATTAGAGTATTTGAGGTCCAGAATTAGCACTATTTCTGATGTTGAGAAGTGTTATTGACCTATAGATTTGCCCGGCTCATCAAGTGAACAACTGCAGTATTAAACTTTCATTACGGCCCAACTCACTATGTAGAGCTTCATATTACGTGCCGTATTTAATAACGAATGTTCAGTTAATTTCATGTATTGTTCTCCTACTATACGAATTACTTCCTGAATATGGCGAAATGAATATAAAACAGATTATTATC
Organism: Euwallacea similis; assembly: GCF_039881205.1. Classification (NCBI taxonomy): domain Eukaryota; kingdom Metazoa; phylum Arthropoda; class Insecta; order Coleoptera; family Curculionidae; genus Euwallacea; species Euwallacea similis. Next base: position 1,011,817 of record NC_089630.1, read on the forward strand.
TGGTGAAATGCATATCGAACAATAAAGCAGGCTGCATGCAAAGCTGCGACCATAATCAAGTTTATATTATAGGGTTAATGAAGAATCTAGTTAACGAATATATTGTCGATGACTGGGTATGGAAATAGGGGATTACCGTACTGGCATAAATGCGTCATAGCTCTGTAATTGCTAGTTAGGCCCTGTAATTATCGGAAATAATTGATGTGGGCTGCATTGAGGGATTAAGTGCACCCCCCTGTGCGTGCACACTGAATAAGATACCAGAGGTGTTGGGTATTCAAATGCAAATGATGTCACCTTACAACTTCCATCAGTCGTTCAATGGAAAGCTAATTTCTCGGACAATAGAACCAGCATTTTGGGGGGCGCTTATTCTAATGGAAAGGAAATGAGACGCAAAAGCCCTATTAACAATGTTATCGGAAAAATTGGGTTGCGCATCAAAGAGTTTCCGCCACAAAGGAAATTCGTTTGTTTTGTTTGCCGCTTTATTGGGTATAATTAATGATTAGAATATTCCACTTTAGGCAATCTAATTAGGTTTAAAGTGCAATCCTACAAAATCCCGAAATATTAAGCTTTACGACTGGCGCGGTCGTGAAAGTAAATTACACCGGAGAAATCCTGACCCGGTTTTCTAACGAGATTCCCGCGGACTGCTTACGATGTGTACTAAATTGAAAGTAATAAAAATATGCATACAAAGTGATACTACTGTAAAACCCCAAAAGGAGGATAAACTGGGATATAAAGGGAGACGAATAACGCGTAAAATATTCGTCGCGAAACCATCAATAAAAGCAGGTCTCAACTCATGAGAGTGCCGTTGGAATTGAGATATTCGGATTTCTTAATAACGCCAATTCATATCTCCGGACTGCTCGAATTTCGTCTTTCGGTTGCTCCAACATATTTTTATGCAAAACCCGTTCCGGTGCCAGCGTTTTATTGCCGACATGGCAAAATGGAGACGGGATCCACATTATAGTCTTGCCTTATACAGTGGCGTAACCTCTGCATTTCGTTCCAGAATAACAGGCACAAAGCTCTCAGAATGTGTCGTAAAAGAACATAGTATCGCGGTGTAAACGTACTCAATTCTAAACTGTCTTGCACCTAAATGGGGGCAACCTACCATGCAGAGGCTCTTTATGTTTGTATTTAGAGGCAGGTTTGCTGCTGAAGTTTTCCCCGCGATGGTGACTCGTTTTTTCCGAGATATGAACAGGTTGGTGAACTGTAACAATAGTTGCCCTGACTTCTTCATTACCACGGCGCACACGCACACAATTCTCAACTAAATCTCTCCGAAATGGAGGCAACCCACCATACAACGGCTTTTTTAACAAAACAATCTCTTGATTCTTTCATTTGCCGACCCGAGGTACCCAATTCACGAACGGCATTTTCACGTTTTTGCAATCACACAAACTTGGCTCTCTAAAGATTGTTTGGATGCAGCTGCTAATATTGCGGGGCATAAAGCATTTCGAAAGGAGGAAAGAGCTAGGAGAGAGTAAAGTAGCACTTTGTGTTCTCTCCAGAATCAAACGTTCAGTTGTTGATGCAGGAATTATCAACGATGAGAAACTTGACGGTTTTGAAAAACATTTTTCTATTTTCTATTTTCTAACAAATTTGGCTGTTAAAACACGCAGTCCAAACATTCGAACTCGCAATACTTTCGACCTGAAGCAAATCATTGACAAACCAACGCGAATAACGGGGGATAGTGATGGTCTGATTGATGTAATTTACATAGATAAGCAATTGGAACTTAATAAACAGCAACCATGGAGATGTATATAATCTATCAGACCATAAATTGGTTTACGCAAATTTACAATTAAATAGCCCTAAGGCCGTTGCAAAATTGATGACCTTTCGTGATTTCAAAAACTCTAAATAGGAATAAATTGCACCGTGATGTATTGGGCGTGGCCTTTAATCAGTTGCGCTAAGGGACTCCAGATGAAATTCTCGACAATTTAAATTCAACTCTAATGGAAAAATATGCGCTAATTGGATCAGAGTAGATCGAGCAGAGCTAAAAAAGCTCGCAACAGACATGAGATCTACAAATTTAAGGGGAATTTTGTGCGTGTCAATAATATTGCGTATTAAACGATATTAATAACTATTGACTGCGTTGCTCTCACTATCGCAAAACTGCCTATCTATATTTCCAATGTGGTGAGTTTCCACTAATTTGAAAAATTCCATTCACAACGCCTCTACCCAAAACGCCTAAAATTTAAACTTTTAATGGATTACGGCCAATAAATAAATTGCTATTCGAACAAAAATATTGGAAATTGCTATGTTGTCGTCTATCAATGCTTATAATTCTAATAGAAGTATTTTGTGGCGTGAATCTAATCAGGCTTTAGAGATAGCCAAGGCACCGTAATACTTCTCTCAAAGATATGTATGGACATTCATACGACATTGGTCAATCATTTGGTCTTACTGGATTGTTCTAAGGTTTTGATACGGGGATACACTCATTGCTGAGAGCTAAAGTGACTGTGATGGATTATCCGAACAAGGAGAGGTTTGATAGCTACCTTGGAGATAGATCCCAAATGGCCGAGTTGGATAGCGCATGATCAGACTTAGTGTCGGCGGTTGGGGAAGGGAGGAATACTTGATCCACTGCTGATCTATCCCAGTGCGGCAAGTTGCTTTGAGTTAAATGCCTCGGAAATGCAGAAATAAAAAAAATTAATTGAAAGTCTCCGGAGAACCTCGAAAATCGGCATATTGGTAGAAAAGAAAAGAAAGAAAGTAGGGAAAAAAATTGGGTTTTTTGTACGCGTTAGTCTCTACCCTGTACAACACAACTGGGAAACATTAAAGTTAAAGCTCAATATTTCAGGAGAAATTTAATTAAATGGGCTTCACAACACCGTACGGCGTAGTAAAATCCGTTTATACGTTTTGAAGTTACGAGACTTTGAAAATGACCCAAAAAGTGCCCTTTGACCCGTTTGGGACTACGAGAAGTTCATAAACTGCTCGGTCTAAGATTAATTTCGTGATTTCACTTTTTATTTTTTATTATGGAACTTTACATCCACAGGAATATGAAAATGAAAACTGAACTGGACTTAATTTCCAATTCAGTGCAAACAGATCGACACGTGATTCCGCAAAAATTCGTCTTCCGAGAGAGACGCTTTTTGCTAAGAAGGCTTTGGAAACAAAACAATAACGCTCCGGTTGTCACTATTAATGGCGTCTCCGCATCTCCTCCTGTTTTGCTCGTAAAGAATATCAAATTTCAAGTGAAAATGTGGACAAAATTTGAAAAAGTTTGTGCGGATTTAAAGGTTAATTTCATAGAAACTCAATGAGCAATTGTACGAAATTTTACCCAGCTGAAAACGGGTAAAAAACGGGGCAAAAAACGAGACAAAAAACGGGCCTTTAAAATTCTATGTGATTTGATAGTACCGAGGATGTCGTCTCGTTGGAGTTTGGGTCTCGACGTCACACGACCACAGCAACACACACAGAATAAACTCGGAGAGAGCTCAAATTGAATTGTGCTGAAAGTTGTTTACAACGTGACAAAATGTCAGAGGCGGACGTGAAACCAGCCAGTGCAGTACTGTAACAAGTGCTACCAAATATCAATTTTTCATTAAACTTTATTTTCGTGCCAGTCTTAGTATTAATATTTTCAAGTTTTGGTTAAAATTCGCTGTTTATCTTACTGAATTTTAAAAGGCGTGTGCTTGTGGAGAGCGCTTTTTAACAGGCAACATAGAGTTTTATGTGTTAAATTTCGGCTGAACCACACGTTGAACCCTGTGTTAAATTGCAGTTATGAAACTTGGAACAACTAAAATTTGCAGCCGTAACCTTACTATTATTCATCAACGAGGTCGACAAAGCTCGTAAAAATACTTAAAATGCGCATTGATTTTTTGAAAATTAGTATCTCGAAAGACCCTTCGCAACTGCTATTTTCAATCTTTGCATAATTTTTCTCAGCTTCCCACATCCAAATTGCACGTTTGTCTGAGCGTACGCAAACAGTTCTTGGATAACAAACTGGTATTGAACGGAAAAAAATGCGTGTTAATGGCTCCTTTCAAGTGGGTTTAATTTCCTCATTTCGATGTAGGTGGGAATGTCTACTTGAAACGAACGGAAAGTTTTGTGTCGGGAGCTGCAACTCCTTATTTATGCAGTTTACCTTCCACATCACCTCCATATTCTTGCATATTAGCGATCTGCAAGTTCATTATTAATGCATTTTTCGCGCCTCTCGGATGGCTGTTTTGATACAGCGGAACTAACCCGAACTAACTATGCTTGTAATATTCCCGTGAGTGCTTATTAATTAAGCCTAGACATGGCACTCGTAATGCTGCACGCATAATGCCAAATACACAAACCGACAAGAATCTAATTATGCGAACATGTTTGGACACTACCCCCGCTAACAACCCCCGCAAACATATCTAAATTAAATCTTGCCTACTTAACCAACAGAACGTGTACTTACGTGCCAGTGACGGTCGGAAATGGATAGCTCTCTGGTAGCTTTGGATAGCTTCGTCCAGCTTTTGTTTGCTCTGCAACAGGATGGCCCTGAAACAATGGTGCATTGTAGTTGATTGTTCGCATCGCATGTCCGATTGGCGTTAAGGGGTGTGATATTTGCGATAAACACTTTAGCCAACAATGGAGTTCCTACGCCCGAAGCAGTCGATGTTATTGCAACTGATCGAACCGGCATAATCAAGAACAAGACAAAGAAAACGAAGAAAACACGCAGTATTTAGCCATGCAAATTCGCTCGTACCGTAATTAAAAGGCCGATTCTAGCACACGGGCCGTGCGTTATTATTTACGGCAAAGTTGTTGCGAATGTACAGGGTGTGCGATTTTATTTTGAGGGGCGATCGTCTATCTGCAAAAAACTGTTTCGACCTAAAACGCAGCAGTAAAAGAAGCGCAATAAAAAAATATATGATTTTTCGAACAAGTTATCCATTAATATTTGTTAATAAATTTGCAGAGCCAGTTTAAAAGCAGTAAGCTTTAATCCGGCTGTAAATCTGAAACAGAGGTTAAAATTATATTTTCGAGATTAACTACGCGAAAAAGTGCAATATAATTCAAAATATTAAAACTGCAGTTCTCCAACAAAATTTGAAAAGAATGAAAAGTGGAACACATGAACAGCAAACTCTGTTGAATCAATGCCTGGTTTATCTGCATAAATTGAACAAAAATTATTTTGTTTTGATATTTTCGGCGTTTATTGTAAAATTCCACTTACTAAACCAAATAATAGCATGTCGAGCTTCTTTTTTAAAAATAAATCGGGAAAATGCGTTTGATACGAATGAAAAGAAAGCTTTTTTGCAAACTCCTTTTTAGAGTTTAAACATGTTGGGAGAGAACACTAGGTGTACCACTTCCTCCCGTGCTCTCTTCCCCCCTCCCACATGCTGGACTTAGTTAAATCGACTCGCATTTGATAATGATCGCCAGAGGACTTATTTTTCAAATCATTAACGACATTGCGAATTTCTACATGTCTGACCTTTTTGAAACGAAATTCTGGAACATTTAAAGCAGCCTTATTAGGAAAGTTCCCAAACGAAGAAAGTTTATTTAAAATTTTATCAGCAATCTCAACAAAAGTAATTTAGACCGTTAGGGCTCAGTGAACTACATCATTATTTATAATACCCCAGAAATCTTCAGGGTTTCTGCCATTGTGCAGAACGATATCCTCACGTTTTCGTGTTTCTGCTTGGGCAAATTTCTCTCGATAGCACCTTCTAATTCTATTTCTATATTCCCTCAATAACGGATTATCAGACTTATGCAGCATTTCAGACAACAAATTGACTCGTTCGCGGATTCCCCGGAGTTCATCATTAAACCAGCAAACAGCCTTATCACTACTTCCAACTGAGGTCCTCGTAGGAAAAGCAACTTAGATACATTCTGTTGGCTCAATTACTAATTTACCGGATTTGTTGTTTGAATCAATGGATTCAGTGTTAAGATGGGAAATAGTTGAGACCCATCGCCATTTGTCACGTAGGATTCCATTCCTCCTATAAAAACAAACAGCCGCCTTTGTCCCCCTGGCCCCCCGAGGGTCGCATTGTTTACCCCAAATATCTTAACCCGGATCTAAAAACTGCCATTAAAGTTAAAGCCGCTTTTGGTAATGCGCTCCCGTGGATATTGTTTGTGGGCGGCAGTGATAAGGATTAAAAGCGCATTAGTATGTAAAGTGAGCATCTTGCCTCAACTTTTTAACGAGCACCAAAGTTTGGGCCCAATGTTGCATAATTTAGAAATTTTCGCCTTTGCCTAAAGGCCTTGAGGGCAAGATATCTAGTGAACAACCAGCGTCATTTTCCTGCATAGGAATACATAATAAAAAGAATATCTTAAAAGCGTTATTATGATGACTTGCAACCTACTCGATCGAAGGCGTAAAAATAAGTCCCGAACAAAAACACGCTTTGATATTTCCCTTTCGTGAAAGAGAAGAATAGCTTTTGAAACTTATCAATAAATTATCAAAGGAAATTGTATGTATAAAACATCAACCATCTTTTATATGAGCTTTTATATATGCCGGTTTCCTTTAAAAGCAGAATAGCAAATTACTTCCTTTTTTTGGCTAGCAGAAATGGGAATTTGATGGGAGGTGAAAGAGACTTTGCTTGTAGTCTCCAAGACTCCTTCAAAGTATCTCCAAGGCATGTGTGAGGCTCGCCAGGCACTCATTTGCATAATATCAGAATTCCCTTTTGTCAAATTTTAGGTCACTCAAGTGCCACATAATTTCAGGGGAATAGGCGGCCGACTTGAGATGCCTCGAACGACTGCTGAAACCAACAGCATAAGAGTACGAAATGGCACAGAATACAGGATCGTGGCAGGATAAAGGTAGGGACACATAATTTTTGAAGGATTTTTTTCATCGCATGCTGACAAAAACCAAACTTTACTTCGCCTGGCGATGAATAAAAAAAGGCCCAATAATGTTTGTTCTTTTTTTAATGAAACGTCGAAACATGCAATCGTGTGATAGGTCATTTTACTGGGGATAAAAATACGGCCGAAAAGACAGGGCCGGGCCGGCCGGACGGGTCGCAGGTAGCACGGTGTTCTCGAGCAGACACAACGGCGGTGTCATCGGCCAATGGAAAATTTCTAACTTAGTCTTATATGTAGGTAGATACATTTCCTGGGTCCTCGATCCCAAAACGAGGGGCTTTATTTCGAAAAATACCGCAAGTTTAAATCGAATGAACGAGGTTACGTCACGTTCAGAGTTCAGAGGTGAATTTATTTTGGTTTCGCATACGTGGCGAAACGCGCTCCCCTCTCTAATTGGCAATAAACATGGCGGAATCCTTTGTGCCGGCAATTCCATATAAAAGCGACATTTCCATGTAAAACAAATAACGGTTATGGTTGCGTTGAAATTTTGTTAAAATTCGCGTCCTGCACTCGGGCTACTAAAATTAATGGGCTCTGACCCTTTTTTTATAATTAGCTCCTGATACCTGGACAAAAGCTGTATTACAAACATAAGCGCAGAAATTCTCTACACTTACATTTTAGTAAATTAAATATATTGTCTTAAAGCGTCACTCGAGTTCCGCTTGTAAATTACTGTTTTCACTAAGCTTTCCATTTCGAGACTCTTCTCGTGCGGTTTCAATGGGACTAAAATAACAGCAAATTATATACAACGTTAATTGAATTAAATTCTCCCACGAAACCAAATCGATTTCGGGGACAAAAAGCTCTCGTTTCCAGACAAGTCAAAAACACGTTATCTATTATGCCGCGAATGATTTATATGTACTTATTGTCTTGTATAACCTCCATTATTATTATTCGAGTTAATTAACAAAGTTGGTTTAGTGTTATATCTCTCTAAATAGGATTTGGGTAGTAAAATGGTTGTCAGCGGAAGAATTAGGCCTACAACACAGCTCTTATTAATCCAAAGGTATCGGGAACTTCCACGTTCGACCGAAACTTGTTTTTGAAGAAGCTCGAATAAAACAGATCTTAGGTTTTCCGAATCAATCATTTCATCCAGCAGACTTACTGATTGATAACCGACTTCATGGAAATTCGGACTACTTTCCATATAAAACATCAAATACCCTCCGTAATTCATCTATCGCAAAAAATGCGAATAGCAAATTACTTCCTTTATCGTTCAATTCAGTAAATAACAATGGTAGCTGATGGCTCAAAGGAAAATTTAAATTACATTTTTGCGAGATAATGGCGTCGGCCTGAATAATATGAATTATGGAATAGCGCTTCGGTAGGCGTTATTTAAAAGAACCGTTGTTATTATCTTTGTAATCAACATTTTAAAGTTCCAGAGAAACACGCTTTTACCTCCATCGTGGATTCTTTTGAAAGGGGATACGTTGTTTCGCCTTTTGTTTTGGGAACATTATGGAACAATGCATTAGCTCGAGATAATAGTATTGCACAGAAATTAGTTTAAAACTGCCACAAATACATTGCTTCGCATAAAGATTTAAGCATTATGAGATATATCTGGTTTGAAGAAAGCAGCAACGTGGATATACAGGGTGTTTAAAAAAAGATGAGGCAATATTTAAGGGGGCGATTGCCGAGGTCATTTCATAAAAAAAAGTTCCTATAAACATAGGTCCGCAAACGCTTCGTTACCGATCTACAGGGTGTTGATCTTTCATTAAAAAAACAGTGAAATTTAGTTTTTGCGAAAACTGCTTGAGGTATTATAATGAAATTATAGAAGTGTCAATAGCTGTAGGAGACACGTACTTTGCAATACAAAACGATTTTTTAGTCTTACCAGTGGCGCGCGTATTGGCACTTCATAGGCTATTTTTAAAGAAAAAAATAGGACGCCGCTGGTTTCTCTAAAAATTAAACATATTTTTTAATTTATTGTTCAATTATGAAGAAAAAAGCTCTCTTAATATTTTATCGTACGACGCCCCGTTTTTGAATAAAAAAAACTATTTTAGTGCATGTTCATTTATCATAGAATTTTTTTTAAATGATGGGTTTTAGTCAAGAGCAAAAACAAATATTATAACCAAAGGGTAAAAACAAATTTAGAATTTTAAGTATCACCATTTTCTTACCAAAAATTACAAAAAGTATTCAAAGCGACCACCTGCAGCTCGGATGCAAGAATCCTATTTTCTCCTCATTGCTTGGCGAATTCTCTCAAAAACACCAGGATCGGTTCTATTATAATTGAATTGCACCCAGCATTGATTCGATTTCTTAAGTCCTCTACCATTTAACCCTTCTTTCAAGCGGTTTTGGAAAAGTTTTATTTTTACTCTTTTTTTTAAAACAACACCCTGTAGATCAGTAACGAAGCGTTTGCAGACCTATGTTTATAGGAATTTTTTAAAATAAAATGACCTGGGCAATCACCCCCTTAAATATTGCCACATATTTTTTAAACACCCTGTATATTCTCTTTCAAAAGTCTTGCACTCCCTACCTATATTGGTTTTAGCAAAGTTTTGTAAAATCTTTTAAATTCCCAGTGGCAAGTATAAATTTATAGCCGATCTCTACGGGCTGATCGAGCAATATAACGATCTTTTTAAATCGTAGTAACACGAGGGCGATCAGTACGAGGTCTGCTTTGCACTCCATATCGTTGAATTGTCCTGATAATGGTGCTTCTCTGAAAATTCAGCCTGTTGGCTATTTGGTGACAAGACAAACCCTCTTGTCACAATCCAATAATTCTACCCCTCGCAAATACTGATAACTCGTTTCTAGCCATGATAACATGTTGCTTGCATTGGCTTCTTATCAGTACTCATAGACAACAAATGCTTTGTGCAAAAAAAAATTAACAGGTAAACATATTGTTTCAATTTCTTTTTATTGCCCATAGTTGTAAACAAACCGCTCTTTTTATCAACAATACTGTTAGGAATATGTTAAATTTGTGTGTGCAATTAACATGGGAGTGCAACACTTTTGAAAGCGAGTGTAGATCTGCATCCGTGAGAGCACTGAAATACGAATTCGATCTCATGGACTCCTCTAAGATAAGACTTCGAACCCGACCACTCCCCCTCTAATGAAATTGAATAATTCACACAGTCATCATGCGATCTTCACTGATCTAAAGAAACTGAACTGGGCAACTGAGGGGTTTTTGGCGACCTGTCTAGCCAGGTGGATGATTGGTGGAGCTAGATGTGAAGAGCCAATGGTGGACTGTTGAGTGACAGCGATCTTCAGCAGGAACGCTTTAGTGGTTGTTTGCAATGTTCCATTTGAAAAGCAGGCACTTCCATCGAGCCATTCTCTGGATTCACGTCAACTGGACGAGGGAGAAATTTTATGACATCAAAAGGGCCCTAATCAAAACTAGGTGAAGGCAATCTATAGAAACTTTCCCCGATTTGATTAAAATAGCGTTGAACCAACTTGTGTTTCGGCCAAAGCATTTCCGATGAGTTTAATAAACCTTTCATTAACACCTGGTCTATTCCAAAGTTTCACTAACAGCTCATTTACTACATCAAAATGACGAGCTCTTGTTCCTTCATGAGAGTCGAACTGTTGCTTCGCGGCTAATTAAGATTGGGTATGTCAAACATCCACTACGGGTTTAAACGCATCAAAAGAAGTGCGTGTGTGGCGTCCAATAAATATTTCAACAGGCGATTTGTAATCCAATTAACAAGGTAATGTGTAGTTGCACGTTGCGATGATGGAATTCGAATTGTTTTAGGTGCCCATCCATGAGCTCTGGATGGAGAATGCAAATAAACTATATCGACCTCTGGGGGCAGAGCTCGGCGCAACAACAAAAACGTAGCTCAAGACAGAGTCTTAAACTCTTGAAAGGCATGTTAGAAGCACATGCCGGTCGTCTCAAGCGATAATATATATGGAATCAAATGAGAGATCAACACGTTCAAAATCAAAGAGAAAGGGTTTTATGAGCAATCGCTAAGAGAATGACCAGCAACTCTCATAGCATCACAAGAAGCGATATTTAAGTACTGATGTGAAATATGGGCAACAACAACTAATCATGATGCACAGGCTAAGTGTATCGAAATTGAGAGCTGCGAACACACGGCACAGGGCGGATATTTAATCAATGAATATGAATTAGCAGCACCGATAAAGAGAACACATAACTGGAAATGTCCAGGACCAGGGCATTCATAGCTTCTGGTATAAACAATTTATAGCCTTTCATAAATACCTAACCTGCCAGATAAATCAAATAGAAGGACGCACATTTATAAGACCGAAAAATGAGAAGACTCAAAACCCTGCGAGTTAAAGGCCGAGAAACTGTCTGCCAAGACTATATAAAGTGATGACGTCCATCAAGACGACAATAATGAAAAATACTCATCTAAAGAAGCAAAGCTCTCACGTCGCCTGGTGTGATTATCAGAAAGCGCTCGATATGATCCCCCAAAGCTGGCTGAAGAAGATGTTGGACATTTATAACATACATCCTCACATACGGAACTCTCTCTCGTATCCAGTGGTGAAATGGGCCAGTAAAATTCACCTAAGAACCAGCAACAATGTTATAAAAGCAGAACAAGTTAATATCAATAGAGGGATATTTCAGGGTGATGCGTTGAGTACGCTACGAGTTTGCATGTCATTAAATCCACTCTCTAAAGCCCCAAATCCTCTTCAAGATCGACACAAATTGAAAGGTGGAATATTGTTACATACAATAAACTACCTCATATATATGGATGATGTTAAGCTGTATGAATCACCTCAGGCCCAATTACGAAAAACTGTTGAAGAGAATGTTGGCCAAAGTATTTGGATCTGATCATGAGATTTTGGCTACTGACAAACGAACAAATAAAATTGATATGGACAGGATCAGATGACACATGCTTGACCATTTCATCAATTTCACTTTAAATTGAAACACTGGACAAATAACACATCTAAGCGGTAGAAGATCGGCAAGTGTGTTTCTAGACATTACCAAGACATTTGACAGTGTCTAGTGCAGTAGTCTAATGTAAAGATGATACAAACTTTAAACGCTAAAATACCTACTTTATATCATCAAAGAAATCTTCCGTTACACTTATCTATGGCCTTTCTTCAGGAAGAAAAACATTACCAAGCTGTGAATGCTGAAAGCTGCCTCGACATGAAACCGTGAATTTTTCTCTGTCACTTGAATTACCCTCAAAGAGCCTGAATTCTCCCTCCAATGGACTTGGCTCTGTGCCGTCTATTAGAGAGGAGCTGCAGCCAGAGCATCAATCTGTGAATAATCTGGTCAATCCCGATATAATAATAATAACTTTATTTCCAACAATGACTTGTAAAATAGCACGTATGGAAAGCGTCAAGAAGATGGATGATAGACGGAAATTAGGTATTGCCCACAACCCAAGTTCACTAAAAGTGGAAGATATGACCACTTACAAGAGGACATATATAGACAAAGATTGATTTAACATCGCGCAACATTGAATTCTGATGTGAAATTAAGCAAAATTGCGTGTTTGACTATTTGAGAATGAAGATAGAAAAGTTATTCGTACGCCTAACTGCAGATGAAGAGTTTATACACGGTGGACAAATATATTATGCATGTGTGCTAAAATCTGATTTGAGCTTAAATATGTATGCAAATGCTAAGTTTTCAGATCACAGTGCGTTTAAAAGTTCAAGACGAGAACGTTGAAAAGGGGGTCTAAAGGAATCTGTTTACTTTGCACTTGCCAGATGTCGCAAAATTCCCTTCTGAATTCAGAGAGCGTGTCAGGGGATAAGTTTTGCTATCGATATTTTGTAATTTAATTGCATTTTTTGTTATAATTAAATGTATAAATGTCTATAATTAAATTTGATGATTTTCACTTTCGTTTGATTTTTTCACTTGTGCCTGGTTGTAGCAATGCTCAAGAAAAGTAAAACTCATCCCTCTGTTGTCTTTAATTAATCTGGTCAGCGGCCAAAATAAGTTTTCTTGCCGAAGGCTTCTTTTTGGGAAATTACAAAACCGGTGCTTCCCTTGCCGATTCTCTGTGCAGTACATTTTTCCGACTTGGTTTCCTTACATTCTTCATCCATCACGCCACCCATCAGTGAAGTAAAACTAATTCGTAGTTACAAGAACTCACTCATCCACTCGTAACACCGAATTCTTTAATAGTATCAAGGAAATAGCAATTCTTCATTGTTTGCCTTTTTACGTAACTCTCAGAGCTTCATTTTCCGCCTTGATAACTGTGAACTGGAAAAGAGCTCCAACTCATACCTTTGGGAGATTTCTGATTTATCTGCCAAAATCAGTGGTGCTTAACCCACCCCACTCTCCGAGCATATCGAGCGGGGCATTATTTTTCATTTTTGTCCTTTCCAGGCAGCAATTTATTTGGATTTATCATTGTTGTTTTTTTTACGATTTAAATTAGTTTAATACCTTTTAATTCACCAAGTGCTTGGCAAGGACCGGACGCAGCTTCCCAGGGGTATATATGTGCCGCATCTAAAAATGGTCCTCTACAAGGAATTTCTTGATATTCCGCACAAGGTAACAGAATGAGGGTAATTCAGTCTTGTGTACCGCTCTGGACTTTGGACGTTTCCATAAAAGACTGAGCTGATGGCTGCCACGGGCTTCCTCTTTTTTCCTTCCGTCCTCTCGAGATAGCACCTGCATGTGCGTATGTCTTCGGATATATGCGGCATGGTGTGTGTGTGCCTTTTTTATTATTGAAACAAATTAAACTGAATCTGATAGAGGGAAGCGCAAGCCCCGTTATCAAACTATCAAACTCCATCTCCGTGGGTTCAGCGTCTCGGAAAGAATTTGTGTGACTCTGGAATGCGTTTCTTTACAACACATTTCTCTGATTTTTAATGCTGATTTTCACTATAAATCTTCCATAGGATTACTTCCAGTCCAGCATTCAATACTCGATTTTAACGGTTCAGTATAAATAGCACAAAAGCCCAATAGCTGATTTATTGCCCATCTTGAATAACTTCTTGCATCCGGTTCCACACGCAATGCATGGAAAATTGATTTTTTGACGAAGCGAAGGCAACACTTGGGTATTCCTCGACTCCAAAATCACCTTTTTAATGTTATGTTATTTCAAGATGTAAATTCAACCATGCTAGCATATCAAAACATGGGAAATGTGCAATCCCTACATCAAAGAAATCTCTATTATTTTTTGCCAAAAGCTGTTCCCTTCCTAAAAGGAAATTCAAACGGATCTACGGCATCGAAAAACATTCGTTGACAGAGCAAACTGTTTAAAATTTGATTTTACCTTGCCGGCATCTGTAATGAAATCTCTGAGATGGGAAGATATTTGCAGTGGGGAATAACGTACATTTGAACAGTGAATCACTACAAGAAGCAGGCATTTCTTAATTAATAATGGCAATTCAACAAGCCGAATTCCATTCTGCTTACTTGATGGTATTCACTTAAATCTAAATAAGCCGGCCATTCATTTTCAGAAAAAGATATTAAACGCAGACCACAGAAAATAAAAAATAAAGCTTAATTTTAATGGAGGTGTACTTCATTTAATGGCGAAATTTCCATTTTTAAGTGGCCACGATTAGATCCTCTGACTTTAAAAGAAAAGAGGCACTTATTGAATTTATGATAATTTGAAGGCACGCAGGGACCTAATTGTCAGAAAAGATATTATGAAAAACAAAGCGATAATTCACGTTAATTAAAATTCAGAGGTATAATTTGATTTATGGAAATAAAGGAGATCGCTTTTGAAAAAAAATTTCAGCAACAAAAAATGAGACTCTCTGGAAATATCAGAACCAATTTGATTCATCATTGATCCACTAACAGGCAATTAAAACTTTCCAGGGAAGCGTATCATTAATAATTAGGATCGTAAATAAGTTAGTTACTTTGAAAGTTGAGCTCCAGGACCACAAAGTCAATGCTGTCTACTAAGCTAGAATTCTTCTAAAAATAATCGAAACCATGTGAAAGAGACACGTCTCGAATTTATTTACGACCCCATAACTCGGCACAATGGAAAGGACAACAAAAATTTCTTAAGTCGGGCACTACAAAGCCCTGGAGGACACGAAACCCTGCCATAAACCGCTATTACTGCTGATTAGATTTTAATAAATAATGACGGTCGCTTTGTTTGTTGCTTTACGAAATCTTTAATAGAATTTCATGATTTATAGGGAAAATTGCTGTATTTCATTGGAAATCTTCGTGAGTCGGTACACCAATTACCAGACGCTGACCTTAGAAAGATTTTTAAATCCTGATACTGAGGCTTAAGTGAGAAACTTGATGTTTTGCACGCAGTAGAAGAGAGGATTTTGCACTTTATAAAAGGACAAAACTTTGAAAGAAATTCAATTAGAGCAAGGTTCAGCAGCCGGGATTCCCCGGTCGGAACTGAGCGTCGTCTACGTCACTGATTTTGAAATCGATGGGCGTTTCTCTCAAATCTAACCAGAATAACGTGGAGAGGACCCTAACAATTCCCCACTGGGCATATCTTTCTTCCGTAAATTGCGCTGCGTAATATTTTTTAATTTGAAGAACTGGAGCTGGGAAAGTAAAGAATACGAAACCACGACCGAGGTAGAAAATTTCCTCTCTCATATACGAGTAAACTTTGGATTGGAAACACTCCCCTTCCAGATAATGCAGACCATAGTTTTGCTCCCGTAAAAACCCCCGAAAAGTGCCGAGGCCACACTAAAACACAATAAATAATACCACACACCCCCTTGTCTTATTGTAAAATTCGAAAATTGGGTCCGTAAATTCAAAAGAGAGTTCGAGCGCAAATTTGGCCGGCTTTAATACAAAACGTTCCCTTTCCAAAAATTGCCCTGAAAGGATTGGGAGGGTCTTTTAAAATGGCTGATAATGGCATTGCCTTCAGTCCTAATTAAACGATGCGTTAAAGAGTTAACGACTTCTTGGAGCGTACAAATTATAAGCTCCCTAATTATAACCTGAAAATGCTAAAACCCACCAGGGTCGAATTCGGTTTAATTTCAAGAAGTTGCGTAGTACGTTAAGCAACAGCAAAACAGATTTGTTTAATTACTTTCTGCAAGTGCTTCAACATAATGGAGCAACAATAACAACTCTGGAAGGAGCTGAGAGGCGGAAGTATTGAAACTGTCCATCGGATTGTTTGCCCTTCTTATCCGGCTAAATAATGATTTAGTGGCTTTTGCGAACGCCACAGACATCTAAGACCTCCTATTGATTATATATGAGGTTCGCACGTCTCAAGGGAGTGGTAAATTCATACATCTTCGCCTCGGAGGCAGCCCTCTCTGATAAATGTGAACGAAGAGCGCGAAAAGATGATACTAATGCCCGACGTCGACGCTTTTATTAGAAAGGGATATTGATTTAGGGTTCCTCAGATGCCAATTGTAAATAGATTATCTTTGACGATATCATTTCTTTGCACAGGTTTGCTTTCGATAATTAAATTTTCCAGGCCAACGTTCCATGAAAAACGACTCAACGGGAATTTAAATTAGATTGGCAGAGGTGAGGAAAGGAACGTGTTTATTGATTCCGTGGGGGATGTGCAATGAATTGCCACTGCAATGGTTTTTGTAGGATTTGATTAGTAAAAATAAGGATTAATGCATGCAAATAGGCATACGTTTTGATCAGAGGCCTACGAGGAATTTTATCTTACACTATAGCTTAACCGAGAAAGAGAGTTTTCTAAAAATTTCGTAATCGACTCTTTCCTCTCCTTCAAGTTTGTATTAACGGTTTTCCTACAATTTCAGACTCAATTCGCTCTCCCTCTTTAAGTTCATGTTACTTGATCCTGTATTTCGATTAGAACTACTTTAGGTAGATAATGAAGAGAATCTCCCTCCCTCGAAGGGAAGGTTCATGAGCATTTCAGACTTAATTCGTTTTTGTCTTTGGACTTGGCTTTAATAATGTGTTTTATTTTGGAGGGGTGCATAAGCAGCGAAATCCAAAAGCTCCAAGCCTCCATCGCCGACTTTATTATTGCTCAACCCATAGCCTACACGATAACAAAACTAACTGAGTTGTTAGCTTATTGTCAATATGCTTTATTGCTGTAAGTCATTGCCATTAATTTTTAAAGTCGCGTAAGGGAAAGCCATAATAACCATCATCCAGGCCAACAGAAAAGTCAATAGTAATGACTGAGGGCAAACAATAAAACCTAGTTGCCAGTAATATTACGAGGAACGAAACGATAGGCCCCTATAAACTGGACTTAATGATAATGTGTTTGCTGGAATTGGCTATTTAGGAATTATACAATTAAAGTTTATGATGAATATTGTCTAGAATGTACTGTCTCTCTCGAAGCTTAATAGAACTTTATTTAATATTACCTTTATTACCAGAGCTCATTATTTATGAAATATAATGAAAACTGCCGGAAACCCATAGAGTTTCGGTTGATTAAATGAGAAAGGTGCCTTTAGGGAATGGTCCTCTAGCATAGTGCGCTATGTAAAGCGATTGCGGAAGGGAAGTTTTTAATAATTCAAATCCTGCCCATGTATAGCAATACAGCATGTATAAGAATTATCTCGCTTCACTGAAAACATTCCCAAACTCCCATCGGCAAGGCGGAATTCAATTCTCAACTTCGACGGGCTTCCCATATTCCATCTAATTGCTTTGTTTAACTTTTCGTAAATAATAAATGATTAAATTTAAAACCGGTAGGGTTGAGCATATCCAGCTGACCCGGAACGGAAGCAATAAGTTTCCGGGTCAAATGGGTATTTGCGGAGTTATAGCAGGCACTAAATTATTTCAACGAGTAAAAAAATCTTGCAAAGCAAAAGTCCTCGAAGAAAATGCATAGAATTTCCAATTATCCGAAATCTCCAAAGCCAGGCCCTTTATAAATCTCGCTTCAAACAAACAGTTCTTAATTGTAACAAAGATTTTCATTTAGAGCCTGAATCGCTATCGGCAAAATCCTAAATCAATATCTCGTTCTAATAGAAGTTGGACGACTTCGTCGAACGAACACAGAGTGATAATATCTTCATTCTGCTATTTCCCTCGAGAAAATTATTTTAGTTTCAGACAATGGGGTAACTTATTAATAGCGAGAGACAGTAATAATCATCTCTGCCATTAGATTTATTTGCATAATTGATAATAATTATGTTTAGAAAATTCCTACCCCGTATCGCTCTGACTATCTACGGTGAATCCTGACTTATATTGTGTAATACAATAAATTTGCATTCCCATGTGCAATAATCCTGGAAATCGACATTAGTAAATCTCTTGTGTAGCGGATCCGAATTAATGTGATGTCGCCAATTTGCTGCAGGTGCAACGCGTGAAAACAATTACACGGTCGGTTTTAATTCGATTGAACTGCCGTTTACAGGAGTATTCCGGGGTTTATTAAACACAACGGACCCATCTGGGTGACATAAATTTTACTTATGCATCGAGACATTCGAAACATCGAATCTGTCTCGTACATGTTACATACACGCCATAGGGAATTTACTGGCGCGTCATTATTTGGGCCACAAGTGCGCCTGGTTGTCGGGATGAGATGTCAGAATGGGACATTAGCGCAATTGAAAATGCGGATGTGTTATTTCCATGTGTAATTGGTGAGTAACGATGCTTGGGGTAAAGCGGAAGAGTTGCAAAAATATCTGGAAGTTTCAATGTCAGATGTAGCGTTTTGAAGGGCGTGTATTTCCAGTTAGAAGAGCCGAACCGACACTGGGACATTGAGCATTTCGAAGTTTCAAGACTCCCTTACTGCAGTGCTCAATTATTCTCGCCATTTGAGAAAATTTAATTTGGGAAATTTGAGTCGCTCCACTTTCCCTAGAGTCATTTAATTTTAAACGAATTTGCAGGATTCCTTTCAAGACAAATATCATGAGACATTTTAATGAAGAAGCAGGGCGTTTGATCCATCAGAAGAATATGTGTGCAAAGAAGACATCTTAGCTACAGCAATACCGTAGACATTACGGGAATCTACATCTGACTACAGAGAGCTGTCTTTGAACTGCGAAAAAGAATTTGCAACGCCCGATTTTTTCCCAGTTTCGATCCGCCTTCCTAAATGAGTAGAGAATGGCCTCACGTATCAATTTAAATAGGTATCAAATCTGTTTCAGACGGCACTTACTAAATTTCACATCGCTCACTGAATCCTAAATTAAATTTACACAAACAAAAGAGAACTTATTATTCAAAATTTATCGAGTGTCGACTGCTCCGCGAAAGCAGTTTAACTCAATCCCCAATTAATTTATCATGCTTTCCCCATATGGATGAAGGCAATTTACTTGGCAACACTCGAGTTTTTGTCAGTTTTGTCTGCCGTACTATAGTAAAACCACACGGTTTCGTTTGCTAAATTTAATATAGCAACTGACCTGTGAAATATCACAGATCGCCTGATTAACCGAACGACACTTACTAGATTTTGAATGAATTTTTCACGATCGTCTTCGATTGTGCTAAAGCAGCTTCACTTACTTACAAATCGCATACTAAATTCAACAGCCCTCACTAAATTCGGATCAACGTTGCCTCACAAGAGAAAATAAACTTTACACTATTCAACCCTTCCCGACTTGCACCTCCCGATTTCTTCCTCAGTTGTTTTCAGCCTCACTAAATCAGAATAACTTGACCTCACGCATCAATTGATCTTGCGGCCTCTAATATGTCTACGTAGCGGATGCAGCAACAGAATTTAACCGGCTTTTTTAAATATCAAGTCCAATTTAGAGGTTTTCAATTCCAAATGAAAAATTCTATTGTTCAACTATACACGGAAATGCAATTATCTATTCAATTTAGTGCAGGTGCGACTTGGTCGATTTAATTTCGTATTCCATTCTTATTGAGACCAATTGCTGGAAATATATTTTTATCGGAATTAAATAAATGATTTCTATTATATTAAATGGCGTTTTGCTCTAGATGTCGATGGTTGGTCGGGAGGGAGGGACTAGAAGTGTGTGTAATTCCTCTCGTAGGGCCAGAGGGGGAGGCAAAGTGGCCGCCGAAATACCGTATAGTTTTGGGCCGGATATTCACGTTCGGATCACCCTGACTTCGCAGTTTCAGAGGTGTCGCTTCGTGAAAAACAGCCAACAACCTTCCTAGCTTAGCTAAGATTTGCTGGTTAAGCTATTAATTAACGCGCCGAACAATATCGTTAAGTTCGAGGGAATGTGTGAGAAGCCGACAACAAAGCATTGCGTGCCGCAAGTGGTACCAGCCGAGTACCTAAAAAAGGGTGCCTGACGTCACACATAAACAAACAACGCTGCACGGCGGACGGTGAGGTTGCCACTAGAAGTGTAAAGAGCTAAAGGGATTGGGGCTTATTGCGAGCGCCGTTAAATGAATAAAGGCCTGAAATTTTGAAATCCTGAATGCAAAATTCCATTATTAGTAACTAAACAGGTATTTTCGGTGACATTTGCCATCCCCCTTTCACCGAGGTAACTATTCACTCGGATGCTAAAATTTAATCACAATGTGCGGTTTAATTATCTTGTATACATCTGATGAATTGCAAATTGATTATGCGGGAAATGTTCAACGCTGTGTAGGTGCAAAGACCTACCCATGAATCTTCAAATTCGCATGAACAAAATATGAGATAAAAAGCGTGCTTTCAAATACCTATATTTTGCCAAATAATATTTAAATATTATTTGAAAGCGTCCCTTTAATCTGATATTGCCTATTTATTTAAGCAAAAAAGTAGCTATTATCGTTTCCATTTTATTGTATTGTTAAAATTTATGGAAATGTCAACAAATTTATTTCGCATAATCCGGGAACATTGCACTGAGAACTTCTAGCTGATTTACAATATGCATTTTAAATTACAGCCATTCCGGTTTTTAATTTTAATATGTAATTTCGTTGAATTAATGGCCTTGCGAGTGTCTGCCATTGCAAACACAATGCCGTACCTGACAAACGAGGTGAATAATACTTATATTATCGGGTTTTGCCTAAACTTTATTATCCAACCTGCTCATTCTGACAAGGTTTCGCAGAGTGAAGTTCCAAGTCAGTTATTTGATATAAGCGAGGTCTCTCGCTTGCCTTCATTCCCCGTTCTAAATTCAAATTAAACCGAATTGTTTAATTAATTTCTACACATTAACGATGAAGTAAATTAAGCATGGAATGGGTAATGCCTGTTCAACGCCTTCTGGAATGTGAAATTTCGAGATATGTTCCACGCTTCGAATGAAGATAATTGCTTCAAATAACACTATTCAGTGTTTCAGCGCTTCCACCTGAGCCCCACAAGTTTTTCAAGCACACTGACTTCCTCCGATATCAAAAATTCCATTTACCGGTTCGCATATTATCATGAGTTTTTTTTACATAGATTTGATATTAGTTTAACATTATTTAAATTGAAATGTTTAAAATTTAACATGCGGAAACCGCTGAGCTAAATGAAAACAGAGTGTTTATTTTATAGCTGGTTGATCAGGATAAACAAAATATAAATTCGATGAAAAAAAAATGTAAAAGGTACACGTGTAGGGATCTCAATGGATAAATATTGTTGTAATCGAATTGGGGCTATGGAAATGCTGCCTCTTTCGCAACTGAGTGCCTCATGAGACGCAAAGAAAAATTTCCTTGTGCTGAGAATTTCATAACTTTATTTAATCGATAAATTTTAATATTAATGAGATAGTGATTTAAGTAATAATAATGTAGGGACGATGCGGTTCGCCTAACTGTTGAGCCCTGAGTCCAGATTGCAGTCCAGAACAAAAAAATTGAGGTCTATCTGGGAGAAAAGTCTGATTTTGAACTCGGAAAAATCGTGAAAACGGGAAAAAAAGTCATTTTTATAGTGAATATTGACGTTGAAAAGAAAATAATTTCACTGGTCAAATTGAACTGGGACTGGGACTCCATTGGAGTGCCGTTCACTCAGTTCTAGTTTCAGTGCCAAATTTCACAGCATGTGGTAAACTAGAAAAGATTCACGGGCTTGATAAACTCGACATATTTATGAAAAAATGAAATACTAATTTTGAAAATAGAAATTATTTTTTTGTTTTGACGCTTTGTAATATCCTGTAAAGGCCGAATCAATACAGAAGTTTGTAAATTGCACGAAAATAAAAGAATTTATAATCTGATTGCAACTTTGCCCTAGAGTGAAGAACTAAATCTGGATTTTAATCAAGAACTTCTTTACTCTAATTGTAAATAAAAATGTCTCGTGGAATATTAGAAAGAATTCGAGTATTAACCCAGCAATTTCCTGTGTTGTTCATATTCCTCGAGAGAGAGACCTCCTAATTGTCTCATATTATACGGGCATTATTCAGTTAATTGCAAAGGCCAAAGAGTCCAATTAGTCAACATCCTAATTAACATGAATATAGGAGCAATTTATTATCGTTTAAGTAAATTTTGGGGGCAGAGATGGGGCATTTCTTGGCACATAATGCGGGAATTTTCACTATTTTCTTAGTGCACTTAACATACCCGGTTGGTCGGTTCAATTGGTCATCCGCAGGGCTGAGCTTGACCTATCTCTTCTGGCTCTGCGCTAAGTTGTCTCTCTTCAAAAATATTGCGCTGGTCATCAACATACTCATCCATTTAGAAGAGCGCCTATTTGAAGGGGGTGCAACTAGGAACACTCATGTGGATAATAAGTTCGATACATTTACTGCGAAATAAAACATCAGCATTTGCTTCATTGTCCCTATTTCATGGAGTGACGAACAATATGAGGAAACAATATAAATAACTGAGTATTGCAAGCAAGGCAGTGAGATTGTTGTTGGTGACTGTGATGCGATGACATGTTTTTAATGGATTTTTAGCTAAATTTGACTGAAATTGTCTATTCCGGCAGCGTTTCCGGAAAAAAAGTCTAATTGAGGATGATGCATAATAGATGGTGAAATGATGTTTATTACGAAATTTATAAAAACGTAAAGAGTTTATTGTAGTGTTGATAACACGTTTCAGGTATCTCATTTCTCCAGTGACGTTGACCAGAATCCGTAGATTAGACTAAGAATTCTGGAATAAAAAGAGATTGCAGCCGGTCAGAAATCTTAGGAAGTCCTTAAGGGGGCTAAGGCACTTTGCCAGGTTTCTGTTGCCAGAGGCCAACGAAGTTTATTGTTAGGAACTTCGATAGTGTTCAGTTTTTTTTAACAAATTATATTGTGCAAAAAAACGTAATTTACACTCAACGCTTGGAGCAGCGATCGCTTCGAAGGTGTCATAAATGGCCGCGAAAAGGAAAAAATAAAATGAGCTGCTAAAACTCCGTGTTTATCTACTTAAATTGGTACATCGGGCACTAGGAATGTTCTAAAAATGCCGTTTTTGTTTGATTTTTTTCATATCAGATGAACCATTATCTTTTTGCAGACTTCAAGTTTCGTCCTAGAGCCAAGAATCCGAAAATGCTTTTAGCGAAATAAAAACTAAACAGAGGACAGGGTTTTTACAACCATCAAAAGATAGTAGCTAGCCTTGTGGAAATACCGGAAAATCGACGGACTTTATTATCGAATCCAGTCGGCCGTTCATTAAGCTCTCTGGTGTTCCAAGATAAAAGGGTCAACGAATTCAGCCCATTTTGATCCTTTTAAAAGGGAGTTATTCCATTTACAGAATTGTCCGTAAAGGGAGAGGCTTTTTGCTTTCCATGGTTTAAATGGTAAGGCATTAGTCCACCGCTTAATGAACATTTTTCTAGTAGGAAGAAGAATTAAAACGGGGTCCAACGCGGCCACTTCAATTCAATGTCTGGGCGTCCGTTTGAGGCATGTTAAGTCAAATTAGCTGGCCCTTTGATTCCAGGAAGGTTAAACTTCATATGAGAATTAATCGCCTGTAAATAACGGACCTAGTTGGCGCTTGCTATTAAACCCAAACCATAATTTAGCCCCAAAATATTCAAGGATAGTTTGCCTTTGCAAACATTCTAGGGTAGAGGTATTTCAGCACCTTGGCCATTAAGTTTGCTCGTATTATGTAGCCGGGGGTTTGTGTAAATGTCTGCCATAATTTTAGTTTAATTTCTTTCTATAAATCCATCATCAAGCCAGAGCAATTTAATTCCGAAATCTTTCTGTATACTGCCTAAATCTTCCTGCCAAAATACACTGAAAGCACTAGCGTAAACTGGAACAAGGACACCGACGTCATTAATCAATTTCGGATGTAAACTCTATGAATTATCTATCATCTCCACATTACTTCCAGTCTCATTGCTATATTCAAATGAATAATTGTTTGCAATAGCTCACTCAACTAGAAGTTTTAAGGGTGTTTAGACACGAGATACGATATGTTTTACTTCACAATTTATTTCTTTCATAGGGCAATTTGCCCGTCCAGATAATCAAACCTTCGTGACTACGAAATAGCTTCAGCTATTACGTATTATTTAACTTAACTAGGCCCAAATATTTTAATGATCACTATCTTAAATAGAATGTTCCTAACGAAATTTCCTGCTTCGACAACCAAAACAGTCACGATCACACTGAATTTAAATAATACCAATCAACCGCTGTGGTACTCAAACTAGACCGATTGCAAATGAAATTAATCACGTATTTGAGCATCAATTATGAACTAGCTCGAATATTCATTTATTGCAATGAGTCTTTGTTCATTAAAATATAAATTATTGAATGCTTTAAATGCAGTTTTAAAGCGTTTCTAATGCACAATGTCCCTATTTGTTATTTAAATATTAATTAAGTTTCAACTAATTATAAATGCCGCTGGTTTGAAAATGTTTGAGAATACATTCACCAATTCGTCAAATTGTTATGCTCCGAGTGCACTTTCCACTCAAGCCATAATATTAACATCGCTCCACATTCAATATTCAAAAATATTCTGTATATATTTCGAGAATTTCATTCGACAGTTTCCATTTTAAATGTACAGTGATCATTGAATTCTTGATAACAAAAGAAAATTTGCTTGAAAGCTGACGCTCAGCTCGTCTTTCCTCTCTAAACTTGCAGCAAATAATTCGGCATGTGAAACACGTTACCAGATCTATCCTTACCTGAACCTTACCTGAACCTTACCTGAACCTTACCTGAAACTACCCCCAATATCCCTCTCTCTCTCTTTCTCTCCCCAACTTTCTTTGTCTCGGCCAACCGGTGTAATACGTCCTCACGTGAACTGATCGCTTACTAAATTGAACATCCGTGACTAAATTCTCACGCCAATGATTGCCCCATCTCAAGTTCGACCACTTTCTGAATCCTGAGAGAAAGAAGATCGCGAATTCAACTAGCAGTAGAATATTAATTTCTTTCCTATCTGCCGCTGCATTAGTCCACATGCATTCATTTCAGCTTTCAATGCACCCATTGAAAACCCAACAAAGCCAAACTCTGGATAATCTAATTCATGCGTCCATCAGAGGATGCTCCATCAAAGTTTTTGGGATTAACAAGAATTTAATTGGACGAACTTTACCAAGCAACAACAATAATAAAACCATAAAATACATCGGCAAGAGGGAAGTTGGGCTTCTCCGGTAATCCAGAGTTGCTGCCCATCAAGTTTCCAGTATAGGAATTACAGTTGGGCAAACTCACGCCACTAATTGATGGAAACTTCTAGGGATTAATCAGACTTGATAACAGTTTGTTGCTTTATCAGAAAATGGCAGTCAACGCCTCGTTTATTCGTAAGGTGTATTAATGTCATGATTCCAACTTGTTTGATGATTTGATGGATTTTTTACTCTGAGAAATTGTGATTCCTCCAGAGAGTCGCAAGTCAAGGCTTGATATCGATTTTAGTTTGTAAACAGTAGCGTCTCCTGCTGCATGAATTTTAAACATGTAGATACAGTGCAGGCAGACTTGATTATATTGCCCTTTTCCAGAGGGCTCTACTAGATCCATGTTTGCTTTATATGTTCTGTTTTGAGGCTCGTTTTCAAGGGATGCAAGTTCGACACCCTGTATTTAGCCCCTCTCGCTGTAATATCCGCTTTCATGGCTCAAATCTTGTTGATATTCAGATAGCAAACGCCTCTGGCTTCGACGACGAGCTGACGATCATCAGAACATTTTGTATCAGCGTGGGGATGTCGAATTCGCGAGTCGTAAACACGAAATTGCTCGGTATTTCCAAGATTGAACGGGGATATCGTGGCAATACTTTTTCATGCCCTGGATATACTGCTAAACGGTTCGTCTCAAAGGCAAAGAACGTGTTGTGAACAGGAATCTCATCTTTCCAACGGTTTATCGGGGTTTCCTGCCAATTAAAAGTAATGGCAGCTTTTCAGGAAAATTTTAGCATATGGAAATTATCGTTGACATTTTTCACTCTTTGCCTGCCATACCCGACGATAAATCCACAATAAAGAACGAAAAGAGCGGCAAGAAATGCTCAGTCCTCAAAATAGCAGTTATAAACACTTGACCCAGATTTCATTTATTGCCTCAGGAAAGTTAAAGCCGCGCCCTGTTTAATGTAGATTAAAAGATTGATTAAAACTCGTTAACACCTTGATTCGCTCAGTAAACTTTCCGCGGAAGTTGAAGTAAGCGAAAGAAAAGACTAGAGTGATGTGAATAGGAATTAATGACTAAGGCAAACGCGGACACTAATAACTTGCTAAGTGCTTTTAGAACTGACGTTTTTGGATATCCAGGATTTCATCCTAGCGGATAAATACGTGGATCTATTAATTTTTCAGAGTGCTTCTTCAATTTCTTTCACATATCCGCAGAATCTTCTCTAGAGGCACTGCAAGCGAGATTTTCTCTTTCATCTAATTACCAGTTACGCCAAGATGGGCTTGGATCCATTGGAGGTCGACAGTGGGACTGACCCTAAGACCCATTCTTTGCGACACCAACGAAAAATAACCAGGAAGGATAGCGAATTAGTTCTGAGGATGGATAACAAGGAACCACACGGATGGAATTCAACGTGGGTTTCCCTAAGCCCTTGAAATGTCTAAAAGCCTCCTTAGATCTTTCAAATTTAAAATCCTTGAAATTCTCTAATTTGCTCTGTGATTTCGAGAATTTATCCACGTCTCTTCAAGATCTCTTCAAGAATTCCAGTGTCTTTGGTATTCTCGATTTTTATGACTCGTAAAGGGTCGCATTACGAACCTGCCCCATGACTGTTACCGCAAATCAGACCCGTGTGCCACAAATGTCCAGACTTTTGGATTTCCTGACGAAAAATGACCAGAATCAAGGAGCTTTTGTGGAGCTCCAACAATCAAAATCACACCGCTTAACAGCTTTCAGTAACAAAAAAACGCGTTTTTAACCTCGCTTAACAATCCTGAATGGAAATTCAAATAACTACTTTAACGTGGCACTTTCTCTTCCCCGTGAAAGTCCCTTCGGTTACCTGTTACATCTAACATCTACCAGGGTCTATGTCAAAAAGGGCAAAACACGTCGGCCCGTTTGCCACTTTATCTGCTGAAAGCGGGGAAGTTAATGAAGGGTCCCTGCTCGACTGCACTCTGATAATAAAGAGGTAGTGCTCAAAAAGGGCTCGGCTCTATTTTAATTACTGAAACAACGATTTAACAATTTTTGTAATCGGATAAATAATATGGATAAATTCGGTGAATGAAATCGATTTCCCTACGCCAAGATGCTCACTTCACCCAAGCGAATCTCCATTAAACCTTTCTGGTTTTCGAAGATAAAAAGGGCATTTCAGCTCTTATAAGGGATCATCCAAAGTTTATACAAAACTTCGAGATTTTCCGATTACAGATTTCCAATACCCAAAATAGGAAGTTTCGCTCCGACATATTTACATTTTTAAGTGGGTCTTTTTCGCAGGAGTCCGTTCTCGGCTGCCCTTAAGTTTCAGCAATTAAGGGTCTCATCCCCTTGTGCAAAACAAGAAACTCGGATCTTAAGGGCAACTTTCCAGTAATTAGCAACGTGAGCTTCGAGTGCGATAATTCCGATATTCTGGATTACTGAAGGGAGGCTCAGTGGTAAATCTGGAGTAGATTATCGAAGTTTGACCGCTGGATTTAGTCTGCTACTTGATTGGGGTTAGCGTTTATTGGTCTGGAAACAATTCTATTAACAAGGGGTTTTTCTCTCTTGTCGATATAGTGCTTGAAGGAATTTGAATAATATCAATGATAATCTTCATATCTCTATCCAAACACTGTTTCGAAGTTAGTAGCTGCTTAGTTTATTCCCGGTGCGCATACCTATACTGCTTAGAGCTAAAATTGAAAATTCATCTATTATTTGCTTTAGTTTGAAATATGGCTATATCCCCCTTCCCGATTTCATCGACTCGGATGTTTACAGAGCTATAAAAGAAGGAAATTACGAAACAATTCGCCTCAAATATGGTATGCCGTTCACGTAAATCTAATTTATTGTCTTCCGAGCTCTAGCAGAAAATGATATATTACCCCATCGAAAAGTAAGCTGCCGTCAAAAAATAACATCAATACGATGAAATATGGCATAAGATAAAAAAAAGTAATTTCATTTCTTTATCTCTCTCTCCCGATTTCCCGCAAATATTGAATTTAAAACTTTTCATTAAATATGATGCCATTCTTTTTCAATTTCATTGATTTGACGTTTAATCGATAAGTTTCTTTCGCTCTCCATCTCGCCTCGTTAAATTTTAATTGAGTACCCGGATTACAACGGTTTACTGTGGAGGCAAATTTACCGGTTAAGTCACCGAGGTTGAGTGCATTGGATGCCGAATGATTTATTGCAAATCTTAGAAAAACCGTCAGTTCCCACGAATTAATAGTTTAGACTTCTCCATCCATAGTCTCCATCCAAGGATGTTTGCCGGCCCCCTCAAACCCACAATTATCTCTACGCTCGGTATATTGTCCCCGCGAATTTCCAAAACACCTCCAGCTTCAAGTAAAAATTCAGAACCCAATTCCGGTCCGCACAACTTCAAAATATTCAAGCATCCTCGGACCATTCTCTGCACCGCAAATTGCCCTGAATATTTCAAAGTTCACTTATCTTTTTCTCTTCAATTCTTCAATTTTCCTCCTCCGCAGACTAACCCTGCTGCTCTGTGTATGTCATTCGAGAATTTCCAGGATATATCGAGATTCATTGTGTGCATTCGGGACTTCTATAGGGCTCTTCATGGCATTTTCAACTTAAATTCGGTTTGCACGTAGCCAAAAATTGCTTCAAATTTTCCGAAACATCCGTCTATTTACCCTCAGGCTTAAGGTCCCATTTTCAAAATTGTACGTATTGAAAAATGTGGGTACGAGTGCAAAGCTCTCTATTTAGAAATAACTGAATGTTGTATAAAATGCACTTAAGCAAGCTATTTTCCTTCACTACAAAAACGGAAAATAATGCCTGCAGACCCTAATTTAACCCAAGAGGGTATTTTCCCATCCCTTTTGATGCTGGACAGCTCAAACTTATTAGGAAATATTTCTCTCAGTTTTTCTTGATCTGCAACAATTGGGACGAGCCCGCAGAACTTTAATTTGATTATCAAGACAAAAACCTAATTTTCCTTTATTTTCCCGGTCCCATGTTAACTGGGCCCTTTATTGTCGAGATAAAAAGAAGTGGGAAAAAGTCTAATAAATTTCAATGGGACCAAGCATCTGCTGATTTACGAGATTCTATAGAAATTAAGTAAAAAAAGAGACGTCGTCTTTATTATAAGCTTTGAGGAAAAATTCGAAAATTAGCGATGAGTGAAAGAGGTAGGAAAGCATTCTAATTATCTCTAGGAATGAGCTTAATTAAATTCGGAGAAAGAATAGGAAATATTAGGAAAATTGTAAAATCATCTAAAGACAATTTTCTACTTACAGATTATAGTGAACATCCGCCATGTTAGGGCGAAACGCCAAGGCCTTCCTAAAGGAGTCTTCAGCCTCTTCAGATCTTCCTTTGGCACTCAAAATGCTCCCCAGATTCCCATAAGCTAGAACAAGATCCTCAATATTTAGCTGCTCCTAATGCAACGCTTCCAGCCTAACTTCAATATTACATTATAGGTAGGCATTTTTTCCTTTTAAATTAGATCTTGAGCCGCATTATGCTCAAGTTAGTACTTTTTTCCTACTTAGGCTTTTACGAATTAATCGCAATTCTGCCGTAATACACAAAGTTATGCACAAACTTCCATTCCCGCCAGCTTACAGAGAATATTTCAGGAATAAACTTTATCGAAAAGTTTCCATGAAAAATTGAAAAACTTTCTGTATTGTCGTTTTCGTCTCGCTTACCGAGTTACTTTAAATTATATGGCTAATGCTTTCCGAAGCGCTAGGAAGCTAATAATAATAGTTTGGTAATTGTTATTGACATACTTAGAATCTCACAGAATTTCAGAATATTCTAGAAGATAATACCGAACAGATAAGCCGTATAAGACTTCATTACCATCCAAAGCTCGCCGGTAAAATCAGGGGATTTCCTGCTGTTCGTAACGTAAAAAGTGCGAACTTCCTGGAAAACTTCTTAAAGAAAGCAGGCAAAATTGTCGAGATTTGTTAATTAATTGTTAGTTCTTAGGATGCAATTACTTCCACATAAATATAATGTCGCAAATTAAATTTTCAGAAAATTGCTGTAAACGTGCCCAAACAATCCCTTAAATGTCGTCCAAAAATTGGAAGTTTAGGGAAATTAAAGGAAAAAATCTTCGACGTTAACTTGATCACTGTGTAGAATTTTTCCCAAGCCTCTTAACGCATCGTCTTCCCAAGTTTCTGCTCCAAATTGCCTCTACAGAAATTTATTCAAGTATAAGATCCTTGCACCTATCTCTAGCGGTTTTGGGGATCTCGCGCTTCAAGTGGAGAATTAACGGAAATTTATTGAATCATCGGCTTTCCAATCATCAATTTTCAATTCAAGGCAAGCATTTCCTATAAAAATCGAACTATCCTGGTATAGCCCTAATGTTGATAGAACACTATAAATGAGGCAAAGACACGAAATATACCATAGACTTATATACGTCTGAAACCAACTTGCGGTCTACTTCGCGAATGGCAGCAATAAATAAGAGAGAAGTTGGAATAATAAATAGGTGGAGAAAAGCGAACTGAAAAACTTTTTCAATTTTTCATGATAAAACGTCTTTATAGGCTGAAAGTGCTTTATTTAAGCCTTCAGTTGGTTTGGAAAAACTCACCCTTGGGTGGATTGAAGGGGATGGCACTCTTGTACAGTTCTTCCTCGTTTTTCCAGTCCCGGTTCCTGAGCACCGTTTTAGCACTAAACCCTATCAACACCAGAACAAATCCCGCACAAAAATACCCTCTAGTTGTTTTATTTTTCCACAATTTCGCACTGGCGATCCCGACCAACAAACAAAATCCCGCACTCGGTATATACAAGACACGCTCGGCAACCACGAAACCCACATAGAAAAACAAGTTCGAGGCGGGCAAAAATGGAAGAATTATTAACGATAGAGAAAACAATGTTGCTTCTCTGGAAGAGATCTTCTCGGGTTTTCTTTTCTCGGTTGAGCAGAGACAGAGCTGGATTTGGGTGGTGTTGTTGTTGTTGGCCATTCGGCAATTGTGAGTGTGACTATCTGAATTACGTCTGTGGCACACTAAGCAGCCTGAAATTTAAAAAAATCATAAAACTCAACCCACTCCAAAAGTGTTTGGTAGTTCTTTGCTTGAGAACCCCAAAAAGCTTTCACGACATCTTAAAGTGTTATCTACTTAGTCAGAAAACCAGAGATGTATCCAGATGTGGACGTAAACACGGTCAGTTCTAATGCAAGCGATTCCAAGATTCAGGCAACCAACCGTACGAACATACCGCCTGCTAATGCCCAGGAGAAGCGATGCTTGAAATGAGAGGGTTTGTCATGCAAATTTTCTTCTGTTGCTTGGAGCTATGGCTAACTTATTTTCTTTCAGGTTATTTCAATGTTTGATTTTTTTATATGAGAACAGGGTCTTCTCAATAGCTTCTCCAAGCCAGAACACCAAAAATTTATTCAGGTTATGGAGGTAAACATAGTCAATTATAACGCAGTTCACTCCAAAATGCAGGCAACCAACCTAGCAAGCAGATCTTTTTGTAGGGCCTTGCCTGTGTTGAGTAGGTTTGTCGCGGATGTTGCTTTCCCGAATATGCACTTGCATTCCACTTACTTTTCATACTTTAAGTTACTTGCGATTTCTAGATAAAAATCTAGATGAGGCTTAGATTTTTAGGAATGAAGCAAACGCTCATTTTCTCATGCGTTTTCAAGGCTGCGTTAGTCCTTTTAGGTTGGCTCTTCAAATAGCACTTCTACTGCCTACCGTCTACTTCTACGATCATACTGACACTTCTAAAAGGCACATTTTTTCCAAAATTTCTATCCCTACTCACCTTGTTTTATTGTCACTTTATAACTCCCCCCTAACCACCCTCGCTTCTCCAACAGTGAATATCCACACTTCCCCACCACTACACTAATGAGAAAGTAAAAGCAGAGGGTGAAAAACACCTTTGGGTCTCTGACGCTTTGGATTCTAGGTACTGCATCCATCCCCCAATCAAAGCTAAGGGCACTGGGGTGCAGCAACATCATAAAATTCATCAGGGGTAGATAGGACAAGGTCATGAGCCTTATCGACCAATTTGGTTCTTTGGCAGAGGGGTTGTCGGCAGTGGAGAATTCTGGAACTTTGGCCTGGAGACGGGCGATTAGGATGAGAAGAATGGCGACAGAGAGCAGGAGAAAGCTTTTCTTTTGCCTCTGAAACAAACGAAATTTGCTGTTTAATTTCAACAAAAATTTGCAGGTAATACGTAATAGTAGGTCAACAAGGAAAATTTAATTAAACGTTTAATAAACATTATTTCATCACATATTTTGGGTGTTTAATTAAGCACATCCTGAAATTTAATTTCGTTTTATTTAACCTAAAATTTTGCATTTTAGTCAAGTTTCTATGGAAAAACGAAGTCTAGTGGTTGTTGGCCAGGCAAAAACTGAAATTACAGGAAAAAGCCGTTGGTAAACCAGCAATTCAGGATCTTGTTAGTTTTGAATTATGTATTTCGGAAAACACATTAGATGACGTAAATATTTACACTGCGGGTTATAAAAATGAGTTTTTCCAGCATACACAATTTCATTGCTCGTTCATGCAGAAGCGACGCTTGTGTGTTTCCATCGGACGACTGCACCAAAAACAAAATTTTGCCTAGAGAAAAATCGTTTTTACGACTTTTTCAGGCTTCTCTGGAAAGAAGAATAAAATCCCAATTTCTAGAGTTTCCAGTCATCATAAAAGCGACATAAACACTGCTGGGAGATGACCTTAATGCAGACCGTATAATTTTAGTGGAATAATTTTCAGCGCTCGATTTGTGACAATATCAGATGCTCATAAGTTATAGCCCATTTATATCCGCGCTTTCTGATATCTAACTTCTCCCTCGCTCTCCACTTTTCTCCCTTGCTCCATCCGTTCTTGGGCAATATTAACTCGTCGGGGGTCAACACGTAAAATCAATTTATGGTGAAACGCCGCCGAGTTCGAGATACGATCGTGGAGTTGCACATTAACACAGCCGAGTTTTCCGAGGTGAAAATCGTTTTATTTTTATTTATTCATGCGGGTTTATGGACCCTATTTTGTATCTGTCAGTCCAATGTCTTAATTTTACTCGCTGGAAAACGGTTCAGGGTATTTATGATGCCGTGTTCATTGGCAAATTGCTCCAGAGGGATGAAGTGGAGCAGCTCCTATCATCAACGGAGAAAAACTGCTTTCAATATAATATAGGAGCAAGATTAATGTTAAAGTTAACAGAACATTAACAATTAGGGCCTTAAGATGGCTTCAGGCGGTGTTAGGAGATTTTTACCAATACTTGGACCATCTCCCTTCTGTAGAACACATCGGTGCTAACACACTTCGTCCTGCAATTTCCGCAGTTTTCTTTCATTTTCCCCTCTTGCTTTTTCTCCGATCTCGTATTGAGATCTCGCATTGAGAAAAGTGAAGAGAGACAAATTAATTTACAGAATAGAAGTTCGCAACGAAAAATATCCAGAGAAAACAAAAATTCAGAGAGTGAGAAGGCGAGGGGTAAGGGGGTAGAGTGACAAAGGTGAAAACAATTGTAGAAGAAAGTCAAAAAGGATGGGCTGAGTAACAAAATTTAAGTAACCAAAATGACTGCAAAGCAAGTAATTGAAAAAAAGTGTTAAATATAAAAACATGAATAAATACGAAAAAGTAAGTATTCCGAGGGATTGAAATGTCAAATTAATTAAAATGGGGATCTTCCCTGATTGAGAACAAAGTTTCTTTGAAAATCAGCTATTCGGCGAAGTCTGACAACATGGGTAATGCAGATTGACACCACCAATCCTTGTCATAACAATGGCATTGCGTCAGTCTAATCTCAGCAGTGCTCGAACAAAAGACGGGTGCCATGTTGCCTTTTACCTCATGTAGAACGGTACTTGACGGAACGTTTCTCTCATTATTTGTATGCGAAGATCGTCTGAATTTCCAACTTCTGCCCAATTAAACCATTAACCCATTTATCTCCAGAAGGACTTGATGTCGTTCTGCGACAAAAATAAACTTCGGGAAAAAAGGAGGGAAATGGGAAATCCTTCAGTATACACCAAGGCAATTTGTATTTCCAGAACAGAAGACAGAAGCTGCCTTGGCAAGGACCGTATTTACCCAATAACAAAAACAATTTTGCTCGACACCAATTAAAAATAAATAATGACTTTTCAGGTTCCAGGCTAAAAAGAATTTGCAAGGACTGGAAATTTATTCCGCCATTTCGCGATCGTTATTTGTGAAGAAAAAGCGACAAAAGACAGAAGAAACGTTTGTGTTTAATTGGTCGTGTAGGGCAAAAAGTATGTCGCTCCCTGTTTTTGAAGCACGAACAAAGGAGACAGCATCATTAGGAGGGAATTGTGAGTATAAAACCATTTTCAGTCTTTTTTATTTCCTTAGTCTCCCTTGTGGAAAATTTCAAAGACTATGACCCTCATGGAGCGATTTGTAAAATGCGGCTTCGCCCCTAATTTATTAGCTGCGAATTTAAGTGTCATTGGAGCG
The DNA here is from genome assembly GCF_039881205.1 of Euwallacea similis. NCBI lineage: Eukaryota > Metazoa > Arthropoda > Insecta > Coleoptera > Curculionidae > Euwallacea > Euwallacea similis. The sequence goes on from NC_089630.1 coordinate 1,046,979, forward strand.
AACAATTAACAAGCCCAACGAGTAATATCCATCCAGAGTTGCTTGGCACTAATTAAAAACAATCGATCTTAAAGTCGGAATCTACAAATTCCCGCAATGTATCCAGTTTTTGGCCTTCTTCAGAGACATTTCCCAGAATGGTGTCTGGAATTAAAATATGTTTAGTGCTTCACCTCTGATTTGCTCGAATTCTAATTAAGACAAATAGCATTCTATGGCAGTCTGCAAAGGGACGATAAAGCCTCTTAATTAAAAGAGTTCTCAGAATTTCTAAAGCAAAGGATGCAGAGAACAAAACGAAAAACAGATCCCTTTAATTGTCTGTGTTTATCAGGTAGTACAAAGAGCGTTAATTGCAATTCGCTAGTTTTTTAATTATCCACGTGGATTGTATCCACCTTTGTTAGAACTAATTAGAAGTATGCAGAATGAGAGATAAAAGCAGCAATTAGTTTCGACAACACTGCATTTTCCATGTTTTTCTCAAAGATTTTTCCAGTAGATTCAGAAGATCATGACCCATAGTTTTTAATTAAAACCAATCGATCTCTCTTCGGGGGGAATTTACAAGCTGATGCGCGGTCCCAATTTCGGATCTTCAGCGAAAATAAGACATATTGAACGAGAGACATAAAATAGAGAAAGCAATCCAGACGGTCGGGATCCCAGTTTTAGAATTGATTTCGGAAGACTGGTGTATTCGGGAAATGATCGCCCTGCCGGTCACAAGAGCCCAAATGACGCCGTATATTTGCCGGAAAGATTTTGCACTAACTCCATTTTGTAAGGCTGCTCGTAAAGGGTAAATTGGACCCTCCATTCAATGGAGCCAAATTAGGATTCAAGCCTGTAGCTGCGGAGTATCATTCCAGGGGATTCTTCCTATTATTTGTACATGCCCAGTTAGGGGTCGATGAGAACTACCCTCATTCCCCTCGAAAGACAAATTTATTTGCCTCACCAAATACCACAAGAAATGAGGCCGTAACAAATCTAACCCAAGAAGATTGCCCCTGATTTAAGTAAAAGGCAACAGCGCGTCGTTCTTTTGTCACAACCGCGTGAGAGGAGACAGTGGGTGCGATAAAGAGGCCATAATGGTGCTGTCAATATGCCTGTCCAAGGTTGCCAGATATAATTTCATTGTTGATTTTGTTGGGCAAATTGGAAAGTCACTGGTTTGTAGCACTCTGTGGGACTGTATGTGCTGGACTTGAAACAGTCGTAGACTTCTTTTGGTACCTTATAGAGGACATTCAGTATTATTTTTCGGAATAAAAGAACAACTAAATTGTGACCCTATCGAGTACTACAAACATTCAAAAATCGAGGAAAACAAGCCGAATTTTCTTGTTTTTAAATGTTTCAGATTTAAGCCACGTGTTCCCCTTGTTCCAGTCGAATGAAAATGCCAACTGGCAGCTTTGCCAGGACACTGCGAGTCATTTTTGTTAGGAAACGAACAAGCAAATTTTGATTTTTCCAAGTTATGCACTTCTCCAAAGGTCAGATTAACTTAATTGTCTTCCCCTTTAGTGTGTTTCACGTTTGGCGTTCGTGGACCTGGAGTTTGTATTGAATCAAAGTGTCTGTTTGGCAGCCTAAAAACACCTTTGAGACGAATTTTTGGGTATACAAGATTTTTTCCTCTAGATTGACGCGAATATCAAACATTTAGCCATTTCTCCGAATTAAAATTAATCATGTTCCTCAAGAAGAATTAATCTTGTTCCCGTAAAAAGTGCCTTCTTAGCTCCGACGTTCACCGTTCGAAACTACCCCTAATTCGAAATGCCCGTCATCAACATAAAGTTGAAATCAAGAAAACGGAGTGTCGAGCCCCATAATCGACTTCACAAAGGGGATTCATTTTCTAACATTCAAGAACTGATCATCAGGTTCGAGCCTGAATGTGCGTAATGAATGTGAAAGGGGTGTGATTGTATGGCTTAACGGACTCAAAAGAAACCCCACGACCGTGAAAAGTCCTGATTTATTTCGTCAAGAAATTTCCTCAATGTATTTTAGGTTCTAATGTAATTTGAAAAGTAACAGTTTCGATAGGGAACAAACACTCTCGAAATGTGAATTTTTAACTAGCGATAAATCGCATTAGGCCGAACGACCTGGCTGAAAGCCTGATGTGGTAACCATTAAAATGAGGCAATGTCCATTAAAGTTCTACATTGCGGCAGGTTGGCTAAAAGCAGTTTTAATGCTTGTCAGTGAATTTAATTACCTCTAATTGAATATACATTGCCAGAGTTAAATGGAACTTTGAAACCGATAGCGACTCAACGAGGGCTGAAGCTGTCATTTTAATTATTTCGTTACTAGTTATCGTTATCTTGTCGAAAACTCCCCGAGACCTCCCTCGTGTTGAATCAACGAAGAGAAGAAAAATATAAGGGAAATGTAGCCTGCAGCCCTTTGTTTATATACTCAAGGGCCTCGTCATCAACCCGCCCTTTTCCTCGTTAAAAATACGTATGACTTCATTGATTTAAAATATGTTTCTTGCCGAAAATATGCGACGATTTCCCATTGTTTTGAGGTCCTAGCGAACTGCGAATTCCAGACATCTTTAAAGTCTAATATCCCCTAAGGGAAACCCCTCCTATTTTATTCTTTCCCTCTGAAACAAAGAAACACCTGTTATGGCAATGCACCGGAAATCCCCCCTTTTTTTAATAAATGTTCGTGCCAGATGTGGCCCTCATCAATGTTCCCGAACCCCATATCAACTCTCCCCTAAATGTCGACTGCTTTGCATAATTGCCACTCCCCCCAAGACATATTACTTCAGTTGCTTATAAGCGAATTCCCGGTATTAGTTGAGGTCAAAAAGAGGTCCTGAGGCGGCTAAGTCATAAATCACATTCGCGGTGAATATCCCCAGTGAAGTCTTTTATTGGAGATAAGCTCGCCCCATCCCCGACTAAAAGCTCAGATATCAAATTCACAAAAGCGCTTATTCCGCGCTGTTGAATTCCGCAGACACAATTGAGCGTACATTTATTTCTAGTGCATGTATTCGATCTTTACCTCTACAAATGTATCAAATATCTTATCTCTCGCAAAAGCGCGAAATATCTTTTCTCTGTAAACACGCCGGCGAAATTGTCTCCCTCGAGATAAACTTTGCCAGACTTTACCTTAGGTTTGCCATGCATTGGGATAAAGTCGGATAAGCTCAAGGTCTCGCAAATAGGAACAACATAAAATTTACACAAGAGCATCCAGATACTAAATTTTATTTCAAATGGAAATACATTTCCTTGGCCATTATACTGGGCGTCCTCGAAGCGGCGGGGTAAATCAGTATTGAATGCTTAAGAGGAGAAATATAGGACGGTCCGACTAAACTTGCCTCATCGGTAAATCGCTTTTTTTCGTTGTGCAAGGTGTCAAAGTGATTTTTATAGTTTTGTCAATTTTCAGAATTTAGAAGATTGAAAATGCTCTTCTTTCGTTCTTTTTTTTCAATTATTTTCAGTCTTTGAACCCTACTTTGAACATTTTCACGCTATTAATTTATATTCTCTTAAGTTTTCCTTCTCTCTATTTTCCCTTTTTACTTCTTTTTCACTGTATGAATCATTTTCCTCCGTGTTTTATTCAGCTTAAGTACAGGCATTCAGGGATTCCGCCTTTGAGCCTCATAGCCCTCCAGGAAATTCCTTGAAATTGACGATAATAGCCAAAGAAAAGAATGGAATAATTACAGAAAACCAATTTTGAAAGTTGCCATAAAAAATACAATAAATATATAACAGATAGAATAGAATAATAAAAAGCAGATATCTTTAGATTTCAAGAACTTCATCGTCATGATAAGCTCCTCAAAGAGGTTTTCCTCAAAGAACAAATGTCCTTCCTCCCTCTTGCTTTAGCTATCGATTTTCCCGGCATGTCCTATTTTCAAAGCTTATCAGTCTTTATCCTGTTGCATGGCGGAACTAAGGTAAAGCTTATCATCTCAGACAATTCCATTCGCATGTATACAGAGGAAGCAGAGATATTTGCTAGTCGAGATAGCATTTTTTATTACCAGGCAGACACGACTTTTATTTCTTTAGATTGAGCAGAGAATAAGAGAAAAGATGCCTTATCACTAGGTTTGTAAGCAGAAGCTTTCATTAGAAACGCGAGTTTTGACCGTATTTTTCCACAGGAAATTTGAACAGAGATATTAAAGTATTTCCAAGGCGATATGTTGGGCAATGAAAAGGACTTCTAAAGCTGATTACGTTCTAATCAAATAGAGGATGCCGATACAGAAGAGAAATTCTCGAGACATCGACTCCTCGTAACAGGCTTTTAAGGGCCAATTTTAAATTCAGGGTGTCGCAGAAGTAACTACCATAAGTGCTGGAAGTGGAAATAGAAAAAAATCTTTGCTTGAAAAATATGGGACCGACTTTTAATACCCAAGCAACCAACATGAAAATTGTCGTGGTTCTTCCTCGTTTGCGTAACCGTTATTTATGCAGCCTTTCATTTATGTAGCCATCGATTTATGTAGGGGCCGTCATTTATTTGAAACCAAATTTTGCTCCTTTAGCAGAAACTGGTCCCCTAATCCTTCCCATTTGCCATTAAAATACCCCTGGTTCACTACCAACAAACCGATTTCCAGTAGCACCATTCAGGCGGAATTACGACCTGGAATATAACTCCTAACGAAGCAATATAAATGTAAAAAGGTACCTATTATTTCGATCCGGTTCGATAACTTTCGGCATATCACATTTCCTATGCCCTATTAGAAAATTTAATATCTCGTTCATTTTTATACCAATGCCAGATGGTCCGTGCACCCTATTATCACATTGTTCAGCCCTCTTGTTAAGCTAGAAATAAATTGGACTAGAGAGTTTTCGCGGTTTTTCGTATTATTCGCTGGAAGTTAGTATGAGGAGGGACTTCATTAGATGGTTATTGAGTGGGCAAAAGTCAGTGTTAATTCTAGAGTTCTTTTCAAAACCGTAAATGTGATTTTTTTTACGGAGATTTCCTACGAATCCTGAATTAATTTATTCTATACGAGTGCAGCAGATTTTCCTACTTTTTTCGTTTTCGTCAATTAAATCCGGATTTCGTTGTTCGAGACTGCAATTTTGTAGGCTTTCGAAGCCCCGGCACTATTTGCCTTCGCAACTTACACGGAAAAATGTGTTTTAATTGCGACGACTCTGGAAATATTGACACAGGAAAATCATTTGGCCGTCGATGTTATCTGAAAGTTGAGTGCATCGATTAATTAAACGCTTTTTCATATTGAACCTCGAACAAGGTATTCATTTAATCGCGAAAAAGTTTTTTTAGTGTGGCAACATGGCCTAGGGAATAACTGACAGCTGCACCATCTTCCCATCCTTGTCGCACGCGTGGCATTGCTGCCACTGACATCGGTCATCTTTTGACAAAAGAGTGATGGCCTGTTGCCTCTCTTCTCGATTTAGTAAGGATTTCGGGAATCACTTGACAGCAGAGTTGATATTATTGTCATTTCGTGTATTGTGCGCTTCGTACTGAACATCCCATCAGCTCCCTCGATATCAGTTGACATGGCTCAACATTTTAAACAAAACCCGTGACATGCATTAGCAAATTGCTTTTAAATGACAATATAATTTCCTGGCTACATTCGGCTCGTTTATTTTATGTTAGCAAATTTATATCGAAAGTTAGACACATAAAAAAGGGAGCTTTTAACGGATTAAATGCACGTTACACCTGCTATCGTGTTTAGTTTATGCTAATTCATCATCATGTCAAATTTTTGCTCCACTCATTTTATACTTCTGAAGCTTTTAGGATAATGGAATAATTATAGGGAAATTTGCAAGTAATTCGTAACGTGACCCGCAGTTATCTATCTTGCCTAATCACCATTAAAGGGTTTTTCTTCTGATGTGTCTTCATAAATTTCGGCTGCGAAATTAGAGGCTCTGATTTGTGGCTCTGAGTAATTAAATCATCGCACTCCATTCCATTAAGCTCAATTAAATCGTCGATGTAGCTGGGGGCGATCGGGAATGTCCGACGGAATCAGGGTGTTTTTGCGTTTTTTTTTCAAAAGCCGCTAAGGGGTGTATTAGCATGTCCCAACTTGATACCAATAAGTGTATTCAAATCAAACAGAGGGCGCATTGTAAGCGCTAACGCGATTTTCAACAAGAAGGTGTCTGAATAATGTATTCGTTTTAGGAAAGCTCTGAACTGGGAGCGTGAGGGTGCAGTAAAATTCAGTTAAAATTTACTTTATGTATGAGAGAATCTAGGCATTCATGTGTCTTTGGCAGAGACGCTTAATCAAACAATAAGAATTTCCACTTGCGTTAAAGGTGGGCTAAGGAATTGTTGTCGGGGATATTAATAACTTGGCTATTTCTGCGAGGCCTGATGAAACTCATGCTTTATTATCCAATAATCCCAGATAAATCAGCGCGGCTCTGCAGCCAGATACATTTGAGGAAATATGTTTTCTTTCCTTTCATGGAACATAGAGAATTGAATCGTTTATTATTCTGTCTTTATTCCTACTATTATTGCCCCTTTCCCAGGAGTTATTAGAATAATTGCTCAGGAACGTACAAAATGTGAGAAATATTTCCTAATCCCGGAATAAAGAATGGGGAAATAAACGAGGCCTTTTATTGCATCTGCAAACAAGGAGATCAAGGGAATTCCGTGAGCGAAATAGTAAAAAAATTCAGCCCCAAATATTCCTGGCACAGACTCCTGTAATATCGACTATTATCGTCATGTGCTGAAGGAATAGGAATATTACAATTCTTTAGGGGAATTTTCGTTTTCAACAAATTACTCCATATTTCCAGTTGCCAGCACTCGATGAGCAAACCTGTTGAAGTTAGTTGGTAAAACTCCGCCAGCAGCGCATATTCACCAATTAACAAGTTTCACAACTTTCGCCACAATTACTACGCAACTGTACATACATTCACGAACCAGAAGTATGCACATCCGCCTGTTAAACGCTCTATATCTAAACTTCATCATATTACCGAATCAAGCCCGCACGTACAATTTAAACTTTTGGCCTTTGATGACAAAAGTTTGCGTACTTAAAAGTTTTTAATGGGACATGCAACTATTAGCGGAGTACGCGAAACACGCCAGTTTTAACTTGTAATAAGCGATTATGACATAGTTTGAATATTCGGAAGAAACCACGCCTGAGAAGAGAGAAGTGGATATTGTCTGAACCACGCCCCCATCAGCATAAAAAACGGCTGATTGGTTCGAGATTATACGGTGATAAAGAAACCACGGCCTCATCACCTCCTCCTTAAACTTTTAATTGATAGGTCAAAGAGGATCGCAAAGGGCAGGATGATGAGTGTGGAGTTATCTGATTGATAGCGTGTTCAAGCCGGAAATATATGGTTAAATGTGTAAACAGAACACGTGAAGTTAATGTCCCTTAGATGGGAAGTGCCAGAAATTGCATCAGTCTGGAGTCTGTGCAGCATGATTGAGAACCATCTCTTTTCTTCCTTGTGAAAAACATATATTGCGCTTCACCCTTTTTTCTCATTAGCGTGACACTAATTAATTGTAGATCCTCAACGAAATCGTTACCACGCCCCCATTTCTCTTACACGAAGAGGCGTGGTTTCATCTCATTGAGGCGATATAAATTTGCCACCCATTTGTAAAAAGAAGCATGCCTCATTTTTTCTCTATCATGGTCCTTCTTGAGCGGGATTTCAAGAAAATAAACCACGCCTCCTTCCTAACATACCCTGATTCAGATTGGGTGTTGACATGGTGAGAGGTGGAGCTAAAATATAAACCACGCCTCCCTCCTTCTTCGCAGATTTTTATTGAACATTTTTTCAGATTAAAAATTTACTTATAGAATTTAGAAGTTGAAACTGAACACTGGATAAGTTCCCCTTACTACAACTTACCTTTTTTCTATTCTTCGAGTAGACCAAATCGTACACAAAACTAACTCCAAGTACCGTAATTCCAGTCTCCTTAGACAACATGGAGGCAATTGCCAGAAGGAGAAACACTAAAATATACCACCACATTTTGACAATAGTCCACCAGCAGCACCATTTCGATGGCGGCAAATTGATGTTATTGCAGCTATCACTATTTTGAGGTGTCACTTCCCGATAGTGTATCTTATTCTTAGTCCAATTGCAGCTGGTCACACTCTTCTGCAAAGTGGTGGCGATCTTCTCATACCTCTTTTGACTGCTCTTTGGAACCGCCGGCTTATGGTCGCAGGACTTCGAGCAACAATTTGAATCACGATGGGTCATGTGAGAGGAGTAGGCCAAGAGGGAGATCAAGAAGAAATTGCAGGCGAGCAAGTCTGCCCGACCTGGAATAAAGTTGTAGGTAAGTTCATTCTCAAGAAAAGCTGAATTCCAGAAACTTACCGACGACGTTCGCGACAGCTTCGGTATGTACAGGATGGGCAGCGAACAGGGCCCCAGTTACCACACATCCGATGTTTCTTCTGCTTTTCGGGAGCACAATATTGGCAATTTTCATGAGCAAATAGGTTGCTGAGCAATGCAGGATTACATTGACCAAATGGTAACCCCAGGAGACGAACTCTCCGATCAGGTAGTTGAAGCGGAACGTGAGGACAGTGAGAGGCCTGTAGGAACCGTGAGTGCCGCTGTCTGTGAGAGGGGTGCCCCAGTAGTCATTTTCCAATAATTTGGGCCAGGGGGTTTTTGGCTGGATGTCGGGGTTTGTCAAAATTGCTCGTCTAAAAGAAAGGGGAATTTCATGAGTTAAACCAAAAAAGAAACAGTCCAAATGCCTATCGTTAATAGCCGTAGTTTCTTCTTTCGTTAAGCGCCCTTGTTGATGTCCAGCTTTGCTACTGAAATGACGCGATAAAAAACAAAGAAAGACAACAAAGAAAACCGTTCTGGGCTAAAATAGAGATGAAATTAGACTGAACTCGCAAGTTGCAATTCCATTTTTACCTCTAAATTATTCTCGTTTAATCTGGTAATCTAAAATATATTGACAATATCGATGCTGACCACGGGGGATATGGGATTTATGCTCGTGTGAGAGCGATATTGGAACATTTATATGCATTATAGTGACATTTAATTCTGCGATACAGGCGTATGATGTTTTGCTGGTAATCGGTGATGTGAGCGAATTTTAAAACTCAAATCCGAATTCAAAATTACTGCGGGCGAAACAAGAAATTAAGCTAATCGAGACACGGACGGAAATAACAGAATAATCAATTTGCACTAAGTTGAGGAGTATTCCATCTCCATCTTCTTCCTCCGCCGGGGGTATTGCGGCCTGTGGTAATATGGGGCTGGATAGTCTCAAATCCACGATTTTCTCTGAGGAAACTAAATGAAAAGCACTCAGATTTTGAGCGTATTTGGAAGTGAGTTAAATTAGTTTTAGACCCGTTTCCATCGTGTTATCCCGAGCTTAAAAATAACCGATTCTGGTTCATATACATCGGCAAGATTTTGCTTGTTTAAAGCGCTGTTTTTTCCATTGGGGAAGTCTTGTTTATTTTAGTCGTTTGTCTGGAAGCAAATTTAAATGCAAATGTGGGAACTGTAAATAAGATTTGTTGGGATCATTTTTTGCAGCAAAGGGATGAGAATCTTAAGATGCCGCGCACGTTCCTGCGAAACACAGTCAAGAGGGAACGAACAAATTTTTACTAAGGAGGTGTAAATTACATTTGCAAATTCGTCTTGACAACAATATTCTCTATAGAGCAGCATTTCAATTACGCCTTCCATTATGGCTTCAATCAATATTTACGCTCCATCCATTAAACTGCCTGCGGTTAAAAATGTTGTGGATCTGCGGTTAGGTAATAACCTGGATGCATCATTGGTAAATGGGGCTGGGAATACGTTTGTGTGCCTGACGTTTGTGTAGGTTGAAGCCCCAATATCCAAAGTAATAAAAATTGCTAGTGGCAACTTCAAAACGTCCTTTTTTGTATGCTCGAGCCCTCAATGGATTATCGTTTGGAGAAAAGATAATAAACTGGATGGAATTTAGCTCAAGATCCTTTACAGTACAACTGATACGAGAGAAACCGAGGGGATTTGTTTTAATCATGAGAAACAAAATAAATGTTATTTCGTGGCTTTGCCATTGTTCCGAGGGACGGTGTGTTTAAAATTTATGCTTAGGAGAGCTGCGGTGTTGAATGCCAGACAGAGTTGCTCAGTTCGGTGTAATAATATCCTGAATAATTTAAAGCAGGTTATTTAGGTGGTCGAATCGGAGAGCAAGATCCTCACCTTTACAACAAGCTGAAACAATATGACAACTCTCCTCTGGGGTGGAACGAGACGAAAACAATTGGCCGAGAAAGTTTGCTCAAATCAAACTTTTTAAATTAAGAGTCTAAAACAGGAGGTAATAGAACCAAATTTAGCTGAGGTGATTATTATCGTTTCAAAGTTATATTAGAACTTTACTTTGAGACTCATTTCTTGACTTAAATTTCTGTTTTCCCTGAGAAATGAATTTGCTTTAACTTGGAAATTTCTACGCCATACATCCACAACCATTAAATTCGAGTCTAAGCAGTTAAAGAATAGATTTGTGTTTTTAAGCGTACTCTAGAATCTCTAGGGCGAACCCTCTAAATTGGACTAACAGAGGAGGATATCAAATATCGACGCATGATTTTCAGCTGCTGCTGTAACGGAAAATTCCACGGTGCACTCATGATCGCGTTTTCCACACGTTTATGGCCCCAAGGCGTCGAGTTCCTCCTCCGTCCCTGATCTTGTGAAAAAGACGGTGCAGCTCAGCGTTTCGTTTTGAGGAGGAACTTTGAAAAAATAGATAAAAATTAGACAACAAACCTGGGCCAAAAATCTCATGATACGCCTGTGAGTTTGCACATTATCGCGAGCTTGACATGTGTCAGTCTCATGTGGAGACGGAGAAAGTAAGGAGCAGAGGCGTACTGGACGCGCTTTTGAAGACAACCCGAAGTCGCCAATGAGACCGCTCATGCCGAGAAACCAGAGACGTGCTGAACGCAATTTCGGGAGATTTAAAAATACTTTCGGAACTACGTTACTATAATCAATGCTGGGAAATCTATCGATGCGCTTTTTAAACCGGTGAATGGTCGTTAGAACGTGAAGAATTCTAATAAGGAAGTTCTGAGATGCAGTAAGCTTCACACACTTGGAAGAAAGAAGCGCCAAAAATTGCGAATTTGTAAATTTCGCCCAAGGCTGGAAGATTGTCCAGGTCTCATCGCTGACGGTTTGTTTGAGAAAAAAGCGGATTTCTTAAAAAAACCATAAATATTTGAATTGCAAAGGACCTTTCAAGAGGAACTAACCCAAAAAGAAAGTGACATGATTCTCATGCAGAGGATCAAATGTAAAGGAATGTTTGTTTATATCGAAAGAACGTGATCGTTTTGAAGCAACGTTGGATTACAGCAAGGCAGAACCGAGGTTTGTATATATGTATACAAAGCTTAATTTAAATCTACTCATAAAAGTACGTTTCAAATGGAAATATTTTATCCTCAGAATTTCCTAAGACAAGGGTCTCTTTAGAGCTCAAATGGGTTTCTCTTTGGGGTTTTATAGTTGCATTCTGGTAACAAACACAAAGCTCATTATTTGACCCTCTTGAATGTCGGTTCTAAAAGGATTGCCCTCGGGAACATTGTCTCCTAATTTTGCGACAAAATCGGTCTTACGAAGAGTAACTAGATAATGAAATTAGGCAATCTTACACGCTGTTTTCGACCTGATTATATCAAATTTACTTCTTACACGCATCTGCGCGATCCTCCTTTAGGTTAATGATGTGAAAGTTGCCGCCGAAATTTCGTTTAACTTTTATCCCCCTATCGGGGGTATTCACGGGGTAACTACCTCGTTAGCATGATCTCGATTCGATATTCTAAGAGGATAATTTTAAATAGGGTTAAAGACGGATTAAAATCATGAAGAGCGATAACGAGAGGTGCTGGAGAAACCTACATTTTGACACTTTCTGAACGTCTAAGGAAATTTGTTTGTAGCATAATCAGAATCAATTTAAGCCCTACACTGTTTCAAACACTGAACAATAAAGGGAATATAAGAAGGAAGGAAATGTATGCTTTCCAACAGGGTTTAAATCAAATTTAAAGCGGAGTTGGGGAGCAAGAAATGTCACACTTTTCTGAAAGGCGGGATATGTGACACGAAGAAGCGCCTTGATACGCCGACATATAAAGTAGTTCGCTTTTATACTATTTTGGGGGCGAAAAAACGTACTTTTTGATGTAGGAAGTATATCTTTTATGCAAAAGGGTGGGAATTGGGACAAGCGTTGTGACAATTTCTACAGGCAAAGTCGGGAAATGCATTAAGAAAAATTTGACTCCCAGAGGGCAAATCTGGCGCTTCTGTGAAAATGCAATTTTCACCTAAATTGTGTGCAAAATAAAACCTAAATTGGGAAAAAACTGCTGTGATTAGCTGTCATTTCCGAGCATCGAAATCTGCGGATTTAATGCGGAGCATGAATTTTTTCAACGGTTAATTTATTAAGCGACCTCAATTGCGTGCTGGACTAGTTTAGATTGGACATGGCTGAGGCAAACTTTCATGGCATGCATTTACAAATTTCACCCCTAAGTCCAGGAAAACACGTTAAGTGTGACTGTGACTGAATCTATTTATACCGTTCAGGTTTTGCTTCATGTTTTCCCCCTAGATTCAAAGGAATTATCACCACCTCGCTGTCAGGAAGCTTCTGAATCTGGTCGAATGAGAATTGGGAATTATTTCGCCTCTGAGTTTTCGGTCTAAGCTTAATAATGAATTAAGGAAGTTCTTAAAAATCCATTATGTCCCTTGAATGCCGGTTGCGCCACTGGCTTTCGACGATTCGCAGGCCTCGCGATATCTCTATTAATTAATCCCGACATATGCGGGATTTTCCGTGGAAAACCAGAGTCGTAACAATACTTACTTTTACTGGCAGAATGGTGAACATTTTCTAATGCAAGAAGCATTTGCTGCCTCGATGTGCCCAGTTTTGTTCCCGCCAGTTAGAATTCCACTGACGCCCCAAATGGCTCAATTCTTCGTGCTCCGCACCCGAAGACTGTCTCTGCTTTTAAAAGCAGATCCGTACTCACAGCGTTCCCGTTTTAGAAATTCCGTACCTTGGAAATGCGGGATTTCTGAGCATTGAGCAGTTGAATTTCCTAACAAGCGATTTGAGGATAAGAAAAGATTACTGAGGCGACAATAGCAATGCTCTCTAATTCGCTCCAATGCTTAGTTGTGGAAAGCGGCAGTGCATTGTGTTTCGAGCATTGTGTTCTAGTCAACTAATCATCGGCAATTTCCAAAGAGCCCCCAATACTATAATTTCTTCGCCATTAAAATCAAGGGAGCGATTCTCCTCCTCATTCAAACTCAAGACAGGCAATTTGTGCTTTCCTTGACCCGAAATATATAAAAATCTAGGACGTCCAATTATTTGAATAGCTCTTGAACTCGTGTCTAGCAATGAATGCATCAGAAAGCAAAAAGATCTCTCTCGGCGTTTTCCTTCCTTCATGTACAAAAGGGGACCAGTCGAATGAGAATTAAACAAAGGGCTTTATCTTGAGAAGCAGGAGAACACAAACAAACAATGAATGTTTAATTAACAAGAGTGTCGACAAGAAAATGGCCTAAAGGAGTCGCATTGTGGCCCAAAAGTTTTTATCCATGATTTTGAATGTTATTGGATGCAAATTAGTTACATTCTAGATTATTCCTGCCTCAGTACCTCTGGATGAGCATCGATTAGCTAATGTTATTCCAGACTAATAACTTGTGTGTGGTTGAGCGAAGTGGGGTGAGGGACACTTTCCAGAGACCCAAAGAAGGTAAGTTTTAGTATTTAGTTGGGCCGATTCTGAGGCAGCTAATCAATCGATCAATCATATTCGATTTGTTAAAAAGCGATTCAGTTTGTCAACGGAAGCGAGACGCAATTAGTTCGTTCTTGCGGCCAGCAGGGCGCTAAACTATAATGAAATGTTGTTCGGGTACTAAATACCTCTTGACATGCGAGGGTAATTACCCTGTCTAAATTTTATAAGCCGGCTCATTTCGTGTCTTATCAGATATCGATAAAAGGCTTACTGGGCGTGCTCACGTTTAAAAGAGTCTTTGGAAGCATTGCTCGAAGAGTTGTTGGTACATGGACAAGCCTAAGCTCTGGATCTGAGCTCTGAAACGCCTGGAAGTCCTCATTTCTTTAGCCACGATTTTCTACCTGTTTTCGCCCATTCGGGGCTGGTTTTGATGGGGGTTTAATTTCCTCTGAAAAATTCCTGGCAAAGTACCACGTATATTACGGCTTTTCATGAAACATTCTAGTATTTTCAAGGTTTATAACAAAAACTTTTAAGGTTTTTAACTCTAAAAATGCAAGGCTATTACTAATTTCAACAGGAAATTTTTAGTCCCTAAAATATGGGACGTTTAGACCTGTTTGCGTTACGAGTCTAATTCCCCATGGAAAATCCTGAAATTGTCAGGATTTAGAGCCAAAAATACAGTGGCGTATCGTGTTTAAATGGGCAGAGAAAGGCTCATTTGTGTTCGATTTTTTTAAATTGGTTGTGTTACAATTCTAATTTATCCAAATTTCGGGGATTGCAGAGAAATCTAGACGCTATCAAACTGTAAAAGACAGTGGCGTAACCTTTAAACGCAATTTTATGCTTCAGCAATAAAAGCTTTTGAAGCTATGCTTGTTTGCTCATTTGTACACTTTAGAACCTGCTCATGTGGCGACTTTGACTTCCCAAAGAAACTCCTAGAAATATTAGGGTTTAGTGAGAATTCTACAGCTTTTCAATTTTGAAAATTCAATGTCATAACTTGTTTTTAAAGCCATTTTTAGATTTCAACCAACACGCATTAGAAGCTTGTGTCCCGCCACGTTATGCCTGTGATGTTCTTCGTGGAGGGTGTCCGGATTCGAAGCGATTTTTATCCAGGACTTTCATACCTCAATGTTCAACAACTCAGCCATACAACCGATGGTCAAAAACGATTTCTTTGAAATCTCCAAAAACCAGGAAAATATGCTCATCGAGGGCATACCTAATAGCTTTCGGTTTACTGCTACTTCCAAATCTGGCAACACTAGATAAAATTCCCCACAGCTGCCTGCATTTAAAATTACGAGAACGGGCAAGTCCTGACAACCAATTGTTGAATGAGCCCCCAGTTTCCAGAGAATGTTAAACGTTAAGTAAAACTTGTTATTGTCAAAAGCCTTAACCAGATCAAGGGAAACTTGACACCTCCTAATGATATAATGGGGCATTATCTGTTGATGCTCCTAGAGTTGGCATGTTTTTACTTGTCGCATTGCATTGGAAGTGAATGTACTGGATCCAGTTTCATTTCTGGAAACTTCGCAATCCATGCAATGTCAAAACTTGAAACCTGATAAATCTTAAAAGGTAAAAGCGACTGCCCTAATGGAACTCACCGATCATCATAGACGAATTCCGAATCCAGCGTGTTGCAGTAAAGCAGGAAAGCCAAAGTGCAGCAGGCCAGACTCCCGTAATCCATTTTCGGTATCCAGTCCAGCCACTTCACATGAACCACCATTATAAATTACAGAACAAAGGGAAAAAGTAAACTTGTTGCTGCTGATCGGCAGAAGTGGAAGGATGCGGAGCTTTTGCTGTCCAGAGGCATTTTTCTGAAAAAGCGGTAGTTTTCGGTAACGCTCTTGATGATGGACGACAGCTGAGCAGGGTTCAGTTTGAGGAGTTATTGCGGATGATGATCTGCGTATAATCGTCTGGATGAGACATCCAGGAAAGCCCGCATTAACACAACAGTAAACTGACGATCGTAGGCCTCAAACGGTCGGTTTTATACCCGCGACTTCGTTAAATGCGCGGCCGAAACTGACTGGAAGGACACAATCGACCCCTCTACACGCGAAATCCCCCGCCCCCAGGTCGCGCGCAACTGAATCGAGGGGGTTAAACAGCCCCCCAATTCTTCTCCGACACTACAGGTGGTGGTACAGAATACAATGCCGTCAAGTCAACTTTTCCTTCTCTTCTGTGACCGCTCCTCGTGGATTTCCGGATGCGACAAATGCATTTCCAGGTGCATCGGATGGAGTCTGGATAGATGGAAGAATGGGCAGATGAGAGTTGCCTGGATTAGCTTGAAATGAGAGCAGGGAATATGGAACTTTTGCATTGTTATGGAAGAATTGAAAAACTCTTCAATTTTGAAGCGAACTGTATTTCCGGAGATAACTGGAAAACAACTGGGACTGCATGTAGAAACGTATAATAGGAAATTATTCCCTCTTAACAGTGATATTCAGACGTTCGGTGACGCGCTGGGAGTTCCATTCCAGGCAGTCGGAAAACGTACAGTAAATTTCCGGCTGATCGTGGAAAAATATTCAACTGCAGCGCAGTTATTAACGTCATTAATAACCCGAGAACTAATAGAGGTGGGTATGGGGCCGTAATTATGACCCTTTAATAAACACCTTCAGACACTCAATAATATACAGGGCGAACGATCTAAAATAGCCGAGATTCTCGCAGTTGACCCCAACGTATTGAAAAAAGCTCTTCAGTTCTAGCATAATTTAAATTTCCATTGGCGTCTCGAAAACTGCTAGAGCCGAATATAGGGCTCGTGTATCAGGAGATTATTCAACTTTAATGATGATTTTCACGTAGGTAATTGTAAACTTGGGGTGGATGTATTTTAGATACCCATGGGGCGGGGGTGAGTTATTCAAACTAGCCCGCATCGGATTGCTTTCACCGTCAGCAAGACAGGAACAAAAGAAATATAGATTAAACTCAGCCCTAAGGCGGAATTGAGCCAGGAAACTACTTGCTCTAGTTAATTTTGCGACAAGATGTGTTCATTCTCATTACTCTACGTTGCACCCTTGTCCTTTATTTCCTTATGTAATTTATAACGAAGTCAGGGGCGGAGAAGTGCGGACATGTGACGTAGGTGAAACGTCTTTTTTTAGTTCAGATCTACGGAAAAAGGTCGCAAATTCCGGTGCCCATGGGAGGAATTTGTTTCCCCTCTGGGCCGAATTACGCGTCGATTTCACGCTGACCTGGAACTGTAAAACTAGGAAATTTACTCGCCTTTAGAGAATTTCGGTGATTTATTTATCGGGCGTCCGAATTAAGTTGTCTCTGCAAAAAAGTCGTCCCTGGACAGCCCATTTAATGCCGGTAAATCTGGAAATGGCATAGATGCTTCGATTGGGTCCAACTCATCACTTTTTGGCTCATACATCTTGCTTGTCCTATTTGTTTTACATTGATATATTGGGCTAAATCTTAATATGATGCTTGCGTATTGCGAGTGACCACAAGTGACCCGTCTACACAAGCTACTTCAAAACTTCCGCCCAAGTTTCTATTTGAGCCAGTTTAAGTTAGGTTTTATTAGTGTCAATCAAGTTACTTCAAAAGTTCTACGTTACTTACCAATTACTGAGTCTTTCTGATCGGATTATTTCATGTTACTTTAATACTGCCGACCTTTAAACTTTACTTTAGTCCCGCTTTGCTTCGTGTTACTTCAAAATTAACGAGGTTCTCCCTTTGGGTCAGTTTAGATTTTTTCGAAAAGTTATCGAACCTTTCCACCTCTCAGAGTTTGTTCAGATTGTTTCAAATCCACTGAGTCTTCCTGTTCAGGTTCGGGTTATTACTTAAAAATACTGAATCGCTCCATAAGAGGGATGCAGGTTACTTCGAAATTGCCGAGGGTTCAGTTCGGGTTAGTTTAATTTTTTCAATTTTTACTCGGCGCCTTTGACTGGCCACTGGACAAATTATCGAAGAGGGTTGGAGCAACAATGGAGCGCGTTTTGGGAATGCGGAGACGTGTCATGAAGGCTAAGACCCAGTAGGAAGACATGAGGGACAGGGGGGAGGGGGGGGACGTGAAGCCAAGACAAGGGGAGCAACATGAAAATGGCGAGATAATGAAAATTTGTACTGTGCTGATTCTTGGAGCCTCTCCCTTCTGCAACAGTGTACACATGCGTTTCTGGATCAAATTTCAATTTAGAAACACATCTGTTTAGAGCTGTTTTAACCCATGAACTTTACATTTCTTCGCATATACTTGCCTGAAGTTAAAAAAATCGTTTAACTCGACAGATTTGTGCTCTTAATGTAAATAGAAAAATTAAATATTTATGTGCTTTTATTCGATCGACTTTTAATGAGTCTCCTGCTGTAATCAAATAACAATTGTACTGATTTCCATTTTAACTATTTATTGATGATTACTTCAAGATACAATAAACCTTTACAGCATAGTCCTGACGTTCTTGAGACTCAATTCGATACTTCGCTCACCAATATCACGTAACAAAATCTCGGTTCATGCATATGCTAATGCCCAATTTAGATAATTGCAAAACCACTGTCGTTCTTGAAATAGTTAGAGGAAAAATTAAACTATTTCCATTTTCCCTGGGAAAAAAGCCCTAATACGTGTCAAGCGGCCATTGTGCAGACCATCGGTAATTGTCCCTCCATTCCACATAAACTTTTATATAACCGACACGCGAATTACATAATTGTTAAGAAAGCCTGCATGAAAAATAACAGTAAATTACATGCGGGCTATAGACACACTGTAAAATAAACAATAGTTAGGCGTAGATAGCATCTTCCTTTATGTAGAGCTAGAACAGTTATTAATGCTGGTTTCCTCTATAAATCCTATGGTGGGAGGGCTCCAGAAAGCCATTTGTATGGTCTGACTTTTCGCCGGTTTCTTATTCCGAAAAATGTTATCGATCTGGAATTTGTTAGATTCAGAACTATTATTTTCGCATTAAGCGAATAATGAGATTAGAGGACCTTCCTGCATGGCTTCTCTTTAATATAAAGCCTCCTTTTAATTTTTAAAGTATATAACTCGATATCGCTCCGCAAATTGTTCGTCGTAGGTCGTCTTCCAATTTATTCCTTAATGGTAACCCTATACACCTTTCTTCTCTGGCTTCCTTATTTTCGCAAGAAACCCGATATCGGGGATCAGTTTTACATCTTCGGAGGACTTGTTTAACAAATTGCCATCTTTCGCACGTTAATTTTCCTCATCTAAACAAGACTCCATTTCGATGAAATAGCCTCGACCGGATCCGAAGCTATATTTATTCCCCTCATGTCTGACCGATTTATCTTCCGACATCTCTAATCAGCCGGTTATCCCACAATTGGACTTAATTGGGGAATTGCGGCTACTGTCTTGCTTAATGAAACCGAATGGTGTTTATTGGGAAAGCCAGCTGGTGGCACCTTAGCTAAGCTGAACAAAAATTATGAGCCAAGGGCAAGAGGATTGCCCTTAATGAACATATATGGCCAAGGGTTTCGTTAAAAGAAATCCCTTTTTAACCGAGGGAATATCGCACCGGGTTTATTTCACCTCACATCAATCAGACGTCTCCTATAGAGACTCTAAACCTACGTGGGGGGGACTGATTTGTAACTACCAATACTAATTAGAAATTGCACAGGTCACTGATTTCTAAGCAAATTACAGGTCTACAACTCAAAGCCTTGTAATTGTTGCTTATGAGCCTCTAAGGCTCTGAGAAGGGATCATTTTTGATTGAGTAGCAGTTTTTGATTCCAGAACTGGTTAATTTATGGCTATTTTCCAACCTCAAATCGACTCCTTAATTAGTTTAAAATCAAGGCTGGATTTCGACGTTTCATCAGGTTTTCTCAGTTTCTCTGTCTCAAATTGCCCTTTCGGGCTCTCAAGATCTCAATTGAGAAATGGTTCAATGTAGGATCCGCATATCAATCGATTAGACTGCAACACTCCACCTCAAAACTTTTAAAAATTATTAGGAGCAAGGAATTTTTGCGTCAATATCTCGGAAATCAGTGGAGGAAATCGTTCACGTTAATCGTCTTGATGAGCTCTATAAACCTACGATTGGGCGAGCTGCAATATTTCTTCTTGTCTCAGAGGCATGGATTTACTGATTGACCCAGATGTGAAAGGGCTCACACAGGATCCAGCTCGATCAATTTGAGCCGAAAGACCACCTCAAAACTCATATCTAGGGGCCTCGTAATTATCAATGTAAAATTCCTTATTGCAGGCATATTATGAGTATTTAATGTCATAAAGTCCCATACGTTCGATCCAATCCACTATCATTTAAAATCCAACCGGCACTTTTCGTATAATGTCCATATCCCATTAGCTGATAAGATAAAGTAATTAACTTGATTAGAGCCTCATCTGAAATCCACAGGGTATTTTTCTAGACTAAATGGATATTATCTGCCAACTCCATTTACTAATAAGCTACATGTGCCACTAATTACTTTGGGGTGTTTGGATGTCTGGAATTATGTTTTGACGTTCCGAGAGAGCTTCATTGGGAATTAAATGAGAATATGTGCCAGAAAATTCTTGTTAACGAGAGAAACTTAATCTGTGGCCGAATGTGCAAGAAGGCAGCAATTTAGGGACCTTAAGGTGTTCTCGCTACATCGGGGTGTATTTATCACCGCCCTTCCGGCAAGGGTGCTGAGGTTTACATAATTCAGTCCTCGGGGCTGCGGTAATGTCGCTTACCTAAATCTTCGGCTAGCACGACAAAGATTTGTTTACACGATGATATATACTAATTTGTAAGGGATGAATTGCCCAAAAAAAATTCTACTCATCCAGAAACAATATTAAAAGTGGCTAAATGGGTTCACGATAGCAGCCCTAGTGATAGCAGGACATTTACGATCCTGATATGCAAGGATATTCAAATTTACGCCGCGTTTGATAATTTCACCCGTATATGGGCTGACAAAGCTTAAAAATGCACGAACGAGGTTTATCTCGAAAAATTCATGTGCTGGAACGAATTTCAGGCAGCAGCAAAATAATATCTAGTCAATTCAGTACGTGACATGTAGTGTTGCCCTTCGAACTTCGCTGGCACGCCACTGAGAACAACCTTCAATAAAACACAAACTCCCGACAAAGGGTGAAGTGTAGAGTAATGAGAGTGAATATGTCAAGTTGTAAAATTAACCGGAGGAAGTAAATAGCTGTTCTCAGGATTCAAGCGAGCTCCCATTTCTCCCTTGTTTCAGTTTACATAGGCCCAAAACACTACGGCAGTTCGCTGTTTGAGCCAGGTGAAATTTATAATTGTGTACGGCCAGTGAAGTTCATTAAAACGTTAGGGTTTCGCGTCTATTATTGCACAAAATACAGCTTTTTTAGATTCTATATAAGATACCGTAGACATTTAAAATATCCTTCTTAAGTAAGTAATTCATATTGAGCACGCGCTGCATTTCACTAGTCCATTATCATCACAGTTCATGCACTTGAGAGCAACAAATTCCGCAGTGAAGTGGTTCCTATGGACGGACTTCTTGCTTCCATTGCAAACTCCGCATGGCAGCACCCGGTACCCTCCGCAGAATTCGCAGGTAATACAACAATCGGGGTTCTAGATATAAACCGATCGGGTTGTAAATCTTTACAAAAGGAACGGTTATATAGCTTACCTTATAGGGCTTTAATATTTTCCTCAATTCTCCTGATTCGTTAAGCCTTTCGATCGTCTCAGCGTCCTGCAATATTCCACAAAAATTATTAAGATATAACACCCGCGAAATCATGAAGATTTATTCGCTAGTAGGGATTTTGAGTTAACAGTGACAACACCGCATCTCTGAATTTTGATCATGTGATGCACAATGTCCCCAATCCCAGCGCTCACAGTGCTGTTATAGTGTCATGCGGCGGTGCCATTGCACGAAAGATTGCTAATTTTCTCCTAAATTGTCAAGATCATAATTTCTCTTCAAAACTTTTGAATTCTAATATTTCTATTAATAACTCGAAAACTACTAAAGCTGGGTATTCAGTAGGCATATCCCAAAATTCAATAATATACAGGCCGATCGATTCAAATGAATCGAGACAAAGACACTTCAATCCAGGACAATATGAAAAAACGCTTCAACTCTGAGATAATTTAAAAAACTACTTAACCGGTGCAAAAAGATATTTATCGACAAATTATTCACCCCCCCCCCCCCCCCCCATGTATATGTGTATGCAATGGTTCAAGTATCTACAGGATGCTCTTTCAAGATACTAAAATTCCTTTCTCCGAAATTACGAGCTTTTACACTTTTTCTAATTACGTTGAACTATCAAGAACAAAACTTACTCCGCAATGTTGCCCATCAACATAGACCTGCGGCACTAAAATCTGCTCACACCTCATCCTCTCCCTAATCTCACTCTGATACTCGGTACTCATAAACACATCCCTCTCTTCGAATTGCACTAAAAGCGTCCTGAGAATCTGTTTCACTTTCATGCAGGCCTGATAAGTCTCCCTGATGATCCCCATTGAGGTTGTGTAAACCACCACCTTCCCTGCATCCTTCTCCTTGTAGCTCTGCAAATTCCATTAAATAACTAGTTGTATTATGAAGAATATGTTACCAAAACCATTTCAGTTGAGTTTATTTGCAGAAAAGTGGCGATTCCCGCTCTCACTCGATTTCTCACCCCTCGTACCGTACCCTTAGCACTCCTGATAGTGTTGTTGTCGCAACCTAAAAGGTCCTTATAGCCGGCGAAGGTTTCTTCTTCTATCAAAGTGTTCAAGGAAGGTTCTTTGTTAATGTCTTTCTCATTTAAATGAAAGTTGAAGAACATGTCCGAGTTGAGATCTGAGGGTTGACTGAAGACTTCGGAGTGGAAGTTTCTTCGATCTTCTTCGATTTGGAGGTTCTCCTTTTGTCGGTCTTCGTACGCTTTTTCGTCAACTAGCTCAGGACCTAATTTTAAATACACTAAAGTGTAACTAACTGCATCACTAAATATGTAATTGGTAGATTAACTTATAAGATAACTGAGATCTCCATAGATATGCTGAGAATATTAATTGATTTCTAATTGAAATACCTTTTCTTTGTCTAATTTCTCTCAGTAAAGTCAAAGGGAGGCTGGATTCGCTGCTTTTGGATAATTTGAATTCTCCATTTCGCACTGGGAATGATTTCCCATTATTTAGGGAATCGCAACTGATATTACTGGCACCACTATTACTGTCATTATCATCACTATCTACTTCTGCTCCGCTGCTCACATTTGAGGAATTTTTAAACGATTCTGGAACCAAACAGTTCTAACTATTTACAAGTGAATGATACACAATCTTATCGTCTCCCTGAAGTACTAGCATTGTTTGAAAATTTACAAGCTGAGACATTTTAAGCACTACAAGTACGCACACGCACGCACACACCTTTAAAAAATTCCGCCAAAACCCATATATTACTATAATCTTAATATTATAAAAGCTGTATTTCACATATGATTAAAGGATGCTCTGTAGATTAAGACTTTTACTCACCGATCAACGTAACCGACACCCCATTCCCATTCTTCTTCTTCTCGATGAATGACGAAGGAGTGCCATCCAAATCGCTACAGGTGCCAGAGTCAAGGGTGTCATTGGGGCTGATTTGACCACTAGACATGACTTCAGTGAACTGGTTGAAATAGTACTGAGAAGGACTGGATCTTCCAACGGCCTCAAACATCGTTTTGTTGCCTTGGTAGCTCTCCGAAGAATTATTTACTAAAAGATAGAAGACACGCAATTAGAAGAAGCATTAATGTTTGATCGGAAGTTAAGACTAGACGTGGTTTTTCATAAGAATCTTAATGGGTATCACGGCTGACTGGTCAAGATTGATATGAAGAAACAAAATGCATAGTGAAGATGGAATTTTAAACAGAATTTTAACTGGAGCAAATGTTAATGAACAATCCTTAATTATCTCGTGATTGAAACTCTTAATATTACTAAATACATTTTAATTCAATTTTCTTTACTACATTTCCCAATATTACTTTATAGCTTCTTGATTTTCTGGCGAAGGAAATTTTCCCTAGTCGCATCGATTTTTCCATCTCAGCCTAGTTTCGAGAGATGGCGCCACATAAGACAACGACCAGTTCGATCGTAAGATGCAGCTAACAGTCGAAATTTTAACTCCTCTCGTTCTCAGATAATGAGTTTTTAATGTCGAATCAAATTTATCGATTTGAGGGTGGAACTGCTCTTAGATGTAAAAATTTGCTTTAAAAAAATATGATAAATATGTGGGTACAGAAGAAACGCCACTGATTTTTTTCAATTTTCGAATCAAAATGAGGTTAGGAAAATTGGAAATGTACATTAATTATTTAATTCCACTTTATCACTCCTTTAGGAGGCGCCACTGATTTTTCACTTTCAACCCAAAACGATTTTCCGAGATTCTAAAGTGTTTTGCAATATTTAAGCTGGAATTTTCCGTCTCCAGTGGCGTACACGGAGAGTTTTTATTTTCGAAAGCATCTACTACTAGTATAAGAATCGCCACTGGATTCTAATTTCCGAACTAATGTGGTTTTTGGGCACCTAAGCATCTAGAGCGTCTAAAAGAAGTATTTAGTCATTTCTCAGTGCGAAACTGAGGGCTCTAGGGGCGTACAATATAATGAAACCAAGATATTAAATTAAGATGATTTTTCACCGCTTTATGAAACACTTTGTTCCTTTTGGATTTTCGGACAATATTGATTTTCTAGATCGAAAAACAGTAGCTGTGTTGTCGTTTTTCTTACTAATTCATTACACGTATTAATTTAGCTAAATTACTTCCAGTGGCGGAGCCCGTATTTTTATTCATTATTCAGATTTCAAATAAATTTTGCATATCTCATGGCTCGAGAAAGATAAACGTCCATGCTACTAGAGTTCGTGGCATATGAGGTCTTATAAGCATGCTTGAAGGACATATTGATCCTCTTACTAAGCTTCAAGTGGCGCAACCAATATTTCTAATCCCATCATTCCCTAGGATTGTATTACCTCAAAAAGTGCTCTAAACTGCATTTTCAGGGGTTCAGGACCTGAATCAACGTATTCGAGTGGAACATAGGATCCATGTTAGCTGGCTGGACCGAAAAACCGCAAATCGTAAATTAGGAAGTTTTGCTGAAATACTCCAAATTGGGAACAAAGAGTGTTAGCCAATTTTCGGATTTTGATCTCGGAAAATATCCCGGAAAGTTTTCAATCAATCGCCCTCAAAAAACTACTCGTGATGAGGAGCGATGCTTGCACGAATGTAACACCTCTTTAGTTTCTGAAGTAGGGGGGCACCCTCACATGATGTATTCAGACTAATTGAAATCAGGGGATCTCTGCGAAGAACAGTAGATAAAAATTTCGAAAATTTCCCCGATTAATGAAAGTGATGCTTTAAGATTCATCTGCTTGTTCCGGTCTTTAGACCGTCGAATCACCCCGCTGGAGCTGGAAGATCTTGACCAATAACCAAGATTCTAGCCAAAAAACCATACCGTATGTTACATCAAAGCCCGACATTACTAACCTGAAATTCTAATACAGGTCTCTGCTTGCGGCACTTCACCACCACTCAGTTTCTCACTAGTTCCGCGATCATCACCATTCTCCCCGTCGCAGATGAAGCGCGTGTCGTCCGGATTAATAAAAATTTTCACGATATGACCTTTACCACTGTTTTTGCATGAATACGTCAACTCTTGAAAACCATCCGGAATGCTAAAATCAACGGTGTTCAGGTTTACCGTTGCCGTAGCGGAAGACCTCTTGTCCTGGTGAGCGGGATAAGATGCACTGATCAATATTCCATCTCCTTTGCTCTCTTGGTGGCCCAGATACCATCGATCTTTGTCGCTCTCTTCGAGATTTCCGCCTCCAGATCGTTGTGCTTTTGTCTTGGGCGGCAACGGTGGCGGCAGGCAGGTGACTGGCTGCTCGGACATAGCTGAAAGCAATTTCAGATTAAGTAATTTGCTTGGATAGTGGTTTGCCTTATTATTAAGTCCTAGTTTTGCTTAGCAAAAAATTCACACGCTTGCATTGAATAATACTCGATGATGCAAGAGAATAAGTGTCAATAGTGCGCATTTCTTCCTCTGCACATACAAATCTTTTTCACTAAAACACAGGAACTTTCCTCTAATTCCTTATCAGCTTTGAGGATCATGCCTTAATTGGTTTTTAATTTTAAGGAAGCATGCCCATGATATCAAAATAACAATTATTATTGAATTAACCACTTGACTTGATCAATAGAAAGTGTAGCGTGTGTTTAAAGCTTTTTGCGGGCATTTTCCACTGATGGAATGATATTATGTGAGAGCTTTTGAAGCTCATTGAACTGCGTGTAATAATTAAAAATTGCAGTAATTTAATTGTGGAATTAATACATTTTTTCTTGGGTTTTATGGCATGAATCGGTTACATCATTACTGATTTGCATTACAAGAATAAACCGTTTCAACACTCGGATGAATGCTGCAAGTGCTCTCATCCAGGGCAGAGGCAAAATTCGTGAAAATCGGCAGTTTCTGCGGAATTTCGTCGTATTTGAAAGTTTGTCAACACACTATTTCGTATTCTCCATGTTACGTTGAAGGCGAGTGACTTTCAAATGCTACAACCAATGCTAATTATGTGTTAAAATTGGAGCATACAATACTGGCTTTAAACTGATAATTTTAACAACAAAACCACGGCAATTAGTTGGAATTTAATGAGTTTATAATAAGAACAAATTGAAGCAAATACCGCTCAGATGTGTTTATTCATCGGGCAGCTTTGGGTGAATTGTAAACAGTGATAAAGAGTACGCCACTTGAGGTGTTCTTGGAAACTTTGGAACGGACAAAATTACCCTCAGAACGAGATTTTCCAATACATTGGGCCCTCAATGGCCCTTTCCAAGCGTGATCTTACTGAGCTCATCCCGGCCTCCTCTTGCTCTCACTGATGATCCGTGGTACCTGCAGATTTTCAACGGAATTATTCACACTCAGTTTTAGGCCTGTTAAAGTCAACGATAATGTCTTCGATTTTGATTGAAATATTCATAAGTGTTAAATCGATGTTGATTGCCAATCTCCTAAGGAAAGGCAAACCACTCGCATGTTAGTAAAAGAGCTTTCGAATTTTACTCATTCAGCCAATTTTAATAGAAAATTTTATACTTCGTCCGGTGGCGAAAAGTTCCTTATGTGGAACCTCTTCATTGTTTTGAAACTTCCTCTAAAGCCTCTTGATGTGGTTAGGAATAATTCCGCTAAAGGTTCAAGGAACCTTAACTAGACATGAAAGAGAAGGGGCCGTTCATTGCCTCAAAAGATCAAATAAAAGTAAAGAAACGTGAAAAAAACAGTAAATTTTTTTCCCAAGGGAAGAGAAGATCATTCTGGCACATTTTTTTCTAAAGTTTGCTCGCTTAGTCCGCGAAATGAAGATTTTTAGGCAAAGAGCCCAATCGCTTTTTATTGAAGCAATAACTTAAGTCGTTTCCTGCCTCAGTCAAAACGTGAAGAAAAGTAGGGCCAATTTTTCGCAAAGAAAGGGAAATTCTTCACAAAATTTTTCCTAAATGTGAATCACTTTATTTAGAGGAGTTTTTCGTGATTCCTGTCTCAAATGTCAACAGAAAGTGAAATTAATAAGGCGAAGATCGAACCCGATGCGATCTAAAGGAAGAGGTTGTTTAATGCCACAAATTTGTTTGATATTTCGGCCGCATTTCCGTTGAGTTGCTCATTAGGAACATCTAAATAATTTGAAGAAAGGCGAAGATTGCAGCAGCCTGAATTAAACGGTGATTTTTCCCGGTTATGACTTGAAGAGCAGATTTGGATTTCAAGGCCGAAACAGCAATGAAAACAATACGAAACCTACATTTGGAGTTGTTTTTCAATTTATGTTTGGTGAAAGCTGCGATGTAGTTTAATTTTACAAATAAAGAAACACAAAGTAGGTTCGCATGCGGAGATGCCGTTTTTCCCCATTTTCCACGCCGTCCGAGAAAAATCGCAACATTCCTAACTGTTTTCATTGTTGTAATTTGATGTGGAGAATACTCGATATTAATAAATCCTGATACAACATGAATTATTTATTATTAAATATGTCCCGTTAGTCCATTAGTTCAATCTGTATAATGACACATAATGCAAATAATTGATTGTACACGAGACTGAGTATGTAAAGTGGGTTAATATGAATGGCGCTGTTTTGGTACATGATCACAAATTAATAATCAGTTTAATGTATCAAAATGCAACGTAATTTGGAAAAACCCAATAAGCTTCCATCAACAGATGTTTAGCGTGTAACCGACTTACCTGGAGAGATGCTCAATCCTTTCTCAAACCGAAACACATTTGGCGATCACTGAAGGTCTTTTTCACTTACCAAGACAACAACAACAAAGGTCAAATGAGCATTACTGAACTGACCATTGGTGAATGGATGAAACATATGCACTAACTGTACTCGCCACGCTCGATGGTCAAGTTGGTACTATCGGCTTAAGAAATCGTATGGTGTGCCACTTGCTGGTATTCTTGGACGCTTTCACGATGACATTGAGGTGTCTCGCACTCTCACCGTTACGTCTCTGATTTATGGGCCGAATTTACAGGTGTTTATAATACTTTTTCTGTATTTCAGAGCGTCATAGATACACCAATTATGCAACACTAGAGGCAACAAAAATCTCGCTAGTTAGGCGCAGCTGAAGTGTGATCTTTTCGATTGGACCTTGAAGGACATTGCTGCGACCGGTTTGGGTGCCAGTACCACTCGTCAGGCGAGCTTAGAACATTCCAAAAGAAGCACGAAATGCGGAATATTATTTTTCTCGAGAGCAAGGAATATCATCAGATTCAGATCAGACTGGAATACGAATTTATCTCAGTCAGAAACTTATGTTAATTTTCTATTAAAATCAATCTCAACCTCTGTTTATTTTTTTTAGTAAACTTATCAGCCCCCCAACATTTTTTTGAGGGTTGCTCAGAAAATGTGTAATTCTTTTTTTTCATTTGGAACTTGTAGGTCGACAAGGGGAATCACTCCAGATTACTTCAAGATTGTCGTTCAGGACACTACGTGTTACCCACTGTTACTTGAATTTTTCTCACGCCATTATGATCCCTTCTAAAATTACTTGAATTTCCTCGTGAGCATAATTCAGATTAGTAATTACTCGATTTTTCTGTTAGGGGCAGCGACGACCACAAATCACTGGACTTCTATCTCTCAGAATTTACCTGCATAAGGTCATTATTTGCCTTTAAGTTACTTCAGAATTACTGATGACGCTCTGGGTTAGTTTAAAATTGCAGACTTCGGCTGCTGGAGTCATTTTTATACTGCTGAAGACTAATAGTTTGTTCTCTTGAGGCTAATTTGGGTTACTTTAATGGATACCTACCTTGATTGCTCCAAAAATTACTAGTCAAGTGGTAAACAGCAAGCAGGTACTTCAGCTTAAAGCTTCCCTCAGGAGGAGCAATTCCAAGGAACAAACCAATCAAGCATCAATGTAAGTATATTTTATTTTCGACAGATTCTTCAAGAAGAGAGAGATCTCAAAAATCAGTTTTCGTCAAGCACTTTTTCTCATTTTTTACTCATAAAACACTAACGTCGTTCCCAGCCCAAAACAAAGAAACGTTACGTAAAACCCAATTGAGTAAGACCGCAAAATCTCCGCAGTTCTTTGATTATATTGCTTTCACTTCGGCCAATGGTTTTTCTATCGATGCTATTGACTTTTATCTTCACTTCTTTTAATGGTTCATTAGACTTCCAAAAATGACCGTAAAATGGGAAATTTGTTTGATTTAGCGCAGTGAGTGGGCATTTTTCGTAACACCACGTAATTGCTAAATTAATTAATGGGACTGAAGTCTTGTTCTCACATGGTCTCACATTCATGCCCTCAAATCAAACACTCCTTTATTAACGTTTGAAAGAGAATAATTCTACGGCCTAAAGCTAAAATCATAATCCGCCACCACCTTGTCAATATCTCGGAAACATACAGAAAATATATTCTCCCATTTTTAGTAATTCATTCCAAAATGCTTAAATTTGGAGATATTTATTTCGTTTTATTGCTCTTGGAAAGGAGATAGACGTGCATTGGCTCTGATTTCCCCTTCATCAGAACAGGCCCTCTGTAATCAAACTTGAACTGCTCATCGAAGTTGTCTTCTTGGAGTAAGACACTGAAATCGATTTTTTTCAGCACTATTTCCTCTTCACCATCCCATGCAAATCTTTTTCTATACATACTTATATGCGTCTTGCGACACATTGATTTTCCCCGACTCCCCAGTAGTCTCAGTCCTGCTGGTCAGGTTTACAGTATTTCCATATAAGCAGTATCTGGGCATTCTTTGCCCAATAACACCAGTCACAACCTCGCCAGTATGGATCCCTATGGTGACTCTCTATTATTGAGAAAATAGGGTTCAAATCTGGAATAAATTCATTGCGAAATACTGACGACTGGGTCTCCATCGAAGATAACAGAACTCCCCAAGTCCATCATGTCCAGTGCCACTTTAGCGATGTTTCTGGCATGAGAAGTGCATGGTTCTGGCAATCCACTAACGGCCATATATTTATCCCCCACAGTTTCCACCTGGAACGCACCGAAAACGGCTATTTAAACCTCTAAAGGGCGAACTACGAACCTCCAGATAACTATACTCTCCAATTTAGAAGGGAATAACTATCAGAACCGTATATAACCTCGAGCCTTGCATAGTTGCAACTTTGCTCACCTTATATATGTTCGGGTTATGCCTCGGATCCATGAGATCGTCGAATTTAGTATACAGGGTGTTCAGCATTTTCACGATTTTCATTGCTCCATTCGAGTCTGCGTTTGCGGCACAATAAGCTGGAATGAGGTAAACATACTGGAAATAGTTGATTTAATCAAATTTAGAGAGTTGATATCAAAAGACGCCCATTTGAAGCATTTTTCTTCCAGGAATCATTCCACTGCCTGTACAAACTTGCCATCAGCGAACCTCCCTTGTGGAAGGAATAAACTTCTATATGATCAAGCCTGGGAAGTCTCACCTGAAAATCCGTATATTCCAGAAAACAGCAAAGTAACAGAGTCATATCTTCTCGCAGGAACCGGTCTCCTATGCCTCAATTCGTTGGCGACGCTGATTGGTAAAACCGAATACAAAAGCCTGAAAAACTTCATTGACTCAAACCCTCAAAATCCGGAACTCTTAACTCATCCGTCTTTTTTTTCTCACTATCCAACTCCCTGTAAGTCTGCTGTAATTTGTCAGTGAGAATTTCCAAGTTTCTCGTAAGCTTGTAATCTGCCTCAAATTGCTCTGACATTAAAACCAAGTCTCTGGTGGCGTCATGAAGAGGGATGTCGCTGATGTACAGCCCCCTCCTGAAGCCTCTATATTGGTGAAAGGAAAGACAATTGATTTAAGTACCTGGTAAGGTCGTCTAGGTTGACAACACTAGGGTACCCCAAGAAAGCCACCAAATCGCTTTCAGGCACATAGAGCATTTGGCCTTTCAAACGAAGGAATCGGTACTCAGGAGGAGCCTCAACGTGCATTACTCCATGCTTGGTTTTGAGGACGTAGATGGTGTTGATGTGGGAGAGAATGTTCTCAAAAGTTAGCTCCAAATGAGGGCGAATCTAAATTTTTACTGCTTAAAACGTGAAAATTCCATAGAGGGATTTTTACTGGATCTAGAATGTCAGTAATCAAAGAATCCTCTTCTGTGACTTTGGGGATTACTCTGGCAATTGTAGACCCAGTTTGGACTATCCTCAGATCCCTATCAAACATTATATGGAAAGGGAAGACCCTGCAGAAAGTTGACGCCGAGACTTTCGGCTCTAAGGAGAATTTTTGTTACCATCAGAAGTTTTAGAGAGCCTCATAATTACCCAGAGATAGAGTTTCGATTTCATCAATTTGAGGGGGAAGTTGTCTGTTGGGCCCTGCCTTCTCTGTAATCAAAAACTGCACATGATCACACTCTTCTTTGGTCTTCAAGATTTCAATTTCCACCTCTGTGTCGTGCAGTTTACTCGCCACAGTCTGCAACGCTCTAAAATAGCTCTAAATGATTTTGGTAACATCCATTTCCTCCACCTTAACAATTCCGATAACAATATGTTCCAACCCGGGCCTATCGGAGTAGTAGTGAAGAACCAAAGCTCCATCTTCAGGCCTCTCAGTGCAGCGAAAAGAAGGAGCTTTCATTCCTGGATATAAGGTTCCTAGGTGGTCATGCAATGCGTCCAGATTCTGTAATTTTCAATTTTAAATCACAAATAGAGATGGTGGATGCGGTTACCTGTAAGAAGTCCCTTGGGGTCGCTCCTAGAACTTGCAGGATTTTGTCGTATCCAGAATCCTGGCAGAATTCAAAGAAGGTTTTTCCGAAAAGCTCCAATATTGTGTTGGCAGGAATATCTGGAATTGTTTGGAGGGTTTATGAGTGTCCAAGGGCGTATTTTCCTTACTTTAACTTACTTAATATTTCTACTGCTGCAAATATCAAGTTGTACGTGAGTTCATCCTCGTAGATTTGCCTCACTAGGAACTGCCCTTCCATTTGGACTTCCGCATTTTTCCTTAATGGAAATAAAGAGTGTAGGTTCCTCTATGGAGGACTAGAAATGCTTACTTTATGGTCTCCCAAGTCTCTTCTCCAAATGTCTTAATCACTAATAACTCCAAAGCGTAGTTAACAAATCCGTACTAAAACAAGCGTAATTTTTCTTAATATTCTGATCACTTGCTCTCAAATTTCCTATAAAATACCATAGTTAAAGCAGGTAAAGTACGAGTAAGGTACGTGCAGGTAAAGTACTCATTGAATTGGTCTACTGACAAGGAAGATTTCTTAGATAAAACCCACTGTCATGCACTATATTTGTTATGCTAATAGTGATATATTTACTAATAATAACAATACTTAAGTTTGAACATGGAAGCATGTTAGTGTGCTTAAATAAGGCGAAGGTGTTACGTGCGAGTATTTAAAATACTGCTGTGACCCGTAAAGGCCATCAAAAGTGCCCTGAAAGCTGAAAGATTAGTAAAGGTTAGTTCAAATTGATTAGTAAAGTTTTTAAAAATTCACTAGTTTATCTGCTACACCACTGTGTGAATAATGAATTTTGGGTTATTTTTAATGGGGAAACCACATTGGCGTAGATGAGTTTTCTGTAGAGTGAAGTAATTATGTCTTAGATTAATTGCAAGCACGATGGTTTAACAGTTTTCTGGCACGCCACTGGGATATTTTTAGTTTTGTGAGACGCGTTATGGGACGATTATTAATGCATTTTTTTTTATAAAAAAAAGAGATTAAAGTGCGTTGAATTTGATAATCGGTCATTCGCATTGACGTACATTTACTTCTTCATAGGACACTCCACTGACAGATATGAAATTTTAAGGCAAATTTGAAAAGTATATGTTAGTTTTAGTGGATAAAATTCTATTGGCCTAGACGAGTCTTACTTGGACTAATCTAATTTCATTGATAGATATAATTTTTTTCGAGAATTGAGTGCAGGTTATACTGACTTTAATAGAGTAAATTTCATTGACGTAGTAATGCACTTTAATATTCATTCATAACTTCAAAAATGCCTCATTCCACGCCAATTTCAAATTCCAAAATAAAATACTACTAATGCTGATGGGATATTTTGCACATTTTTAGAAAAAAATATGTTTGCCATTAACGTAATAAGAATTCCCACATTTTCTCTTGGTTGCTTGGACACCCCTAACAAGGAAGCTTATTATTAACGAAATCAACCAAAAACCTGAAGCTTCAATCAAGCTAAACACAGGCTTACCATCACTAAAATATTTTACCAGGAAGCTGCCACTAAACCACTACAAGACTGGATCCAAACTGAACGTGGAAACCTAAAGTTTACAATGTAAATCGATTAAACTGGGAGCGCAAGCGCTGAAAGCTTTATTTGAAAATATTTCCCGAATGCTTAATAAATGCTGTCTTGGGACCAATGCTTCATCAAATTTGCTGACGAGGAATAAATTTGCTGACAGCTCTTCTTCAAAAACGTTCCATGATTTTTGATTATTTTCCAGCCCTCAAATCAAACTGCCTTCAATATACCTCAATCTATGCTGCCACCAGCACTCATGAGGCCAAAATCAATACATATCCCACCATATAAGCATCCGAACATTAATGTGGAATGATCTTTGTCATTTACACGGTCCTTCCCTCAAACAATTATTGAGGAGATAGTTGATGCTCCATAGCGCTTGCGTTAAATCCAAGACATCGCAGCAGGAAAACCGTTTTAGTCAGTTGTTTTGGCGTAGCTAGAAAGGAACAGTGCTGTCGCTGACTTATAGTCACGTACGGGCGCGATTTAAGAACAATCAATTAAATTCCTTATGTTTTAGTTACTGGTGATAGGTTTTGCGGACCAGAAGCTTTGGTAGTCTCATAGGTAAATAAAGCGCCAAGTACTCTACATTTGAAATTTATCGAGGCTGATGTTTAATTTTCGTTCCAGTATGAATATCACGAACTTCATCACTAGAGTTATGTGAAGAAAATTGCAAAATGGCTTGCCCATTTCCTCGTTCCAGGGCTGAGAAAGCTGGAGCAAAGTCCCATCTGAAGAGAGCTTTAACCACCAGGCAGGGCTCTGTACAAATAGCCTTGGAAGAAGAGGAGGAAGTGAAGAACACCCTCAATTTAAAACATCTTAGTTCAGCAATACTAGTTTTAACCAATCCTCCGGTAAGCGTTTTTAGGTTCGTTTTAGTTAATTAATCTATGGAGTGAAATTTTTTAACAGTCTCTTTTCCTCGTAAGGTTTTTGAGGAAAATTCTAATTTAATGAGAAAGTTCCTTAGAGAGTACAAAGTTAAAAAATACGAGGTTTGTCCTGGATTATCCAAAATCGAAATCATCGTTCAAAACCTCTAATTTTAAATATCATATGATCTAATAAATGTTTCAAATATAAGTCATTTTACAAACCTAATTTAATGAGGGGGTGACTTAACGGCACGTGAATTTGTCTAGAAATTCGACTATATAAAGTTGGTCATTGAAATTAACAGAGCGATTAAGACTGCGAGTTTTCGAGTTACATCAACATTTTTCTTCTACGAATTTC
Source organism: Euwallacea similis (assembly GCF_039881205.1). Lineage (NCBI taxonomy): Eukaryota > Metazoa > Arthropoda > Insecta > Coleoptera > Curculionidae > Euwallacea > Euwallacea similis. Next base: position 1,082,131 of record NC_089630.1, read on the forward strand.
CCTTACAACAAACTTCGAAATTATGTTTTCTCTAAACAAATTTGTATTTCCCCAAACGGCCCATAATGTCTTCTAAACCTGTTTTTAGCAATGCTTAACGCCATTGCCAAAGGACAATTTTTCAGCCCTCGAAAAACTCCTACAAGATTGATGACCTGTTAATTGTTGGGGTAACTTTGCTTTAGGGACATCATTGCCCCATTAGCCTCCCCTGTGTCTAACTCAAAAGCTCTGCAAGGATTTCATTTAATGTTAAATTTATCCTGTTAATTTCAAAATAATTGCTTTTGAGTATTTTTAAATTGTAATTAATTAAAATGTGTAAAAAAAACTTGATGCAAATAAAATCATTTATGCCAATTAAATTCTCCTTTGGAAGACGTAGATGGGAACAGTAGAAAATACATAATTAACCTTTAGACACCGAGACGAAAAAGGGTTAGATGGAGTCCTGAATTTAGTGTTTGGACCTTCGAGTAAACACACATTTAAACCTATGTGTGTTTAACAAACAAAGAGAGAAAAGAGTAAAAGACATGGTTCGCTCCATTTCGTTGAGGTCAGGCATGCAAACAGGGAAAAGAGAAAATAAATTCGAGAAACTTTTACTGGAACATTTCATTGGATATCCAGGAATCTTCCAAATTCAGGCGATTTTATTCTGATAGTTAGAGATAACCAGAAAATTTCATTAATTGAAAAAATTTTTACCTTTTTGTCTTTCTCCCTGGCAGACTAAACAATAATTTTCTCAAACTCTTTGGAGATTAAGAAAATTGATTTTTGAGCACTCAAAAGATGGACATTTCTGCACATCTTCTGTGGATGATCCTCTCTCTATGAAATTCAAATCCACGTTCTCGTCCTCTCCTGAAGACTCAGCGGCTTAATAGACCCAATAAACGATCTCATTTGAAGTCCCAATTTCTGAGAGGAAAATCCTTCTTATTGATGCCAGAGAGCCCGCTTGAGAACGGCTTCAATGGAGGAAAATTTGGAAAATAGTTACTACTCATACTCTGCTCCAATTAATTTCGAGGCGAAAGGCATCTTTTGATGCGTCCAGGAAATACGCTTGAAAACGGCTTCAAGGAAGTCATATTTTACGAAATAGCTAACGCTCTAATAAGTCTTTTGGAGCACTCAATTTCTTAGGAGAAGATGGCACTGGAAAATGCCCATTTAGCTTTAAAAAAGGAAAGTTTTAAAAACTATTACTTCTCAAATTGGTCTTTCGCAGCAGTTAATCACTGAGCGGATGATTTAGATTGGGCCAAGAAACACACTTGAAGATGGCTTCAAGAAAGGAAAATATTTTATCAATTTTGGTTAATCTGCCTTTTACTAGGGGCAATTCAATTTTAAAACATTTTGGAAACCAAAGTGCCCCGCATCTCGGGATATTACAAAAACTGCTTAAACTTGGTCGAAACCCGGCAAAATTCTGGAAAATTCCTCGCAAACTTCCCCTTTCTCGCTTAATCCAGCAATGTTTACCTTCAGCTTCGTAAGCGTGCAGCATAACAATCTTTTGAAAAGAAGCTATTACGGAAAGATGAGGTTGCTTAAAAGAATATTTTGCCCCACAATATCGAGTTTCTGGAACGTTTCAGTAATTTTAATTAGCCTTTGCATTAGAGCTGCTATTTCGTGGAATTTCCCCATCAGGATCGGTCCTCAAACTTGAAAAATAACTGGGCACTAAAAACGTATCGAAAATGAAATTCAAACAGGAATTTACGAGGCCTCCATTGCGTGCTTAGCTGCGGTGTAAATTTAATATCGGTTCGATTTTCTGGCTCTGGCCAAGAGTATTATAAATGTCATAAACTGCCATAAAACCGAATTTATGTGGTTTGTTTTAATCGCCCATTGGTTGATTTACGCCTCATCGCACTGGCCATTAATCGACGTCAAGAAATACGTTTTAAATTACGTACGGAAACGATTTTTTTTAGTCCAATTAGAGTGGGAGCAGGAGCCTCCCAATTCCCCTATTCAGAGCTCGGAATGAAAATAAATATGCCGTTTTATTTCGACTCTTCTTTTGCGCCGCATAGAAAATTCCTGAGAAATATACGAAATGACTTTTGCCTTTTTCCCCTGTTTTTCCATCTCCGCCGTTTTCGTAAACATGTAATCCTAAAGGAAATAACACCAAATGCCATGAAACAAAGGCCGAAGGATATTGTGAGCCTTTCAATCATCCTTCTAATAACCCGGTCTAAGAACTTCCAGCTTCCATTCAAATCTATCCAGCTGTCTCAAATTTGTATCTCCGAACAGTGTATTAATTAATAATGGATTATTGCCTACAGAACCCACAACATGTTTTTCTACCATAATGGAAATCTGACTAGACAATTTGTCAGGAGGCTCGAGAAACCGTACGTATCAGATTAATTGAACCCCTCACTTAAAGGGGTGAATAATTCCATATTAAGAGGACTGTTTGATGAAAATAGCTTAGATTCACTTTCAGTTCGGGGAGAAATTCGGTGTTCTCTCAGCTGAATAAAGAAGGAATTCTCGAAGTTCAATTGCAGCCAAAAAAATTGGATCGTGCTCTGGGTGCCCTTCGATTATTTGCTCCAGTCATTTGCATGCAACAAGTGCAGGCAACACCCTCTAACAGCAATCTCATGGTTAAAATCTTTATTGATAAACTCAGTCTTATTTAAACGTCGGGATTAAACGGCTGGTGCGCCAGGGAGACACTAAATTTGCAATTAAGTCTCTGATCTGGGATTGGAATTTCCGTCTCTGCTCGCTATTTTTTATCCCGATTTATGGGAGAAACACGCCGCAACCCCTTTCTGCGTAAACCAACATTTGAGTTATCTCACTTGAGGCACTCTCCCTTGTCATGTTCATGTTCGTTTCCTGCTCAACCGCCCTTTAAATTATTTGAATTGATAGAGAAGTATAGAGATTAGTTATCGCTGGAGTACTCAAAAAGATTAGGGAGTGCGACACTGCCCATGGCAGATGTTGGGAGTGTGTGAGAAATCAACGCTAAAATGCTGATTTTTTTATGAGTAATTAGAGAGCTTCTGCATCGGAAGAGACGAAGAGTGTCGCATATAAAGAGACCAGGCGGGAATAGATACAATAGGGAAATAGAGCAAAATATTGGCGAAACTTCGCTGACTCTACCAATTTTTTGCAACCTCGATTCGTGGGGATTTTTCATCAACACAATGTAAAAATCAATAACTTCGGAAAATAATGCCTACGCCACTGGAATTTTACGTCACATGTAGAGCAACTATGCGGGAGGATAGGAAAAAATATTCGACTGTTTGATGAAATTCCAGTAGCGCTACTAAATAATTTGAAGGGGGTCACTCCAACGTTTAGCGTAGAATGAAACTGAAATCTGATGTGGATTTAATTAGAGAATTGGACAAATTCTCAATAAAATTGCAGTGGCGTAGGGTGTTTTCGCGAGAGATTTTTTACGAAATTAATGCGGGACGTTTTTGCCCTTCGTCTTCTTGAACCTTTCAGGATCGAATTTTTCCGAATTAGTGAAGCATTAGGAATCTGTGGAAACCATACATTTTAAGCATCTAAATATCATCCACTTTCCCCAATTCTCACTTACAATTATGAAGCCTAAACTCGTAAAATGGCAAAAAAAGCCTGAAGGGTAAAGCTTTTAGATGTTGGCATATTTTACACCCTCGTAAAAGACTCTGCCTTACCATTCTTTCGGATATCTAAAAGGCTTTTCAACGGATGACAGGCCCTTAAGCCACCCTTATGTCGTCGTTTTTTATGTGGAAAATCTACGTTCTTCCAGGCAGGTGTTGTTACATTAAAGCTTCAAGAGTACACCATGAAATCAAATATTCATAAAATGTTTGTTGCAGAACGAGATTGTGCAAGAAGCAGTGAAATCTCTGACTCAAAAGGAGGATAAATACGACTGCTTGTAAGTATTTTATTAAATTACTATACTGGAGAAAAATCGCAGCTGCCAGCCCTTAATTGGAAATATGCCTGAAATATAAGCCCTTTGCTGCACCCACCACTAAAACGGCGATGAAAAATTGTCTTTCCCAACTTCTGTTGTGTGCGGCAAGGAGGTATAATAAATAATAAGGATTCGGTGATATTTTTCAGAAGAATAAATCGTTTTCGTTCAAATTAGGAAGAAACCTAATTAAGAGAAACCTTCCTGAAATTAATGATTTGATAGAGCTACTTCCCTTTCAGAAATAAACTGCCCCATGATGTTTCCAGCTGCCAGCATTACGCTTATCTTGAGGACATCTATGATATCCTAAGATGGGACAAAGGTGCGGTTTCACGGGACTAAATGACATGTCGATTATGTGGGATTTCTCCAATTTTCCAGATATAGACGAAACAGACGAGTTTTTCGATAAATTAGGTCAGGAGTTGATAAACACTTGCTGTTCAAATCCATTGGAGCGCGCTTTTAAATGCCTTGGGGGGGATCTGAAGGAATTTTTGACCACCCTCGATGGAGTCCATGACGTACTTAAGTACCAGCAAAATACCAGCGATGGTGAGTTGGTCAGCTGATCAAAAGCTCTAATTGCTAATTTTGCAAGTTCTGAGCGATAAAGTACCTTGCAATGAGCATCTCGTGAGTTTATAGAGCCAGCACTAATTCGAGTCAAATGGTTTCGTGTTGCACTGAAACCTGGCACTAAAATTACCTTTTTTGGGGAATTCCCTGAAAGTTTCCCTTCGCTTAAACTTTCCCTTCATTTCAGGGGACCATCCTGAAACCGAAGCTGCCTTCGTATGCAATGCTGTGGATGATTTCAATCTCCATTTGGATTTTACTACCGAAAGACCGCCCGTGGCGTATCTTTTAGCCGGAAGTTTGAAAGCTTTAGCCAAGAAATTGTATTCCACTGAGGTGGAAATTACGATGACGCAAAACTTCGACGATAAAAGACATTTTAGGTTCGTATCCATCTGAGAATTGAGAAATATTGCTATAGAAAATTCCGTTTAGGTATCACATTCACAAGTTACACTTAAGCTTAGGAAATGGAACCCTTCACAGAGAGGGAACGAGGAAGTTCTCTGGGGAAATAGACAGTCTCCCTGTGGGGATCAGAACCTTTTGTAGGGCGTTTCCTTGGCACTTCGTCATAGGTATTCCTTCATCAATTTTCGCGTTTATACTTTAATCTTTCATTATTAAAATTTTATTAATTAAATTTAACCGCATCCCCCATTCTTAGATAGAAAACTAGAACTGGTCCAGCTGGGAAGCGGCTTTATGCGACTTTTCGGTCGTCTTCTGAGAACAAACGGCACTTCTGTCTCCTCTTATTTCGAATTTAACCGACCAAGAAGCTTAACACTCGCCTTTAAGGAAATTGTGAAAAGGGCAAATACGCCCTTCGTGTTGGCCCTCAAGCAACATCCGGACGATCCGTTCTTTCGAGCGAACGTAAGTAATTTTTATTGGGAAATTTAGGTGTAAATTGTTGGAAAATGGTGTACACACTCAGCACAAATTTTACTAATGGTCCATGCAAGGAGGAAATAAATCTACAAGCAGCTGGACATGTTGCCCCGGCGAGCCGACGCAGTTTTATTATGCCCTTGGGTCAGGTCTTTACCAGGGATTGGGGATTTATAGTCAACGGGCCATCTCAATTTAAAAGGCCGGACAGAGATTTATTTCTTGGTTTTTTGGAAAAACATAAAGTACAGAAAAGCCCAATTATCATCAGCTATTTCTTAGTCTCGAGACCTCTTTAAACGGCCGAATCGACTTTTGAAATTTCGGGTTTCCTCTGGAGGGTTCAAAATTATTAAACACTCAGGATATTTGGAATATCCCAGAATCGGAAATTGTAAGAATTTGGAGCTCAGTTTAATATTGCAGGCGACTCTAAATTCCCACTGAAACTAGCTAAATTAGACTTGATATCTCACTTGAATCTGGAATTGAAGTCTCCAGATTCAGATCTCAATTTAACCTGGCAAACAGGTCTAAATTCCATCTATATCTAGCTAATTTTGCGCTTTAATTGGATTGAAATCAGTGGCGAATCCAACTTGAATGTGAAAATCTCCAGACGCAGGAAATTGATTCTCTCGAATTTGTAAATAAAAAAACCCCGCCTGTCGACTCACCCTAAAATTTTAGCTCAATTAACATCCATTCTAATGGAGATTTATCCTAAGTAATCTAATTTTGTCCGCACAAATTTTATCCAGCATCTGTCTTTCCCAGAATCTGGAACTTAAAGGGCAAATGGTGCATTGTCCCGAATCGGATTCCCTCCTATTTATCGGTTCGCCTTTCATCGACGGTTTGGAGGGTTTGACTGGAAGTGGCCTGTTTATTTCCGACATCCCCTTACACGATGCAACAAGGGATGTAATCTTAGTGGGCGAACAGGCAAGGGCACAGGTAGGTTTTTGCACCATTCCTTCCCTCCGAGAAGCTACTTCTGCAGGTTCACAATTCGAGTCCCCCGGAGAGTTAATTTTTCATATTTGTTGTTCCAGGACGGCTTACGAAGACGAATGGATAAACTTAAAAGCTCCATAGAAGAGGGAAATCGTGCAGTTGATAAAGAGAGGGAGAAAAACGTCAGCTTACTACACCTCATTTTTCCACCTGACATAGCAAAACGTCTGTGGCTAGGTAAACTGTTCTTTGATTGAATATAATTCATAGAAAAATCTAGCAATAATTCACATGGATAATGGAAAAACCTGGGACATAAATAATTGATCGTCATCGTATTATAGGGGAGACGATAGAGGCCAAGACTCATGAGGATGTAACAATGCTTTTCAGCGACATCGTGGGATTCACGTCGATTTGTTCGACGGCGACCCCAATGATGGTGATAAATATGCTCCAAAATCTCTACAATCGCTTCGACATCTACTGCGGACAGATTGATGTATATAAAGTGAGTTCTTGTCGATTCCCAACCATCCCCGAGACTTAAATCACCCTTAACATTAAGGTTGAAACCATTGGTGATGCATATTGTGTTGCTGGAGGATTGCATAAAGACACCAGAACTCACGCCCAACAAATCGCCTGGATGGCTATGAGGATGATTGAGACTTGCTCGTTTCATCAGACCCATGATGGGCAGCCAATTCGAGTAAACCGTCAGAAATGTATTCAAATAATTTGCAGTAGCTTCAGTGTTTTAGATGAGAATTGGTCTGCATACCGGATCAGTATTAGCGGGGGTTGTAGGAGTGAAAATGCCCAGATACTGCATGTTCGGTCATAACGTCACCATTGCTAATAAATTCGAGTCCGGGAGTGAACCACTGAAGATCAATATTAGCCCTACCACCTACGAGTAGGTATAACTCAATCTAAAGTGCTCTGTGTGAACTTTTCCCTCACAGGAGGCTCCTCCTCACTGCCGGATTTTCCTTTGAGGTCAGAGATCGCTCTTGCCTCCCCAAAGACTTTCCTCCAAGTATTCCTGGAACATGCCATTTCCTTAGCGGGTATAAACACTCAAATGTGGATGACTCAGCTGCTTTAGCTGACCATATTGAAGCAGGGTTGAAGGACATTGGCTTAACCATCGACAGTGCTCAGTAGCAGGAAAACTAAAGCAATTATGATAAACTATAATCATTATATCAGTATTAAGTTCCATGTAGGCAATAACGTTGTATGTTAACTAAGATCTCTGGAAAATTGTGGGGAGTTTGGGAAACTTGCCAGGACTGAGATTAGTGTTGTTTGTGAGCGAAGAGCTGTAGCTTTTATGGTAACAACAAACCCAAGCTCGGCAAGATTTCTATGATTTTTTATGGCTGTACAAAAGTACGATTCTTCTAAATTATTATTGAGAGAACTTCCTAAGAGCTATAAACAATATTTCATTTCAATTTCATAGCAATAAATTGGGACTATATTAGGGTAGTCTTCATCAAGGGGAGTGAATGCAACAAAGACCGTCTTAGGCCCTGTTGCATGAATAACCTGAATGTATTATATGATATATTCGCTTGGAGAACTGGGAAATCACTATTCTAAAGCAGAATTCACTATTTTCTTTATACTTCTGCAATAACTTGCACCTGTTAAGATTTTCATTGTGAGGTATCAAAGTAAGTTTTGAATAAAATGTAACTCAAGAAAATCGCTTAAAACGCTTATTATTTCATTGCAATTAACCTTCGCCACGTCCGAATTTACCTTTCAGTCCAACCCCTTATTAATCGCCATCCCTGTATTAGGTACCCCTCAATCAAAAGGCTTTCGGATATCGATTCAGTAACAAAAGTCGCTATAGAAACCTTCGTATGAAAGGCTCTATAATTCACGAAATATATTATCCTCTGAGCATGCAGTTCCAGTTGAACAATGTTAAAGTTCCAACTTATGACTGAAAAAAATCGCCGAGAGGCTACTTATATCGAAAGGCGAAGAATTCAGGAAGAAGAACGGAAGAAGCGACTGTTTAACCCGAAATTGCGGCTAATAGGGGTGAGTAGGAGTAGTCTAACGACATTACCCCCAAACCTCTAAAATCCATAGATTGACACAGAAGCTCTGAAATCCCAAGTTGATCAGCGAAAAAGGCTAAATTTGGAAGAGAAACGTATAGACCGAATCTTCGAAGATCAGTCCAAGAAAGCTGATCAAATAGCTGTAGCATTAGACCAAAAGGAAAAAGAGGTCTGTGGTCAATCTCCAAAAAAAAATAATTTTTTTAACGTTAATGCTCCAGGAACGCAAAAAATTGCAAAAAGAAATCAACGACTTCAGGAAGAACTTCCAGAAGCCTGAAGACCGAAGAGAATTCGACCTAAATGATCCTCGCTACTTGAAAAAACAGCTGCCTTGCAGGGTGGATGATGAGGATCCCAGATTGGGCTTATCATCAGCCCAAAAGTAAGCGCTTTCTAAATATTCAAATAAATTAAAACATTAAAAAAGATAATTTGATTGTAGATTTGAAGGCGAAGACCTGGTGAGCGACCAAAGACAAAAACTGCAGAAGAAACAATTCAGGGCTTGGTTGGATCAGCAATTGTTGGAGAAAGAGCAGGCTGAAAATGAGAGGAAAATGGCGGAACTTGCTTACAAAGGTAGGTATAAACGACTTAATTTTCACATTGATTAAGTTCGGTGCAATAACAGCAGCAGTAATAGCTCAGGATCAAAGAGCATTAGAATTGGACAATTTGGAGAAAGTCTGCAGGAAGAAGTTAGATGAAGCAGCAACAAGATACAACTTAGCTTTGGTAAGGATAAATTTTCCAGAATTTATTATCGTGATTCTTCCGAATCTTAGGCAGAAGAAAAATACAAAATCAACTCTAAGAAAAAGCAGCAAACTGCTGAAGATAATTCTGCGGAAATCTATAATGCCCTGACAAGCGATCTTCTAACAGAAAACCCTGAAGTAAGCCAAAGTAATATGGGTCCAGGGAAGAAAATTGCTTCCCTTTATAAAGGGATGAGTGATGACGAGAAGTTGCAAATTAGACAAGAGCAGTTGCTTCAAATACAGGAAACCATGGTACTTTTCTTTTCAAGTTATTCAAACAAATTAAAAGTTTTTTTCTTAGAAAAAGAAGGAGTATGAGAAAAGGATGAACAAGGAGTTTGAGGACTATCTGCACGGTATTCACAAGAGCATACACTTAATGGATTTGGAGAATCAGCAAAAAGAAAGGTGAGCTAAAAAAGAAAAAATTTGGTTAGAATTCTTATTGGATTTTAGAGAGGAGAGGCGAAAAATTGCAGAAGAAAATATGAGATTGGCAGAAGAGCAAAGATCTCGCAACAATTTCCTGAACAGGGTCGTATATGCCAATAGGGCTACTGAGGAATACTTTGAACAATTTAACAAAACTACCAGATAAAAAAATATTTATATAAATTACTTGAAACATGAGTTTTATTTAAGTTTAAAAGTAACTTTCTTCAGAGCAGCAATGGGGGTCCCAATATACACAGTGTAAATTAATATTTTAAAACTTGAGAATTGTTTCTTGACAATGGTGAATGACTAAAATCACGATCAAAATATTGAACTTTTAAAGTAACGCCACCTATTGGACAATAGCTAAACTGCTAAAATGCAGGTGCAAATCTGGTTTTACGCAGAGGGTGCATGCTGGCCTCATCTGTTGAAATGCGTGTGTCATTTGCATTAAATATTCTACTTTTTGCCTGATTAAAAATAAATTAAAACCTAATGGTATACCATTCGGCTTAAGTACCACAATATACTTTAGGATAATAAATTATTACATGAAATATTATATAACACCACTAGTGAAATAATCCCATATTAACAATGGTACTTAATGCGGTTAAATTTTATTGTGGAAGATATCTTAAAACTTTGCTAATTCCAAGATAGACAGACAGACTCTCCCTCTGAAGGCCATAATAGGGGCTCAAATCTCATTTTAATTTCAATCTTATCATTACCACAATAATTAATTAACAACAGGTATAATTAAGTATTACTTCTTATCTAATCTAAAATGACTCGTTGTGTCCTCATCCGATTTAGTTTGTTGTAGCTCTATATGTTTGCTATATGGTGCTTTTTGTAAATAGTGGCGGATTTACGTGCCCTTCTAGTGAAACCCAGAGTCACCAAAATGGCTCAGCCTAAAGTCGACATTGATGCAATTATCAAGAAACTTACTGGACCTGAAGGTAGGTCCTGGTTCAGATTAGAAGCACGTGATTTATGTTTTTGTGTGAACTTTAATTTCTTGGCCATATAGTTAAAATAAAGTAAATGCCTTTTTGACTCTTAAAATAGTGGCACTAAAAGTCGGTTTATAGCACTTCATTGCAGCAAGAAAATCGAACGCTAATCAAAGAGATTCTTTTTAAATCAGCTACAGAATAGCACAGTGCCATATTTTAAATTAAACCAATATAACAATCCGCAAGGATAATTCAGATATCTTATCACATATTAAGTTTGCTTGAAGTGTAACTTATAAATTGTCATTAATTGGGATTTTATTGGACTCTATTGATATAATGCAAATGGAATTTAAAATGCCTGGATAAGTAGCTTTCTAAGGGTCACTTTTAAGAAAATTTTCGAAATAGATTATGTGAGAAAATCACCATCTACTAGAACGCCCCTCTAACCAACTCTTCTTAAAGTTTTTTTACAAGTTTTTAAGACCTCAAACTGGACTTTCTCGGTTAAAAACCTCTATATTTTAGTACGAGATGCAAAGAAAACCAAAATGATTAATTTACCAGAAGGAGATATTAAAGTTTTATGCCAAAAGGCGCATCATATATTCATGAGTCAACCCATGCTTTTAGAGCTGGAAGCGCCCATTAAAGTCGGCGGTAAGTGCTCTTACTCCCTTCAAGCTAATCGCCCAAATATATTCATATCTGCAGGAGATATTCATGGTCAATACAACGACTTGCTCAAACTTTTTCAATTTGGTGGGTTCCCTCCAGACTCAAACTATTTATTTCTTGGAGACTACGTCGATAGAGGAAAACAGTCTCTAGAAACCATGTGTCTCCTGTTAGCTTATAAGATCAAATATCCCGAAAATTTCTTCTTGTTAAGAGGAAACCACGAAGCAGCTCAGGTCTGTAAATTGTATGGATTTTTTGACGAATGTAAACGAAGATACAACACAAAACTATTCAAAACCTTTACGGATGTTTTTAACGTCCTACCAGTAGCAGCTATCGTTGATGATAAGATCTTTTGCTGCCATGGTGGTCTAAGTCCCGACCTTTTGCACATAGGGCAAATCAGAACTATTCCTAGGCCTATTGATGTTCCTGCTCAAGGCAAGTATTCCTGCCACATTGTTAAAGCGTCCTTAAATGACCACATTTACTTTAGGCTTACTTTGTGATCTTTTGTGGTCAGATCCGAGCAAAGAATTCGGCTGGACAGACAATGATAGAGGAGTGTCATTTTCCTTCGGTCCAGATGTGGTCAATAAATTCTTGCAAAAGCACGATTTTGACTTAATTTGTAGAGGTCACCAGGTTACTAATGCATCTTAGATTAATAACATTTTTGTTTGGTTTTGTATGGTAATTTTAGGTGGTAGAGGATGGTTACGAATTTTTTGCACAAAGAAAACTGATAACCATATTTTCGGCTCCTAATTACTGTGGCACCTTCGACAATGCTGGAGCTTTAATGTCCATCAACGAAGAGCTTTTGTGCTCATTTCAGGTGCAGTATTTGAATCTCAGCTTAGAAAAAATGCGAAATTTTTGATTTGCAGATTCTGACACCAAGGAAAAGGAAATGAGGACTACTGAAAATGTGACGAAAGTGCGCTACTGCCCCTCTGATAACCATTAGAATAGCAAGTAGATATATTAAAACTCATGATACCTCAATAGTATTTACACTATTTTAAATGGGTTTTAAGAATAAAGATTTCAAAATTTCGAAGTCTGAAGCTAAATATTCCTGATCCTCTTATTCCTGTGGTCTTGCGCGATTTCAACGCAGTTTTCCCTATAACCTATTCTCCGCATGCAATGAGCATTTGCTTTTGCTTTCCTCGCAGTGGAAAATATGTATATCTAAAGCGCATGGAAATAAAATTGCAAAAATTGGCAGTAATAATTTTGCCGTAAGTGATTGTAGGTTGTCTAGGGTTGATTTAATTGCACGGGGAAGATTGTATAAGGTAGGAGGAAATCGATAAATTGCAGGAATATAATATGGAGCTGGCATAGGCTACATAGTCAGAAAATTTGTAATTACTCACGGGCCATAAAGACACTGATCAATATATGCCCTGCTAAAAAAATCTACTTCAAAAGGGCGTAGCTACCATGAAAAGCTTTTACTTATTCCTGTGTCATTATCCATATTGATCTTACTTCACTTTGTTACCACACAAGCTAGAACTAATTTTTTCAACTATTATGCAGCTGCCTACCAGAATGTTCAGGCGTAAAAGTTATTTTTAAGTCTCAGATAGGTATCTTGATAATATGATGAATTTAACTTATGGTGGATTTCATGTTACTGTGGTTTGTTTATGATTTTTCCTACATGACAAAAAATCGACTTTAAAATGGCTCCTTATTTATTCTTGTATTATCATCTATTTCTATCTTACCTTTCTTTGTTACCAAATTACAATATAATTTTTCAATTATTTATCATGAGCAAACTAAAATACACATAGGCAAAAGTAATATTGAAATCCCAGATAGATTTCTTGATAATTTGGTGAATTTTAACTACAGTAGCTTTCACGCTATTGTGGTTTGTTATATTTAATGCATTTGCTTAGTTAGAAACCACCAATCATCGATTAACTAACTATTAATTGGGTGACTGTGCTATTCATATAGTACAATGTATTAAATTGATTCTAAACTGTTTTATGTTAAAGATAACCTTCAAAATGCATACATTATACTTAAGTATTAGCAAAGAGCAGCTACCTATAATATACAGGAAGGAGTATAATGTTAAATTCTGCGGACTAGAAAAGCTTCATCCTTTCGATACGAGGAAATGGGGGAACATATTCAAGGTAATGCTTGCCTTCTCACATTTCGATTCCTTGATAATCTTTAATGCAGATATTAGCAGAAAGCGGAATTTTATCAAAAAACACTGTCGTGGTACCCAACGAAGCAACAAACGAGCATCTTTCGATGGTTCACAAGAAAAAATACCTTAAAAGCCTAAAGGTGCGCTTTGCCTTTATCACAAAAACTTTTGGATCATCACTCTTGATGTTTGTTTATAGTGCAGCTTCAAAGTTGCCCAGATTGCGGAAATAGCTCCTTTAATCCTAGTACCAAATTGTCTAATCCAAAAGGCATATTTAAGACCCATGAGGTAAAAACCAATTACATCTGCTTTTCTATAATCAACGTGTTTGTTCTTCTAATAGATTTCAGACTGGAGGTTCAATTCTGGCAGGCAAATTAGCATTGGAGCGAGGCTGGGCCATTAACATAGGGGGAGGATTTCACCACTGCTCCTCATCCAAAGGTGGCGGATTTTGCGTCTATGCGGACATAACTCTGCTTATTCATTTTCTATTTTACCACTTCCCAAAGCAGGTTCTTTTATAATCATAATTCAAGAACTAAAAGAAGTAAATTTGTTTTCCAGGTGCAGAAAGTTATGATAGTAGATTTAGATGCCCATCAAGGTAATGGCTATCAAAACGACTTCAAAGACAACGATACTGTCTATATTATGGATGTTTATAATAAATGGATTTACCCTAAGGATGTTAAGGCTAAAGAGGCTATCAGCAAAAATGTCCCTTTAGATTATTACACTGATGACGAGTTGTACTTAAGAACAGTAAAAAGGCACTTAAAACCTAAAAAAATCAATGAGTGTATTTTAATAGTTTATTTCAGAAATTTCCTTGAGGCTTTGTGCGAATTTACCCCTCACATTATAGTGTATAACGCTGGAACTGATGTACTTGCCGGGGATAAACTAGGAGGACTGTCAATATCTGAACAAGTACACTAAAGCTTTAATTAAATTAATATTTGAATACATGGGAGTTTTTTGTTTAGGGAATAATATCAAGAGATGAATTTGTCTTCCAACAAGCTCTTTCGAGGAGAATTCCAATTGTGATGCTCACCAGTGGTGGATATCAAAAGAAGACTGCTAGAGTTATAGCTAACTCGATATTGAATTTGTACGAACTAGGACTGATCAATAATTCACAAGAATATTACTTTTAGATGATATAATTTGTGAGTTGAGTACTAATAACCCATAAAATAAGTTTTATACCTGTATACTTGGTGTCCCTGAAATGACTGTGCAACTCTTGACCAAAAATAAGGTGTTCTAGACAAACTTACCTATATCCAATGTTGCTTCATTTTGCTGTTGCAGAGGTTAAAGTTCTTAATTTTGAAACTGAGTTCCTACATAAATTGGCGTCTTTTGAAATGTCCGGGATTTCTTTTTAATACGTGGAAATATTAAAAATATCGCGTGATTCGTAAATACAAGTTTAAATTTTTGTTGAGCCCCGTACGAATAATCTTAATTTTTTCTCTACCACAAACTGACTTTATTTTGATACTTTTTCGTCTCTTATAAAATTTTCGCCATGCATACAATTTCTCTAGAAAAAAATTATTTACGATACCTTGCAAGTCATCATGGTTCTGATAGCAATGCTAAAAAAATTGTGTTTTTCCGCTTCTTACACAACAAGAAAATAAATATTCCGTTCATCTAGCACACCAGTAACATTTATACCGGTTATTGTTGATCTGAGATGAATTTGTTGTAAATTAAATATTTTTTTTATCTTTTAAAATGAAACATTATTTTATCGCTGAGAAAATTAGCATACTTCCAGAATATGGATTCTATGAGGCAAATGGACATATGAGTGTCAGGATCTATCTAAACAAATATCCAAATCGCAGAATTCCAAACTCTTAACTCTCGCGAGTATTGAAAGACAACTTATAGAAAGGGGTAGTTTTAATTCAACTAATGTTAATCGAAGACGCCAACGCCAAAAAACGTGAAAATTAAGAAACAAAAAATATTGTGTCATCCCAGTTGCTTAATAAAATGTCTATGGAAGTAAAAGGTACCAAAGGAACCCCTTACTAATCAAGTTCCTAGTAATTCCCAATATAAAAATAAATGGTAAGAAAGCCTTCAGGAGGCTCATCGAAAGATAAAATTATGTTTATATATTTATTGCAAATATTGAAATAGCTACTTGCATAAATCAGAAATGTGCCATTAATAAAAATAACAAATTCTGGACACTTTGGTGAAAGAAACTTATCCTTACCGAATTGCCACATGATGTTTATACCTATTGCTTATTAGATCAAAAACATTATGCAAATCTCAAGAGCCTAATAAATGATAAACATAAGATGTTTGAAAAAGAAGGTGTCTCATTAAAATAACAAAAACTATAATAAATCGGGTACTTTATTTACCTTATTTGCGAACAAACCTATTAAATAACAAATCGAATATACAATATATATATATTGTATATTCGATATTGGATATATATATATATATATATATATATATATATATCCAAAATTGGTGAAAGTCGGTAAGTCTTTAGCAATTATTTTGAGAAAATGATATTAATTAGAAAACTTGTAGCGGCAATGCGAAGCAATATTGCATATAATTAATAAATGCTTTATTTTTAATTCAGAAATTCTTGATCAAGAATCGTAGTCATTTTAAGGACATCCTGTATATTAGAATAGACATATTGAACGTATCAGTATCCAATAAAGGCATATATAACAATTCATAAAGCCTCTACTGTTGTTATTTCTTGATTATATCTCTAGGGAATTGGTAATAAGTAAAGATTATTCAAGGCTTATTAATATGTATACTGGGGATATACCATATCAACAACTAAAAGCCCAGACAAACATACAAAAATATCTTTATTGGCTCCTCATTTTTTACAATAATGAACACTTGGTGTGTTAAAATAATCTTTAACTTCATACAAATTACGAAATGATATAAAATATGTCACCGGGAGCTAATAGTCAAGCTCTGCAATGATTGCAAATACTGATGAAAGTCCTGCTTTTGCAGCAATTGCTTGTATTTGTTTCTTGGTTTGTTTTTGCAGAAAATGCATTGGAAAGCTCGTTTTATCCAACTCCGCTCAAACACCAGAATCTAAAATTTGAATTTTCTCACTATTTGGAAGTAATCAAAAGCCAAAAAAGAAAATACCTCTATAAAATCGGCGATGATGAAATGAATTGCTGGGAGTGCCAGGAGTGTTAACTTAAAGCGAATTTTATCAACTTCGTTGGGTTTTACGTAAATTAGCTCCATAATTTCTGCAAATTTCTTACAAGGATTGAGCATCATCCATGTGATGAAGGCAGTCAAAATTAATACGTTCAATACAAACCAGAAGTTTTTGAACACAACTTGCCTAGAACACACAGTTCTCTATGTATCATCACATTATTCCAAAATTTTAAACTCATACCTGTAAGGCTTTCCTTTGGATAAATGCCAGGCCAAAATCACGTACTGATGACAAGAAACTGTGAACAAAATTGTATTTTCCCATGATTCAATAACCTCTTCATGAGTATCACGCTTGATAGGTTCAAACCATTTTTGCTTATGCAAATAATACAAAGCTCCCAATTGAAAAGCTGCACACGTTATGATTTGAAGTATCAAGGGGAATAAGTTTTTTGGGGACACCAGGGAAGACATTGGTCGCTTTGAGTGCAACGTCTTGGAAGGCCCTGCATTACATAAAATGAAAAATTTTAAGTTTTATGGGTAAACTAAACCTACCTTGACGACCCATTGTTACTGCCAAACTGGTGGTGATAATTAAATCGATAAAAAGGAACTGGTAGTTACCTAAAATGGAATGGCACTAAAAAAAGATAAATTTGTGAAACATGCAAGTTATGAAACCCTGTTTTACTCTTACTGTGTATAAAATAAGAATTGTAGTGAATTGAATTAAGCTGTAAAGGGCCATGTACTTGAATATGGAAAAACTAGTCACTAATGCGCATCTGCCTTCTAAAATTAGCCAAATTAGACAGGATATATTAGGAATTCCCGAGGTAAATGGAGCTGCAACACTCGCCTCTGCAGGTGAAAGAGAAACTCCCACATGAGCAGCTTTGAGAGCCTAAAATATAGCCCCAACGATGTATAAAAGTCGATCTATATGGATAAACTTACTCCACAATCATTTGCTCCATCTCCCACCATAGAAACCACATAATCCAAGTCCTGAAAAGACGTCACAAGTCGGGTTTTTTGGTCTGGTTGAAAGCGAGCAAAGACTGTGGTTCGGACCAACAAATCGGCAATCAAATACTCGTAATGAGTCTTTAATTTCGACCACGTTTTTCCATCAATGGCAAAATGGCAGTTCTATGGAATGTTCTTGAGATACTTTCTATACCAATAATTATGAAAACTATAAACTAACCAAGTTATTATAAATATCGACTATGGCAACATCGGGCTGCACTCCACTTCCCGCTTTCTCGATTACAATACTGGGAATTTCGTTGATATTTTCCTGTTCAGTCACGCTTAAAATATAAATATCGGCAGTGGAATCTACCATTCCGCAGTCTCTAGCTACGGAAATTGCTGTCATAATGTTGTCTCCTATAAAACAAGATCTGAAGAATGAAAAAACGCTTAAAAAACAATTTTATTCCACCTGTAACCATTACAGTTCTAATAAGAGCTTTATGCAAGTCTCTAATCACGGGAACTGTCTCGGATTTCAGCGGATTTTGCAGAATTAGAAACCCTAGGAAGTTTAATTCGCATTCGATCTGTAGGTTAAATAAATTATTTTATAATAGTATTTTCAATTATTAATCAATGTGTTTACCTTATCCCTCTTGGCTTTTTGTGCATCTTTCCATTTAAACCTAACCGGTAATTCTTTATAAGCCAAAGCTATGACTCTATAGCCCTGCGTTGTATAATGCCCAAGTCTGCTTTGGAAATCCATGGGGAGGGATTGAGGAAGACATAGATTATAGAGCTTTTCTGGAGCTCCTGAAATATATTCCCAATAAATCCTGCAATTAAAGATTTTCT
This sequence comes from Euwallacea similis, assembly GCF_039881205.1. Lineage (NCBI taxonomy): Eukaryota > Metazoa > Arthropoda > Insecta > Coleoptera > Curculionidae > Euwallacea > Euwallacea similis. The sequence goes on from NC_089630.1 coordinate 1,100,715, forward strand.
CTATATACCTTTAGTGAAACAAAACATATTGGGGTTCTCTAAATCTTTGCAAATGACTGACATGCATTGGACTGTAGAAGAAAATGAGAATTCTCGTATCAATCCAATTTGGGAGGAATCCTGAAGGATTAAAAAACATCATTCCAGCTCAAAATGAGAAAACATTCATTTACTTGGTCATCATAAATGTCTACATCCTCATGTTCTATTTTAAAGCGAACCTGCTTTTTCGGGGGTTTCACCACTGTGGGAGCCAACATGTCGAATCTAGTGTTTTCGTTCATGCCAGGCTCCTCTAATTCCTGCAAAATTTCGCTTTTAAATGCGGGAATTTCATATGGAGAATGAAATTTACCCATTTTGTGAACTCAAACATATTCAAATCCAATGGATCCCCATTTAATTTGCCTCCAATTCTGGTAAGGGAATGACAACAAGCCATACCCTGCACAAATCTGCTTTTCATTTCCAGATGACAAATGCTAGTTACGGGATCAAAAAATGAGGCGTTTTCACATTGAACTACGGAGCTCATGGTCAAACCGTCATGGGTTAGAGTGCCAGTCTATAATGGAAGAGATTTAGTTGTTTTAGAAAATATAAACAGACTTTGGCGGCTCTAAGCAACGCTATACTTTTTGGAAAATATGAACCGTTACTGTTCAAAAGTAACTAATTATGTCACCTTATCGAAACAAGCTAGTTTAATTTTCCCGCAAACATTAATGCGAGGAGGACTAATGCAGTAAATCTTCAACTTTTTGAGCCGATTGTGGCTATAAACTGTCCCAATGGTCATTGCGGCTGGCAAAGCTGGAGGAACTACAATTGTCACAATATCTAAAGAACGGATAAAAATATCTTCCATAGAGGCCTAAAAATAAACACATGTATTATTATCAAACAACACGATGAAAAAAAGTACATTCAGATGATCTTTACTAATGTGTTTATGGTCTACATTATGACCTGCGTTGATAAGGTCTTAAAATAGGGATTAAACTAGATTATACTTACATGGCGTCTAATGTAAAGATAGATACAGTAGGCCATCCCCGAAAAAGCCAAAACAAAAAGCACAAAAACAAACTTAAATGCGTCTTTATGGAACTGCAAGCTCACTGGTGTGGGAAATAGGATACTTTTTACTAAGTTTCCTTTTGTGGTATCGAAACCAGTGCGAACTACTCTGGCTAAAACATTTTTCCCTCCATAATACCTAATAAGTCAAGAAACATTCACCAAATATCCTTTGATTGGAAAAAAAGAAAAATACCTGGTTTGCAAAATACTGGTTCCAGAGAAAAGTGTATGCCGCTTATAGGCATCTGCAGAATATATTTCAGAGCTTGGAAGTAGGGCAGTTTTAGTCTCAGGAACACTCTCTCCAGTTAAAACACTCTCGTTTACTATACTTTGCCCCGTGAGCAAAACTGCATCACACGGCATAATATAATCAGCAGCAGGCATTACAATTAAATCCCCAGGTACTAACTCCTCAGGATCTATTTTGAGGCATTCGTCAGATCCTCCAATACGCCTTAACACCGTCACTTCATGGCACTTTGATGACTCTACCGTGTCATGAAGGTTTTGGCTTTGCTAATAATAGAAATATCTTCACAACTGCTTAAAAAAATATTCTAAGGGTACCTTGCGGGTTTGAATCAACGAAGTAATACTGGAGAATAGTGTTAGGACGACCACGCATCCTGCGTACAATAAATAATCATCTAAGCACCATAAGATTACTGAGAAAACTTGGAAGACATAAAAAGGGTTGAAAACTTCTTCGATGAATAGTTTCCAATACGACTTTATTTCTACTTCGATTTTGTTGGGGCCATAAAGATTAAACCTGTAAAAATACTGGTACTTTCTCATGTTAAATAAAGGAAAATATATTACATTTCTGTGTGATCTGCCTCAGTCAATCCATCTAAATTATCAACGAAATTATCGCAAGTTTTATGGCTCCACAACAGCTGGAATAATGTTCCAAAGGCACCTCTATCAGGAATCCATACATAACGAGTGTGTTGATGGAAAAAATACTTGATATCACCTCGAATTTCCACATGGGGCAAATTCACATATATTTTACATACTTTCTGAATGGTGAAGCTTTTATCTCTATCTCTAACTAAAATATCATAATTATCTCTTGGTCAAAAATAATTTTTAATTAATAATATACATACCAAGGAAAAATTCTGCTTCTGTAATATCACATCTAGTACATTTCAAATAGCACCTGATTTGTGGATAGCTATTAAAGATAAAGTATGGCACTGTTACTAATAATATGCTAAAGAGGTGATAGAAAAAGGATTTTAAATGAGATTCTTTATAGCCGTAAATTCTACACAGAAGTTCCTCATCTTTTTCATTATAGATATCTTGGTAGGTTGTTGCATTTGTGAGTGAGGAGTATCCAGATCCTGAAAAAGTTAATTCAGCAGGTAAAAACTTTTTGGCTGTGCCCTTTAAGGGCTATAATTCTATAAAAAGGTCTGTAGGGCAAACAACTATAGAAATTTGTTATAATATTTTAATGTCTTTTATATGAATCTAAGAGAATACCCACACGTTCTGGGCCATCCTGTATATAGACTTTTTTTCATTTCAGGTGACTAATATCTCTGAGTCATGATACCATGGTAAGTTGGGTAATTTACACAGGTGACTAATACCATAGTAATTTGGTTGCCTTCTCAATGTTATGGTACCTTTATTCTTTGTATGATTAAACCACAATTTGGACTGATAATATTGCAATTTAGACTTAGATACTGATAATAATGAAACAGAACTTGTAAATAATTGGCTTTTCTCTTAAAAAATAATGGAACTTTTAACTTGATTTATTAGCTTCAAAGAAGATCTTAAGGTCCATGTTAGTGGCCTCGTTAAGTTGACCAGGGAAACAAAGCTATTGTTAACTTGACAATGAAGCAATGGAAACCATCTCCAAGTAAAGTGGTTAACAATTTGGCCTTTAATAGTCAAAAATTCAAGTCCAGTTATCTTTATCAGGACAATAATTTCTAGTGAACTGATTGATGAAGGACAAGTGAGGTGTCAATGCATTCTTTGCATTCTTTGCCTCCATGGAAATTAAGGCATTAAGGGGTAAATGTTTGAAGTGCTGACAAGGTCTCACTGAGTTTTAAACAGAAGCCTTATAGTTATGGTAACCATTTAAGTAGCTATGTAATACTTGGTAGTACTAATACTGGGCAATAGCGGAATAATTACAGTACTTACTTGGGAGTGTAACAAAGCTCATACTATCACAGTCTTAACGAGACACAATAGGCGACTAAACGGCTGGTAAATAGGTTATTAAACTGGGAAAAACACTTTTTTTTGCATGAAGTGAAACACTGATAAAATCTGGGCTGATATATTTCTAAAGTGATTTCACTTATCTAATCACTAGTTTTCTGATGAGAATTCACTGTATAATGACTTCCACAAGTAAAATTGCCAATTGCAGACCCAGCAAAATTTTTGCTTATCAACGTTCCATTAAGAAAATGTGCAGAACAATGCATTGTCTGCTATTATTTTCAATTTCCAATTAGAGTTTTATCTCTGTTTAAGTGAATTCTGCCCTACTTCAACCTCTGTTTTTCTTCAAAGATAATTAAAAATTAATTATTAATTAACAATAACGTAAATGAAAAATTGAAAACAAAACAAACTTGAAGAACGTGCTGTGTTGCCTAAAAAGCCTGTTGCCAATTTTACGAGTTCTATAGGTGAACGCGATGGTTTTCTCTCCTCTTTTAAACCAATAAGGTAACAATAGATAGCAATACATGCCCTGCCTACGATTACCTATAGTATTGTTGTCAACTTGTCAATTACTTTGACACATTTGACGGATAAATTATTTATAAACGTCGAAAAAAAGGTAGTTTTTCTTTGGAATTTCCAATTTTAAAGATTTTTATATTTTATAGTTTAGAGACAATTGTGAGTACTAAAAATATCAAACAAGCCCGGCAAAATTCCCGGTTATCATTGCAAAACGATTTTGAAACGCAGGCCCTTTAGGAGAGCATCCAAAGACAAGTAGAGGAATCTAACCCCACTTCTTCACACATACAAAAGTGTCTCAACAAGCCAAACTTAATTTAGGGTTTTCCAATCTTATCGCGTAAGCTTCCCCCGCAATGAACCTGAACCAACAGCTCCTATAAAAAATCTACCTACATGAGCTGTAATTATGGACACCAAACCAAGCGTAGATATGGTGATTCTAGCTGTTTCGACACTGTATAAGAACCCAGACAAAAAGGAAAAAGACAAAGCGTCTGAATGGCTTTTGCAATTGCAAAGCTCGGTAAGAGAATTATTATTAAAAAGGCATTAATTTTATTTGCTGTTGAGTAGTGTTCAGGTTAATAAACTGCAGGTTTAACGTAGAGACTGGGTTTGTTATTAAGGCACAAGAGCTAATTAAGCAAAAGCACCAATGGAGTTTGGTATTTAATAACAGTTGTCAAAGGATAGACCCCTAAATGTAAAAATGATTAGGATGTGACAGACAGTGTATTTACTTAAATGTTAACCAACAAACTATGTTCTTGAGAGGCATATAAAGTGCAGCCATATAAAATGTATTTAAATGTTTCTGATGTGAAAAGGTTTAAAAATTTTAAAATAACTTAAATTGCATATTTGGTAAAATTTGACTGCATCATGCATGTATTCCAGCCCTAACAACTAAATAATAGAAGAACTATATTTTTAAATTAATATATCACAAAGTATGTTAATATACACATCTGTAACTTTTCTAGGTTCAGTTTGAGGTCTTCAGTTATCTTTAATTCTTTTACAAAATCCTTTAAGTAAAACTGTACTGAAAGTGTGTTCGTTTTAGGTCCATGCATGGTCAATTTCTGACGAAATTCTACATAAAAAGCCTGATTTAGAGTCATGTTATTTTGCGGCCCAAACCATGAGGACAAAAATTCAAAAATCTTTCCATGAGTTGCCCCTTGAGGTCCATGCACCACTCCGGGATTCTCTTCTGGAATATATTAGTCAAATAAATGAAGGTCTCTTTCTATTATTAAATTTAAAACTTCTCTGACTTTCTGGTGTTTTAGGCACTAGCACTATAATTACAACCCAACTATGTATTGCCCTATCAGATTTAATACTGCAAATGCAATCTTGGTCCAGAGCTCCTTTGGATTTGATAAATCGCTTTTCAAATCGTTCATATTTGTGGCCATTAGTGGAAGTTTTAACAGTTCTACCTGAGGAATTGGAAAGCAAAGCTGTTAGGTAAATTTCCTTATGAAAAAAAAGAGAAACAAAATCATATGATTTAACTTAGATTGGGGGAAAATAGACGGTTGGAAGTTTTGGACGACTTAAAACAGTGCTCCCCTATGGTGCTTGAGTTCCTGACACATTGTTGCTCCACTCATGCTAACAACTTAAATGAAAACACTCATATTGTAGCACGGACATTAAGGTGTTTCACCTCGTGGGTGTCAGTAGGAGCCATTTCTCTGCTGGATCTCTCAGATTCTGATAATGTAGTTATAAATTTAGCTTTTCAAATTTTGGATTTTAAGCCTCATGAAGGCAAACAAGTAGGTATTTTCCTTTATAAGTTTTTGTGGCTTAATCACAAACTTCCAGAGCACTGGAGCTTTATGTGATGCGGCCACTGAGTGCATTTGCACTCTTCTGCAATGCCTGGAAGACAATAACAATCAGCAAGAATTAGAACATTACCTTTTCAGTAATATCATGAAGCTTGAAGAGTCTTATCATATCTCTGTAGCCAATGAAGATCAAAGTAGATCTATAGACTATTGTAGATTATTCACGGAATTAGCAGAATCGTTTTTGGAGAAAATCGTCTCTAACAGTTCTCCGAACCAGACACATTACGCTATTAAAGTGTTAGATATGGCTTTAATGTGTGTGGGGCATCATGATTATGAAGTTGCCGAAATTACCTTCCATTTGTGGTACGTTCTGAGTGAGGAATTGTACCAAAAGAACAGCAAAGAATTGACTGAAATGTTTAAGCCTTATATCGAAAGGCTAATCACGGCCCTTTGTAGGCATTGTCAAATGGAGCCTGATTGTGAAGGTTTGCAATATAAAAGTTGAGTTCTTTTAGTTTTAATTGTGGATGTTTAGGGCTTTTATTTGAAGGGGACGAGTTTAAAGATTTTAGATCGAAAGTCTCAGGATTAATCAAAGATGTAGTGTTCATAGTCGGCAGCAGTAGCTGCTTCAAGCAAATGTTCATAAATCTGCAGATCGAAGGAGTGACGTGGGACCAGAGCGAAGCCGCCTTGTTTGTCATGCAGGCAGTAGCCAAAAATGTTATCCCGTAATTTAATAACATTTTTCAATGTAACATTCTTTAACTAATGTTTTTAGTACTGAAGGAGAGGTAGTTCCCAAAGTAACAGAGGCTATCTTGAACATTCCTTCTTCCACTCACATAGCTGTAAGATACACTTCAGTGTTATTATTAGGAGAGCTGAGTGAATGGATCGAGAAGCATCCACAAGTACTTGATCCAGTGCTCAATTTCCTCGTTCAAGGACTATCAGTAGAGGGATTAGGTGAGAATTTTTTTGTAGCTTTGGGTGTTTTAACAACGGGATTTTTGTAATTAAGCCGGAGCAGCTGCTACTGCCCTGCAAAACATATGTGTCACATGCAACAAGTGGATGTCCAGGCATGTGTCGGTGATGATGCAGCTGTTGCGTCAAGTGGATACTTTGCCCGTTAGCAGTAATGCAGTTATTGGGTTATTAAAAGGTAAGTACTACAGGGAATTATAATTTTACCGAATCGTGATGCATGATACGTCACTGACATTAAGGATTCAAATCTTGAAGGTTCATATACATTATATTTATTGTCATTTGTGTTATATTGCTACTTCTCCCCCAAGGGGTAGCTACAATTTTTTCAGGAATCCCCCACTCAGACATCACCCCCCTCCTTCGTGAATTGTGCGAAATGCAATTGACCCCCTTAGCAAAACTGATAGAGTACAACATTCAGCCCGTTAAAGGATCCCCCAACGATCCAGTATTGTGGCTTGACCGATTGAGTGCTGTTCTCAGGAACGTTTCTATACATACCGTGGCTGCTGGTAAGCTTCCATAATAATAAATCAGCAAGGAAACTTAGGAACATTGTCTAACAGGTGAGGTTCATCCATGCAAAGCAGTGGTTCTGCATATTTGGCCTATAATTGCTGCAACATTCGACCGGTACCAAGGTGATGTGAGGATAATGGAGCGCTGTTGTCGGAGCGTGAGATACATGCTTCGGAGTGCCAGTCAAGAGGTAGAGAAATCGCTAAAATTGAGCATTTTTAAAGAGTTTTAATTAAACATCAGGTTCCGGAGATTTTAAGCAGTTTGGTAGTACCCATGGTGAGAATTTATAAAGAGCACAAGCATTCCTGTTTGCTCTATGTAGGGAGTATTTTGGTAGATGAATACGCGACTGATCCGCAATGTGTTGAGGGCTTATTGGAAATGCTTCAGGTGATTTCCATAATTATTATCTTTTAACGATTATTAAATGAATCGTTGCAGGAATTTTTGGAGCCCACATTTCAAATGCTGCAGGAGGAAAATGGTCTTCGAAACTACCCTGATACAGTGGACGATTTCTTTCGGTAATTTTTGTACTTGCTATCTTCAACAATTGAAGTTTTTATGGATTATATTTTTTTGAAGCTTGTGTGCCAGATTCATACAACGTTCCCCAGTTCGTTTTCTCAAGTTCTCAGCCCTCGTCGCGATCTTTCAATGCGCCCTACTGGGAGCTTGTCTTGATCACAAAGAAGCCAACATGTCAGTGATGAAGTTTTTTCATGATTTAATTAATCAGGGCATGAGCGGACAGGGTAGCCCAGATTTCGCGGAAAGAAATCGCCTCGTGAAAGAGCTTTTAGAACAATATGGGCAAATGCTCGTTACAGGGCTGCTCCAGGCCTGTGTGTTTCACTTACATTCTTATATGCTCTCTGAGGTACTGCATACTTATTTTTGTTGACAAAAGTTTTAGTTTTTTGGTTCTTAGGTAGCAGATGTTTTCTTACAATTGCTGGATTTTAGCAGGGAAACTACTAGTAAATGGATAGCCGATGGACTCGATTCTTTACCTAAGCGACATGGGGTAGGTTTGGTTATTGCTACTCCGGCACAGTTAAATGAAGTTCTTTTGGCGCTTATAAGGTGGGATTTTTAAGCCTAATCAGATTTTTTAGTAATAGTTTGCGTTTTAGGTCCCATACAGCAAAATCTATAACTTACGCTCTGAAAGAATTAATACAGTTGTACCGATAATTTTCGGTATTTTAGAGTCGGATATTACAATTCTTACCGTAAGTTTTATATGAATTTATTTAAATTCGTCGGTTCATTTTTCATTGTACTGTGCATATTTTATTTTTAGAACTGAGAGATTGTATATTTGTGATGAAGAATAAAAGTTTATGACGAGAAGTTTTGTAGTGTTATTAGTGGCACCCAACGACCTTTCGGGCTCATAATAAGAAATTTAATGTCCCATTTTCTCTGCCATCTAATGCTGAATTTCAAACAAGTGAAAATTATGTACATATAATGATGGTGATGAGTGCCTAGCAATTAAATGGAAGAAGAGGATGGCAAGAAATGGTTAAACTGAAAATCTTTGCAATTTTTTATATGAAAATTTACACAAAAATATATTAAATATACTGATGTTAAAATATAATACATAAATAAGTAGGTATATAAGATAGATTTTTTAGTACTAATTACATTGGCATTGATGCTAATAAAACAAGCATGTATAAATCTCGCTTTATTTAATACAAAAATAAATGCCATTGCAAAAAACACAACCTCTGTTTTACTAAAAACCAGCCCAGAGTACTCAACAGGCCTATACTTGGTACTGGCATACTGAAGTAGAAACCTCGTTTATTGATTAGTACCTATAGAGGTCCAATAGGCTTATCCCCAACCAAGTACAGCAGTGTGGCACAATAAAAAGGAATTAATTATGCATACCCTCATCTTATTTAATTCTTTTTCCATCTATACCTATACTCATGCCATCCTCTAGCTATAATTGGACAGGATGATAATTGATACACGCGACTGTGTGGTGCTTTTTATGGCACATTCTTGATGATAGGTGTCCCATTTCATTTATTGTCAAGTGCATCTTTTACGGTTTAACAATTGGTATTCCAAAATTTGAAAAACAAAGTTATAGTTTGTTATATCCTGGAGCGATACTATATAATCTACTATCGCTACATTTAATGGCAACATCATTATCAAGGTTCCTCTCTCAATGGAGTTTGTTCTTCCATATATGTATTATCTATCTTACTTGGCATTAATACACAATTACCTGTAAGAAATTTTGAAATATAGAACATAATTAATAATAAAATAGGGACTTAACAACCGTTTATGTCTTAATATTGATACAAAACTCAACGAACGTCCCCCAAAACCCAAATAAAACACATCATAACCTTACTTCTAAAGTTTATTTGAAGTAATCTAGAGTTTATTGACTTCGTCTCTAATTTATGAATGGTAAATTCCTTTAGTGTGTAAATTATGTAATTACGTTCATTCGGAAAAACATAAAGAACAAACTAGCATCGAAAGTAGGCGGATCCTGAGCTCTCTGAGTAGTAGGAATAGTTCTGTCTTTGTTTGTTGCATGGTAGCGGGATAGTTTGAAAGTTTTAACCCCTTCGAGGGAATTGGGAAATGTTAAATTCGTATTTCTTCTTTGTTACGGCAATTATCTTTCAGATAAAGTTATCTGATGGAATGGAATTTAAAAAACGTTAACATTTTGCTAACACTTGAAAATTGATTAATATTGGTACTTAAGGGTCAATATAACATTACTCTGATAACTTTACCTAGAAGATAATTTAAATGGGATTTATCGCATTCTTGGGAAAAATACCAGTAGTTTATAATTTTCGCGAGAAGGATTTAATATAATCGTGACTTGGCTTTAAAAGTAATCCCTCGAATCGCGCTTGATTCTGGCGACTTAAATAGATTTTCAATTAAAACATTCCATACAGAAGATTAACAGAAAAGTTCCTGCGATTTTGGCTCAGGAATGTTTACCATTTTCCAATTACATTTAAAATATTTCTGCTTTTTCAAGATCTAATCCTACTGACCTTTAGGTATCTGCACAACTAAGGGCGAAATTACTAATGTACTGTTAAAATTAACAACGACCTACAGTTTTAATGGAGACAATAAAGTTCGCAGTTGAAGTTGATTGCACATTAATAATTTAGCCCTGATATAAATTGGAATGTCGTTAAGTAATTAACATAGTTAATTACAGACATTGATCATTAGAAATTTACCTGTCTGCTTATGTGATACTTCTGCAAATCTCTGCCAATCCGCATTTCTTGAGATCAAGATCATCTTTTTCCGATAAGTCATGCTTTATGATTTTAATTCATTATCTTCCTATCAGTCTGCTAGACAATGTTTAAACTCGTGCATGTACTTAATTATATTTATTAAGTACTTCACTAAGAGGCATGAGGAATTAGTATCTCAATAGCCTTAAAACAAGTAGGTTGAATAATATTGGTGTCATCCTTATTTCGTAATAAGTGATATGGAGGGTATAATTGAGGAACATATAATTTCAGGCAAGTGTTCTTGTCAATCGGTCTCTGGATTTGAATTTCGACGATTTTTGAAAATTCTCGTTCTGCCTTCATCTTGAATAATTCTCAGATATAATCAACCGTGAGGATAAAAAAAACGAGGAAAAGCTCGCTAAAGTATCAGTGCCTGTAGAGAAAAACCTCCTATGCCATTTGCTTTTTTTTCTCATGGGAGTGTGCCATTTTCTGCCCATTACCTTCTTCTCAGCTGCCAATAATGTAAGTAATTTCAAGTAAGAATATTAAAATACAATTTTTGATATGTACTTCAAGTTTACACATGTAATCTCTGTAGATAGGAAAGTACTTGAGTGAGCCGTAAAACTCCCGTTCAGTCAAGATGAAACGTGATCGTGTTATCGAGAAATATTCCACAAATTCTAGTACGTATATGATTTTCAATTAACTTCCTGTAGTTTTGGCTTCACAAATTCCAAAACACCACAAGCGACAGCTCTGATGAGGTCCAAAACAGAACTGTCCTGCAAAGGTACTTCGCGCCTGCTACCTTGATGACTTACGCAGTTTCTTCTTTAACATTCGGAATTTTTAACCTCACAGTAGGGAACAGATACAAGATAATGAACAGACTTATCTTCACTTTGTGTGTGGAGAGTGTTGTCTTCATCCTCCTAACCATTGGAGTCAAAGTGAACACTAATAATTGTAAGTAGGATTGCTCCTTTACAGCTCTAGTAAAGTAATAATTCTATTACATATTTCAGTTCAAATAACATACTTCTTTTTGGTACTAATGGGCTATGCAACGCTTCAAGGTGAGCTCCTACCTGCTCATCTTTAATTTGATTTTTTTTAAATGGAGATTTTCAGGAGCTAACGCAGTCAACTTAGTGGCTTCAATGAATCTCTTCCCCAGATTTCCTCATAAGTACATGAACACCTGTTTAGTAGGACAGGGAACTGCGGGAGTATTAGGGGACATACTGAACATTATGGCTGTAGGAATGTTCAATGGAGACATCACCAATGCCACGTTATTTTATTTTATCGTGGGGTGTGGGGTAGTTCTATTAACCCTTGTTTTAACCACCATAGTGTCTAAATCCTCCTTCTTTATGTGAGTTGCGTACTATAGGAGAGGAGAGAATATTGTCCGTTTAGATTATGCGTTTCCTCAGTGCCTCAAGATTTTGATAAAACGTTGGTTCCAAGTGTGAAAGATCTGAAGCATCTGTTTTTCAAACTGAAGTATGCAGCCATAATGTTGACATACTTTGTGTTGGGGATCACCTTAACGCATCCCTCCATTACGGCTCTGGTTGTGTCCGAACAGCATGAGGAGAATACTTCTTGGGCCAGTAAGTTTCTCCTATATCTGGAAAATTCCAGTCAAACTTCTACTAAGTTGGGTCTCCGTGGCTCCTTCTGCTGAACTTGTCAATTATTCGACCCTATAGAGCAAACATTATAGTAATTTCGCTTTCTTAGGAAGCTATTTCAGTCCTGTGATGTCATTCTTGCTCTCTGATCTCGGGCTGTTGCTTGGACGAGTAGCAGTCTCTCATCTCCCCATAGTAAGTCAATCTAAAAGAGCCTTGGCGCAGCATTTATTATTGTTTTGCAGGAACTATCAAAAATTGAAAGACTTCTCTCCGCACTTTCAACCATAAGAACTCTAATCCTCATACCTCTTGTCTGGATGTGCAATGCGCAGCCCAGAAGCCACTTGCCAATCCTGTTCCCACGGGACTACCAATATGGAATAGTTCTCTTTATATTCATGTTTACCAATGGAGGTCTGGTGAATGGATCACTGCTTCTCATACCTGAGTAAGCGTATACACTCACTTTCACATGAAATGCACCACCCAGTAATAATAATAATTAAGTCTTGTAATTTTGACAAAATAATGCTTCATAATAGAGTATCAAATGATCTGACTTTCAGTTAAAAGATACAACATTTGATAATGAAAAAATTAATAATAAGTGACATCGCCTCGTACGGCAATGCAAGCACGTACTCTTCGCGGTATGCTTTGCAGCAAATGATCAATATCTTCCTGGGGTATTTCATTTCATGCTACCTCAAGATGATGATGTAGGTCATCCACATTGTTTGGAGGCCTCGGTAAATTTCGAAGACGGCGACTTATCATATCCCAAAGATGTTCGATGGGCGATAGGTCCGGTGACCGTGCAGGCCAAGGCAGTATTTCCAATTGTGCTTCTTCCAGGTATCGTCGAGTAATGTTCGCACTATGTGGTCTTGCATTATCCTGTTGGAAAATGCCATTTGGTAAAGTTTGCATGAAAGGTACTAATACTGGCCTCAGAACATTGTCAATGTAGCGACGTGCGTTTAGGGTGCCTGGAACGAACACAAGAGAAGATCTTCGGCCAACACATATCGCACCCCAGACCATAACACTAGGTGTTAAAGCTGTGTGGCGTCTTTCAGAAAATTGCAAATTTCTTCTTTCACCTCGGTATCGTCTGACTCTTCTACGATCATTATTGATTCATAAACAAAATCGCGACTCGTCACTGAAGACGATATTGTTCCACTCATGATTCCAATCAATTCGTTCTTGACACCAGGCCAATCTGGAAGCTTGGTGTTGGACGGTTAGTGGCAGTCGTAGATTTGGGCGGTATGAATGCAGGCCAAAAGACGAAATTCTTCTGTAAACTGTTGCCATCGACACCCGACGATTTAGAGCTCCCATCCAATCTACTGCAACAGACATTGTTATTTGAAATCGATCACCAATGGCCATCCGTCTAAGAAGTCGATCTTCACGTGCGTTGCTGCTACGGGGAGGACGTCCAGCTGGACGATGTCGCTGAACCTTTTCTTCAGACCACGAAGACCATATTCTCGCAATCGTGGTGTGGTTCCGATTCATTCTTCGGGCAATCTCACTAAAAGAAAGTCCACCCTCCTTCATGCCGATAATTCGCCCTCTATCAAAATCCGAAACGTGGGAAAAATTTCGACGCTGTCTCACTGGGGGCATTTTGCGATGTCTTGTTCACAGTTCAACAACAAAATAAACTGAGATTTTGATGTAAATATTATTTTATTTATTTACAATTGAATAAAAAATCTAATAGGTCGATGACAAAAAAACCACCAGCATTCTTTCTTTTTTACTGAAACTCTGATCACTTGATACTCTATTATGAAGCATTATTTTGCCAAAATTACAAGACTTAATTATTATTATTACTGGGTGGTGCATTTCATGTGAAAGTGAGTGTATTTAAATCGCGTTTTTGGGGCGTGCCTCAACTGTGGTTTTCAGGAAAGTTGACAAACGAGAAGCTGATATGGCCTATACAATGTATGGGTTCGCGCTAAGTCTCGTTCATACCATCACGTCTCCTTTGGGCTTGTTCATCGTAAATGTGTTGTGATATTTTAGATTATTTATTAATTTAGAGTTGTTATATTGTCTAACGTAAAGTATTTTTCCCATGAAAGAGTGCTTGTTGTTTTAATTCACCTTCTTGAAACCGTTTGAGGTAACAGGAAGTAGGAGTGTGTTGGATGGGGATGTGGACGGAGGAGGTATCATGGATTCGCAGAATACAAAGCTTTATCGAAAATACTTGTCAAAATAAGTATTATTTTGAACATAATTCCAGAAAAATTATAAGTAGATACTACAACTATAGTACAACTATATGTATTAAACTATATAATATTGAGCAAATCGCCAACGATTCCTGTAGAACCTTCTCCTGCCAGACAAGTGTGCATGTAAACATGAAGAAATCTTGGATAGGGATTTGTTGTGGTTAAAATGTTCACCGTATTTACAGCTAAAATCCAAAAAGGTCTTAAAAATTTGTCGTGAATTTTGCAGTTTTTTTGCACCTGTAAGAATACAAAAAGCCACCACGATGAACTAAAAATACCCCACCTGAACTAGAAAAAATTATTATTTTTTAATATAAACTTAATAGAATCCTCATTATTGTCAGTGTTCATTTTTATGCTGATGGTGCAAAAACTATTAACTCTAAAACAAGATTGACGTAAATTCTGGTCATAGTTCTGACCTTATAAGCCACTGTGATGTTGAATATCCCGAAAATCAAAGTCATGATGATACTGTAAATCGGAGTAGCTGAGACGAAACTTGATTGCAGTGAAGTTCAGTATTTGGACGCGCTGGAGATTTTGTTTCATAAATTTGTCCAGAAACAACTAAAATTCATTTAATTAGTTTGATTCACTATTTCCTTCATTGAGGTAGTACGTACATTATTCCTGCACTGAAGAATGGGACCGGTATGAGATGACAAACTCCCAACAGGAAGAAAAAGCAGTGCCAAAGAATTGAGGTGTACTTAGGGATGTTACGTTTAGGAGGGGGTGGTTAGCCATTCTTCACATCCTGATAGTCGATTACGCCTAGAAAATCATACATCTCAAATTATTATTTGCCTCCTATTAATAGTAACTGTTAATACATATCACCCATAAATGCTCGCACAAAGTCGCATTTCATTGTGGTTTATCATGATAGATACAGAAGGTATTTGTCGAGAGCGTAATTATCAAAACAATAGTTAATTTAGATTTTCTGCTACTATATTAGTAAACATTGTTAAGAGGAGCGCAGGGTGTCTATATGAAGCCATCTCACTGTTGGTTTAATAAAATTGAATGCATTTAATTGAGACTATTGGGGAAAATTTATTTATTGCTCACTCCCCCTCATATTGTACGTTATTATAAATGAATCGCATTTTTAACTGAAATAAAGATTCTACAGAGTGTATCTCAAGTAAGGGCTTTCCTGTTAACACGACATGGGCAAAATCTTTAGGCAACATTTTTCCGAAATTTCAAAAGCAACGAACTATCCTCATATGAGTTTTAATACATTTCTGTGTAAAATCTAAATCCATCTCTGCATAAAATAGCAAATGCAACGTAAAGGGAAATGAAAATCCCACAAAAGATTATTAGTTATTGTAAAAACGCAAAGAACATTGAATTTTTACTGTTTTTATGCAGTTTACTGCGTATGTTTGTGCAGATTAAAAAATCAGTGTTTTAACTTTTTAACAGCCACTAAACTCCACTTATGTATCATTTCGTTAGCGTTTGATTTCTTTTTGAGAGTCAGTTAAAATGCCGGCAGTGTTCAGATTGAAAGTTAGTTTTCTGCATAGAGCTGCGTTTCGGCTTCATTCTCAGATGTTTAATTATAGTATAACGAATTTTTCCTCTTAAATACGTCACTAGAAATTCCGATTTTTAACTGGAAAATCCCCTAAAACTACTTTATATACGAGATAAAGGGATATTATCGGAAGCCAGTTGCTAATCTTGTCGCTGATCAACTGCGGTTTCTATTTCAGAAAGGTTTCAGCATTTTTCCGCGAAGCTCCTTCAAGGTTGTTTTCGACACCCAAACAGATTCAGTTCATTTACATATTTTTTCGCGGTTTCTCGCAGAACTTTTCAGAAATTCCAGGAAGGATCTGCACCGTCAATTTGGAGAAATCAGAAGAGTTGTTTTTGAAGCCACTTTTCTGTTTTAACGACATATTGGCAGAAACTCGTCAGAAAGTGTTTAAAGTGTATTATATTTAATACAATTCTCATAGCAGTTATTGTAAAATTACAATAAGTACCTACATACTACAATTAAATTACAACTACATATATCACATGTTACAGCAGATTTACTATGAATAAACTTATGGGGGACATTAACAAACCGGTAACGCTCATGAAAACTCCAAAAACAGTATATGCCCCATCCATTTCTTGCTTTGTCACTAACCTAGAAAAACATCCATTACGAGACAATCCTCTAATTTCCACATAAATCCTTACTTGGGTAGCAGAAGCATTCCCCAGTTAATAATAATCCCGTTTGTGAAGCAAAACACTCCAAGGATAATTCCATATTGATAATCGTGAGAAAACACGACTGGAATATAATTCCTGGGCTGGACATTGCACAGCCACAGGAAAGGGATCAAAGTGACAAATCTGAGTAGTCCGAAGACGTAAAAGATCTTCTCGGGTATATCCTGTAATAGACATTGCAGTTAGAGAGAACGTGGGAACACGGCTTATCCCGTCCGTCACCCCATATGTTAAATTTAAGGCGGAAGTTTTGAATACTTACAGTCTTGATAAATACGGTGGCAATTCTTCCTAGAAAAGAGCAGATGTCTGACAACAAGAATGTCATCACAGGGCTGAAGTAGGTGGCTAAAATCAAAGAGGTGAGCCTTATTGGAAGTTCTGATCAGAAACCATAAACCTACAGGCCCATACGGTCTGCTTATCGTGGTCCTCCGAAACCACCAGCGATGTAACTGTCGGATGGCTCATTACCATAGTAAAGCCGAAGTACAAGGCCGTAACAGCGGGGTATCTGATTTTGCAGAGCATATTCCATTGCTGTCTAATGGTATATCTCTTCCTTGTAACATCCTCATGAACAGACGCCAGGGCGTCCCTGTGACAATCAATCTGAAGCCAGCACTACGGGCAGGTTAAAACGTTCTTACTTGAAGGAATTTGATCTTGCTGCCACCGTAATCAAAACTATACTCATAATTATGGTCCCGCAACCAATGGCAAAGTACATCATGGTTCCCTTCGTGAGGTCGTTATTGTATATCCTAATCGAGGCAATATTGAGCAGATCTCCAACGATTCCTGCAACACCCTCTCCTGCGAGACAGGTGTGCATGTAAGCATGGGGAAATCTTGGATAGAGATTCGCTGTGGCTAGAATGTTTACTCCATTCGCAGCTAAAAGCCAAAAATGTTTCAGAAGTGTGTGACGAATTGAGCAGCTATCTTGTACCGTTAAGAACACAGAAGGACAGCAGGACGAAGCAAAAATATTCCACCTGAACTAGAAGGAAGTATTAATTGTTTGGAAATAAGCTAATAGCATCCTCACCATTGTCGGTGTCCATTTTTATGCTGATGGTCAATAGCACAAACACCATCAATTCCAAGATAAGAGTGACGTAGATTCTGGTCATAATTCTGATCTTGTAGGCCACTGCAATGTTGAAGAACGCCACAAGCAGGGAAACCACACTGCTGCAAATCATTTGAACTGAGGAGAAGTTTACCTGCAGGACAGTCCTGTTTCCAGCGGACTCGGTGGGGTCTGAAGTGTTCCTAAATTTATGAAGCCAGAACTAATTTTTTTAAATTAGATTGATTAATTATTTTCGTTCATCGAGGTGGTACGTACATTATTTGATGCAGTGCAGAATGACAGGGGCAGGAAATGGCAAATGCCCAGTAGGAAGAAACAGCAGTGCCATAGAAATGTGGAGTTCACAGAAACGGTGGGCGCGGGCGGGGGAGGGACGCCACTTTTTTCATTCTTCTCGTCCTGATAGTCGATTATGCCTTCAAAACCAAAGAGCTTAAATTACTATTTGCATTTTGTTAGTTATTAATATGTACATGTTCATGATTACGCACTACTTCATTCGTTTTTATTAGCTGTGAATTTTTCCTTGAACATACATATTTTAGGTAGGAATTTGCTAAGTGTGTACTTATGAACAGAATAGTAAACTTTAATGTTTTGCTTGAAAGGAATCCATTAGTAGCGCTAATTATTTAGAATTTTCATAAATAAGTTCTTTGAAGTAACGTTTAAAAATCCTCTATTATGCTATTTATCATACGGCAATATACAGGACGCAAGCGGTCACGAAAGATCTTTTAACGAATTAAAGTCGCAGACAAGTCTTCTAAGCTAACGATCATAAAATATGGAAATTTTCTGGACCAATAATTCTATGAGAAACCCTTTGGCTTAGCTGGATTTACGGCTAAGGGCCGGTGCTGCCATATCTCGGCAACTTTATCAAGATGATAATTTTCACGTCACTGGGGAATTCGGCCAAAACTACGCTGGGATTTCATCGATTGTATATGGAAATTACGTATTTTGTTGACAAATTTTGATATATTGGCACTTGGAGATAGAAATATTTCCGTGTCATGCATTGACGCGAGAAACTTATCTGAATGAGAGAGAATGTTAATTATTGCTTGGAAAATTGTTCCTAAATGAATGTGCCAGACAATGGAGAAAGAGAGAAAGAGCTGCAATTACTTATACAGGGTGGTGTATACCAGAGGTACTGCAATATATTTTAGATGTTCAATCATCAAATTAGGGGCTTTTGAATTAACTAAACGAAACGCGACCCTCTCTATAACTGCTCCTTATGCGCCACTCTGTATGCAGGTGCTTGATGGGATATGGTGAGTTAGAGAGTAGTATAAAGAATCAAACCGCTTTAGATGTTGGAAAATAAAATGAATATTTATTGGAAAAAACACGTTTTTAAGTGTTTACTTTGATATAGACTAAAGTACTAAAATTATATCTCCTAATAGAGCTGGGGAATTTGAAAATTTTTTACTATCAGTGGGCATTTATGTAACTTGGTTTATTGGAGAAGCTTAAGTTTTCCAGAGCTTTTTTAGTCCAAAAAGCACACTTTTAATAGAATTTCTTTTCATCATCGATGCAGTTTTTTCTATTTACTTGCATATTGCGCCGTTTCTTAATATCGTTCGGCAAATAACCGTTACTTCCTTAGGAAACTCAATCTCAAGAATTCGGTTTAATCCTTGGCTTAACCAGACACTAAGGTTCTTAACATTTAAAACAGTCTAGATAGGAATTTTCGATAACACTTTCTGCTATTACTAAAAATAGTCAGCATAAAAATTACTGATTGGACACATCATCAATAGGAATTTATTCCTGTTTCTGTCTAAGATTGCGTTTGTCCGACAAATGTTAACTGTTAATCGTAGGCCTAATTGTGAAAATTTGGTGTAGGAATTAAAATCCCTATTGGAACATTTTCGGCATATTATCTTTTTCGTATTTCTCAATTACTTAAATATGTATTTTATAGCACTTGCCAATTGCATATATCGTGTACTCAATGATTATGATCAAAATTGTTATTGCTCCATTTACCTATAAGCTCGAAATTCGAAACGTGAACAAAAAAGGAGATCATGTTATCCACGGTTGTTTAATAATAAGCTCTCGATGGTTATTTATGGAGACGAGGAAGAAGAGGAAAGATTTGTAGATGTTCAGTAATGTGAAAGTGAGAGACACTTAGTCTATGTACTGGCAAAGTCTTTGGGTATGAATAGTATGAAGGGTCCTTTTAACACTCCCGATTTCAATATTGCAAGCTTCCTAAGGAAAATTAGATGAAAATTTTGAGGGATCTATCACGGTTCGTCTGATCTACAGCCAGTAACTACACAACAAACGCGATGGAAGCTTCGGGAACTTTCAGGAAATAGTCCCTTTTGGTCTAATCTAAATTAACCATCTTCACTTACCAGTAATGACACGTTCCTCGATTATGTCTTCCATACTAATTCTTCTAACACTGAATTATCTATTATTTAACAGCTATAACCGTCAGCTCTGAGGTCTTGGAAAATGACTGGTGGATCTCTCCCTGTGCTTGACTAATTATTGAGGACTAATTAGACAACACTGTCAACAATAATTAGATAAAATCTTTCAAATATTTCTAAATTCCAAATTCCCCAATACCTCGATAGTCCTAAGTACAAAAGCAACTGAGGAAGATATTAAAAACCGTTTGTTTATTTATTCACCTCCCAAAAAACGACACACTTGTGCTAAAACAATGGTTTTGGGAATGCAACAAATGTGAAGATAAAGCAAGAATTTCGATGGGACAGTTTTGAATCATAATGAAAATTCAAGCTTTAGAATATTTTTCCAAAAATTACAGTAACTTTTAGGAGGACAGGAAAGAAAGGGGAGTAAGAGAAAGAAGGAGACAGCAAGGGGAGGAAGAGGAAGGCAAGAGGACGAAGGAAGAGGCAACAGGAGGAAGAAGGTGGCAAGAGGGGAAAGGAGGAGGCAGAGAAGTGGGCTTAAATCTTATAGGAAGTACGAATTTAAAAACAATTATCTCATCATAAGTGCATATATATGGATAGATAGCTGCCTACTCAATTTTTTTCTATGTCAAATCAGGCTACTAGTTATTTGATAGTCTTAAATCTTGTGGGCAATCTAAATTTAAGAACATAATCTTAAATAAGTACATAAATTGTTCCCATAAATAATCGAAACAGCACATTTTTCAGTAATTTTCGAGAACTTTTCTTCTTTTCTTTTCGTATTTTGGGAACTTTTTTGCTAATTGTCGCGAATCGAAAAATACTGAATGTGCATTTTTTTAGTTATTGGTGACTATTCGTATTGAAAAAATAATTGAATAGTATACTACTGTACTGGCCGGTCTCATGTCCATCTTTGACTTTTTCTCGTGTTGTAAATGATTTTCATTCTCACTTGTTCCTTATTTTGTTATTTTCAAGGTACCCCTTGAAAAAACAGGGTTTTTATAAACAAAAAAGTCTGAATTAAAAAATGTGAAAATTCATGATGGCGCCTATGAGTAAAAAAGAAAGTTGATGATGGTTGCTGATGGTTGATGATGATGAATTCGAAACAAGGGGTTTCAAAAATGATATCGCCACGTGTCGAACAGGATTTAAAAAAAAATACATTTGTATTTGTGCTGAAATATTATCTATACATAATATCATGATTTTAAGATAATTTTTCCATTAAAACTTTATTAATTATTTTTGATGATTGGGTAAGACTACCTAATTAAATTCACATTATACATATTAATCTACTCCAGTTAGTAAGTGTTTTGATACATACAAAAGCGGTTGGCACACTGCACATGTAGACAAGTTTTGAAAGTTTCATAAGTTTTATCTCAGGGCAACATGGAAGGAGCTATTGAGGAACAAGTTATAACGAGTAAGTGATAATATTGGGGGAAAACGAGGGTTTAGTGGAGAATTAATATTAAACGAGTGTAAATTTTCTTCAGTACAAAAAAAAAGAAAAAAGGAAAAAGATTTGAGTAATACTTTTATGAAGTAAACATATAGTGCACTCAGACTTATTCTATTAAAATCAGTAAATTTTAATTGTCATTGCGGAATTTAATTAAGTCATAATTTGTCGTCAGTCAAGAGAATAAATGTGTTTTGTTTAATATCATGTTTTTGGAGTATCTGTAAAGGTTTTTTCCTATAAGTGGCTACACAATTGCCAAAACAATGGAATTTTTAACGAGCTACCTGCTTTGCTACTTTGGCAAACTGGTATCAAAAAGTGGTGATAAAACAATAGAGAATATTTTTTTTAGAAATTATGACTTATCAGGATAAGAAATCAGAAAAAGTGCGCTCAAAACTAAAAGTTTCTAGAGGCACATCATTTCTGTGCTTTAGTTTCTTTTTCGTTTTGGGAATTTGCAATTTTCTCCCAATAACTTTCTTTGCAGCTGCAAATAACGTGAGTATCCATAAAGTTTCATGGAAACACGATTATGATTATCATTCCAGTTCTGGCTTAGCAAATTTGCAAACACTACAAATCCAGATGCGCCACGAACTCGTCTTCAGGTCAACTTCGCCTCTTCTGTTGCCATCACAGGAACTGTTTCCTCCTTGATTCTCGGAATATTTAATATCACTATAGCACACAGATTCAAAATTGTGTCTAGAATCTTCATCTGTCTCATCTTGGAGTTGCTGGTTTTCATGATTTTAGCTATAAGTGCCGTAGTGAACACTGACAATGGTAAATTGAAAAAAAAATGTCTTCAAGATACGCAACATGAGGTTTGTTTCAGTTCAGCTCCTGTACTTTATAGGAGTTCTTTTTGCCTATGGCGTGCTGTCAGGTATCTAAGCCCCTCCTTTATAGCAAAAATGACTGAAACTGTGCACTTGCAGGTGAAAACACTGTGAACCTTTTAGCATCAGCGAAACTCTATGTCAGATTTCCTCGCAAATACATGAAGACTTGTTTGCTTGGGCAGAGCACCGGAGGGGTCATAGGAGACATCCTCAATATCATATCTGTAGCAATATTCAAAGATCTCGTCAAGAGTACTTTACTCTATTTCATTATTGCCTGTGTGGCTATATCTCTAACTATGATGTTGTTTGGTTTGTTGTTGAGAAGTGAGTTTTTCAAGTAAGAACTTGGTTTAAACCCGAGAACATGCTATTTATAGGATGCGTATTTTCAGGGAGAGTTTAGAATCCATTCCAGAAAATGTGGACAAAAAGATGCATAGTATTCAGGAATTGAGGCATCTTCTTTATAAAATAAAGTACCCTACTATCATACTGCTATATTTCATGCTTACAACCGAAATCACTCATACTAGTGTAACATCCCTAATTGTGTCCGAACAGCATGAGGATAAGACTATATGGGCTGGTAGGTAAACCAACTGTTTGTTTAATTACTAATTTTAAAAAATTTTTAGAGAATTATTTCAGTCCTGTAATGACATTTCTGCTCTCAGACACCTTCCAGTTATTAGGAAGGCTATATCTAACGTTCTATTCATTTGTATGCTTAGAAATTTACATTATTCATCCAATAATATAAAAATGTTTTCAGCATATGCCAGAAAAGGTATTTTATGTGGTCGGTTCTATCAGAATGGCCTTACTAGTCCCATTTATCTGGATGTGTAATGCCCAACCCAGGCACCATTTACCAGTACTATTTTCCCATGATTACCAATATGGGATTATTATCGCAGTTTTTATGTTTACCAGTGGGATTCTAATCAACTGGAGCGTGCTCTTGGTTCCTAAGTAAGTGAAATACTCATACTTAAGTGTAATTTTCTATTTGAATTTCTGTAGGTTGGTGGAGAAACATGAAACAGACATTGCTTATACTGTATATACGTTCGCGATGAACATATGTGATATTTTTATAGCGCCGTTAGGTATACTTGTCGTTAATGTTATATAGTTCCAATTATGATAGAAAATAATTAATTCAGAATTTTAAAAAAATCTCCAAAATCAATTCATTTCTTGACAATGGTGAAAGCGCGCTTCCTAATTAACGAACTTTCATGCTGGCGCCACCATTTACTGCCTCGAGAATTACCATTCATAACTTCCTCATTCAGTAGTGCCATCTGTCGGAACACGCCTCATACTAATTTTCTAAGGAAATGTTTTTGAGTTGTTAATATTATTTTCCGCGTTTTCAGCATTCAAATTTCTAAAACTTACAAAAATGAATTATACGAGAATGGTAATTAATTGACATTTTCATTGGGGAGTGGTTCTATCGTGAAATACACTCAATTTAAAAAATCTATTTATGTTCCATTTATACCATACTTTTACAATAATCGCATTAGGTGCCATTAAAGCGCTTTTATGGCCCATTAATATTCTATACATACATCGAAACGTAGATTATTAAGTAAACACATGAATATCACAAACAATAAATTTTTCTAACGAAAACACCCAGAACCATTTTGCACAAAGTCCTTGGGGCAGTTTTTAGGAAAAATTAGATTAAACTTAGACGTATTCACAAACTTCACTCACGTGCCCTTTTTTGACCGTACTGTACGACACGTGACAATTCCTGAGACCTCCGAAACTTCGCTCTTATAATACGTGTTTATTCAGATTTCTTCACGCCTAACAAGGAAAATAAATTAACTTAAAACTGACTACTCAAATTCTACTAAAAGCCACAAAATTCAATTTTCTTCTACACTTCTCTAAACTCATCCTTCAAACACGTCCTCATCTGTTTTTCTCTCTCCTCAAAAACATTATCCTCCTTAGGTTCGATGCTAAATTGCTTTGCCTGCTCATAAATAGGGCTACTACTCCTTTTAGGTGACTTTTTGCAAGTTAGTGTTAGCAGAATGGTGATTATGATTAAAATCCCAACACACCCTCCTGAGATCAGGCCCACAGTGAGTTGAGACAGGGTCCTGAAGCGAATTTTCTGAGTCATAACTTCAGCGTCTTGCCAGTTGGTCCAGACCCCATTGTATTTCGCTGGGTCTGCATTTGGGTCTCTGGGGACGTTTATTGGGGCCCTAACGGAGCTTTTATACCTCCTGAATTTTTCTTCTAGACGAGCTAATACAGAAGGTTTCTGAGAAGCCAAGTTAACCTTTTCACAAGGATCTTCTTGAATATTAAACAGACAAGGAGCTTTAATAGGATTGCAATCGTTACTCTTTAGCTGATTTTCAGATTCCGGGCACTTAATTGCAGCATCATTCCTCAATCTCATTACGTCAGTAATGTTTAAAATATTGATAGAGAAGTTGTTAGTTTTGAGCTCATTTTTTTCCTTGATTTGCTGATACGTGACCAGGCCTGAGATCGCAGTACCAGCAGGGCTGTTGATGACTGATTTAGGGTCATAAATATACGAAGAATCTTGACCACTGCTTCCATACCATAGATCTTTCATTCCCTTTGATATAGACCCGTAAAGGTATTTCCAGTCGCCTTGTCTCAAGGCTCCAATATCGAAAATGTCGTCTATGTTGTGCAGGATTTCTGTGCGAGGGGATTCAGCACTCTCAGAGATTGATTTCCATTGATCTTTTCCATCTAGAGAAGGAGAGAGCTGGTTCTGGTCAATTCCTGAAACGGTTGATTTTAAGGTAAGTTTTCTATACGTTTTATTAAGGTTACCTGCAGCACTCAATAACGTGGGCAACCAATCAGAAATATGCATCAAATCGTTGGAAACTCTCCTTGGATTTTTGATAAGAGGACTCCAGACAGCCGCGATGTTCCTCATTGCCCCCTCCCAAACGCTGGCTTTCATCTAAACTCAAATATTATCACAACCTGCTTATTGAAAAATCAGAAACACTTCTTACCCCTCTAAATGGGAAATTTGACCCATGATTGGCATGAATCCCATTTGATGCAGCTCCGTTATCAGACATAAAGATGATAATTGAATTGTCCAACATTCGTTTCTCCCTCAAAGCTGTGACCACAGCTCCAACACTCTTGTCCAGCAGCGACACCATCGCAGCATAAATCCTTCTTTCTGGATCCTGGATGTGGGCAAACTTGGCAATTTCTTCATCAGGAGCCTGCAGAGGGTCCCAGTCATTCCCCGCGTGAGGAGCCAAGTGGGCCAAATACATGAACATTGGGTGTTCAGTGTTGTGTTCATGGATCACTTTCACTGCCTCTTCAGTGAATAGAGTAGTGGAATATTTGCCTTTTGCATCCCAATCGACAGTCATGTTGCGACGAAAATCGTAACCGTACTCGCTTGTGTACTGTAAAATCGAGGTAAATAATTTACTAAAAAAAACATGAGAAGTAGTTTATTACAGTGGCATGAATGGTATGATCGTAATAATCGTGGAATCCCTGCCAGTAACCATAATGACTATCAAATCCTCTGAATGTGGGGGTGTACTCTTTCTTGAAGAAACCCAAGTGCCATTTGCCAATTGCCCTGGTGATGTAACCGTTTCTTTTGAGGTGCTCTGGGAGTAGGGTTTCGTTTAATGGTACTCCCCACGGTTCTGGTTCGAGGATGACCAAATGCTGCATGCCTGAAAGCGTTCGAGAATCAGTGACAAGAAGTTCGCTTAAAAAGGATGTAATCGATGATTAAGGGAAATGTAAATTATCCACCTGCCTCGTGTAACAATCATTCATCAGTAGATTTCTCGATAAGAATAGGTGTACACCATTCTCTTTTTAAGAGGCTAAAAATAACAATTAGTTATTGATTTGATATAATCTTTTTCACATTACGTGGCTGTTTTTTTATATATGTGCCCATATTATGATTAGCGTTATATAGCTGTCTTCTAAATTACATAATCAATCAATCAAGTTTAAACTGCTAATTGGCATTGGCCTCAGGAAATCAATTTAATTTAGACACTATGGATTGATATACTTCGTTTTGGCTATACCACTCAAAAGCCCTCCTAAGAAAACTTATTAAAATAATCATAAAAAACATAGATGCATAATTAAATGATGAGCTACCAGACGTGAACGTAGGACTAGACGTAATAAAGAAGGCATTATCAAATATTAAGACTGATTTTTAAGTTTCTTATGCAAACCATAGTCTTTTTCAATTCAAGGAAGTTTCTAATTTACTTAGGTTCTAGAAAATGGAGGTTTCAATTGCCTAAAAATCTAAAACTGAAAAAAATCATAAAATTCTTAAAAATAGTGAGTTTCTGTTGAAATTACACAACCGCTCTGTTGACGCCAATTATTGAGTGCCTTAAGAATATCAGCACTCCCACCAGCGCCCTCTAGCGGAACGCGCCTCGAGTTAACTGGAAGAGCTTTTGGAGCTTCTTGAAGCAGTTCTTAAGTCTATTTCTTGCGTTTTCACTGTTACTTCTGTGAATATTAAACATAGTTTTCTTTCATATGTACACTTCGACTGCAGCCTTCCTTAAAGCACCACATTAATATTAAATAAATAACAACAAAAATATAAAAACCACAAAATGTAAAAAAAAATTAATGTAAAATGTTTGAATGAAACAGTAAATTATTGGCATACTTGGCGTTTTTATTAGTTTTTTTAATATATATAATTAGGCGAGCCTTAATTAGGGAAAAAATTACTGGAATTTACTATAGTAATTAAAAATACTTTATGACTGGTGATATATCTTTATAAGCTCCCTATATAGGTGATAAGTGTAACGAATGTCAAGTACAAGGTTGGCCCCCATTATTTATAGGATATTGCGTGCCCAGTTGTAAAGGTCTAGAACCACTTTTTCGAGCCTCAACTAACTGACTAATTTCCTCGCTTACGCGACCATGCAAAAACCGACACAATAACGGATTAATACAAGAAACAATAATTAATATTAATACATAATAACAGAATTCAAAACAACTCTCATGGTTTAAATGGCATATAAATCCGATTATCTTAAGTCAAGAAATTACCTAACAGCCAATTATCGATATCTTAGCTAACTCTAATAATTACAAATCGATCAAGTTCATGGTTTGTAAACTTGACTTTTTTTAAAGTTTATGCCATTGAGGATTTATGATTACGAGTCTTGAGTGCTTCAGTGTCATGTGTGACCTTGTGCAGAAAATCGAAATCATAGAATTGCAATGAAAGGAAATTTTCCTGTTATTGTATCAGTGCGTTTAGTTCAACTAGGGCAGGTGATAATTGCTCTTAAAGTTCGTAAACTTGACCTCAAGGTTCCTATTGTGTGGCCTAGATTTAAGTTTCCGTGCATATTGTCTCTCAAGGCGAGCAATGATACGTATCATGTGATTTTGAGAAGGACATTGGATCTAGATTGTTTTTGCATCCTATTCGTGCGGTGAAGCATATCCTGGTAGAGGCTTAAGATTTGCTTCAATTGGGGCTAAATAAGGCGCTTTTATTTCATGGAAATTACCTTTGAGGTAAAGATGCATATTGGCATAATTTTATAGCAATAACATGGTAATGGTACGCCTCTGACATTTGAAGAATCAAAGTGGAAATTTCCCTGAATTTGAGGCATGCGTGGAGCCCATGCATCCTCCTGTAAGCAGTAGCGTAGAATATTTTCTGGAGATTTTAGAAATTAAAATATTTTCCTTTTAAAATTTACGAATCGGCCCGGGACGCCTCTGATTTTGCGAATATCATACTAAAAATTTCCTTAAATGAAAAACGTACTTCAAGCCAACGTATAGCTCTGCAAACAGTGGTGTCGAATGCTTTGTTCAAACTTTATGATTTTGAGAACACAGGGGTAGTTAAAAGAATTTTTTGGAATAATTTCCAAATCAACCATGTAAGCCTATGATTTTCAGGAACAATAGTGAAAATTTACCCACATCAGCCCGTTACGCCTATGAATTTTTCGTTATAAAATTGAAAACTTGCAAAAATCTTCGATATACTTAGAGCCCTGACATCCTACTACGAACAGTGGCGTATCACGCTTTCGCGATAAAGTTAAAAATATATAAAGCCACAAGCGGGGTTTTCTCACCTAAGTGGATGGGGTACTTTCCAGTCAAAAACGAAGCCCTTGAAGGGGTGCAAAGGGCCTGCGTGTAGTGGCTGTTTAGGATTACTCCATTATACGCTAAAGCGTCAATATTCGGAGTAGGAATCTCGTTGCTTCCATGAAAGCTTACATCGTTGAACCCCTAAAGCAAAAATAAAGAATGTTAGTCTTTTGTGATCACCCGGATATATCTTCGTGTACATCTAATCCGGATTCTACTGCTAAGATGGAAATCCTTAATGAGTTCTTTAGAAGAGCTTCATGAGGGTTTGGTAATTACATGATGGTAATCTAATATTCTTCGAATGGCATAGAAAGACTGTTGCCGCAAGTTCTTCGTTGCATAAAAATGACGTAAATTCCCTTTAAATTAGTGAAGAAACTGCCCATCTAGTTACATAAATTTTTACATAAGCCCAAAACTCATGTGTGTAAAGACTTAATTGGAAAATCAACACTTGTTGTAAAGCGTGTACATAAGGATGTGTGTGTATGTTTACGTTTCCTATACGGTGTCGAGTTAATAAGGAAAAATGCTAATTACTTAATGGGTGATCTGAATTTACATTAACGTATAAAGGTATATGGAGTTTTTATGTATTGTGGTGTGCATTTTTAGTTCGCTAAGTAAGCAATAAATCAGAGAAAAACTTCATAATTGATGCATTCCTGCCGATGGGCGTGTTGATGCAAATGGGGAAAATAAGAAAGAGACCTTAATGAGAGGACCTTCATGGTGATGAAAAAACCACAGGCTTGCTGAGGAGTTTAGGGAATTGTGACTAAACGTAATGACGTCAGAGGGTGTATCCCAGATCCCCCTTGACGTCATCAAGCATGCAGTAGTCAGAGTTCCCGCTAATTAACACATTAATCGTGATCCTTTTTAAGGCATTTCTATGCATTTGTTATCAACCATCTTTGAATAGTTTGCCGACTAAACACACCCACTACACAATGTAGGTTAGGCTCCCTATTATATTTATCTATCTCATGGTTGGGTGGTACTGATATATGAGCATGCATTAGATTGTTAAACCAAAGGTCAAAAAAGAGTAAAAACTCCCATAAAATTATGTATTTCTGAAGATTAATTAGAATTCAAATTAGGCAATTTAATTACACACTACAATTAATACGGCCTTGCTGGCTGTTAAAAATTATGAATTTACGCCACATCCACTCTACGCTCTACTAACTCTACATACGATCTTTTCTGAATCCCAAAATACGTACCATATCATCAGCAACAATAACTACAATGTTCGGTCTCGTACTCTTTTTATTATCAATCCCCAGACTTGCAGCCACCAAGCACCCAAAAACCACCAAGCACTTCTTCATTTCTTCGCACTAGTAGACGTAGTTCGAAGATATTTTTACCCAAAACGGTCTTGGCGGGATTCCTAAGTCAACCAAAAACCTCAAGGCCTATGGTATTGACTAGTCGTGGAAGGAGACTGTCTTGGACTTGGCAGGAGGACTGTTTTAAATCCTTGTAAGGTTTATTCTCCACTGGGGGGAGGGTCAGTTTCGCTAGTGCGACCGCGAGTGACGTCATTGGAATCACCGCATTACTTGATTTCCTGTGGTTCGCAGTTGCTACTTCAGATTACGTGTTGGGTGGTAGTAAACTCGACTTGCTGGGCTGATATTGACAAAGGATATTAGAGAAAAAAAGGCAAGGAACCGCTGATCTCGATCTGGGGTTCTCCTGCAAGGGCAATTTCTGGATGCAGAAAAGATCAATAAATGACTGAAAGGAAGAGGAGCTTTCATCTCAGTTTCAAAGTCCTCAGTAGGTCTTCTTTGTCTTCCTTTCCCTTCCTCTTTATCATTATTTTCTTCATTTCTACCTTTTCTTGGTCATACCACAACCAGTACACTGCGAAACGTGTATATTTGGAGGCCAGTCCAATCAGAGCTTTGTCCTGTGCTTCATTCAGGGTCAGATTCGTTTTCTTGTTTGCTCTTGCAGTAGATTTTCCCTTTCTGGATCACCTCTATGATCCATCATCATGTTTGAAAGCTGTTATGGTTAATTTGTTAGATGATCTAGGATATATCCTTAATGTCTTAAGAAACAATATCATGAGACACCTGTAATTTCCTCCGTCTTTCCTCTCAACTCTTCTACTCGCTCTTCTGCTGTGAGGATAATTGACTATTATCCTTATTAAACTTGATCTTAAACCTGAATAATTATTTCGTTCTATAGCATCTGCTCTTACCTACAAGTCGATAAACGATTTGTGTTAAAAAGAGCTCAAAGAAAGAGAATCATTAATAATGAGTTTGTGTGTTTTCCAATCAACAATGCAAATATTGATATTTGCGGTCCTCAAATTACTGTTTACATTAATGTGCGAAATATCCTAATTTATCTAGTCAACAGCTCAGTGATTCAGGTCTCAAACAAATTATCATAAATCTGAATTTTATTATTCTATTATAAATCAAGCACATCCAGTTGCTAAAGGAACTACTGAGGAAAATCAAAGAGATTTTAGTTTCAGGGTCATTTCAGTAGAATGCTAAATCCCCAGGTAGGATCAAGTAGCATTTTCTTCTTCTGAAAACCCATTTTCACTCACATCCTCCAAAACCATGAAAGAGCATCGTAAACCACGAAAACTTGAATGCGACCGATGGTGAAATCCTTCATCAGTTAGAGAGCCTAAAGTCATTTCCGATATGGAGAGTAACATAAAAAACATCGAAGGAGATGTATCTTCAGAACTGCTTTGGTTCCGATTTTCTAAAGGTGGGAAGGATTATGAGTAATGATCCCGAGATTTTCTCACTTTGATATTTATTCTATGCTACATTAGGCGATCTGGCACGTGGCATCAATGCAGTCCACCCAAGGATTCCATGTATGCTTAAACAGCTTAGGATCGGCTCCTTCAATGTTCAATTCCCCCTCGATTTGAGGCACCAGCCCCTTCCTGTAGTCCACCAAAGCCCGCTTCATCCGCCTCACCACACTAGGGAAGAATTTAGCTAAGTCATTTTCCTCGCAGGGGTCACTGGGGATGTCATAGAGACACACAGCCCCACCTAAAACCAAAATCTTCTGTAATGGATTTAAACAACAATTTTCTTATGAAGAATGTTTCAACCCTTACTGGCGGGATCGCAAGGGTTCTTTTTGGCTGCAGAACATTTCACCGTAGATTGTTTCCTGAGGTTCTCATATTCACCCTCAGTTAGGGGTGTATAATTGATTTTTCTGGTTATTTTTCCAGCAGAACTCTCGTATATGGCTGAAGTGTTGTATTGCTGCTCTTCAACGTCTTCCGTCACAATATTACCGTAGTAGTCGTTGTAAGTGCCATTTTGGCTGGTACCTTGGTAGTCACATTAATAGTAATTTTTTCTTCTCAAATATATGTTTTCTTTACCAACGATCAGCTTCCAATTATAAAATCTGAGACCAGCGTTCCTGGTCTTCTCGTCAATATTGAGTAATATGTCGTTTCTTGCCGAGGGCAAGTCGTAAACCAAAGTTGACCACAGGTCAATTCCGTCCATTTCAGGATCCAGGGCCCCAATGTCGCCCCCTGCAGCTGTGAAGAGGGTGGGTAGCCAGTCAGTGACGTGCACTAAATCTGTAGATACCCTCGCAGTTTGGACTAATAAAGGGCTCCATATAAAGGCGACACTGCGGATTCCTCCCTCAAACAGGGTATCCTTCATCCCCCGAAGGGGAAAGTTGCTGCCATAATTGGGGTTATCCCCTTTTAAATGTTAAAATTTTCTCTTAAAGCGAAAGGGGTGACATACCTACTGTGGCTGCCCCATTATCACTTATAAACGCAACTATGGTATTGGTCAACATGCCCTTCTTCTCCAGTGCTTCCATGATTTCCCCCAGGCTATCATCCAGCTTCGATACCATGGCTTTAAAAGGATATCTACTAGAATCTTCTATAATATTGTATATAGAATTATTACCCGCATAAGTGCGCCTGCTAGAATCAACCACATGCCTAAACTTATTAATTGTTTCTTGGGGGGCCTCCAAGGGTTTCCCCTTATTGGCTGTATGAACCCCTAAGTGGGACAACATCAAGAACAAGGGTTTGGCAGTATCGTGATTGGAGATAACGTTTATGCTGTGTTCGGTAAACAAGTCTGTGGCATATTTGCCTCCTTCTTCGAAGGCTGGAATTCCGTCTTTTCTGAGGTCGAATCCGGTGTAGTCGTGATCGTTATACTTAAAAAATGAGAAGGAATGAATGAATTAACGGATGGACCAGAATGGAGCATCATACTGTCCATGTAGACAGGTAGTCGTAGTAGCTGGTATATGAGTTGTAGAAGCCAAGGTGATGATCAAAGCCTCTGGAAGTGGGGGTTTCGTTCCATCTGCTGTACCCTAAGTGCCATTTTCCTATTAAATAGGTGTCGTAACCAACATCCTGGAATTTTGAACGGGAAAGTTACAGGTATAAGGTGGTAATAAGAGGATTACCTTCAGGTAAGCTGGTAAGAGCTTTTGGTCCGGGAGGGCCTTTCTTTCTGCAGCTACAAGGCTTGGTCCTTGCATACCTGGAATTTTCACATGGTATAGAAATTGTAGTAAATTGAGGTGATTAGTTGATTAAGAGCTGTGAATGAAGCAAGGAAGAACCTTAATAGGAAAACTGACCTGAGAGTTCAAATAATTTCAATGCCGCCAATAGCGAATGCTTTTATGCCAAAGGCAAACAACATAAAAAGTTCCAATGAAGAAAACATCATTTTGGTGTCAGTTTTTAATCAAATATGAAAATATTTAAAGAATTAAATTAACATTTTTTTATCTCTTAAAATAGAAATTTTTCTTGAGAATTTGGTGAAGGAGAGATTTTTCACACTAAATATTTCAATTTCTCAATATGTTCATTCCAGTGCAGTTTAGTTTAAGGAACATTTGAGAGCCTTAAAATAACTCATCAGATCCACGCAAGTACTGAATAACTAAAATCCAGACAAAAATCTCACTCACAGTCTTCACGTTCACCACTCCTCCAGTGTTCAACCTCTTCCTCCTAAAGGGCAAGAGAAGATTCATAGAAATCTCAAATTAAGAGCTTATCAGTCTCAGCTCTCTCAAAAGTTCAATTTATAACATTTGATTTATGACAACAATTTAATTTATGCCAAGAATTTGATTTATGACAACAATTTAATTTATGACAATAATTTGATTTATGACACCAACGTTATTTTTATGGAGTGGTTGTACTTTTTGGGCCAAAACTTCAATAATGCGTTCGCATTATTTAAAACCCCCCTCACCCCATCCCTTAATAACCTCGTCATAACTTGCTATCAATACCTAATCGCATAGGAAATTTGCCGGTAAGTAGGGCGGCTCTGGTAGGGGTGCTGTATGATTGAACATAATGGCTGTTCATAATGATGCCATTATAAGCCAAGGCGTCAATGTTGGGGGTGGGAATCTGATTGCTGCCATGGAAGCCTACGTCGTTCCAACCCTTAAAAATCAATTTTTCAATTTAGTTAACCCTCAAAGGCTCGCCTCTTGTTCTGATGAAGAGATCCTGGAAGGATGACAATTTGCATTCATTAATTAGGAATAATTAATTGTTATTAAATAAATGTGATATAGACATGCGATGGGAAATCCGACAGGAGCCCTGACCATGAAATCCGCCGGCCAAACAATATTTTACATTAATTAGCCTCGAATGAATTAATTTGCTGAAAGGATTTGTCAGGATCTGATGATATTTTGAGCCGGAAACTGAAGAATTTTGGAATACTAGATAGTCCTCTTTAGAACGTTTTTTTTTTTAATAAAAGTTCTTACCAAATCATCTGCTATTATGAAGATTATGTGCGGGGGCTGTTGGGCGGCAGTCCGGTGGAAAAGCAGCAGCAGCAGCGTCGGCAGGCAAAGCTCTTCAACTTGTGGGTGCATGTCTCAAAAACTCTCTGAAAAAGAAGTCGTTAGTTAGTATCGTGTCATCTACGTTGAAATGAGAAGACGGAGG
This sequence comes from Euwallacea similis, assembly GCF_039881205.1. Classification (NCBI taxonomy): domain Eukaryota; kingdom Metazoa; phylum Arthropoda; class Insecta; order Coleoptera; family Curculionidae; genus Euwallacea; species Euwallacea similis. Next base: position 1,135,359 of record NC_089630.1, read on the forward strand.
AAATGGTGAACTGAAGACTGCGAAAATTCAATTCACGTGAAGTAGCTGGGGGAAAAGGGGCGAAGAAAGTATTGATCGCTAATCATTAATAGTAACCTCAATTTCTCTCAATGCTCATCGGTAAACCTTGAATAGAACTCAAAATGGGACTTAGCCGGGGATCGACCGTTCCGCGGGGGAAAATCGCTGCTTCTTGCAAATAGCAAAGCAGTGAATCTCGAATGTTACATTTGCACTAATCGTGATGTATAGGCACATATTAAATAACACTCATGTAGGTCACTTACACGTACATGTAATTTACCTGTTCTTATTCAACTTGTGAACCATAAATTAGCTTCTTCGACAATTAAAACGTATACCATTCACCTGGTTGCTGTTTTCATGCTAATGTATGCATCGAAATCGCGCTTCAAGCAAAATCTTGACCGTCTACTAGAAGAATTTTTTAAGTGTTGGTTGTTTTATAGTTTTATCGGATCATCAACAATAATTAAAACCCGCAGAGGTGAGCTTTGCAGCCACGGCCACCGTTTATCCGGCTCAACTAAGTGTGAAGTTCCATTGCTTGATTTGGAATATAATAATGGGCATGATCACACGGAATTAACTGGGTTGAGGAAGACATAAATTTTGAGATGCATTCACTATTGTAGTAACGAAATTCACCTCATTAGTGAAGCGACTTTCCGGTATAAATCTCCCAAAAACAGAAGTCAAAATGCGGATTAAATTAAATCGGGAACGAAGCCACCAAGGCGGATGAAACTTAATATGTCCAAATCAAACTTTGTTGAGCTTTTCACAATGGTCAAAGCGCGAGTGGGACCGCACCCGGGTTTCGTCTTTTTAATTAAAACGTTGAGGTGGGGCCCGCATTTGCATTTTATGATAAAGCTCTGATTAAATGGACTTTAGTCCGATGATGGACCAAGAGGTTTCCTAAAATCCATTGTTGGTTTGGGGAATTTTTCCTTTTCAATTGTAGGCCTTCGCTTACTTAATTTATGCCCAGAATATAATTTCTATTCAACTTCAGGGAATTCAAGTTAATTGCTCTTGCTGATTCGCCAGTGTTGCTGAACTGAGTCTTTAAATTCACTTTGGTAATTTAGAGGAAACTACATATGGGAACTTGAGAAGAGTTGGAGCTAAGGAGTATGGCCACTACCTAGAGAGCTTTATATACGGGGTGATCAAAAAATGTTTCTTTTCGAATCACTCACTAAGTCCGTGTCAAAATTCATTTCAAAATATCCAGAGTCTGATATAGATTAAATCAACATCTGCTGTAGATCTGAATTGTCAATTTCGAGTTTTGTAGAGAAAAAATTACAAAATCGCACAATTTTCATGGGCATAGACGCTTTCCAAAGACATTCAATCCACAGATATACAGCACTGATGCGATCATGGAAATAATCTTAAAACCCTGTGTGTCAGCACCTAAAGTTTACTGACAACATGAAAACAGTCTAATGTAGCAATCGAAATTAAGTAATTAAGCATCAAATAAACAATGATCTACTAAATCCTTAACAGAAGGGTTCGAAGGAACCAAGAAAGGTTCAGATTTAGTGTAGTTTCCGTGGTTCTGAGGTGTACAGTGTATTTCACGACACTAGTGATATGAAGGAGTGTGTGCTTCTGCGCATCTCCATCTCTAGTATGCAAGAAACGATGTAAACAATGGAGATAAGCTGTCATACCGCAGGAGCTTTGCAATGTTGCCGGCTTGTTTTTAAACAGCCAGGTTGCTTGATTGTTATTTAAAGTTTGCTGTCAAAATTATTTCATATAATTTTTTTCCAAAATTAAATACAAAAACAAATACAGCTCTTAAATATGAAACAAAATATAATTATAGAAATAAACAAAAACAACAGTAAAAACTTAATCAATGGAAATTAAAATAAAATCCAAAACTAAAATTTAAATGCTCAAATCGGTCCCCTTTTTGTGCAAAAGAATAACCGTGCCGGTCAGAAAAATTCTGCCGCACATTTGCAAGTGTTTCTGGGCTAATAGTTTGCATGCAATTTCGAGTTTCAATTCGCAACTCATTTAAATTATTAGTCCTATCACCTTTAAATCTATAAATGGTAGATTTAACATAATCCTATTAGAAAAAATCTGTAGGAGTTAAATCAGGAGATCTTGCTGGCCACAAGATGTTGCCCCATCCACTTATCACTTTGTTTGGAATCTCCCTCAAGACATTTTCTAACAAGAGCGGTATTATGGGCAGAACAACCATCTTACTGTTGCACCATACGTCTCCTAATTCAATTCTTAGTTATTCGATTGCCGGAATAGTTTGAGTCTGGAGTAGGTCGAGGTATCTCAATCCGTTCAAAGTATGTTCAGTGAAAAACAGACCAATTATATGGCTACTTAAAATACCTGCCCAAATATTAAGTTTTTGAGGATATTGGGTTCGTGTATTGTACGTTCTGTGCAAATTTTCCTTTGACCAGTAACGAGTGACGACCGGATTAGCGTGACCCACTAATTGAAAGGTCGATTCATCCGTAAAAAGGATGTTTTTGATGAAGTTTTCATCATATTAGTCCTTTCTATTATTGCTTCACAAAAAACAGTCGCGTCTCTAGGTCTTCAGGAAAAATCTTATTCATTTTTTGTATGAATTATACCTGTTTTTCCTCAAAACTCTATAGGCCATTGCACGTGGCATATTTAATTGGTCCACTTTTTCCGTGAGGGACTGATCAGGATTTTTCTCAACACTGGCACAAATCATAATTTCCTGCTCTTACTTTTTATTGTTATCTTGTGAAGAGCGTTTATGATGCAGGGGTGAAACACATCTAATCGTCTCGAAGTTGCAAATGGCATGACGCACTATATCAACACTAGTAACGGGCCGATAATCAAAATTTCCTAAAAAACAAGAGGCAAGCCCTTCTATGGATTGTGTTGAATAAAATTGTTTAATCATAAAGACTTTTTCTTCAATTGTAAAAATTTCCATTTTATTACGTTTTTACTCGCTATTCTATCAATGCGCGGAAGATAAGATTATTTCAAAATTTTGAGAGTAAGTGAAGAAAAGATAAGAAGAATAAGTGAAAAAAACATAAACAATAGATATGTAGAAACTCTTGCGCATTCGCCACAATTTTTTGCCTCGCGCATTCGCCACACGAAAAAATGTGGTGAATGCGAAAGGGTTTATATATATGTGTGATTTTTTTCAGATTTTTAGAAAAACCAGTTTTCAAGTTAAAAATTATAATTGAAAAGATGGAGGTTTAAGGGTTTTTCTGGTCTAGGGGGTCAGGGTAAGGGTATTTTGCGCAACTGATTAGCATTAGAGAGTTATAACTTTCGTACTTATATGCCCATTCAGTTAGATTTTTAATTTAGATCAAAGGGCATTTTGACTATCTTAATGGGCAGTATTCTTAGTTACTTAAAGAACTTAAAGAACAAACGATGATATCACAGCCCAAGCTGTACTCTTCTTTTTTGCCGGTTTTGATGCCATTTCTACAACTATTTGCTTCGCCTTTTATAAGCTGACAGTCAAAAAAGATGTGCAAGCAAAGCTTAGGGAGGACGTTTTTGAGGCTCATGAAGCCAACAATATTAAACTAATGTATGAATCTTTCCGCAAAATGAAGTATATTTGTTAATTTTTGAGTTTCCAGCAATAGTATTTTTTTAGAAATGTTCAGGAAGAGGCTCTCAGCAGTAGTAGCTTCGCTATATACCATGAAACTTATATCCCTAGATGAATTCTTTGTACCCTTAAAATCTAGAGATCATCTGCTTTTCTCGCCTATAAGCCTCTATATGGTACCGGCTTACTACCCAGACCCAACCAACTTCGACCCAGAAAGATTTTCAGAACAAAACAGAGACTCTATCAACCTTTATGCTAACATTTCGTTCGGAGCTGGCACTAGAAACTGCATCTGCCCCTAATTTGCTTTGTTGGAGTTTAAGGCAGTTTTCTATTACTTACTTTTCAACTGCGAAATCATCCCCACAGAGACAACAAAGGCCGAGCAGAAGGATGATTTTTGTTCGGCTTAAACAGAGCTTCAAGGCTCTAAGTGAACTAAACGACGATTTTCGGCGTTTGTATAGTCAGTTATTTCGCCACTAAAAATTTGCGAAAATGCCCTCCGAAGGAGCTCTTGACAAAGTGCTGAACCGGAATATTAAAATTGCCTTTGAACTTGAATACTCAGGTAGTAAAATTATAATGGGAAATGCTGCCTGCAATTCACAGCTTAAAGGGCTTCTGCTAAGGTCCTCGAGATGAAGGGTTTAAGAAGTAAAAAGTGTCTTTCCCTAATTTTATTTGAGAGTTATCATTGTTGGAATTAAGTTTAGTAAGTGAATTTATGGTTATTCAGTCAGTGAGGATTTTGATTATGTTGTAATGACTCAAGAAAGCAACGAAAAATTTATTTATTAACACATTTTTTGAACAGTTATTGGATTAATTAACACTCTCTTAATAATTAGACTCGTATGTCATTGGGCTGATGCAGGAAAAACCGAAAAACTTTAATTGTGATATGAGGCATAACCATGCGAGTTATGCATTTTTCTCACGATTATAGTCCATTAAAAAAAATTTACCCAAGCCGGCATCGAACCTGGGCCAGCAGGATTCTACCGACACTACTTCATCGTTGCAGATCTGCGAATGATCACTTTCATACTGGCCACGTTGCTTCTGACATTTGTGACATTTTGTTGACTGGTGGTACCCGAAAGTATACTTTCGCATGCGTTTCCGTACGCTCTTATTCCTTAGACGTGATCGCAAAAGTAACGAACATACGCGCATGTTCACCTTACAGCTGCAAACACACAGGATCGCCCCTTCGTTTGCTTTTTTTCGGTTCGCGCGTAAACGGTTTTTTACATCCTATCGCCATCGCTCACACTCCTGTTGACACAATATTAATTTCCTCCCAACTGATTATGTATGTTCCGATTGCATTTAGTCAGCGCCACGACCGCTGGTGCAAACTACCAACTGCGCACCACTGATACCTGTCGAATCGCTACCATCACTGCAGAATTGGTATTGGAATTGGAACTGGACCTGAAATAAGGTAAATCACCGGACATATAACATATTTATCATAGACTAGTCCCATGCCCCCCAAATGCGTCCTTGATAAGTCGCATGCCCTTACTTCTTCTTGTATCCGGTGGAAGCGGCGAAGACAGTAGCTTGGGGGATTACAAGCGTGATCAAAAGTAAGCGACTAAGTTGTGAGCTTTTTAGAGTTCTGTTGCTTTCACCTGACCAGATCAAAGTGCCGCAGCAGATTGAACTTTCTGAAATAAATATATGTTCGGTGGTAAATTCTACTTGAATGTTTCTAAGGGAATTAGCCTGTAATAGAAATTGATAGCAGATTTACCGTGGACTTACTTATTGGTTGAGTTCAGGAGTATATTTGGATCATCCTGTACAGAAGATTTATCGCCGGATAAGTCATAGGAGCGCTTAACCGGGCCTTCCTTCGCCTCCGTAGACTATTTAACCCAATTTAACTTGACCTCGTGTGCTTACGTTATTTATCAGTTAAGCCCACGAGTGCGTTCGAATTATTTGGCAGATAAGAATAAGCTCTGGATAAGTCAATTCAGCATTCTTGTTCAGCTATTAATTACCGATTATCTCGTGTCGTAAAACCATATCGCATTCATAAGGTTTTCCCCCCTTATCACATTATCGGTTATGGAGTATGGAGAGTCGCGCAGCTAGTTAGTTCAATTTAGTTACTGTGGTTGGAGGTATCGTCGAAATCTTTGACTGTGGCTCGCCTGGTCAAGTCCGTTGCTATCCTAAACAGATACATCTCTATCAGAAATTTGAAGAAGCTTTCAGCAAAGGAAGCATCGAAAGGCCAAGGCCGTGCTCGCCTAATTCCTATTGTTATGGATCTTATTTATGAATTTGAACCATAAAATTACCCGAATAATTTTTTGGGGAATGACCGGCGGTCACACGCTGCCGCAACTTTTAATGGCCAAGACCATGAGCGGGATTATACCAATTATGGCTCATACTAATTATCATTGTTTATTCAAAAATAAATGGGCGTTCGTGTACTGCGTAATATATAGTATGTGTGCAGTAGTGTATGTATAGTGGTGAGCGATATGCAGGGGTTCCTTCCTTTGAGGTTGGAGACACCACCCGCGCTTATTATACGAGAGCACTTACACGCTAGCACTATTTACGACACTTGTCGGTTCGCAGTATCGACGTTGTACTCCTGGTTGCGAGAGTCCAGGACGGACTAGCTTCTTGCTTAGCAAGCAAACACGTGGGATTTCCCGAAAGCCGTGGAATTTAGGACAACACTTTCAACATTAACAAGGTTTATTTACTAATTGTAACACATAGGTATGACTAAAATTTAGATGAGGAAACACGAGATTGGACGATCGCGATTCCGGTGACAGGTATAATTTTCGGGTACGAGTGGATTGCCGAGGTATCGGGACAACCTCAACGGTTCAACGTGATCGTGATGAGAGAGAGATCCTTGCTTCTCCCAGCCCTTAAGTACTGGGAGATGCTGGTCAGCAGACATAGGCGTGCCCCTTTTCGGAGCTCATTTTAGTTGAAGAAGGCCCATTTGGGCAGGTCTTATGGCCAAGGGCAAATTATCCCGTGACCGGAATATTGCTTTCATCCTGAGTGGGACGTGACGGAACCCCCAATTACAACCACCGCCGAAAGGTAATGGTGGGGAATTCCGATACCCAAGAACCACCTCCGATGCACATTTATGACTTGATTGCCTCGCAGTTTAACAAGTACAAAGTCGAGGAATTTGAATCATAAACCATTTCGAGTGAATTTAACGGATCGCGGCATCTGGAAGGCAACAAATGTAAGATGTGCAGGGGCGCAACTTAGGGTTTTAGCTTGATCGAGGAAGATATCAAGACTCAGTTCACCAACTCTTAACATCCTCCCCCCCTTGAAAGACCGTGCTGCGGCTTTCAATGGTATGTGGTAACGATATAATATGTACAAAAGATTGATGTGATTACTACTAAACTATCCTTAAATGTGCGTAGAGTCCACAACTTAGTCTATTGGCAGCAAGGCCACTCGCGTGACGGCTCTTTTGAGAGTTCCGTTTTTAGTCTTCACACTGACCACCCTCACTGCACTGTCCTGCCCAGGGTGGACGGCCGCGATTCGGCCCAGCGGCCAGCACAGGGACGGCACGTTATCTTCCTTCAGCAGGACCAAGGCTCCAACATGCACTTCGGGATTGGTCTGGAACTGCCACTTGTTTCGTTGCTGCAGCTGATGGAGGTACTCCTTTCGCCATCGAGACCAAAAGTGTTGTCCGACGCGCTGGAGATGCTGATATCGCTTGCCGAGGCTGATCTTGCTATCGGTGTAGTCCCGTTCGGCTATGGCCGTGATTTCTTGCCCAATCAGGAAATGGGCAGGAGTGAACGCATTTAGGTCATTGGGATCAGGACTTATGGGAATTAAAGGTCTTGAGTTTAAAATCGCCTCGATTTGAGTAGTTAGTGTGTAGAACTCCTCATAATGAAACCGAGAGCCATTCAAAACTCGCTTCAAGTGATGCTTGCAGGATTTTACCGCAGCCTCGTGAAGCCCCCCCCAATGCGGGGACCTTGCAGGCATAAACTGCCATTTTATGTGCGAGTTTGTCAGGAAATTTTGAAACGTGCTAGATCTTACGATGTTTCGTATCGCGATTAGTTCGTTTTTACAGCCTACGAAGTTCGTAGCGTTGTCGCTGTAAATAGAAGAGCACAGGCCTCGTCTCGATACAAATCTTTTCAACATGCTCAAAAACCCGTCGCTAGTCAAGTCCGTGACAACCTCGATATGCACAGCCTTGACTGCGAGACACACAAAGATACAAATGTACCCCTTGATTGTCTTTCGCGACCGCGTTTTTCCATCCTTTAGTTCAAATGGCCCGGCGTAATCAACAGCAACAGCTGAAAATGGGCGCGACGGAGTAACGCGAGAACTAGGCAGTTCACCCATCCTGGGAACGAGGGAGTTATTTGGATTGGCCTTAAAACAGACCACACATCGTCGGACGTGTGCCTTCACTACTTGCTTACCATTTAGGGGCCAGTACCTTTGTCTGACGTGAGCTAAGGTACATTGGGTCCCTGAGTGCAGGGTGCGTTTGTGCTCGCGGTCAATAACGAGGTTGGTAAATGGATGTTTGGCCGGCAGTACGATAGGGTGTTTTACATCATAAGAATAGCTTGAGTTTGTTAGCCTACCCCCAACTCTTATCATACTGTCCCGATCAATGAATGGAGATAAGGCCTTTAACTTGCTCTTGGTCGAGACGCGATTTCTCGTCCTTAAGTCATGATTTTCCGCGGGAAACGATTGTGACTGAACTACTCTTATGAGTTGCCATTCAGCCCGCTGCACTTCACCTGAGCTCAGAGGCCCCGACCCCCTTTCTCCCTTAGGTAGTCTCGTATTGCTTCCAAATCTTGCACAATAGGCCATGACGCGTATTAATTTATGCAGATTCGAGAATCTGCTAAATATACCGTCTTCGGGATATTGTGCTACTAGCGATACCTCCGGCACTGGCCTAAGTCCGGGAGTGTCGTTCGTTGGAGTCGCGAATCTCGAGATGGACGGGTCTTCAGGCCACATATCTGGTTCCACGAGGAAGTTGGGTCCGTGGAACCATAGTCGAGAATTTTTTGAGTCCTTGATGCTTGTACCGCGCGATATAATGTCCGCGGGGTTCTCCTCAGATCGTATGTGATTCCAATCATCAATGGCGGTCAATGACTGTATCAATGCCACTCTATTGGCGGTGAAGGTCCTCCATCTTTTCGGCTCATTTGCGATCCAACATAGAACGATCGTGGAATCGGCCCACAAAAACATTCTGGTTATGGGCTGCTTTAGAGCGTTGATGGACCTCTTCACCAGTTTTGCCAACAGCACAGCTCCGAGGAGCTCTAATCGCGGTAACGAGAGGGACCTTAGGGGACTGACGCGAGACTTTGCGCACAATAAGTGACTTTCGATTTTTCCGTTTTCGTCCGTTGATCGCAGGTACACGCAACATCCGTAGGCCCTTTCGCTGGCGTCCGAGAAACCGTGAACTTCTATCGATTTCGGGTTATTGACGAGAACATGGCGTGGAACTTGCAATAGACCTACCTTTGCTATTTCGCTTCTTAAGCCTAACCATTCCGAGTGCAACTGGCTTGGAATGCTCTCATCCCAATCGATTTTTAGCTGCCAGAGACGTTGAATCAACAATTTCACGCGCACCGTTAAGAAACCCAAGATTCCCAAAGGGTCGAAGATTTTTGAGACCCATGATAATATGATTCGTTTCGTGGCTCTGCTGTGAGTCTCCGCGAAGTTTTGCGAATTATATTCGAAAACGTCAAGACTTGGAATCCACGAAATTCCTAATGTCTTGCTGCTCGAGTTATCGCTTATGAGGTACTTGTCGCTTTCGTGACTGTCCCTGGCGATGTCGTCCAGTACCTTGTGCGCGTTTGATCGAAATTTTCTTAATTCGAATCCGTATTCCGATAAAACTCGGCGAATGCCTTCTCCCAACTGTTTAAGGGAGTCGAGATCTGAGGACCCAGTCAGCAAGTCGTCAACATAGAAGTCAGTCGCTATTATGTCAGATTCGCGCGGCCGTTGTTCGGCCACGTTTTTTGAGATCTCGAGCAAACAACGTGTTGCGAGGTACGAGGCTGAAGCGGTGCCGTACGTGACCGTGTTGAGTTGATAGTGCCTGACTTCTTCATTGGGCGTATCTCGCCAGACTATCCGCTGAAGGTTCCTTTCGTGCTTGTCCACCAATATTTGTCGATACATTTTCGTTATATCCCCGATCAAGACAAAATTATGTTTTCTAAAGCGTAGTAATATCGAGAATAGATCATTTTGCATCGTGGGCCCGACCTTTAGGACATCATTCAGTGATGAGCCCTTTGTTGTTTTGCACGCGGCGTCGAAAACTACCCGTAGCTTGGTCGTCATGCTCTCCTGTTTTTGAACGCAATGGTGTGGTATATAGTAAATCGGAACCTCCGACGAAGTTGGTTTACGCGGTACTTCTGTCATATGCCCGAGGTCCTTGTATTCACGCATGAAGGTCCGGTAGGAAGTTCCGAGTTCGCGGTCTTTTGCTAGTCGTCTTTCTATCGCGTATAATCGATTGAGCGCTGTTTGCTCGGAATCACCTAAATCCGTGACGCTAGATTTTAATGGAAGCCTTACTATAAACCTGCCATCTTCATCGCGAGTAGTTGTCTTGACGAAGTGCTCTTCGCATTCGCGTTCTTCCTTGGTCATGTGACTTAAAGAATGCGAATCGACCTCTTCGACAAGCCAAAATCTCTCCAAGCTCCCTTTTAACGCGTTTTGCGTGAGAAGACAGGTTGAGACCATTGCCTGCGTTCCACGAAGCTTGCCTGATTGGCACGGGACTCGGCCGGCTATTATCCAGCCGAGTAACGTCTTTTGCAATGTTGGAAGACTTCTGCCTAGTTTCAATTGTCCTATGCAGAGAAGGTCTAAAAATACTTCACATCCCAAGAGCATGTCGATTTCAGAGGGTACGTTAAAGTCCGGGTCGGCTAGTATTAACTCATCGGGAATATTCAAGTTCGATTTATCAAAATAATTTTGCGGCGCTACCTCCGTTATTTTCGGCACGACGAGAAAACTCAACCTTGTTCTGAAGGCCGTGGTTCGAGATGCAAATGATATTTCAGTGGCGTGCGATATTCTTGTCTGTATTTGATTTATGCCTAGGACGGGAATGTCAACCTTCGACGGTGTTAGTTGCAATCGTTTAATCAGGGCCATGCTAACGAAGTTAGATTGACTAGCTGAATCCAACAGGACTCTGCACGGAATTCGGGTTTTGTGCTTGCCGTGGGTGTCTACTACCGCCGTTGATAACAATATAAGGGAATTCCTCGCGTTTTGACAGGTATTCGCTAGTATCGGATATGACGCGTGCCGTTCCCCGGTACCTTCGGGTGGATTCGAGTCATCATCGCGAGAACTATTACCGTCGCCCCGCTTGATGTTTGCGTCATCAGCCCGCGAAGGTCGTTGCGGTTTGTGTAACAAAGTTGCATGCCTTTGCCGACATAATTTGCACCCCGACGAACGACATTCCGATAGTTTATGCCCGTGTCGTAAGCAATTTGTGCATAGATTCATCCCCTTCACCCTTTCAAAGCGATTCGAGATTGATAATTTTTTGAACTCCTCGCAGGAATATATGAAGTGCTCGCCCTTACAGAACGGACATGCCGGACGATATGTGCTACTTGTGGTGGCAAATGATCTGGACTCGTTAGATTTTCTAGAATTTGACCACAACCTTGCGTCCCCCGCTTCCAATACCTGGCACCTCTGCATTAAAAATTCATTGAACTGATCGACTTTCGGCGAGTTCATGCCTTGGGAATACTTCTCCCACTCGCGCCTCGTGCTGACGTCTAACTTTGACGCCAGAATATAAATCCACATGGTGTTCCACTCACGTACCTCTTCGCCCAAGGACTCTAACGCGCGAAAGTTCTTAAAAAAGTGGTTTGAGAAGTTTCTCAAGGCTGCGTACGATTCCTTGGTTAACGCGGGGAACTCCATGATCTCCCTTAAATGGGAGTGGATGATAAATTTTTTATTTTGGTATCGTCTTTCAAGAAGATCCCAGGCAATGGTGTAATTCGCGTTGGTAGGGGCCAGTGATGCTAATAATGTTTTTGGTTCGCCTCGAAGAGATGCTTCCAGGTAGTAGAAGCGTTGAGCATCCGATAATGCGTTATTGTCGTGAATTACCGCTCTAAACATATCTCGAAATCGTTGCCAATCTGCGTAACACCCGCTAAACTCAGGTAGGGTTAGAGACGGAAGCTTGATGAACGAATTAGCCGAAACACTCGATTCACCTGGGCTGGCGATTGCCTGTAACGATGCGCTCGTTGATGGTGACCCCGCGTTTCGACTCAAATTTGCGCTGCATTGCTGTTGATTACGAAAATGCTTATCTAGAACACTTTGCGCCATGGCCAAGGATTCGAAATATCGAGTTTCAAACCTATCACGTTCTTCTTCTAGTTCCCTTTCCTTGTAATTACTGGGAAAGTCACTTATTAGTAACTCCTCGTATTCTGTTTGGATTGACTTAAACTTGTCCAATATTGATTTTGCGCTATCATACCTAGCCTGAAGCAGTTCGATGCATTCGTGCAAATCGGCCTTATTTAAAAAACTTGCGAAGCGCGTTAGCTCACCTTTGATTTGGGCTTTGCTATTTTTTAATTTCTTTAAAACGAGTTCTGGGGCAAACTGTTCATCATCTATGAGAGACATCACACTACGTTCACAGAGTACAGACTAACGTGAAACCGTGGCGATATAAAATCAATGTCGAGAGGAAATCGGTGAGGGATATGGGTTGAGGGTTGCAAATATTGAAAGACTGACCTTTAAGCTGCTGTCCACTCCTTTACGAAGGCTTTCTCGGCGTCGCTGGGAAGATCCGGCTCGAAGGACCAAATGGTGAGCGATATGCAGGGGTTCCTTCCTTTGAGGTTGGAGACACCACCCGCGCTTATTATACGAGAGCACTTACACGCTAGCACTATTTACGACACTTGTCGGTTCGCAGTATCGACGTTGTACTCCTGGTTGCGAGAGTCCAGGACGGACTAGCTTCTTGCTTAGCAAGCAAACACGTGGGATTTCCCGAAAGCCGTGGAATTTAGGACAACACTTTCAACATTAACAAGGTTTATTTACTAATTGTAACACATAGGTATGACTAAAATTTAGATGAGGAAACACGAGATTGGACGATCGCGATTCCGGTGACAGGTATAATTTTCGGGTACGAGTGGATTGCCGAGGTATCGGGACAACCTCAACGGTTCAACGTGATCGTGATGAGAGAGAGATCCTTGCTTCTCCCAGCCCTTAAGTACTGGGAGATGCTGGTCAGCAGACATAGGCGTGCCCCTTTTCGGAGCTCATTTTAGTTGAAGAAGGCCCATTTGGGCAGGTCTTATGGCCAAGGGCAAATTATCCCGTGACCGGAATATTGCTTTCATCCTGAGTGGGACGTGACGGAACCCCCAATTACAACCACCGCCGAAAGGTAATGGTGGGGAATTCCGATACCCAAGAACCACCTCCGATGCACATTTATGACTTGATTGCCTCGCAGTTTAACAAGTACAAAGTCGAGGAATTTGAATCATAAACCATTTCGAGTGAATTTAACGGATCGCGGCATCTGGAAGGCAACAAATGTAAGATGTGCAGGGGCGCAACTTAGGGTTTTAGCTTGATCGAGGAAGATATCAAGACTCAGTTCACCAACTCTTAACATATAGTATATCGGTGGTACAATTACGTTTTATCTCTTAAATGAAGAGCTTCAAAAGTATTTTCTGTTTAAGCCTGCTGGCAGGTTTATTGCTGTGCATTAGCGGCAAATTGATAATAAATTATCCTTTTTGGGTTCTTTGTATTCAGTATTGAGTGTTGCCACGCGATCATTATTTTAATTAAAACCTGTTCGAATAGAGAATAAATCGATAAAAAATATAACTAAACTCGTGGAAAGCCACCTTTTTACATGAACTACCCGCTGTCGGCTGTAATTGCTATACTTCAACAGAATTAATGAAAATTGAAATTTAATAAATTCTAACTGTGGATAGAAACGTTCCTCGCCAATGTTTTTCTTTCGAATTTCATTTGCACCCCCTTTTAATTCATTAAATAATTCCCAGATTAATTTCATGAAAGCCAGTGGCGTCACAAGACCCTCTTCGGCGCATATATGGAAAGCCATTTACAAACAGTTCAAGATCATTATTTGATTGTGCGAAAACACAATAGCTATAGTCAAAGGCGTAGGAAACATCTCAGAATGATGATATTTGAAATGTGTTTAAGCCGCACTCCAATACCGAAATATCCTGGTAAATACTGAAATCACCACACTTTTGCTTCATATTGAACCATTTTAATTGCGTTTCTTTAATGAGACTCATGCTGGCGCATATTTTGTATTATTTTTAATCGATCCCAAAGCCTGTATATATTCCTGATTGAATTATTTATGCAATTCACTCATTGTTTCAGTTACGGTGAACCCGTCATGTCTCTCAAGGGGTACACGATCAAAGACATAGAAAAATAATTGCGGGCATTGATGGCAAAGAGATGGTCAAATTCTATATTAAATGATTGGCAGGTCCCGGTGAAAACTACGTTAGTTTGGTGTTCAGTGTTGATACCTTAGTTGAAGATGGAGCAGGAAGACGCGAGACCGTCAAAGCGATGGCCAAGCGCTTGCCTCTTGTCTTAAAAATCTAGTTCAACATCAATAATATTGCCATGAAGAATGAGACTAAGTTTTATTCCGAGTTGCCATTGCTGCATGAATTTGCCAGAAAATATGTAATTATTACTGATTACTACTGCAAGCATTTAGGCTCAAGACTCAGCTTAGATCCTAAGAACACTGAGCCTGACTTAGAAGCAGTTTTATTAGTAGACAATCTTCTTCCAACAGGATAAGAAATAACAAATTTTCCACTCATAAATCGTGATGGGTCTGACTTTTCTTTAGGCTACAACATCGAAAACAGACACAGAGGCTTAGATTTCAAAGCCTCTGCCTCTGAAACGATCCTAAAAGCTCTTGCGCCGTTCTATAGAATTCCCATGGCAATCGAGTTCAAAAATCCAAAACTCATTGAAAATATGAAGGCAATGCTGTAGCGTCTCGGCTTCTCAGAAGCTCTCAAAGGCGGTCCTGGTGGCCTTCTTGGGAATGCCCCATCCGCTCTAGATCAACTATGTGGGAGAACATCATTAAAATTCCCGCCTGCGAACCGTATTTGCAGAACATCAGGAAACTGCAGGAAAATTTACCTCCGAGGGAGGAGCGATTTGGAGGAGGAGAAAAGGAGCTTTGAAGTTCGGTAACCCATAGCGATTTTTGGGTCAACAATATGCCGATCAAACGTTCAGGAAAAGATTCCTCAACAACTATAGTTAAATTGATAGATTTCCAAATGTGCTTTTATTCCTCTTGCGTTCGCGATCTGGTACTCTTCTTGCTAATCAGTGTGGGAGATGAAGTTCAGAAAAAACACTTTGATGATCTTCTGAGGTTTGAGAAACATCTCCAGGCATTATTATGACCAGCTGACTGCACTTCTGGCAAAAATCGACGTTCCCTAACTAAAATTTTCCTACGAAGAGTGTTTGGTGTAAGTCAACAGGGGGCAACCAAGTTTGAGGTCAATCAAGCGCTCACCTCTTGCAACATGGTCTTCGCTGCCAAAAGGGCTCAGAAGGACCAGTTGGCTGGAAAAGTTGACATGTTTGAGAAAATGAAGGACATGATGAGTAATACGGGGGAAATGCAGAAGGAGAAAATTGGGCTTGTGGTGAAATTGTGCATTAGTAGAAGGTGGATGTGAAAGACTGTTACTTAAAGTAAATAATTCAGTTTGTTATTTTTGACTAAAAAATATATATTTGTTATCAATAAGTTTATAATGTGGTTTATCCATTTGACCTTCTCTGTAGTCTTTAGCATTCTTCTTATCAAAAGGGGAACAGAGCTTTTTTGTAGAGCTTATCAATATACCTTTTCCAGGTTTTATTAACATTTCAGGCATGAGGGACAGTTTTTGCTCTTATAGGGAACGTTTTCATCAGGGCATCAAAACTTCTTCAAAACTCAATGAAATTTTTAATATTTAGGAAATGACAGAAACCCCTCCTGCAGTACTCCTGCAGTACGTCACTGGTATGAATTGAATGATCTAAAAATTTTCAAGGTGTATAGATGACCTTCAGCCTTTAAACAGGTGGCGAATTCAGGGGCGTCGACGCGCTCGAAAGTCCGGACCAGAAATCAGTTTGTAAATGGAAAATACTTCGTTAAATTTTTTATTAAATCCAGAAAAATAGCTACCAATTTGGTATTTTGAAAAATAGATACGTGGTGATTAGTTTCAGTTTAAAACTTAGGAAAGGGCCCTTTCAACGAAGCCACAACCTGCCAAAATGTATGATCTGAATTAAATGTAAATAGACCGTGAATTTCCCTTTTTACTCTTAGAATAATACCCTTCAATATCTGCAGTTTCGCCACAAAATCACTTGAATCCAAAGTATTTTGAAAAATATTCGATTTCCCATTGTGCGTAATAAGACGGTACAAAACGCACGTTTTTTTACGTGACCATTGTCATCAAATCAGTTGATAAATCTCACGTATCACAGATTGGCATCGCGACTGAAATTTTATAAAATGAACGTAATTATGTTGTAGCTATAGTTAAGATCACGTGAAACTTACTCATAATGATGATTTTTATAATGTTTTAAATCGCATTCCAGGACAGAAATACTTCAATAAACACTCGTATTAGGAGTATCTATCTAGGAGAGTCATGTTGGCACACATTTCCCATTATCTTTTATCAGTAGCGGAACATATATATATTTTAGCCTGAATTATTCATACAACTCAGTTATTGTTTCAGTTTATTTGCAGCCGCAATGTCGCTTGAAGGCTACGCGATAAAAGACATAGAGAAAGTAATTATAGGCATAGATGGCAGGAAAGTAACTAAAGTCGATATTGCAAGACTGTCGGCTCCTGGAGAAAACTATCTCAGTTTGGTATTCAGTGTGGACATCTTAGTTGAAGATAGAGCAGGAAGACGCGAGACCATCAAAGCAGTGGCCAAGCGTCTGCCTCTTGTAGAGATGAAGTTCAACATGAGTGCTATGATGATGAAGAACGAGATTAAATTTTATTCCAAGATAGAGCCTTTGCTCAGAGAATTCGCCAAAGAATATGAATTTAATACTGATTATTACCCGAAGTATTTGGGCTCAAGACTGAGCTTGGATCCTGAGGAAACTGAACCTGACGCAGAGACAGTTTTATTTATAAAGAATTTGCTTCCCGAAGGTCAGAAATCATATATATTTTTTAAAATCATTTTTCCCTTGAATTTTGGACCAAAAGCTCATTCAAGCAGAGTCATATAAGGTGTTGCCAAAACATTCAGAGGTTAAATGGCATGTTCTTCACTTTATCACGTTAGAGCGACCAAACTATTCACCTTTCAACATTAACTCGACCACCATGACTCATGGCTTTACTAGAATCTTCTTTATGTGGGCGACTTTTGGGAAAACACTAAAATGCCAAAAATTGAGCTAAATTATGATGAAGATTTTGCTCTTCCTTTAGGCTATATCAACGAAGACAGGCACATAGGTTTCGACTTGGAGGCAGCCAAAGCGATATTGAAAACCCTGGCTCGGTTTCACGGAATCCCCTTGGCAATGAAGTTCAAAAATCCAGAATTCTTTGAAGTAATCAAGAAAACCCTTGAACATCCCAACTTTTCCGGGCCTCCTAAGAATGGTCCTCCTGAAGACGCAGTTGATCCAGATGACTTAATGTGGGAGAACATAGTGAAAATTCCCGCCTGCCAACCGTATGTGAGCAACTTAAAGAAACTGCAGGAGAATTTGCTGCCGATGCCCGAGCGATTTATTGGAGGAGGGAAGGAGCCTTGGAACACAGTTTCTCATAATGACTTTTGGGTCAATAACATGTTGATCAAGGTACCAGGATATTTAGTTAAATTATTAGATTTTCAAGGCTGCTCTTATTCCTCTTTTGCTCGCGACCTGGTGTTCTTTTTACTGACCAGTGTGAGAGATGAAATTCAGCAAACACATTTTGATGATCTCCTTAGGTTTGACTTATAATTAAAACCATTTAAGATTGATTAAACGTAATAGATTTTAGGTATTATTATGACGAATTGACCGCAGTTTTGGTCAAAATACACGTTCCAAAGCTTAAATTTTCCTATGAAGAGTATTTGGAGGAGGTCAACAGGGTGGCAACCAAATTGGAGGTCAGTCACGCGCTCACCTTCTGCAACGTGATCTTCGCTGTCAAAGGGGCCCAGAAAGATCATTTGACTGGAGAGGTTGACATGTTTGAGAAAATGAAGGAGATGATGAACAATATGGGGGAAAGGCAAAAGGAGAAAATTGGGCTTGTGGTGAAATTGTGCGTTAGGAGGGGGTGGCTGTGAGACATCAAATGTGTTACTCAAAATAAATATTTAAATTTGTCGTTTTATTTTAAGATTTATTGCACAAGTGCTTTTTCTCCGTGTAGTATTTGCTATACAGGGTTCGTCTTTGAGAGCTGACGTAATCCGTATGTGAAAAATTATAAGTTTAATGTATTTTTGAAATTTGTATTTCTGTTTTGCCGAAAAAACCTGACATTGTAAAATATTTCTGACCTGACATGTTGCAAAAATAATGGTCGGGTGCCATTTGAAAAAAATGACTTTTTTGAATTTAAACATTCTAAATTTTAATCATTTTTTTCAAATATTTTTCTTAATTCTATAATTGTTTTTAAAAATGTGTTAATTTTTAGTAATTTATAATACTCGCATACTTTATCAATTTATGCGAAATAGTTTTGTAAATAATTGAGTTTTAATAAAGTTCTAGAAGTGTTGAAAAAGTTGAAAAAATTAAAATAAATCGAAAACACTTAAGAATCGGTACCATGTTATTTTTGGAACATATAAATTTTCAATAAAGAAACCATTTTCACTAAAAAACTGCCATGTTCCTGTTAATTACTTTGAGTAATTATGAAAAAAAATGAAACTGCAGGCATATATGTAAGTACTACGAGAATAACTTTATACTATGTAAATTTTCCGTGGACTTTCGGCTACATCGCCCTCTCAGCGTACTTCTTGATCTTATATTGACTCGGCTTAAAAAATTGTCCGGAGCTTTTTTCTCAATGAGCATAATCAGCATATCGTATTTAACGTTATGTTGCTTACGTTGAGATGTGACGTTACCATACCAATATACCCAACCAGGCGCACCTGCACCAGAGTTATTAGTCACTATTGCTTAATTGGTTAATGATAACACCAACATACTTTGCTATTGCAATAAATGCAGAACAGTTACATTTAAAAAAATGAAGTAAGGGTCAGTTTCTGGTATAACCGGAAGTCACATCAGGTTGAAAATATTTTTACAATGTCAAGTTTTTCCAGAAAACAAAAATGCAAATTGAAAATTTCGTTAAACTTCTAATGCTCCATATACGCATTGTGTCAGCTCCCAAAGGTAAACCCTGTATTAAAGTAAGTAGGTATCGCCTACATGAATAAGTGATTCTCCTTCAAAACCGTCAGATAGTCATCCACTCAACTGAAACCAATAGAAGTTGTTGATTGTACCAACGAATTTAGTACTACAATAACATCAGTGAACTTCGCAGATCTGCGAGGATACATCATTGTGGGTGGGCATTTATACCCATTTGGTGCTTTCTAGTGAAGGTTGGTACGTTTAACTATTGTTATAATTAAAATTACGTATTCTATTTTTCAACTGCGCATAAACACCATGTTATGAAATCTATTATATTTATAGTTTTTAAATTGCACCATGTGACGCAACATCTAAACTAAGCTATCTCATACGTTTTAGTTTATTTCCTTTCCGCGGAGAATTCGGCTCAAAAATGATTTGGCTGGTACTGGTAATCGTATTGGCGGCATTCCTTTCATGGTACCTATTCGTCAGGCCCATGAACCATTTCACTAAAATGGGCGTCAAACAGCACCGGCCTCGGCCCTTTTTTGGAAACCAACTGAAGTTGACTTTTCAACAACAAAGCTTTCTGGAATTCATAGAAGATATATATAATTATTTTCCAGGTTCTAGGTAAGGAACAAATCACGTTTTTTCATGTGTTTCATCCATGTCTCCTATAGATATGGTGGTGTCTATCAATTCATCGCCCCACTCCTGATCATCAGAGATCCAGATTTAATCAGACAAATCTGCATTAAAGACTTTGACCATTTCACTGACCACAGAAACTTCTTCGATATAGAAAGCGATCCTTTGGTAGCAGGCAATTTATTTGCCTTGAAAGGTTATTAATAATAAATACTATAAATTGACTATTAAAGACATGAGCACGTAGGTCAAAAATGGAGAGAAATGAGAGCTACGTTGAGTGGCTCATTTACCAGCAGTAAAATGAAGAATATGTTCCATTTAATGAACGAAGCAGCTGAGAATTTCGTCAATCACTTCATCGATAAGAAAGAGAATCTGGTTGAGATTGAGCTCAAAGACGCCTTCACTAGGTAATCCTGTAGTTAACAATGCATAAATGTCCAAAAATTTGCATTCGAAGGTATACAAATGACGTAATTGCAACCACAGCTTTTGGCATTAAAGTGGACTCAATGGCTGACCCAGAAAATGAGTTTTATGTGATGGGAAAGAAGACTACCAACGTTTCCGGACTATTAACCACTTTAAAGTTTTTTGGGGCTATGATAATTCCTAAATTGTTCAAGGTATTTCCCATTTTCCTTACTTCCTAAATTACCTTCATATTTCAGATTCTAAAAATCAAATTTTTCTCCGACGATATTTTGGCGTTCTTCAGAAGTATCGTTAACCAGTCAATCAAATTCAGGGAAGAGAAGAACATTGTAAGGCCTGATATGATCAATCAATTGTTGGAAGTGAGAAATGGATTCAAACAAGATGTAAAGTCTCAAGAGGAGATTATACTGGACACAGGCTTTGCTACTGTAAAAGAATCTGCCCATTTAGGCAAATTCAAACAATTGAAGAATTTGACCAATGACGACATCACAGCCCAAGCTCTGCTGTTCTTTTTTGCTGGTTTCGATTCCATTTCCACGGTCATTTGTTTCGGCTCGTATGAGCTAGCGGTCAATAAAGATGTTCAAGATAAACTTAGGGAGGAAATAAGGGAGACTCACGAGTCCAACAATGGGAAACTAACGTACGAATCATTGCTAAAAATGAAGTATATGGATATGGTGGTCTCAGGTAAGTAATCCTGGATCAAATCTTTGGTGTTTCAAAAATTATTTTCCAGAAACGTTAAGAAAATGGCCTCCAGCAGGAGGAACTGATAGAGTAGTCACCCAACCCTATACTATCGAACCTTTAACCCCAGATGAATCCCCAGTCCATTTAAAAGTCGGAGATGTTATATTTTTCCCCACAATAGGCTACCATAGGGACCCAGCTTATTACCCAGACCCATTGAAATTTGATCCAGAAAGATTTTCAGACGAAAACAAAGGATCCATCCCCCCTTACGCTTACACACCATTCGGAGTCGGTCCTAGAAACTGTATTGGCTCCAGATTTGCTTTATTGGAAGTTAAGGCTATGTTCTATCACTTGATTCTCAATTTTGAAATCGTACCCATAAAGACCAGTAAAATCCCTTTGAAATTGAGCACTAAATCCCTAAATCCTTTAGCCGAAGGAGGGTTTTGGTTTGGATTGAAGAGAGTTTCAAATGACGTACAATAAGTGTCGGTTGGTTTGATCGGATGGTCTGCAATTTGAGTAAATGATTTATCTTATACATTCTCTTCTACTATATTAAACTTTCTCTTAATTTTTACTCAAAAATACATACTCGTAAATGTTCTTTCAAATTCAACTTCCCCTCCTTCATCACTTAAACCGTCCTACCAATCCATTCTGAAATCTGAACCAATCTGGAATTTTCTTCGTTTTGAGCTGATTTTATAATTTTTTTATTTTTGGACATATTTAAATAGAACTTTGATGGATGCTTTAATCCTAAACGATTTCCTCTTTTTTTAAGACGGGAAACGTTCCAAGTCGAAAAAATGTTATTTAAGGTTCAAACATCTAAGAAATCAATGAAGTTTAGGCAAGAACATTTGGAGAAGTTATTTTTAAGGAGTTTGTGAGGAGCATATTCAGACTTCTCTCCTCAATATTGCAAAAGTGTAGAAATTCTGAAAGAAAAATGTGAAAACAGGAAAATTAGAGTTCCCCGCTTGAAACCTCGTAATTCGCTCGAGTCGAGCTTTTGAATATCTCCTGAAGCTTTAGTTTCTATCACAAATGCAAGATTAAAAAATGACGTAAAGAAATATTGTAAAATAATAGACAGAACGAGAACACAATAAAAGTGACTTAACATAATAATCACTTAATAATTTAGAAGGATTCTTTTCTCTTAATTATCGAGTAGATCTTGGGGCTCGGAGATCCTCGCAACTGCGGGACCCTTTGGGCACCCAGGTCCCACTAGAAGTACAAGTTCCCCCCACTCGTAACATATGTAATTTTATTACTTTTATTATTCCTAATTTATATTGACAGCTATTAGTTAACAACAATGAGCCACCTTATAAACTTTATAAATCTACTAATATATGAGCTTGGTGATGAACCATTAATATAATTCAAAATAATTCGAACGGATATCAACACTAAATAATTAACAAATTTTGCCACCAAAAGTCATTAATTAACCTTAATTAGTCATTTGTCTTTCTCCTAAATTTCTATAAAAGTATTAGTAAACCTCACTTTCCACAGTCAGTTTAGAAGAAAATGATTTCCAACCACAATATCGGTAAGTAAAAAGGGAAAATTAACTACAACTATAAAAGCAGTTTTAGTACCTCCAGTTATTTACTTCATCTTTAAAAGTTGTCGCTACATAAAAGGCTTTATAGGCGTCGCAATAGTCTTTTCCTCGCTTTTGCTGATAGTCCAAACTTATCAACTACTCCAAAATTTTACTTTGAAATCGGTAATACAATACACGAGATTTTACTTTGGATGCATTTTCGTAAGTAACAACACACTCTTGATTGAACAATCTTAAGAAAAATGTAATTTATCAAGGTCTTTAATATAAATACAATATACATGATTTCGAACAAGGTCTTCATGGCTATGCCGATAAACGCCGAATTCTCGTTTTTTACAATTCCCACCGAAGTTGGAGAACTTACAAGAAAGAAAATTGATAACGTAGCTAGGAAACTTCGAACGTGTGTCAAAACTTGTATTTTCCTGCCCGTTGTGGCTCTCGGATCAGTTTGCTACACCTGGTTTCGAGATACAGACCACGAGCTGGAAATGGTGATGAAATTCGTAAAACAGTGGATTTCCGAAGGTACTTTTTGTCTTAAACCTAGGAAGGCCTCTAGTGATTTTGCCCCAAAGATTTCATAATGGAGCAAATACTTTTCTGGTTGTTAATCGTTTCGATTCTCTGGACGTTTGTTCCCACCATAATCATTTTGTTCTACTACTTGTACATCGTAACTACTGCCATAATCGACACTCTACTTTTGATCGAAGAAGTGGAGTCGTTTAAAGCTGAACACAGCAGTGAGAAGATTGTAATGGAGCATATTAGAGACTTCACACAGATTCACTTGAAAATAAAAAGGTAATCTAGAGCTTAGGGATGTCAACCCCTTAAAAGGCATTGTTTTAGGTTTACTACCCAGATCACTGACCATAACCACCTCGTTTTTTTTGGTTACACTTGCACAGGACTCATAGCGGCAACGAGTGCTCTATATTTCATCAATTCTGTGAGATTCAAACATTTTTGAGAATACTCACGTGAATTAAATAAACTTTTAGGCCAGATTTAGTTTTAAAGATGGAATATTATTATTAATAGGCCACTTCTCATATGTCTATTATGGCTGTACCTTTGGTCAAGACTACATCGACTCGTTCGCGGACTTGGGTCGTGCCTTATATGACCTGGAATGGTATTCCTGGAGTGCGCTTTGCCAGAAAGATTTCCTGATTTTGTTCGCGAACATTTTACAGGGAGATCGTTTCAATTTCTTTTTATTGTTTGATATCAGCAATGATTTGCTTAAGAAGGTTAAGTGAGGTACGTTTTTAGGTTCAAAGAGTAATTGAATTTCTTTCAGTTTGCCCGGTGCACCTACAGCATTGCTTACTTCTTTTACACTGTAAAAGTCAAGAATTCGTAGAATTATGGGCAAATAAATGGGTTAAAGCCTAGACTCGTCCTGAAAAACCTAACTGAGATTTATCGGCGTAAGGAAGTCGAAACGAAAAAACCGTTCTACTAATTCTTCTCTTTTTTAGATTTTAAAATTCGGTTACTCACCCACCTACAATTTTTCCAGAGGCTTCTCCACACGACTTTGTAACCATAATTTTCGGCCTTAAGTTACCTTTAACTGCTCATTTAGAAATTTGGATCCCACGAGTTGCAGAGGGTTGAAGCGGGAGAACTCTAAATCTTCTATAATTTAAGATGATTCTTAATGTTGTTGTGCTCGCACTGTGTAACTTTTTGTCAATAAAGTGGTTCGACCCATCGCGTTTTCTTTGAAATTCCCATCAATGACCCTAAATTTGAATACCTGGATGGCTTTGCGAGATTCGGTCAAAATCCGTCCCTCCATGGTGCCACAATTTCCATATGACTGAGCGTGTCACCGAGAGAAATAATTATCGCTATTTCGCAAAGTGCCAAAACGGAGTGTTTATTTAATAAAAAAGCACGGTAGTGCCTCAAATTTTAATTAATAAATACTATTCCAGGATTATACCTATTTTTGATACTCAGTTTGAGTCCAGCTGTGGCATCCGAAGCAAAACGATTTATTAATTTTGGCAGTGAAGTAAAAGCAGCAGATTATTAGTGACTGAAACTTGATATTTAACTGTTCAATAATACGCGTGGAAGCGTTCTGAACAAGTTAAATCGCACTCTTATTTACTTTTTGCATTAATCAACAATTTCACGAGCACTGTCTTATGAATGCAAAAAAAGGCTGTGGCCGGTACTGTTTAACGCCCATTTTCGCGAATTGGTTCATGGGTCTGACGCATAGGTACCATAAAAGGAATGCCAATACGGTTACCAGTACTAGCCAAATCATTTTTCAGCCGAGCTCTCCTCGGAAAAGGAATAAACTAAAACGTATGAGATAACTTAGATTAGGTATTACAACACATCGCGCAATTTAAAAACTATAAATATAATGGATTTCATAACGTGGTGCTAATGCGAAATTATAGCAGAAAATACATATGCAATTTTAATTATAACAGTAATAACATGTACCAACCTTCACTAGAACATCCCAAATGGGTGGAAATGCCCACCCACAAAGATGTACTCGTATCTTCGCAGATCTGCGAACTTCACTAATGCTCTTGACTACTAAATTCGGTAGTACAATTAACAATTCTTATTGGTTTTAGTCGAATGAATGGCGTTATCCGGTGGTTTTGAAACAGATTCACTTATTTATGTAGGGGATACCAACCTATGTACTTTAATACAGGGTTTGCCTCTGGGAGTTAACACAATGTGTACATGGAACATTAGAAAATTGATGAATTTTTGTTTTTTGGAGAATACCTGACGTTTTACAAATATTTTCGACCCGATATGACTTCCGGTTATACCAGAAACTGACCATTACTTCATTTTTTTAAATGGACCACGACAGTTTTTTTGTGAAAATTATTTATTTGTTGAAAATAAGTAATGTTTACAAAACTATTTGACATAAATTGATAAAGTATGCGATTATTATACATTACTGGAAAATGACCAAATTTTTATATACAATTAAAAAATTATAAAAAATATTAGAAACAAATTATTGAAATTTAGAATTTTTAAATTCAAAAAAGTCATTTTTTTCAAATGGCACCCGATCATTATTTTTGCAACATGTCAGGTTGGAAATATTTTACAATGTTAGGTTTTTTTCTACAAAACAAAAATACATATTTCAAAAATACATTAAACTTGTAATTTTTCATATAAGGATTGCGTCAGGTCCCAAAGGCGAACCCTGTATAGCAAATAATACCACATAGAGAAAAAGTACTTGTACAATTTCGGTTTCTGCCTTTCCCCCGTATTGCTCATTATGTCCTTCATTTTCTCAAACATGTCAACTTCTTCAGCCAACTGGTCCTTCTGAGCCCTTTCGGCAGCGAAGACCACTTTGCAGGAGGTGAGCGCGTGATTGACCTCGAACTTGGTTGCCCCCTCTTGACCTCCTCTAAACACTCTTCGTAGGAAAATTTCAGTTTGGGAACGTCGATTTTTGCCAGAAGTGCAGTCAGCTGGTCATAATAATGCCTGGAGATGGTCCTGTTACCAAAGCTATTACGGTTTTAATTGAAAATCGATTGATGTTCTGGAACCGAATTTTATGTGAGGGATTAATGTGATGATGAAGTTACGGCACAAAGAATCTCTTTTAAGATCAGTTTTGATTTTTTTTAATTCGTTTACAGTTCTTAGAATTATCCAATATGTAATAATTGTCCTCCCTCATTTGATACTGAAGGAAAAGATTAATCTTTCCTGACGTCCAGTTTTCCTGACGTCCAATTCTCAGATTTTCCACAGATATTATAAGTGTTTCACGAACAAGCGCCTGGGTGGACCTTGGGAATGTTTCTGTGTATTTTAATAAATTTTTCACAGATTCGGGAAGCAGTTTTCCAATAATTATCTAGAAGCGCATGATGGAAAAATCTGATATCAACTAAATATCTTAAGAATTTCCCGCCTGTTTCTAAAAAAAATCCGGATCGCCTCAAAATTCCTCGGAGTTTCCAAAATTTCAAAATATTGCGTAACTTCCGTGCGGTTTAAGGATATCGAAGAATTTCCTATTCTAAAAATCGATCAAAATACATAAGTGTCAGGTACAGTCGAGATAATTTTACAATTTTCATGACACTCATCTTTAGCAGATAAATAATAAAGGGAGATGACAAAGAAATCCTCAAGAGAGCACGAAAGGTTTAAATGGAAGTGAAGATGCAATTTATGAGATATCGGGCCTTTAAGTACGTCAAAAATTCCTCAGCTTTGAGAGCAGCTTTAAGTCGGAAGCAGCACTACTGATCTGTCCAGTATTTTATAATAATCACTCGCGAAGTTCGGTAAATAAAACCTCTAATTTGGATGGATATACTGGGTGGCTCTAATATCAGTTTTCCCTTACCGCTTCTGCTTTAACTACGAAGATAGAGACAAAATCGTCGGGTACTCAAATTTTACGTGTGGATCTGAATTGAGGGATTGTAGGGGACTCAGATTCACCATTTATACCGAACACATAGGGCAACCACGCTGGATTCCCATATAAATAAACTGCTCATGATGTGCCGCAGTGTACCGCAATGTTAATAATGAGGATAAGACGATAACATGGCATTTTTCATATTACTGCCCAAGCACACATAATGTTATACAATTTTACTATTAAATTTAGAATTAAAAGTTATGGTATTGATCGGTACATCGGAATGATTTGAAGGGCTCCTTGGTCGGACTATCCACGTTCGGTAATAGCATCAAGTCACAAATTTCCTACATCAAATATAAAAATTTTCTGCGATCAAAATTGACTATCTACTTCTCTATGACGATAATTTGACCACTCTTATCTCTTATCTAATAAATCAGATATGAAGTTTGGTACATAATGCACTCACTGATATTTCAACTAACACTCACTGTTACAGTTTCTTGCCATAAACTCGCAAATTGTAAATTCCCAGAAAGGTGAGTGTTAAATAACATAGATTTCGGCATACAAACTGGCTATCAAGTATTACTTCTGGTCAATGATATCGCTTTGTGTCACTGTGATTTAATATTATGAAATCTTGTTTAGTATCCTCCCACCATCATCATTTGTTGTCCACATGCGGTTCGTGGGTCTGATCGAGTAAAGGTAACAAGCACCGTGCAGACATCCTCAGAAACGTTTTTGTAGCTTGATTCATAAGACAGTGCATGTAGAGTTTTTGATAAGCGTAAGTAAGTTGTGGTGGATAATTTGTGAATTGAAAGTGAATTGAATGGAAGAATAGAAAAGTGTCCTTCGGAAGTGTGACCTCGAGCTCTTCACCAAAAATCAAGTTCTAGCTTACGACCGACAACTTTTACTTCGCACCAAAACCAGAAGGTTTTGCGTCTATTGATACCTTTGATGCCGATTTTCATTATCTTGTATTTGTGGATTTTGTTTCGCAATTTTGCTCACTAATAATAATTGCTCGATTTAACAATATGAGTTTTTCCGCAATTTTAGCTTTAAACTACCATGATCTGGATCCTGCTAGCAGTAGTTTTGGCCGTATGGATATGGCTGAAATACATTCGCACTTTGAGCCATTTCACCAGGCTCGGAGTGAAACAGTCCAACCCATGGCCCTTCTTCGGGGATCAATGGCGAATGATATTCAGATACATGAGCGTCGGTGAAATAGCCTTAACGATCTATAATCTGTGCCAGAAATGCAGGTAAGTAGGAGGGAATTTTAGTTTTCTGTAAAAATATTTGGTAATTTAAGATATGTCGGATTTTACCAATTCACCGTGCCAACTCTGATTGTGAAAGATCCAGAGCTAATTAAACAGATCACGGTGAAGGATTTTGATCACTTCACTGATCACAGGTCGTTGATGGATCCGAAGGCTGATCCAATATGGACAAGAAACTTGTTCTTGCTCACAGGTACTGTGAAATTAAATAGACTTTCAGGAATTTCCTGGAGGTTTGGAGGTTTAGAGGTTTCTGTGAACCTTCAATGCATCCCTGTGCCTTTGAATTCGTTCGGAAACGAGTTTGGTACGACCTTGGGTAAATTGTCCTCTGAAACCAGTAGCGGAGTTCCCTTTTGAGAGTGGCAATTATATTTTACGTCTCCATAAATCCACGTTTTAATTAGCTCTACTTCAATTTTAGGTCAGAAATGGAAAGACATGAGATCCACCCTGAGTGGAACATTCACGAGCAGCAAAATGAAACACATGTTTGGGACCATCAATGAGGCCGCTTCAAACTTTGTGCAGTACTTTATTGACCGAGACGAAGACATTTTTGAAGTGGAATTGAAGGACATTCTTACTAAGTACTTAAAATCGATTACTTCCCTATCGTGCGTGATTTTTGTTATAATATAGATACACTAACGACTTAATTGCCACCGCAGCCTTTGGAATAAAGGTCAACTCCATGGACGAACCAGACAACAAATTCTACAACATGGGTAAACGCATCACCCGTATTTCCGGATTTTTGATGTCACTAAAGATGTTTTTACTCTTCGCGCTGCCCCCCGTATACAAGGTCAGCAATGGCGCCTGGCAAGGACAAATTGTAGCAATTCAGTTTTAGTTCTTTAAAGTTAGTCTCTTCGATCGCAACCTACTTCAGTACTTCAGAAGCATCATTCACGAGACAATTCATACAAGGGAGGAAAATGGGATTGTCAGGAACGATATGATCAATCTGCTCCTGGAGACCAGGAAAGGAGTTGTCCAGGAGGAGGAGAATGTTACTGAGACTGGATACGCCACGGTGAAAGAATCTACGTACCTCGGTAATTGAACTAACAAATATTTCTTCACAATTCCTCTTCACCTCTCTTCGTTTTTTAAAGACAAGTCCAAATTTAAACACTTGAAGGTGCTAACAGACGACGATATTACCTCTCAGGCACTGCTCTTTTTCTTCGCTGGTTTCGACACTATTTCAACAGCGCTCTGCTTTGGATCATACGAGCTGGCCCTGAACAAAGACATTCAAGACAAACTGAGACAAGAAATTCTTCAGGCAGATAAAGAGAACGATGGAATCGTCTCATATGAGTCACTACTAAAATTGAAATATTTGGACAAAGTGTTTTCAGGTGTGCTTTTGCTCAACAGTTTGACGATTTTTCTATAACAAATTTTCCCCAGAAATACTAAGAAAATGGCCTCCAGTAGTGATGGTCGATAGAATTTGCACCAAACCCTACACAATCGAACCAAAATACCCAGACGAAAAACCGATTCCTCTAAATGTGGGTGATATGATTATGCTTCCAATGTTTGGCCTGCACAGAGATCCCAAATATTTCCCCAATCCAGAGAAGTTCGATCCAGAAAGGTTCTCAGATGAAGAAAAAGACAAAATCGTCCCATATTCCTATATTCCCTTCGGATCTGGACCGAGGAATTGCATTGGATCCAGATTCGCCATCTTGGAGGCGAAAGCTCTTTTTTACTACCTGCTCTTGAATTTCCAAATAGTTCCTATTAAGAAAACCGTCATACCGTTGAAGTTGGACAAAACGACTATGCATCTTTCAGTTGAAGGAGGTTACTGGGTGGGATTGAAACGTATAAGGGAGTAACGCGGGATTTCCCATAGAAATAATTCAAACGTGTTGTTAATCAGATAAAAATTGCTTCAGCACATAACGTCATATCAATAAAAGCCAGAAAAATGTCGATATTTCGTCATTTTTAAGGTTTTTCATTTGTACAAAAAAATGTGTTCCTTTTTTTCCACATAAATGCCAAACGGATATTTCATCTCTTAATAAATTGAAAAAGGAATTCCTACTTTAGATATTTCCTTTGATACCTTGATTCTAGAACAGATCCATCACCTGCAGTTTAATATGTGATAGTCTTTAGTTTTCAATTGACTTAGAAAATTAAATTTCACCAAATATTCATGTTTTCCTAATAACTCGGAAACTAAAGATCAGTTTTTGGTATTATTGTTTTCAGTTCTAACAAGTGTATTAAATTTAGCACATTTTTTTAAATTTAACCGATTCTGTAACTCTTACCGTTTAAGAGATAGCCATAATGGCACATCGGATTTGGAACATCCTGTATAAGAAAAAGGTCCTTAAGGATCCTTAACAATCTGCATTCTCAATAGGAAGATTAAATTAAACTACCTAATTTCTACGTCTCTCGTCAATCTTATGCCTTCACTGCTAGACGTGAAAAAATGAACACTTCTTAATGCGATGACGTTGTTTATTTATTTGCCCAACAAATCACCAGATTAGTCAATCATTCTGCATACCGAATGACTTATTAATTTCTATCAATCACTTACACCCAGGGTGATTCACTAATCACACAGGATCACTTTTAG
The DNA here is from genome assembly GCF_039881205.1 of Euwallacea similis. Taxonomy (NCBI): domain Eukaryota; kingdom Metazoa; phylum Arthropoda; class Insecta; order Coleoptera; family Curculionidae; genus Euwallacea; species Euwallacea similis. The sequence continues at coordinate 1,166,307 of NC_089630.1, forward strand.
ATAAATCGGTAACACCGTTTGAAATAGAAAAAAGCGATAACACACTTGCTGTGGCACAAGAAACGGCTGCAAAATCATGTGAGGAAACCTTTGGAAAAATTGTACACACTGAACAATATAATTTGCAAATCTGAGAAGAGGGTAAGAATTTGGGAAAACTTCCCCTTTTTCAAATTTTAACTCATCTGTTCGCCCTTAACTCAAAGAATTCTTGACTTTTATGGTGTAAAAGCAGTTGGCAATGCTGTAGGTGAACCGCACAAACTAAAAAAAATGTATTTACTCTTTGAACCTAAAAACGTACCTCACTTAACCTTCTTAAGCAATTCATTGCTGATGTCAAACAACAGAAAAAAATTAAGACCGTTCCCCTGTAAAACATTCGCGAACAGAATCAGGAAACTTTTCTGGCAAAGTGCACTCCAGGAATACCATTCCAGGTCATATAAGGCACGACCCAAGCCCGCGAACGAGTCAATGTAGTTCTGACCAAAAGTGCAGCCATAGTAGACGTACGTAGAGTAGGTTGCAAATATTAGTATTCCATCTCTTAAGCCAATTTGGGGCTAAAAGTTTATTTGATTTATACGAGCATTGCCAAAAATTTATTAATCTCACAGCATTAATGGTACAAAGAGAGATTATGGCCATTACGAGTCCTATAAACATGTAACCAAAAAAAACGTGGTGGTTATGCTCAGTGATCTGAATAGTAAACCTAAAACAATGCCTTTTAAAGGGTTGACATCCTTAAGCTCTAGATTACCATTTTATTTTCAAATGGATCTCTGTGAAGTCTCTAATATGCTCCATTACAATCTTCTCATTGCTGTGTTCGGCTTTAAATGATTCCACTTTGTCAACCAAAAGTAGAGTCTCGACTGTGGCGATAACGATTACGTACAAGTAGTAGAAGAGGATGATTATGGTAGGAATCGCTACGTAGAAAGTGGAAACAACTAGCCACCAAAAAAGTAATTGCTCTAAAATTAAGTCTTTGGGAGGGAATTACTAGAGGCCTTCCCGAGTTTAAGACAAAAAGCACCTTCGGAGATCCAGTGCTTTACGAAGATCATCACCATTTCCAACTCGAAGTCTTTATTTTGATACCAAGTGTAGTTGACGGATATGGCACACGCAACGGGCAGTAAAATACAAATATTGATACATCTTTTGAGGTTTTTAGTCACATTATCAATTTTTTTTCTCGTAACTTCTCCAACGTCGGTGTAATTTGAATTGAGACAGAAGATGTCGACTTTTGTGTGCATAGTCATGTAGAGCTCGCTCGTAATCATGTATAATGTATTTATATTAAAGGCCTTGATAAATCGCACATTTTTTCAGTTTGTTAAATCGGAAACACGTTGTTACTTACGAAGATGCAAAAATAGTAAAATCTTCCATATTTAACGATAGCGTCCATGGTGAAGTTTTGGATTAGTTGATAACTTTGCACTAACAGCAAAGGTAAGGAAAAGACTATTGTGACGAATATAAAGCCTTTTAGGTAGGGATAAATTGTGATACTGACGTGAAGAATTTTCGGCACTAAAATTGTTTTTGTTGCTATAGTTAACTTTCCCTTTTCACTTACCAAAATTGAGTTTGCAAATCATTTTTTTTCTAACGCGACAAAAAGCCATATAATTTATTGGTAATTTAAAATAAATTTAGAAGAAAAACAAAAGATTAATTAAGGTTTCAAGCGACTATATTGTTAACAAACTTCGTTAATTTTTTAGTATTGATATCCATTTGAATAATATTAATAATTTATCAACAGCTTGATGAATTAATCGATTTCCAAAACGTATTAAGAACTTTCTTGTGGTCACTAGAGGATCGACGAGGACTTTGTACTCTCGATTGGACTTAGGCGGCCGAGGGGTCGTCCCGCAGTATAAAATCCCAGCGGTACCAATATAATATTGCACATGTCGAAATAAAATATATATAAATATATATATATATACAGGGTTCTGCAATAGTGCGTCAGGCTTCCTTAGCCTCTATAAGAATAAAATTAACTATTTTTTTCTTTTGCAGAATTGCACAACACATAAAGGCGTATTTCCAGAAATTATTTTCTAATGTACAGAGTGACCCCAAAAAGTGTGACGACATACAACTTCGTTATTTTAAATGGAACCCTCCAATTTTTTTGCCATTTTCGGATTTCTCGTTAAATTTTAAAGTCAGTTTATGTGAGGTATACCATCTTTAAAATTTACCGTTTCCGAGTTATTTGTAAAAATTTGAAAAATTTGACAACTGCAAGGTTCCACAGAAATCGGTATTGTGCGCTAACCGCTGTGAATGTCGGAATCAATTTTCTGGAGCTTAAAGAGGACCTATGAAGGTAAGTTTTGACGTATTTTGATTAAAAAAAAATCCTCTACAACCACTGAAATAGGCCTCCGAAGTTGCACGACTTCTAACCTCAACAACTTGCTTATTTAAAATAGAATGCTTCAGTTTTCTCGATGGCGTTGTGTTCAGAATTCAAAAATCTACAACTTTTGTTAACATTGCCCTATGCTTAAAACCAGCCATTTCGAAGTTCTCGAAAATTGCCCCTTTTTGACCTCTAAGTGTTTTGATAGTTATAACTCCTAAGATCTTCTCTAGCTGATGAAGTCTGCTTATCACAATTTGCAGTTTATGGTTGTTTTTTTTTATTGTTTATTCACGCCTTTGTCACAATTACACCTGCAGTGCTCTAAAACGTGGATAGATCCTTTCATGTTAGAATCAACAAATGTCTTGAACAAGGTGGAAAACATTTTGAATATCTTTTAAGATGAAATTGTTAAGCTAATAATTGTGAAGTTATGTACTTTAATTTAATGTGAATGTAAAATTAGTTAGCAGTAGTAGTCATTAGTAATAGTAATTGTTTTTTTATTTTTGAATTTAAAAAGTTGATAGGAGGGAGAGAAAAATTAGAGATCTTAGGAGTTATAACTATCAAAACACTTAGAGGTCAAAAAGGGGCAATTTTCGAGAACTTCGAAATGGCTGGTTTTAAGCATAGGGCAATGTTAACAAAAGTTGTAGATTTTTGAATTCTGAACACAACGCCATCGAGAAAACTGAAGCATTCTATTTTAAATAAGCAAGTTGTTGAGGTTAGAAGTCGTGCAACTTCGGAGGCCTATTTCAGTGGTTGTAGAGGATTTTTTTTTAATCAAAATACGTCAAAACTTACCTTCATAGGTCCTCTTTAAGCTCCAGAAAATTGATTCCGACATTCACAGCGGTTAGCGCACAATACCGATTTCTGTGGAACCTTGCAGTTGTCAAATTTTTCAAATTTTTACAAATAACTCGGAAACGGTAAATTTTAAAGATGGTATACCTCACATAAACTGACTTTAAAATTTAACGAGAAATCCGAAAATGGCAAAAAAATTGGAGGGTTCCATTTAAAATAACGAAGTTGTATGTCGTCACACTTTTTGGGGTCACTCTGTACATTAGAAAATAATTTCTGGAAATACGCCGTTATGTGTTGTGTAATTCTGCAAAAGAAAAAAATTGTTAACTTTATTCTTGTAGAGGCTAAGGAAGCCTGACGCACTATTGCAGGACCCTGTTTATATATATATATATATTTATTTATTATATATTTTATTGTCGCTTCAGAAAAAAATGATATCCAAACTCAGTTTTGGTAAGTGAAAAGGGAAAGTTAACTATAGCAACAAAAACAATTTTAGTGCCGAAAATTCTTCACGTCAGTATCACAATTTATCCCTACCTAAAAGGCTTTATATTCGTCACAATAGTCTTTTCCTTACCTTTGCTGTTAGTGCAAAGTTATCAACTAATCCAAAACTTCACCATGGACGCTATCGTTAAATATGGAAGATTTTACTATTTTTGCATCTTCGTAAGTAACAACGTGTTTCCGATTTAACAAACTGAAAAAATGTGCGATTTATCAAGGCCTTTAATATAAATACATTATACATGATTACGAGCGAGCTCTACATGACTATGCACACAAAAGTCGACATCTTCTGTCTCAATTCAAATTACACCGACGTTGGAGAAGTTACGAGAAAAAAAATTGATAATGTGACTAAAAACCTCAAAAGATGTATCAATATTTGTATTTTACTGCCCGTTGCGTGTGCCATATCCGTCAACTACACTTGGTATCAAAATAAAGACTTCGAGTTGGAAATGGTGATGATCTTCGTAAAGCACTGGATCTCCGAAGGTGCTTTTTGTCTTAAACTCGGGAAGGCCTCTAGTAATTCCCTCCCAAAGACTTAATTTTAGAGCAATTACTTTTTTGGTGGCTAGTTGTTTCCACTTTCTACGTAGCGATTCCTACCATAATCATCCTCTTCTACTACTTGTACGTAATCGTTATCGCCACAGTCGAGACTCTACTTTTGGTTGACAAAGTGGAATCATTTAAAGCCGAACACAGCAATGAGAAGATTGTAATGGAGCATATTAGAGACTTCACAGAGATCCATTTGAAAATAAAATGGTAATCTAGAGCTTAAGGATGTCAACCCTTTAAAAGGCATTGTTTTAGGTTTACTATTCAGATCACTGAGCATAACCACCACGTTTTTTTTGGTTACATGTTTATAGGACTCGTAATGGCCATAATCTCTCTTTGTACCATTAATGCTGTGAGATTAATAAATTTTTGGCAATGCTCGTATAAATCAAATAAACTTTTAGCCCCAAATTGGCTTAAGAGATGGAATACTAATATTTGCAACCTACTCTACGTACGTCTACTATGGCTGCACTTTTGGTCAGAACTACATTGACTCGTTCGCGGGCTTGGGTCGTGCCTTATATGACCTGGAATGGTATTCCTGGAGTGCACTTTGCCAGAAAAGTTTCCTGATTCTGTTCGCGAATGTTTTACAGGGGAACGGTCTTAATTTTTTTCTGTTGTTTGACATCAGCAATGAATTGCTTAAGAAGGTTAAGTGAGGTACGTTTTTAGGTTCAAAGAGTAAACGCATTTTTTTTAGTTTGTGCGGTTCACCTACAGCATTGCCAACTGCTTTTACACCATAAAAGTCAAGAATTCTTTGAGTTAAGGGCGAACAGATGGGGTAAAATTTAAAAAAGGGGAACTTTTCCCGAATTCTTACCCTCTTCTTAGATTTTCAAATTATATTGTTCAGTGTGTACAATTTTTCCTAAGGTTTCCTCACATGTCTTTGTAGACGTTTCTTATGCCACAGCAAGTGTGTTATCGCTTTTTTTTATTTCAAACGGTGTTACCGATTTATCTAAAAGTGATCCTGTGTGATTAGTGAATCACTCTGGATGTAAGTGGTTGATAGAAATTAATAAGTCATTCGGTATGCAGAATGATTGACTAATCTGGTGATTTGTTGGGCAAATAAATAAACAACGTCATCGCATTAAGAAGTGTTCATTTTTTCACGTCTAGCAGTGAAGGCATAAGATTGACGGGAGACATAGATATTAGGTCGTTTAATTTAATATTTCTATTGAAAATGCAGATTGTTAAAGATCACTTAAGGACTTTTTTCTTATACAGGGTGTTTCAAATTCGATGTCCTACCATGGCTATATCTTAAACAAAAGTTACACGATCGGTTAAATTAGAAGAAATGTATCAAATTTAATACTCTTGATAGCGGTGAAAACAATAACGCCAAAAAATTCACGCCATTGTAAAGGGATTACTAAAGACATTTAAAAGTCGTCAGAAAATGTACAGGTCCGCATTTAAAAAACTCAAGTCTTTGTCTATCTCACAAACTAAGCAATATTTAAAATTTTGAAATTTGCTGGTTTGCAGACCTAAGAAAACTATAAAGTTTTTGTATGAAACATTTTACAGAAAAACTTTTAGTTTTCAATTGGCTTAGAAAATTAAATTTGACCAAGTATTCGTGTTTTTCCAGTAACTCGGAAACTAAAGATCATTTTTGGCATTATTGTCTTCAGTTCTAACAAGAGTATTACATTTGACACATTTTTTCTAATTTAACCGATCCTGTATCTTTTACCGTTTAAGAGATAGCCATGCTTGCATATCGGATTTGAAACGCCCTGTATATCCCAATAGAGCCTCCTCTTAATTATCTGAGAAAATCCTCAAACAAATGCCTCATAGGTCGATTATCATTAGTTTTATCCAATCGAAGAGGAAGCATTAGCATTTTACGTGAAACGCTATGAGGGATATCAGAATCAAGGTATCAAAGGATGAGCCTAAAGTAGAAGTTCCCTTTTCAATTTATTAAGGGATGAAATATCCGTTTAGCTTGTAGGTGAAAAAAAACAAAGAAATTTCTTTTTGCAAAGAAAAACCTTAAAAATGAGGAAATATCGACATTTTTCTGGCATTTATTAATATGACGTTATGTGCTGGGACAATTTTTATCTGATTAACAACACGTTTGAACTATTTCTATGGGAAATCTCGCGTTACTCCCTTATACGTTTCAATCCCACCCAGTAACCTGCTTCAGCTGAAAGTTGCGGAGTCTTTTTGCTCAACTTCAACGGTATGACGGTTTTCTTAATGGGAACAATTTGGAAATTCAAGAGCAGGTAGTACAAAAGGGCTTTCGCCTCCAAGATGGCGAATCTGGATCCAATGCAATTCCTCGGTCCAGATCCGAAGGGAATATAGGAATATGGGACGATTTTGTCTTTTTCTTCATCTGAGAACCTTTCTGGATCGAAATTCTCTGGATTGGGGAAATATTTGGGATCTCTGTGCAGGCCAAACATTGGAAGCATAATCATATCACCTACATTTAGAGGAATCGGTTTTTCGTCTGGGTATTTTGGTTCGATTGTGTAGGGTTTGGTACAGATTCTATCGATCATCGCTACTGGGGGCCATTTTCTTAGTATTTCTGGAGAAAATTTGTTATAGAAAAATCGTTAAACTGTTGAACAAGAACACACCTGAAAACACTTTGTCCATATATTTCATTTTGAGTAGTGACTCATATGAGACAATTCCATTGTTCTCTTTATGTGTCTGAAGAATTTCTTGTCTCAGTTTGTCTTGAATGTCTTTGTTCACGGCCAGCTCGTATGATCCAAAGCAGAGCGCTGTTGAAATAGTGTCGAAACCAGCGAAGAAGAAGATCAGGGCCTGGGAAGTGATTTCGTCGTCTGTCAATACCTTCAAGTGTTTAAATTTGGACTTGTCTTTAAAAAACGAAGAGAGGTGAAGAGGAGTTGTGCAGAAATGTTGGTTAGTCAATTACCGAGGTACGTAGATTCTTTCACAGTGGCATATCCAGTCTCAGTGACATTCTCCTCCTCGTGGACAACTCCTTTCCTGGTCTCCAGAAGTAGATTGATCATATCTTTCCTGACAATCCCTTTTTCCTCCCTTGTATGAATTGTCTCGTGAATGATGCTTCTGAAGTACTGAAGTAGGTTGCGATCGAAGAGACTAACTTTAAAGAACTAAAACTGAATTGCTACAATTTGTCCTTGCGAGGCGCCATTGCTGACCTTATATATGGTGGGCAGTGCGAAGAATAAAAGCATCTTTAGTGACATCAAAAATCCGGAAATACGGGTGAGGAGTTTGCCCATGTTGTAGAATTTGTTGTCTGGTTCGCCCATGGAGTCGACCTTTATTCCAAAGGCTGCGGTGGCAATTACGTCGTTAGTGTATCTACATTATAACAAAAATCACGCACGATGGAGAAGTAATCGATTTTAAGTACTTGGTGAAAATGTCCTTCAGTTCCACTTCAAAAATGTCTTCGTCTCTGTCAATAAAGTACTGCACAAAGTTGGAAGCGGCCTCATTGATGGTCCCAAACATGTGTTTCATTTTGCTGCTCGTGAATGTCCCACTCAAGGTAGATCTCATTTCTTTCCATTTCTGACCTAAAATTTAAGTGAAACTAATTAGAAGCTGAATTTAGGGAGATGAAAAAAATAGTAGACACTCTCAAAAGGGAGCTCCGCTTCTGAATTTTCTACCCAATTTCGTGCCAAACTAGTTTCCGAAAGAGTTCTAAGACACAGGGAAGTATTGAAGGTTGGCAGAAATCTCTAAACCTCCAAACCTCCAATAAATTCCTGAAAGCCTATTTAACTCTACGCTACCTGTCAGTGAGAGCAAGTTTCCTGCCCATATGGGATCAGAATCCGGATCCACAAATGACCTGTGATCCGTAAAGTGATCAAAATCCTTCACCGTGAGCTGCTTAATTAGCTCTGGATCTTTCACGACCAGAGCTGGCACAGTGAATTGATAGAACCCGACGTATCTTAAATTACCAAATATTTTTACAAAAAATTAAAATTCCCTCCTGCTTACCTGCATTTCTGGGACAAGTTATAGATCATTAAGATTATTTCACCGATACTCATGTATCTGACTATCATACGCCATTGGTCCCCCAAGAAGGGCCATGGGTGGTTGGACTGTTTCACTCCGAGCCTGGTGAAATGGCTCAAAGTGCGAATGTATTTCAGCCATATCCATACGGCCAAAACTACTGCTAGCAGTATCCAAATCATTGTACTTTAAAGCTGAAATTGCGGGAAAATTTATCTCGCTAAATCGAGCGATTATTATTAGTGAGCAAATTACGAAACAGTTCGAATAAACAAGGTCATGAAAAATCGGCATCAAAGATATGAATAGACGCAAAACCTTCTGGTTTTGGTGCGAAGTAAAAGTTGTTGGGCGTAAACTAGAACTTGATTTTTGGTCAAGAGCTCGAGGTCACACTTCCGAAGGACACTTTTCTATTCTTCCATTCAATTCACTTTCAATTCACAAATTATCCACCACAACTTACTTACGCTTATCAAAAACTCTACATGCACTGTCTTATGAATCAAGCTTCACAAACGTTTCTGAGGATGTCTGCACGGTGCTTGTTACCTTTGCTTGGTCACAGCCGCAAACCGCATGTAGATAACAAATGATGATGGTGGGAGGATACAAAACGAGGTTTAATGATATTGAATCACAGTGACGTAATGCGACATCATTGACCAGAATTAATGCTTGATAGCCAGTTTGTATGCCGAAATCTATGTTATTTAACACTCACCTTTCTGGGAATTTACAATTTACGAGTTTATGGCGAAAAACTGTAAGAATGAGTTAGTTAAAACATCAGTGAGTGCATTATGTACCAAACTTCATATCTGATTCATTAGATAAGCGATAAGAGTGATGAAGTCATTGTCATAGAGAAGTAGATAGTCAATTTTGATCGCAGAAAATTATTATATTTGATGTAGGAAATTTGTGACTTGGTGCTGTTACTGAACGTGGATCGCCCGACCAAGGAAACCTTCAAATCATTCCGATGTACCGATCAATACCATAACTTTTAATTCTAAATTTAATAGTAAAATTGCATAACATTACACTTTCTTCGGCAGTAATATGAAAAATGCCATGTTATCGTCTTATCCTCATTATTAACATTGCGGTACACTGCGGCACATCATGAGCAGTTTATTTATATGGGAATCCAGCGTGGTTGCCCTATGTGTTCGGTATAAATGGTGAATCTGAGTCCCCTACAATCCCTCAATTCAGATCCACACGTAAAATTTGAGTACCCGACGATTTTGCCTCTATTTTCGTAGTTAAAGCAGAAGCGGTAAGGGAAAACTGATATTAGAGCCACCCAGTATATCCATCCAAATTAGAGGTTTTATTTACCGAACTTCGCGAGTGATTATTATAAAATACTGGACAGATCAGTAGTGCTGCTTCCGACTTAAAGCTGCTCTCAAAGCTGAGGAATTTTTGACGTACTTAAAGACCCGATATTTCAGAAATTGCATCTTCACTTCCATTTAAACCTTTCGTGCTCTCTTGAGGATTTCTTTGTCATCTCCCTTTATTATTTATCTGCTAAAGATGAGTGTCATGAAAATTGTAAAATTATCTCGACTGTACCTGACACTTATGTATTTTGATCGATTTTTAGAATAGGAAATTCTTCGATATCCTTAAACCGCACGGAAGTTACGCAATATTTTGAAATTTTGGAAACTCCGAGGAATTTTGAGGCGATCCGGATTTTTTTTAGAAACAGGCGGGAAATTCTTAAGATATTTAGTTGATATCAGATTTTTCCATCATGCGCTTCTAGATAATTATTGGAAAACTGCTTCCCGAATCTGTGAAAAATTTATTAAAATACACAGAAACATTCCCAAGGTCCACCCAGGCGCTTGTTCGTGAAACACTTATAATATCTGTGGAAAATCTGAGAATTGGACGTCAGGAAAACTGGACGTCAGGAAAGATTAATCTTTTCCTTCAGTATCAAATGAGGGAGGACAATTATTACATATTGGATAATTCTAAGAACTGTAAACGAATTAAAAAAAATCAAAACTGATCTTAAAAGAGATTCTTTGTGCCGTAACTTCATCATCACATTAATCCCTCACATAAAATTCGGTTCCAGAACATCAATCGATTTTCAATTAAAACCGTAATAGCTTTGGTAACAGGACCATCTCCAGGCATTATTATGACCAGCTGACTGCACTTCTGGCAAAAATCGACGTTCCCAAACTGAAATTTTCCTACGAAGAGTGTTTAGAGGAGGTCAAGAGGGGGCAACCAAGTTCGAGGTCAATCACGCGCTCACCTCCTGCAAAGTGGTCTTCGCTGCCGAAAGGGCTCAGAAAGACCAGTTGGCTGAAGAAGTTGACATGTTTGAGAAAATGAAGGACATAATGAGCAATACGGGGGAAAGGCAGAAACCGAAATTGTACAAGTACTTTTTCTCTATGTGGTATTATTTGCTATACAGGGTTCGCCTTTGGGACCTGACGCAATCCTTATATGAAAAATTACAAGTTTAATGTATTTTTGAAATATGTATTTTTGTTTTGTAGAAAAAAACCTAACATTGTAAAATATTTCCAACCTGACATGTTGCAAAAATAATGATCGGGTGCCATTTGAAAAAAATGACTTTTTTGAATTTAAAAATTCTAAATTTCAATAATTTGTTTCTAATATTTTTCTTAATTCTTTAATTGTCTATAACAATGTATTCATTTGCCGGTAATGTATAATACTCGCATACTTTATCAATTTATGTCAAATAGTTTTTTAAATAATTGAGTTTTAATAAAACTCTAGAAGTGTCGAAAAAGTCGTAAAAATCAAATTAAATCGAAAACACTTGAGAATCGGTACTATGTTTTATTATCAAACATATTTATTTTCAACAAACGAACCATTTTCACAAAAAAATTGCCCTGTTCCATTTAAAAACATGAAGTAGCGGTCAGTTTTTGGTATAATCGGAAGTCATAACGGGTTGAAAATATTTTTACAACGTCAAGTTTCTTTTACAAATCAAAAATGCAAACTGAAAATTTCGTTAAACTTCTAATGCTCCATATACGCATTGTGTCAGCTCCCAAAGGTAAACCCTGTATTAAAGTAGGTATCGCCTACATGAATAAGCGGTTCTCCTACAAAATCATCAGATAGTCATTCACTCGATTGAACCCAATACAAGTTTTTGATTGTATCAACAAATTTAGTAGTACAGTAACATCAGTGAAGTTCGCAGATCTGCGAAGATACGAGTACATCTTTGTGGGTGGGCATTTCCACCCATTTGGTGCGTTCTAGTGAAGGTTGGTCCGTGTTACTATTGTTATAATTAAAATTTTGTATTTTCTTCTATAACTTTGCATTAGCATCATATTATGAAATCTATTATATTTGTAGTTTTTAAATTGCGCCATGTGACGCAATACCTAAACTAAGTTTTCTCATATGTTTTAGTTTAGTTCTTTTCTGAGGAGAGTTCGGCTCAAAAATGATTTGGCTAGTACTGGTAACCGTATCGGCATTCCTTTCATGGTACCTATTCGTCAGGCCCATGAACCATTTCACTGAAATGGGTATCAAACAGCACCGGCCTTGGCCGTTTTTTGGAAACCAACTGAAAGTGATTTTTCGACAGCAGAGCTTTCTGGAATTCATAGAAGAAGCATATAATTATTTTCCAGGTTCCAGGTAAAAATCAAATAGCATTTTTTTTATGTGTTTCATCCATACTTCCTCCAGGTATGGTGGTGTCTACCAATTCACCGCTCCAGTCCTGTTCATCAAGGATCTAGATTTAGTCAGACAAATCTCCGTCAAAGACTTTGACCATTTCACTGATCACAGAAACTTCTTCAGCTTAGAAGACGATCCTCTGACGGCAGGAAATTTATTTTCCCTGAAAGGTTATTAACAATTAACAGTATAAATTGACTACTAAAGACATGAGCACGTAGGTCAAAAATGGAAAGAAATGAGAGCTACATTGAGCGGTTCATTTACCAGCAGCAAAATGAAGAATATGTTCCATTTAATGAACGAAGCAGCTGAGAATTTCGTCAATCATTTCATGGATAAGAAAAAGGATCTGGTTGAGATTGAGCTCAAGGACGCCTTCACTAGGTAATCCGGTAGTTAACAATGCATAAATGTCCAAAAATTTGCATTCGAAGGTATACAAACGACGTAATTGCAACCACAGCTTTTGGCATTAAAGTGGACTCAATGGCTGACCCAGAAAATGAGTTTTATCTGATGGGAAAGAAAACTACCAATGTTTCCGGATTTGTAAATACTTTAAAGTTTTTCGGAGCTTTTGTAACGCCCAAATTATTCAAGGTATTTCCCATTTGCCTTACTTCCTTAATTACCTTCTTATTTCAGTTTCTGAAAATCAAATTTTTCTCCGATGATATCTTGAATTTCTTCAGAAGCATCGTTAACCAATCAATCAAATTTAGGGAAGAGAAGGGCATTGTGAGGCCTGATATGATCAATCAATTGTTGGAAGTGAGAAACGGATTCAAACAAGATGTAAAGTCTCAAGAGGAGATTATACTGGACACAGGCTTTGCTACTGTAAAAGAATCTGCCCATTTAGGCAAATTCAAATAATTGAAGAATTTGACCAATGACGACATCACAGCCCAAGCTCTGCTGTTCTTTTTTGCTGGTTTCGATTCCATTTCCACGGTCATTTGTTTCGGCTCGTATGAGCTAGCGGTCAATAAAGATGTTCAAGATAAACTTAGGGAGGAAATAAGGGAGACTCACGAATCAAATAATGGGAAATTAACATACGACTCTTTGCTAAAAATGAAGTATATGGATATGGTGGTCTCAGGTAAGTAATTCTGGATCAAATCTTTGGCGTTTCAAAAATTATTTTCCAGAAACATTAAGAAAATGGCCTCCAGCAGGAGGAACTGACAGAGTAGTCACCCAACCCTACACCATCGAACCTTTAACCCCAGATGAATCCCCAGTCCATTTGAAAGTCGGAGATGTTTTGTTCTTCCCCATAATAGGCTACCATAGGAACCCAGCTTACTACCCGAACCCATTGAAATTCGACCCAGAAAGATTTTCAGATGAAAACAAAGGATCCATCCCCCCTTACGCGTACGTACCATTTGGAGTCGGTCCTAGGAACTGTATTGGCTCCAGATTTGCTTTATTGGAAGTTAAGGCTATGTTCTATCACTTGATTCTCAATTTTGAAATCGTACCCACAAAGACCAGTAAAATCCCATTGAAGTTGAGTACTAAATCTGTATTTTCTTCAGCAGAAGGAGGGTTTTGGTTTGGATTGAAGAGAGTTTCAAATAACGTAAAATAACTATCGTTTTAGAATGGTCTGCAATTTGAGTAAATAAAATTATCTTATACATTCTCTTCTACTATATTAAACTTTCTTCTAATTTTTAGTCAAAAATACATAAATGTTCTCCCAAGTCCCTTATTCTGTCTTTCTTCAACGCTCAAACCTTCCTACCAATCCATTCTGAAATCTGAATCAATTTGGAATCTTCTTCGTTTTGAGCTGATTTTATTTTTTTGTATTTTTGGACATATTTAAATAGAACTTGGATGAATGATTTAATCCTAAATGATTTCCTCTTTTTTTATGCCGGGAAATGTTCCAAGTCGAAAAAATGTTATTTAAGGTTAAAACATCTAAAAAATCAGTGAAGTTTAGGCAAGAACTTTTCGAGAAGTTATTTCTGAGGAGTTTGTGAGGAGCATATTGAGATTTCTCTCCTCAATATCGCAAAATTGCAGGACTTGTGAAAATAAATATGAGAAAACAGGAAAATTAGTATTTCCCCACTTGAAACCTCGTAATTCGCTTGGGTCGAGCTTTTGAATATCTCCTGAAGCTTTAGTATCTAGCACAAGTCTAATATTAAAAAATAACGTGAAGAAATATTGGAAAAAAATAGACAGAGCGAGAACACAATAAAAGTGAACATGTAAAAGTGACTTAACTTAATAATCACTTATTAATGTAGAAGAATTTTTTCTATTAATTATCGAGTAGTTTCCCGGGATCTTGGGGCTCGGAGATCCTCGCAACTGCGGGACCCTCCGGCCGCCCAGGTCCCACCAGGAGTAAAATTCCCCCCACTCGTAACATATGTAATTTTATTTATTTCATTATTCCTAATTTATATTGACAGCTGTTATTTAAAAGCATTGAGCCACCTTATACATTTTATGAATCTAATAATATATGAGGTTCGTGATGAATCATTGATATAATTCAAATGGGTGTCAACACTAAATAATTAATGGATTTTACCAGTAAAAAGGTGATTAATTAACCATAATATTTGGCTTCTTACCTCAAGTTGTTTACGTCAGTCCCTACATAAAAGATTTTATATTCACCATAATAGTTTTTTCTCCCTTTTGCTAATAGTCCAAACTTATCACATAATCTAGAATTTTAATGTGGACTTGGATAATTCACTAAGTAAGATTTTACTATTTTTGAATCTACATAAATAACAACGTATTACCGATTTAACAAACTCAAAAAATGTGCATTTTATCAAGGTTTTTGAATGGTCTTGGTTCTGTGTCGATGTACTGACGGACTGTCACGAGCAGGAGTACCAGATCTTAAGATTCCACCCTAGATCCGGAGGATGACAGACATAAATCGTTTTTTTCACGCTTATTTTAGAAAAAAATTAAGGCTAACTTCCATATCATTTTCACATGGTATTACTTAATAGTCTTAATATAAACAGGGAGTGCTCACATACAGATAAAGTCATCATTCATTCTAATTAAAGACTTTGTTGACATTAATGGTAGTGATTTTTCTCCACCGTCATCCTGATTTTTCGTGGCAATGTCCACGTGTAAAATAGCATTTGGTATCCGGACGTCTTTTCCTGAAGACTCCAACAATAAGTCGGCATAAAATCACTAAAGCTCGCCCAAATTAAGATTGCGGATGATCTGTTGCGTGTACTGACAGAAGATGCATTCAACAAGAACGTAATCGCGCTAATGTATTAAAAGTATGGAAGGACATACAGCCCATGACAAATTTGAAAAATAAAGGTGGGTTTTGTCTTGTCCATTCTCGATGGTCCCCAAAGGACTCCACATCGATAGCGGTCCCAGGATAGCTGACAAAGAAAGGCAACATGAGTGGAGAGTGGAACACGACCCCATAAATTTGGTAGTCTTAATAATGTTGATATGAACAAATAGGTCTAGAGTTGTGTCGACAATAACGGGTTGAGGGAGACTGGGAGGGTGACTTAAAAGTAGTACGAAAGAGAGGTTTGGGCTGTAGGGAAAGAGGAAAATATACCCTTATAGACTCGGTTGATTTTTCTTCGGGTATGTTGACAACATGTCCATGGCGCCAGGCGTCTTTGCCCAGGATTATGTCACATAAAATGGGACAAAATGCAGATGGCCACAGCATAGCGCAGATAGTTACATAACCCATGTACCATAGAGGTCCTAGGTCTGCTTGTTTACTGCGCATTCCTTCACCCGCAAGTGCCTTATCGCTTCAACCACAAAGTAGGCGAGTGACACTGATAAGGGTCATAAAAAACAATCAAAACAAAAAAACAAGCTCCCCTTCCTCGGTCACGTTCAGTGCGGCGTTGCCGCTTACGTTTATTTTTACTGCCTAAACGATTAATTAATTTTTCAATTGCTTTTAGTAATGCTATAGTTGAATAATTTTCAGTTTTTTCGTTACATGTCAAACAATCAACATGTGTCAAGAACATTTCTCCACATTTTATTCGAATTTTAAATCTTATCATAACTTTTCGGTTACCAACTTTGATATTTTTTTTTTAACTATTAGGTCTTCGGCTCCTGTTGCAAGGAACTTTTTTGGTCAAAATGATGTCTTTAATTGTTGGTTAAATTTACTAAAGTTACTTCACTAACACCCTGTATATTATACATGATTTCGAGGCTGCGCAGGTAAATGTCGACTTTTTGCCTTTTACAATTCCCATCAGGTCGGAAAGATCGCAAGAAGCAAAGTTGATAATGTAGGTAGATTCGAAGATGCGTTAATATTGATATTTGTTTACTCATTACGAGTACGACATCGATCTGTTACTCTTGGGTTGAGGCTAAAGATCACAAAGCTTCCTGAAAAATTTATTAAAATACACAAGAACATTCTCAAGGCTCCCCCTGGCGCTTCTTCGCGGAACTTAAAATATCTATGAAAAATCTAAGAATTTGGAAACTTCCACTCCTGGACGTCCGGAAAGATCCGTCTTTTCCTTGAGTATCAAACGAGAGAGCGAAATTATTAAATCTTAGGTAATTCTAAGAACTGTGAACAAACCAAGAAAAATCAAAACTGATCTTAAAAGAGATTCTTTGTGCAGTAATTTTATTATTTATTACTTGCAGAACATCTTAGATCTTCCCTCACATAAAATTCATTTCCAGAACATTCATAATTCTAAGAATGCCCTCACTGACCTATCAGGAACTGCGTCTCTTAACTTTGGGTGAAGTTTGATATTGATTCAAAGAATATGTGAAATTGTAAAAACCCTCACTGATGTTTGAAATTGAAACTGAAGTACAAGGAAATAACATCATCGGCGTCGAAAGGCTTTAGGTACCGTCTTCGACGTTAGAGAATTTATGTTTTCGTCCTGAAACCAATTATTGATTTCTCTTCGCACTTTTCAGAGGCAGAGAAATCGTTTTTAGCTTCCTAAATACATAAAAATATTTTATAAGTCAGGAAAGAGGATCTTCGTGCATTCATACGTATTTCGGTAAACCAAAGACTCGAAATACATAACAAATTTCCACTCGAAAATTAAGAACCAATCAACATCTCTTAATAAACTTTCCTTATCAGTAGACTAATTAAACTTATCTATTTGAATTTATTTTTTTGCAAATTACAAAGATACGAGCATAAACACAATAATATTGTTAAACCTTGAAAATGTATTTCCAAATTCTCTATGAGTCAATTTTCGACTAGGGAAATTACAGGTGTTGGTATAAATTTGTGCACATCTCATTCAGGTTTCACTGTGTACCGCAATAGACATACCATTATGGTCCCCAACGAACAAGGAGACACTTTCACTCCATCTTCCGTTTTCTACCAAGTAGAAAATGATCAAGTTTTGATTGAGGATGTAGCTAATGATCTGATCTGGACGTGGGTAGAGTTGATAACATAATGTCGTCTGAGTCCGTCTGAGAGGCAGTTTTACTAATAGTAAATCTCCTTCCCCAGAGTAATAAGCAGCAAATTTTCTACCCATAAATTTTGGACATTATGGGTCTGATTTTTCTTTAGAATACAAACGCAGAGGCTTAGATTTCAAAGCCTTTGCCTCTGAAGCGATCCTAAAAGCCCTTGCGCGGTTCCATGGAATTCCCATGGCAATCGAGTTCACAAATCCAAAACTCGTTGAAAATATCAAGGCAATACTGCAGCGTCTCGGCTTCTCAGAAGCTCCCAAAGTCGGTCCTGGTGGTCCTCTTGGGGATGCGCCATCCGCTCTAGATCAACTATGTGGGAGAACATCATTAAAATTCCTGTCTGCGAACCGTATTTGCGGAACATCTGGAAACTGTAGGAGAATTTGCCCCCGAGTGAAGAGCGATTTGGAGGAGAAGAAAAGGAGCGTTGAAATTTGGTAATCCATAGCGATTTTTGGGTCAACAATATGCCGATCAAACGTTCAGGAAAAGATTCCTCAACAACTATAGTTAAATTGATAGATTTCCAAATGTGCTTTTATTCCTCTTGCGTTCGCGATCTGGTACTCTTCTTACTAATCAGTGTGGGAGATGAAGTTCAGAAAAAACACTTTGATGATCTTCTGAGGTTTGAGGAACATCTCCAGGCATTATTATGACCAGCTGACTGCACTTCTGGCAAAAATCGACGTTCCCGAACTGAAATTTTCCTACGAAGAGTGTTTGGTGTAAGTCAACAGGGAACAACCAAGTTCGAGGTCTATCACGCGCTCACCTCCTGCAACGTGGTCTTCACTGACAAAAGGGGCTCAGAAGGACCAGTTAACTGGAGAAGTTGACATGTTTGAGAAAATGAAGGACATGATGAGCAATAAGGGGAAAAGGCAGAAACAGAAATTGCACAAATACTTTTTCTTCATGTAGTACTATTTGCTATACAGGGTTCGCCTTTGGAATCTGACGCAATCCGTATATGAAAAATTACAAGTTTAATGTATTTTTGAAATATGTATTTTTGTTTTGTAAAAAAAAACCTGACATTGTAAAATATTTCCAACTTGACATGTTGCAAAAATAATGGTCGGGTGCCATTTGAAAAAATGACTTTTTTGAATTTAAACATTCTAAATTTCAATAATTTTTTTCTAATATTTTTCTTAATTCTTTAATAAATTGTCTATAAAAATGTATTCATTTGCCGGTAATGTATAATACTCGCATACTTTATCAATTTAAGTGAAATAGTTTTGTAAACAATTGAATTTTAACAAAACTCTAGAAGTGTCTAAAAAGTCGTACAAATCAAAGTAAATAAAAAACACTTAAGAATCGGCACTATATTGTATTATCAAACATATTCATTTTCAACTAACCAGCCATGTTCTATTTAAAGAAATAAGGTAAGAGTCAGTTTCTGGTATAACCGGAAGTCACTTCAGGTTGAAAATATTTTTACAATGTCAAGTTTTTCCAGAAAACAAAAATGCAAATTGAAAATTTCGTAAAACTTCTAAGGTTCCATATACGCCTTGTGAACTCCTAATGGCAAACCCTGTATAGGGTTGGTATCACCTACATGAATAAGTGATTCTCCTTCAAAACCGTCAGATAGTCATCCACTCGACTGAACCAATAGAAGTTGTTGATTGTACCAACGAACTTACTTGTACAAGAACGTCAGTGAAGTTCGCAGATCTGCGAAGATACGAGTACATTTTTGTGAGTGGGCATTTCCACCCATTTGGTGCGCTCTAGTGAAGGTTGGTACGTTTAACTATTGTTATAATTAAAATTACGTATTTTCTTCTATAACTTCGCATTAGCACCATGTTATGAAATCCATTATATTTATAGTTTTTAAATCACGAGATGTGTTGTAATACCTAATCTAAGTTATCTCATACGTTTCAGTTTATTTCTTTTCTGAGGAGGACTTGGCTTAAAAATGATTTGGCTCATACTAGTAACTATATTGGCATATCTTTTTTGGTACCTATGCGTCAGGCCCATGAACCATTTCGCTAAAATGGGCGTTAAACAGCACCGGCCTTTGCCGTTTTTCGGAAACCACCTGAAGATGATTTTTCGACAGCAGAGCTTCCTGGAATTCATAGAAGATGCGTATAATTATTTTCCAGGTTCCAGGTAAAAATCGAATAGCGTTTTTTATGTGTTTCATTCATACTTCCTCCAGGTATGGTGGTGTTTACCAATTCACCGCCCCAATCCTGTTCATCAAGGACCGAGATTTAGCCAGGCAACTCTTCGTCAAAGACTTTGACCATTTCACTGATCACAGAAACTTCTTCAGCGTAGAAGGCGATCCTCTAGCGGCAGGAAATTTATTTTCCCTGAAAGGTTATTAATAATTAACAGTATAAATTGACTACTAAAGACATGAGCACGTAGGTCAAAAATGGAAAGATATGAGAGCTACATTGAGCGGCTCATTTACCGGCAGCAAAATGAAGAATATGTTCCTTTACATGAACGAAACAGCTGAGAATTTCGTCAGTCATTTCAACGATAAGAAAGGGGATCTGGTTGAGATTGAGTTCAAGGACGCCTTCACTAGGTAATCCTGTAGTTAACAATGCATAAATGCCCAAAAATCCCCATTCGAAGGTATGCAAACGACGTAATTGCAACCACAGCTTTTGGCATTACAATGAATTCAATGGCTGACCCAGAAAATGAGTTTTATCTGATGGGAAGGAAGACTACCGATGTTTCCGGATTTGTAAATATTTTAAAGTTTTTTGGAGGTTTTGTAACGCCCAAATTATTCAAGGTATTTCCCATTTTCCTTATTTCCTTAATTAACTTCTCATTTCAGATTCTGAAGATTAGATTGTTCTCCGATGATATCATGAACTTTTTCAAAATCATCGTTAACCAGTCAATCAAATTCAGAGAAGAGAAGAACATTGTGATGCATGATATGATCAATCAATTGTTGGAAGCAAGAAACGGATTGAAACAAGTTGTAAAGCCTCAAGAGAAAACTATACTGGACAAAGGCTTGCTACTGAAAGAACCTCCTCATATTGGCAAATTCATGAATTTGACCAACGACGACATCACAGCCCAAGCTATGGTAATCTTTTTTGCTGGTTTTGATACCTCTTCCAATGTAATGTGTTTCGGCGCGTACGAGTTAGCAATCAATAAACATGTTCAAGATAAACTTAGGAAGGAAATAAGGGAGACTCACAAGTCCAATAATGGGAAATTAACATATGAATCTTTGCTAGAAATGAAGTATATCGATATGGTGGTCTCAGGTAAGTAATCCTGGATCAAATCTTTGGTGTTTCAAAAGTTATTTTCCAGAAATATTAAGAAAATGGCCTCCAACAGGTGGAACCGACAGAGTAGTCACCCAACCCTACACCATCGAACCTTTAACCCCAGATGAATCCCCAGTCCATTTGAAAGTCGGAGACGTTTTATTTTTCCCCATAATAGGCTACCATAGGGACCCAGCTTACTACTCGGACCCATTGAAATTCGACCCAGAAAGATTTTCAGACGAAAACAAAGAATCCATCCCCTCTTACGCGTACGTACCATTTGGAGTCGGTCCTAGGAGCTGTATTAGCACCAGATTTTCTATAATGGAAGTTAAGGTTATATTATACCATTTGATCCTTAACTTCGAAATCGTACCCACAAAGGCCAGTAAAATCCCTGTGAAGTTGGTCCCTTATTCCATAATGCCTTCATCCAAAGGAGGGTTTTGGTTTGGATTAAAAAAACTTTCAAATAAAGTAAAATAACTGTCGTTTTAGAATGGTCTGCAATTTGAGTAAATGAAATCATCTTATACATTCTCTTCTACTATATTAAACTTTGTTTTAATTTTTTTTTTTAATTAAAATTAATTTTGTTTTAATTTTTACCCAAAAATACATACTCGTAAATGTTCTCCCAAGTCCCTTATTCTCTCCTCTTTCATCACTTAAACCGTCCTACCAATCTAAATCTATCAGGAATCTTCTTTGTTTTGAGCTCAATTTATTTTTTGGTATTTTTGGACATATTTAAATAAAACTTGGAAGGATGACTTAATTTAGAATGACAACCCCTTTTTTCATGTGGCAGGAAATGATCCACATATTCAAAATGGCATTTAATGTTAAAAAATCAAAAAAGCAGGTAAAGTTTAAGCAAGAACGTTTCTTGAATATATTTCTAAGGAGTTTGTGAGGAGCATATTCAGACTTCTCTCCTCAATATCGTAAAAGTGCAGAAATTCTGAAAGAAAAATGTGAAGACAGGAAAATTAGAGTTCCCCGCTTGAAACCTCGTAATTCGCTCGAGTCGAGCTTTTGAATATCTCCTGAAGCTTTAGTTTCTATCACAAATGCAAGACTAAAAAATGACGTAAAGAAATATTGTAAAATAATAGACAGAGCGAGAACACAATAAAAGTGAACACGTAAAAGTGACTTAACATAATAATCACTTAATAATTTAGAAGAATTCTTTTCTCTTAATTATCGAGTAGATCTTGGGGCTCGGAGATCCTCGCAACTGCGGGACCCTCCGGGCACCCAGGTCCCACTAGAAGTACAAGTTCCCCCCACTCGTAACATATGTAATTTTATTACTTTTATTATTCCTAATTTATATTGACAGCTATTAGTTAACAACAATGAGCCACCTTATACATTTTATGAATCTAATAATATATGAGCTTCGTGATGAATCATTGATATAGTTCAAATGGGGATCAACACTAAATAATTGACGAATTTCACCGCTAAAAAGGCGATTAATTAACCATAATATTTTACTTTTTACCTCAAGTTGTGTAAGTCAGTCCCAGAAGTTGTTCCTACATAAAAGGTTTTATATTCACCACAATAGTATCTTCCTCACTTTTACTAAGAATCCAAACTTATCACATAATCCAGAATTTTAATGTGGACTTTGTAATTTAATAAGTAAGATTTTACTGTTTTTCCATCTACGTGTGTAATCTATTCCTGATTTAACAGGTTGTTTATATAAATACATTACACATGAGTTCGACTAAGCTCTTCATGGCTATGCAGGCAGATGCCGCCTTTTTGTCTTTTACAAATACCATAAAGGTCGTAGAGCTCGCAAGAAAGAAAATTGATAATGTAGGTAGAAGATTTTGAAGACGCGTTAAAATTGATATATTTTTACTCACTGCTAGCACGACATCGGTCTGCCACTCTTGGGTTGAGGCTAAAGACCGTAAAGCTTCCCGAAAGCCTGAAAAAATGTGGGCAACCAAGTTCGAGGTCAATCACGCGCTCACCTCCTGCAAAGTAATCTTCGCTGCCAAAGGGGCCTAGAAGGATCAGTTAACTGGAGAAGTTGATATGTTTGAGAAAATGAAGGACATGCTGAGCAATATGGGGGAAAGGCAGAAACAGAAAATTGGCCTTGTGGTGGAATTGTGCGTTAGGAGGGGGTGGCTGTGAGACATCAAATGTGTTACTCAAAATAAATATTTAAATTGCTCGTTTTATTTTAAGATTTATTGCATCAGTGATTTTTCTTCGTGTAGCTTTTTGCTATATCGTTAATTGAAAACTACATAGCCGTAGGTGCCAAAATGAAAAAGAACATTTTAATTGCTTTTAGGGAATTAACGTAAGAGGTATTCTTTGTATTTAATTCTTTTTTTAAATTTATTTTTATTATTAATTGTATAAATTCGCAATTGTCGTAAGTATAGTCAAAAACTAGTAATTACAGAGTCGCACGTGTTAAATTCCACAGATTTAGGAATAACATAGTCGCATGTGGAAAAATTAGGAATTAGTCATCAAGACGTCATATCGTATACCGCACATGCGTCGCAACAAACAAAATCTAATCGGCTGCTGTCAAGCGACTGATTTTCAATCACAATTCACGTCAATAACTGGTTTTAAATCCCGAGGTTCAGTTCTAGTTTTTGAAAGTATCAAGAAAAGAGGTCTTTTATTCCTTATTCACACTCAGAGAGTGACATTGAAGATGGCAATCGGATCTTGCAATCTATTTGGCAGTAAACGGTGTAATCCATCCCATTTTGAATATTTTTGATACGTCGTAAATTCATAATTAAATTACAGAGATAATACGGAGAGAGCTATCGAACTGATTGAAGAAGAAACTGAAAATGAAATTAAAACATCTCGAAGAAGAAAACGTAATCCGTAAAACTAGAATTTTTTTATCCGTAAACGTACGTTTATCCGTAAACTTCGGAGTTGGATATGTATTTATCATACATATCTGTAAGGAACAACATTGCACCCGCCCGAAAAGTTAGAGACCATTGAAAGATTGTTCCCTTTGTAAATGCGAATGCAAAAAATTTGTTTCTGAAGAAGAATGCGAGATTTTAAATATTTTTAGTCTGACAGAACGTGAGAAAGACATTTACATAATTTCCACGTTCGAAAAGCCATAAATGAGGAAACTTGGAATAAAAATTGGATGTATCGTTATTTTTTCAAAATCGGTAATTGCAAGTTACAAGTCTGCAAAAAATGTTATATTGGCACCATATACAGGGTGGAGCACCAGGAACGCCTCGGAGAATTACGTCCTTATCAATGATTTTGATTGAAAATTGTTTTTGGAGGTGTATGTAGAACCTTACAAGATACATTTTAAAAATATTTCTACTTATATAGGGTATACAAAAAAATTTCCACTTCAAACATATATTTCTTTAATGGATCGCCCTATATTTTATTACATATTTGGAATTAGAAGAAGAAACTAGTAGAAGTTTTTCGTTTAGACATCCACTAATTTCAACAAAAACTATAAAGTTTTCTGCTCCGAGCCATTTATGTGTTCATGAAATAGAAAAAATTCATAGTTTTATTGAAAAGGTGTTACCGAAGGCAGAACATTATTCTCTAATATCGCTGATGACCCTTTTCAAGAAGGTTTCCACAGTGAAATCTTAGAAAATTATAACAATGACCATTGCCGATTTTTTCGATTGGAAGTCTTCTACAACTTTTTACGATTGTAAAACTGCAACTTTTGCGAAAGTTAATGTTCTAAGGTTTTCATCGGAAAAGATTTTTGGTATTAATTATAAAAGTCCCAGAAACAGGACCGTTTCAGTGTGAAATTACAATGACGCCAGAAAAGCATTTCGGACAGAAATGAGACTTCCTTGACCTGTTCGAAAAACTGATGTACCAGGCGATGAAAAAGTGTCGCCAACATGATCAATGCTTCAATGGATGCCTGTGATGGACAGGGGACATTTTTTACGTAATATGCTAGACCTAACATAATCCATATTTTCAATTAGTTCTCTTTATTGTTGGAGCTACAATGAATTTACTGTTTTTGGGTCACGTTGTATACTAATTAAGATGATTAGAATGATCAATTAAAATCGACACTCCCAGATCAAAATAATTCGTCATTTATTTGAAAATCAAGTTTAAAACGTACTTCTTCAATTGTGTCGTTAAAAAACCACAAATGTTTATGTCGCTTAACTAATTCCCTTGTTTTATTTAGATGTAACAAAGTCATACATGATGTAAAAATGATTAAAACTCTTTGTATATTTAAAGTTGTTTTAAGTGCAATACAGTGAATGAGAAAGCTCAAGTATGGGACAGTCATGCTACGTCTCGCTTTAAATATTCATCATAACCATTTGATAAATATTATTTGTGCGAACTGCTAAAAGCTCTATTGCAAAATTAGATGGGATGCACATACGACTTTTTAATTTTAAATTAACTATATAAAGTAAGAAGATACTGCTTAGATGAATACGCAGTTCTATTTTAAAGCTGCCAAACAAACAGTCATCCACTTGATGGAAACCAATAAAAGTTGTTGATTGTAACAACAAATTTAGTAGTACCGTAACATCAGTGGACTTCGCATATCTGCGAGGATACATTGTTGTGAGTGGGTTTTTATGGCTATTTAGTGCGCTGTTATAAAGATTAATACGTACTAACACTATTATAATTAAAATTACGTATGTATTCTCTTCTATAACTCCGCACAAGTACCATGTTATTAAATCTATTAAATTTATGATTTTTCAATAGAGTCAACCTAAACTAAACCATCTCATACGTTTTAGTTTATTTCTTTCCGCGGAGAGCTCGGCTCAAAAATGATTTGGCTAGTACTGGTAACCGTATTGGCATTCCTTCTATGGTACCTATGCGTCAAGCCCATGAACCATTTCACTAAAATGGGCGTCAAACAGCACCGGCCTTGGCCGTTATTTGGAAACCAACTGAAGATGATTTTTCGACAGCAGAGCTTACTGGAATTCATAGAAGATGCGTATAATTATTTTCCAGGTTCCAGGTAAAAATCAAATAGCATTTTTTTTATGTGTTTCATCCATACTTCCTCCAGGTATGGTGGTGTCTACCAATTCACCGCTCCAGTCCTGTTCATCAAGGATCTAGATTTAGTCAGACAAATCTCCGTCAAAGACTTTGACCATTTCACTGATCACAGAAACATCTTCGGCGCAGAAAACGATCCTCTGATGGCGGGAAATTTATTTTCTTTGAAAGGTTATTAACTATTAACAGTATAAATTGACTAATAAAAACATGAGGATATAGGTCAAAAATGGAGAGAAATGAGAGCCACATTGAGCGGCTCATTTACCAGCAGCAAAATGAAGAATATGTTTCATTTAATGAACGAAGCAGCTGAGAATTTCGTCAATCACTTCATCGATAAGAAAGAGGATCTGGTTGAGATTGAGCTCAAGGACGCCTTCACTAGGTAATCCGGTAGTTAACAATACATAAATGTCCAAAAATCCCCATTCGAAGGTATACAAACGACGTAATTGCAACCACAGCTTTTGGCATTAAAGTGGACTCAATCGCTGACCCAGAAAATGAATTTTATCTAATGGGGAAGAAGACTACCAATGTTTCCGGACTTGGAACTACCTTTAAATTTTTCGGAGCTATGCTAATGCCCAAACTATTCAAGGTATGTCCCATTTTCCTTACTTCCTTAATTACTTCCTTATTTCAGGTTCTGAACATCAAATTCTTCTCCGACGATACCTTGGTCTTCTTCAGAAGCATCGTTAACCAGTCAATTAAATTCAGGGAAGAGAAGAACATTGTAAGGCCTGATATGATCAATCAATTGTTGGAAGTGAGAAACGGATTCAAACAAGATGTAAAGGATCAAGAGGAAACTATAATAGACGCAGGGTTTGCTACTGTGAAAGAATCTGCCCATATAAGCAAATTCAGGCAATTGAAGAATTTGACCAATGATGACATCACAGCCCAAGCTCTGTTGTTCTTTTTTGCTGGTTTTGATGCCATTTCCACGGCCATTTGTTTCGGTTCGTATGAGCTAGCGGTCAATAAAGATGTTCAAGATAAACTTAGGAACGAAATAAGGAAGACTCACGAGTCCAATAATGGAAAATTAACATATGAATCTTTGCTAAAAATGAAGTATATGGATATGGTGGTCTCAGGTAAGTAATCCTGGATCAAATCTTTGGTGTTTCAAAAATTATTTTCCAGAAATGTTGAGAAAATGGCCTCCAGCAGGAGGAACTGACAGAGTAGTCACCCAACCCTACACCATCGAACCTTTAACCCCAGATGAATCCCCAGTCCATTTGAAAACCGGAGATGTTATATTTTTCCCCACAATAGGCTACCATAGGGACCCAGCTTATTACCCAGACCCATTGAAATTTGACCCAGAAAGATTTTCAGATGAAAACAAAGGATCCATCCCCCCTTACGCTTACACACCATTCGGAATCGGTCCTAGAAACTGTATTGGCTCCAGATTTGCTTTATTGGAAGTTAAGGCTATGTTTTACCACTTGATCCTCAACTTCGAAATCATACCCATAAAGACCAGTAAAATCCCTTTGAAGTTGAGTGCAAAATCCTTCAATCCTTTAGCCGAAGGAGGGTTTTGGTTTGGATTGAAGAGAGTTTCAAATAACGTAAAATAACTGTCGTTTTAGAATGGTTTACTATTTGAATAAATGAAATTATCTTATGCATATATTCTTTTCTATTATACTTTCGGATCCATATCACATATCCATATCACAGTCCAACCAAAATTAATCATTTCTTTTCTGAAAAAGTGAAGAAAATGGCCCCCAGCAGGAGAAACTGACAGAGTAGTAACCTTCCACCACTTCTTTCATATTTTAATGAGCGATTCTTTGCAAAAAATTGCGGATTGTTTTTTTTTTTCATTATTTCTTATTATATACATATGTATGTACTTATTATTTTGACATACTTTTAGGCGTTTACTTTCACTGTATTTACACTGTGTCTAATTTTCTTCATGCTTTGGTTTTGCTCATGATTTTATTATTGTATTCCCACTCTACGTATTTTTTTCCATATTTCTCTACATCATTTTTTGGTCCAGAGATTTTACTCGAATTGACAGATGAATAAAAAATGGTGCTGGCAGATTAAGAACCTCTTATGCAGTTGCATTCATAAGACAGTGCTCGTGAAATTGTTGATTAATGCAAAAAGTAAATAAGAGTGCGATTTAACTTGTTCAGAACGCTTCCACGCGTATTATTGAACAGTTAAATATCAAGTTTCAGTCACTAATAATCTGCTGCTTTTACTTCACTGCCAAAATTAATAAATCGTTTTGCTTCGGATGCCACAGCTGGACTCAAACTGAGTATCAAAAATAGGTATAATCCTGGAATAGTATTTATTAATTAAAATTTGAGGCACTACCGTGCTTTTTTATTAAATAAACACTCCGTTTTGGCACTTTGCGAAATAGCGATAATTATTTCTCTCGGTGACACGCTCAGTCATATGGAAATTGTGGCACCATGGAGGGACGGATTTTGACCGAATCTCGCAAAGCCATCCAGGTATTCAAATTTAGGGTCATTGATGGGAATTTCAAAGAAAACGCGATGGGTCGAACCACTTTATTGACAAAAAGTTACACAGTGCGAGCACAACAACATTAAGAATCATCTTAAATTATAGAAGATTTAGAGTTCTCCCGCTTCAACCCTCTGCAACTCGTGGGATCCAAATTTCTAAATGAGCAGTTAAAGGTAACTTAAGGCCGAAAATTATGGTTACAAAGTCGTGTGGAGAAGCCTCTGGAAAAATTGTAGGTGGGTGAGTAACCGAATTTTAAAATCTAAAAAAGAGAAGAATTAGTAGAACGGTTTTTTCGTTTCGACTTCCTTACGCCGATAAATCTCAGTTAGGTTTTTCAGGACGAGTCTAGGCTTTAACCCATTTATTTGCCCATAATTCTACGAATTCTTGACTTTTACAGTGTAAAAGAAGTAAGCAATGCTGTAGGTGCACCGGGCAAACTGAAAGAAATTCAATTACTCTTTGAACCTAAAAACGTACCTCACTTAACCTTCTTAAGCAAATCATTGCTGATATCAAACAATAAAAAGAAATTGAAACGATCTCCCTGTAAAATGTTCGCGAACAAAATCAGGAAATCTTTCTGGCAAAGCGCACTCCAGGAATACCATTCCAGGTCATATAAGGCACGACCCAAGTCCGCGAACGAGTCGATGTAGTCTTGACCAAAAGTACAGCCATAATAGACATATGAAAAGTAGCATATTAATAATAATATTCCATCTTTAAAACCAAATCTGGCCTAAAAGTTTATTTAATTTACGTGAGTATTCTCAAAAATGTTTGAACCTCACAGAATTGATTAAATATAGAGCACTCGTTGCCGCTATGAGTCCTGTGCAAGTGTAACCAAAAAAAACGAGGTGGTTATGGTCAGTGATCTGGGTAGTAAACCTAAAACAATGCCTTTTAAGGGGTTGACATCCCTAAGCTCTAGATTACCTTTTTATTTTCAAGTGAATCTGTGTGAAGTCTCTAATATGCTCCATTACAATCTTCTCACTGCTGTGTTCAGCTTTAAACGACTCCACTTCGTCGATCAAAAGTAGAGTGTCGATTATGGCGGTAGTCGCGATGTACAAGTAGTAGAAGAAAATGATTATGGTGGGAACAAACGTCCAGAGAATCGAAACGATAAACAACCAGAAAAGTATTTGCTCCATTATGAAATCTTTGGAGCAAAATCACTAAAGGCCTTCCTAGGTTTAAAACAAAAAGTACCTTCGGAAATCCACTGCTTTACGAATTTTATCACCATTTCCAGCTCGTGGTCTGTATCTCGAAACCAGGTGTAGCAAACTGATCCGAGAGCCCCAACGAACAGGAAAATACAAGTTTTGACACACGTTCGAAGTTTCCTAGCTACGTTATCAATTTTCTTTCTTGTAAGTTCTCCAACTTCGGTGGGAATTGTAAAAAACGAGAATTCGGCGTTTATCGGCATAGCCATGAAGACCTTGTTCGAAATCATGTATATTGTATTTATATTAAAGACCTTGATAAATTACATTTTTCTTAAGATTGTTCAATCAAGAGTGTGTTGTTACTTACGAAAATGCATCCAAAGTAAAATCTCGTGTATTGTATTACCGATTTCAAAGTAAAATTTTGGAGTAGTTGATAAGTTTGGACTATCAGCAAAAGCGAGGAAAAGACTATTGCGACGCCTATAAAGCCTTTTATGTAGCGACAACTTTTAAAGATGAAGTAAATAACTGGAGGTACTAAAACTGCTTTTATAGTTGTAGTTAATTTTCCCTTTTTACTTACCAATATTGTGGCCGGAAATCATTTTCTTCTAAACTGACTGTGGAAAGTGAACTTTACTAATTCTTTTATAGAAATTTGGGAGAAAGACAAATTATTAATTAAGGTTAATTAATGACTTTTAGTGGCAAAATTCGTTAATTATTTAGTGTTGATATCCGTTCGAATTATTTTGAATTATATTAATGGTTCATCACCAAGCTCATATATTAGTAGATTTATAAAGTTTATAAGGTGGCTCATTGTTGTTAACTAATAGCTGTCAATATAAATTAGGAATAATAAAAGTAATAAAATTACATATGTTACGAGTGGGGGGAACTTGTACTTCTAGTGGGACCTGGGTGCCCAAAGGGTCCCGCAGTTGCGAGGATCTCCGAGCCCCAAGATCTACTCGATAATTAAGAGAAAAGAATCCTTCTAAATTATTAAGTGATTATTATGTTAAGTCACTTTTATTATGTTCTCGTTCTGTCTATTATTTTACAATATTTCTTTACGTCATTTTTTAATCTTGCATTTGTGATAGAAACTAAAGCTTCAGGAGATATTCAAAAGCTCGACTCGAGCGAATTACGAGGTTTCAAGCGGGGAACTCTAATTTTCCTGTCTTCACATTTTTCTTTCAGAATTTCTACACTTTTGCAATATTGAGGAGAGAAGTCTGAATATGCTCCTCACAAACTCCTTAAAAATAACTTCTCCAAATGTTCTTGCCTAAACTTCATTGATTTCTTAGATGTTTGAACCTTAAATAACATTTTTTCGACTTGGAACGTTTCCCGTCTTAAAAAAAGAGGAAATCGTTTAGGATTAAAGCATCCATCAAAGTTCTATTTAAATATGTCCAAAAATAAAAAAATTATAAAATCAACTCAAAACGAAGAAAATTCCAGATTGGTTCAGATTTCAGAATGGATTGGAAGGACGGTTTAAGTGATGAAGGAGGGGAAGTTGAATTTGAAAGAACATTTACGAGTATGTATTTTTGAGTAGAAATTAAAAGAAAGTTTAATATAGTAGAAGAGAATGTATAAGATAAATCATTTACTCAAATTGCAGACCATCCGATCAAACCAACCGACACTTATTGTACGTCATTTGAAACTCTCTTCAATCCAAACCAAAACCCTCCTTCGGCTAAAGGATTTAGGGATTTAGTGCTCAATTTCAAAGGGATTTTACTGATCTTTATGGGTACGATTTCAAAATTGAGAATCAGGTGATAGAACATAGCCTTAACTTCCAATAAAGCAAATCTGGAGCAATACAGTTTCTAGGACCGACTCCGAATGGTGTGTAAGCGTAAGGGGGGATGGATCCTTTGTTTTCGTCTGAAAATCTTTTTGGGTCGAATTTCAATGGATTCGGGTAGTAAGCTGGGTTCCTATGGTAGCTTATTATGTGGAAGAACAAAACATTTCCGACTTTCAAATGGACTGGGGATTCATCTGGGGTTAAAGGTTCGATGGTGTAGGGTTGGGTGACTACTCTGTCAGTTCCTCCTGCTGGAGGCCATTTTCTTAATGTTTCTGGAAAATAATTTTTGAAACACCAAAGATTTGATCCAGAATTACTTACCTGAGACCACCATATCCATATACTTCATTTTTAGCAAAGAGTCGTATGTTAATTTCCCATTATTTGATTCGTGAGTCTCCCTTATTTCCTCCCTAAGTTTATCTTGAACATCTTTATTGACTATTAACTCATACGTGCCGAAACAAATGGTTATGGAAATTGAATCAAAACCAGCAAAAAAGAACAGCAGAGCTTGGGCTGTGATGTCGTCATTGGTCAAATTCTTTAATTGCCTGAATTTGCCTAAATGGGCAGATTCTTTTACAGTAGCAAACCCTGCGTCTATTATAGCTTCCTCTTGATCCTTTACATCTTGTTTAAATTCGTCTCTCACTTCCAACAATTGATTGATCATATCAGGCCTCACAATGCTCTTCACTTCCTTGAATTTAATTGACTGGTTAATGATGCTTTTGAAGAAGGCCAAAATATCGTCGGAGAAGAATTTGATTTTCAGAATCTGAAATAAGAAGATAATTAAGGAAGTAAGGCAAATGAGAAATGCCTTGATCAATTTAGGCGTTAGAAAAGCTCTAAAAAACTTTAAAGTATTTACAAATCCGGAAACATCGGTAAACTTCTTTCCCATCAGATAAAACTCATTTTCTGGGTCGGCCATTGAGTTCACTGTAATGCCAAAAGCTGCGGTTGCAATTACATCGTTGGCATACCTTCCAATGAAGATATTTGAGCATTTATGCATCGTCAACTACAGGATTACCTAGTGAAGGCGTCTTTGAGCTCAATCTCAACCAGATCCTCTTTCTTGTCCATGAAAT
Organism: Euwallacea similis; assembly: GCF_039881205.1. Classification (NCBI taxonomy): domain Eukaryota; kingdom Metazoa; phylum Arthropoda; class Insecta; order Coleoptera; family Curculionidae; genus Euwallacea; species Euwallacea similis. The sequence continues at coordinate 1,198,901 of NC_089630.1, forward strand.
GATTTACGAAATTCTCAGCTGCTTCGTTCATTAAATGGAACATATTCTTCATTTTGCTGATGGTAAATGAGCCGTTCAATGTGGCTCTCATTTCTTTCCATTTTTGACCTACGTGCTCATGTCTTTAATAGTCAATTTATACTGTTAATTGTTAATAACCTTTCAGAGAAAATAAATTTCCTGCAGTCCGAGGATCCCCTTCTAAGCTGAAGAAGTTTCTGTGATCAGTGAAATGATCATAGTCTTTGATGGAGATTTGTCTGACTAAATCTGGGTCCCTGATAAACAGGACTGGGGCGATGAATTGGTAGACACCACCATACCTAGAGGAAGCAGGGATGGAACATATAAAAGACGCTATTTGATCTTTACCTGGAACCTGGAAAATAATTATATGCTTCTTCTATGAATTCCAGAAAGCTCTGCTGTCGAAAAATCACCTTCAGTTGGTTTCCAAAAAACGGCCAAGGCCGGTGCTGTTTGACGTCCATTTTAGTGAAATGGTTCATGGGCCTGACGCATAGGTACCATGAAAGGAATGCCAATACGGTTACCAGTACTAGCCAAATCATTTTTGAGCCGAGCTCTCGTCAGAAAAGAAATAAGTTAAAACGTATGATATAACTTAATGTGGGTAATACATAACAGGCACAATCTAAAAACCATAAATATATTGAATTTCATAACATGGTGATAATGATAAGATATAGAAGAAATTGCGCAATTTTAATTATAACAATAGTTAAACGTACCAACCTTCACTAGAACGCACCAAATGGGTGGAAATGCCCACCCACAAAGATGTACTCGTATCTTCGTAGATCTGCGAACTTCACTAATGCTCTTGACTACTAAATTCGGTAGTACAATTAACAATTCTTATTGGTTTTAGTCGAATGAATGACTTTATCTGGCGGGTTTGAAGGAGAATCACTTATTTATGTAGGCGATACCAACCGATCTACTTTATTGCAGGGTTTGCCATTGGGAGCCAACACAATCTGTATATGGAACATTAGAAGATTGATGAATTTTTGAAGTTTGAATTTTTTTTTTTGGAAAAACCTGACGTTGTAAAAATATTTTCGACCCGATGTGATTTCCAGCTATCCCAGAAACTGACCCTTACTTCATTTCTTTAAACAGAACATGGCTTGTTAGTTGAAAATAAATATGTTTGATAATACAACATAGTACCGATTCTCAAGAGTTTTCGATTTATTTTGATTTTTACGACTTTTTAGACACTTCTAGAGCTTTGTTAAAACTCAATTGTTTACAAAACTACTTCACTTAAATTGATAAAGTATGCGAGTATTATAAATTACCGGCAAATGAATACATTTTTATAGACAATTTATTAAAGAATTAAGAAAAATATTAGAAAAAAATTATTGAAATTTAGAATGTTTAAATTCAAAAAAGTCATTTTTTCAAATGGCACCCGACCATTACTTTTTCAACATGTCAAGTTGGAAATATTTTACAATGTCAGGTTTTTTTCTACAAAACAGAAATGTAAATTTTAGGTATACATTAAACTTGTAATTTTTCACATACGGATTGCGTCAGCTCCTAAAGGCGAACCCTGTATAGCAAATAGTACCAGTCAAAGAAAAAGTACTTGTGCAATTTCCGTTTCTGCCTTTTTTCCGTAATGCTCATCATGTTCTTCATTTTCTCAAACATGTCAACTTCTTCCGTTAACTGATCCTTCTGGGCCCCTTTGGCCGCGAAGACCACGTTGCAGGAGGTGAGCGCGTGATTGACCTCGAACTTGGTTGCCCCCTCTTGACCTCCTCCAAATACTCTTCGTAGGAAAATTGCAGTTCGGGAATGTCGATTTTTGCCAGAAGTGCAGTCAGCTGGTCATAATAATGCCTGGAGATGGTCCTGTTACCAAAGCTATTACGGTTTTAATTGAAAATCGATTGATGTTCTGGAACCGAATTTTATGTGACGAATGAATGTGATATGATGAAGATACGGCACAAAGAATGTCTTTTGAGATCAGTTTTGATTTTTTTTGGTTCGTTCACAGTTCTTAGAATTATCCAAAATGTAATAATTGTCCTCTTTCATTTGATATTAAAGGAAAAGACTAATCTTTCCTGACGTCCAGGAAGGAAAGTTTCCTAATTCTCAGATTTTTCACAGATATTTTAAGTGTTTCACGAACGAGCATCTGGGTGAGCCTTGAGAATATTCCTGTGTATTTTAATAAATTTTTCACAGATTCGGGAAGCAGTTTTCCAATAATTATTCAGAAGTGTATGATGGAAAAATCTGATATCAACTAAATATCTTAAGAGCTTTCCACCAGTTTATAAATAAAATCCGGATCGTCTCAAAATTCCTCGAAATTCCCAAAATTTTAAAATGTCGCGTAACTTCCGTGCTGTTCAAGAAAATTGAAGAATTTATTATTCTAAAAATTAATCAAAATACATAAGTGTCAAGTATGGTCGAGATAATTTTACAGTTATCATGACACTCATCTTTAGCAGGATAGATAATAAGGGGAGATGACAAAGAAATCCTCAAGAGAGCACGAGAGGTTTCAATGGAAGTGAAGATGCAATTTATGAGATATCGGGCCTTTAAGTATGTCAAGAATTGCTCAGTTTTGAGAGCAGCTTTAAGTCGGAAGCAGCACTACTGATCTGTCCAGTATTTTATAATAATCACTCGCGAAGTTCGGTAAATAAAACCTCTAATTTGGATGGATATACTGGGTGGCTCTAATATCAATTTTCCCTTACCTTTTCTACTTTAACTACGAAAATAGAAACAAAATAATCGAAAACTCAAATTTTGCGTGCGGCTCTGGATTGAGGAATTGTAGGGAACTCAGATTCGCCATTCGTGCCAAACCCATAGGGCAACCACGCTGGATTCCCATATAAATAAACTGCTCATGATGTGCCGCAGTGTACCGCAATGTTAATAATGAGGATAAGACGATAACATGGCATTTTTCATATTACTGCCGAAGAACGTGTAATGTTATGCAATTTTACTATTAAATTTAGAATTAAAAGTTACGTTGTTGGGTCTGGGAATTTAACAAATATAAAGCTTTAATGGATACAAACGCTATAATACAAAAATACACTAAATACTAAACAACACTACACTGCACTAGAACTCTTTCACTGTCTTTCACTATGTTTTGCCTCGCCGTACGCTACTGAATAATACTCCTCCTGTGCCGCGTCACGACGACCTTTTATGTCTCTCGGCTGCCCTTCTAGAAAGGTACGTTCCAGACTTGGCCGGAGAACGCGGGAAGGTGTAGTCGGTGGTAGAGAGAGAGACCGTCCGAGTGGCGAGTGTCCGTGAACGAGAGAGCGCGAGATCCACGCTCAGTAACGGTCCCAACATATGTTATTGATTGGTAGATATGAATGATTTCAAGGACTCCTTGGTTGGACTATCCACGTTCGGTAACAGCAACAAGTCACAAATTTCCTACATCAAATACAAAAACTTTCTGCGATCAAAGTTGACTATCTACTTCTCTATGATAATAACTTCATCACTCTTATTTCTTATCTAAAGGACTAGATATGAAATTTTAAATATAACGCAGTCGCTGATATCTCAACCAACACTAACTATTACAAGTCTTCAGCACAAGCTCGCAAATTGTAAATTCCCAGATAGGTACGCTTTAAATAACAGCTAAATTTCAACATAAAAATTAGCTGTCATGTTTTAATTCTGGTCAATCTTGTCATATTGCGTTGCAGTGATTCAATATCATTAAACCTCGTTTTGTATCCTCCCACCATCATCATTTGTTGTCCACATGCGGTTCGTGGGTCTGATCGAGCAAAGGTAACAAGCACCGTGTAGACATCCTCAGAAACGTTTGTGAAGCTTGATTCATAAGACAGTGCATGTAGAGTTTTTGATAAGCGTAAGTAAGTTGTGGTGGATAATTTGTGAATTGAAAGTGAATTGAATGGAAGAATAGAAAAGTGTCCTTCGGAAGTGTGACCTCGAACTCTTCACCAAAAATCAAGTTCTAGCTTACGCCCAACAACTTTTACTTCGCACCAAAA